>NC_088377.1:192327884-192936538 GCF_037993035.2 Macaca fascicularis
CAGAAAGAAGAGATTGGCCGATGCCAACCTTCCAACCACTTCCAAGTTTGGCCAAGAGCCAGCTCTGGTCTTTGGGAAGGAACAGATGATCCTGGGTAAAGCTAGAGGGAAGGCTGGAGAGGCAAAAGGAGGGAGGAGCTAGGCCAGGGGTCAGCGACCGACCCTCGGGGCCGGTGTACAGGGGCTGCAACTCGGAGCCTAGGGGGCCTCCAAGGCACCTCTAGGCTCAATTTACCCCTGGACTTCCCTTGAGCTTTCCCTGGGATCACTATGATTTCCTCCTGGCAGCTCTCGTCTTGGACAGCCATGCCCCCCTCCATGCTGCACTAATGGCTCAGCCTGGGGCCCCAGGGACCTCCCCTACCCCCCCAGACTGCTCTGCCGGCCCCCTTTCCTCCCTCACTGCTGAAACCCAATCCTCTGCAGCGGCGCCGGCTCAGCACCACCTCAGCACCGCTCCGCAGCCCCTGCCTGCCACGGTCAGCTGTGCCCCACCTGGTCTGCTGCGGAGTCCCCAGCCCAGTGTCTAGCCCAGTGGAGCCACCGCCTGTTCCTCGGGAAGGTTGAGTGGGACCTGACGGGCCAGGTTACCTCCTCCAATCCTGTCAGGCTAGTGCCTCCCTGCCTCCCAACCTTGGCTCTCTCCTACCCTCTCCTTTCTTCTCCTTGCCTGGCCCCCTGAATCCTATCTTAGCCCCCTCAGCCCCCTGACTGACCCTCTCTCGCTCCTTCCAAGCCTCTGTAGCTGGCCCCCCTCCTGGGTTCTGGCCATGAAGCCCACCTCAGGCCCAGAGGAGGCCCGGCGGCCGGCCTCCGACATCCGCGTGTTTGCCAGCAACTGCTCGATGCATGGGCTGGGCCACGTCTTCGGGCCAGGCAGCCTGAGCCTGCGCCGGGGGATGTGGGCAGCAGCCGTGGTCCTGTCAGTGGCCACCTTCCTCTACCAGGTGGCTGAGAGAGTGCGCTACTACAGGGAATTCCACCACCAGACTGCCCTGGATGAGCGAGAAAGCCACCGGCTCGTCTTCCCGGCCGTTACCCTGTGCAACATCAACCCGCTGCGCCGCTCGCGCCTAACGCCCAACGACCTGCACTGGGCTGGGTCTGCGCTGCTGGGCCTGGATCCCGCAGAGCACCCCGCCTTCCTGCGCGCCCTGGGCCGGCCCCCCGCACCGCCCGGCTTCATGCCCAGTCCCACCTTTGACATGGCGCAACTCTATGCCCGTGCTGGGCACTCCCTGGACGACATGCTGCTGGACTGTCGCTTCCGTGGCGAACCTTGTGGGCCTGAGAACTTCACCATGGTGAGCTGACCTCCCTACCTGTCCTGCCAGGGACCCAGAGAGCCGAGCCGTCCCTGCCCAGCACCCACAATCCCCTAGCCAGCATAGACTCCCCCAAAGCCAGGGGACTTCTTCCTTCCTACCAGCCACGGACTCCCCACCCCCCAATGCCACTCCGTGCAGCCCAGGAAGCTGTCCTCCTTGGGGCTGTCTCTGTTTCGCAGCCCGGGGGGAGCATGTGAGGCCACACTGACCCTGGCTGGCCCTAGGCCCGAGGTCTGGCCCATGGTGGCCCTGCTACTGGGGCTGGAGGTCCTCCCTGGTGGGACCATTCTGGGGCAGAAGACCCCTGTCTCTGCCAGGAGGGGGTCTTGCTTTCCCTCTACCTTTTCAACATACTGCCAGCCCTGGAGGACAGCCACAGGGGCCCGTTTCCTTTCTCCCAGTCTCCAGAGAAACACGGAAAACCTGGAGGCTGTGCCCTGGGCTTTGGTGGGGACTGGCGGGGAGGAGGAGTTGGGTCGATGGGCTCCCAAGAGCGTCCTGCAACATGTGCCCATGTGGAGCGTGGGGCTGGGGGCATTGAGATGTGGGCTTCAGTGTTCAAAGAAGAGACGCAAACATACCATGAGGTGGGGAGAGGTCCCATGACCATGTGCTTGCCTGGGGGAGATGGCCATCACCCTGTCTGCCCGCCCCAGATCTTCACACGGATGGGAAAGTGCTACACATTTAACTCTGGTGCCGATGGGGCAGAGCTGCTCACCACTACTAGGGGTGGCATGGGCAATGGGCTGGACATCATGCTGGACGTGCAGCAGGAGGAATATCTACCTGTGTGGAAGGACAACGGTAGGGAGCACATGAATGAGGCTGGGGGAGGGCATGGATGGGGTGCAAAAGGCTAGGGGAAGGAGAGGAGGCATCAGGGTGTTCCCCCAGAACCTGCGAAAGGGGCTGGGCTGGTTCATCCCTGTCCTGGGGAGAGGGGGCTGCAGTGAGAGGTCTTGTCTGGTTGGGCAGGAGACCTGACCACAGGGTCTCAGGCCTCATAGGTCCGTCTCCGACAGAGGAGACCCCCTTTGAGGTGGGGATCCGAGTGCAGATCCACAGCCAGGAGGAGCCGCCCATCATCGACCAGCTGGGCTTGGGGGTGTCCCCGGGCTACCAGACCTTTGTTTCTTGCCAGCAGCAGCAGGTACCCTCCCATGTGCCTCTACACCCATTATTCAAGCCCACACCACCACGGGCCCTAAACCCTCAGCTCCTCAGACCTGTCCAGGGGCCTCTCCCCAGCTGACCTCTCACACTCTCTGGGAAGTCTCCTTAACCCTGCCCCCCACAGCTGAGCTTCCTGCCACCGCCTTGGGGCGACTGCAGTTCAGCATCTCTGAACCCCAACTATGAGCCAGAGCCCTCTGATCCCCTGAGCTCCCCCAGCCCCAGCCTTCCCTATACCCTTATGGGGTGTCGCCTGGCCTGCGAAACCCGCTACGTGGCTCGGAAGTGCGGCTGCCGAATGATGTACATGCCAGGTGAGGGGCTGGGGTCTTCGTCCTATCGTGGGCAGGGCCCAGAGAGCTGGGGCTGCTCCTGAAGCCATCTCCCCCGCACCCGCAGGCGACGCGCCAGTGTGCAGCCCCCAGCAGTACAAGAACTGTGCCCACCCGGCCATAGGTAAGGGCAAGGCTCCCCCACCTCCCGTCCGCCCCGCTCCGCCCAGCTGGCGGCTGACGCGGCCCGGTGGCCCGCAGATGCCATGCTTCGCAAGGACTCATGCGCCTGCCCCAACCCGTGCGCCAGCACGCGCTACGCCAAGGAGCTCTCCATGGTGCGGATCCCGAGCCGCGCCGCCGCGCGCTTTCTGGCCCGGAAGCTCAACCGCAGCGAGGCCTACATCGTGTGAGCTGTGCGGGGCGGGCGGGCTCCTCCGCGTGAGCTGTGCGGGGCGGGCGGGCTCCTCCGAGCCGGGGGCTCCCGACGGGGCGGAGCGGGGCAAGCCGGAGCTCTCATGCGCACAGCGCGGGCGGAGGCAGCCTCCGCAGCCTCACTGGCTCTGGGGCTCCGTGCTGGTTGCTTAACCTTTCTGCCCCCCGGGGGATGCTGACGCCCCCTCCCAGGGACCTTTTTTTCCTTTCCTTTTTTAATCTTTACTTTTAAAAAATGGAGATGGCAGGGGATGGGGGGAGGGGGTCTCGCTATATTGCCTAGGCTGGTCTCAAACTCCTGGCCTCAAGATCCTCCCTCCTCATCCTCCCAAAGTGCTGGGAGTACAGGTGTAAGCCACCGTGCCTGGCCCCTCCCAGGATTCTTGAAAGGAGTGGGAGAACCCACAGCTGCTTCTTGCCAGCAGTGGGCACCAGGCGGTGGCCAATACACATTTGAGGCCTTTCTTGTCCTCAGGGAGAATGTGCTGGCCCTGGACATCTTCTTCGAGGCCCTCAACTACCAGACCGTGGAACAGAAGAAGGCCTATGAGATGTCGGAGCTGCTTGGTGTGTGTGCAGGGCCCCCAGGGCTGGGGAGGTGTGGGCAGGCAGGTGGCTGTGAGTTGAAGGGTGACCCTGTCTCCACAGGTGACATTGGGGGCCAGATGGGGCTGTTCATCGGGGCCAGCCTGCTCACCATCCTCGAGATCCTAGACTACCTCTGTGAGGTGGGCCAGGGCCCCCACTGCAGGGGGTGGAAGGTGGGAATCAGGGCCCCTAGGATGAGGGGGCAGGCGTACACTGCCACCTCCCATCCTGCTTGCCTCCAGGTGTTCCGAGACAAGGTCCTGGGATATTTCTGGAACCGAAGGCACTCCCAAAGGCATTCCAGCACCAATCTGGTAACAGCCCCTCTTCTGGAGCCCCTGCCAGCTCCAAGGGTTCTAGGCCCCACCCCTGAAGCCTAGAACACCATCCCACCCCAGCTGAGGAGAAACAGGCAGGAGGGTGTGCAGTGACCTTGACTGGTCCCTGGGAGGAGGACCACTCCCCACCTCTGACCCTCTCCTCCTCCCACAGCTTCAGGAAGGGCTGGGCAGCCATCGAACCCAAGTTCCCCACCTCAGCCTGGGCCCCAGGTAACACATAGTGGCCCCCTAAAATCAAGGGAGGGCAGGGACAGGCGCAGGGCAGTGGGTGTGCTGGTTCCCACCCAGCCCTCTGCTCTGTTCCGAAGACCTCCCACCCCTCCTTGTGCTGTCACCAAGACTCTCTCCGCCTCCCACCGCACCTGCTACCTTGTCACACGGCTCTAGGCCTGCTGTCTGTGTCCTCGGAGCCCCACCCTGACATCCTGGACATGCCTAGCCTGCACGTAGCTTTTCCATCTTCACCCCAAATAAAGTCCTAATGCATCAGCCTCAGGTGTTTCTCTTACAGGGCAGAGACTAGCCAAGCCAAGGTCAGCCCAACTCAGGCATCGGAAGTCCTCTGCCAGCCATCATCCAGCTGGAGGTGGCTTCTGAAATGTGGAGCTGGGCCCATGAACCCCCATGAATCTCTAGGGAAGAATGGTAGCAAGAGGTTATCAGTCCTTTGCAGCTCAGTGTGAGTGAGTTTAGCCGACTGACATCTTAGAGAGAAGGGAGGACAGGTATCTTCCAAGCCCAGGCTTAGGTGTGAGCGCAGAATCACAGTCAGCAATAAAGGTATAACTGGAAGAGAGCTCTGCCCAGAGCCCAGCAAGAAGAGGCAGCGAGAAGACAGGGAGTGACTCCACTTTCAAGACCACCTGTGTCCTGCCTTATATCCTGACTCCTTTCCCACATTTGGGACCAAGTGTGGCACACAGCCTGTCTCCATACCAACAAGTTCTGTCTCCCAGCCTCCCCACAAGAGCCAAAGGCCTAAGGCTTGAGACGGTGGGGGTGGGGGTGGGGGTGAGGGTTGGGGGAGCTCTCCCTTCCCCTTCCTGCCAATAAGGACACACCAGGCCCCAGCCATAGGCCCAACTTCCCTCTCTTTCACTGTACCCCAAACATTGGGAAACTGACAAATAGGGAGTGGGAAGGGGTGTTCCTGATGGAACCATATCTTTCAGGCTCTCCTGTGTCAGCCTGCAGGCCTGGGTATGGGGGGATGATGAGGGAAGGGACAAGAGGATCCACCTGAGATATGGAGAACCACAAGGACAGGCCCAGCCCTTTCCTCCCCACCCTGGCAGGGAGCCCATTCTTGCTCTTAGATACTGGCCCCCTCACTCCAAGGGACCATGTCAGGCCCTCCTGGGCAGAGGGAGGGAAGGTGGGAGGGAGGGGTGTGCAGTGACAGTGCTGCCTTGTCCCAGGGGTGAGGGGTGAGGGTCATGGCCTCTTAAAGTAGAAGAGCAAGGTGCTGTCTTTGAGCCAGAAGCAGGGTTGCGGCCAGCAGTAACAGAGCAGAGACCCCTCCAGCTCATGGCCCCTGTAGAGCCACTTGACCACCACATCAGCCAGACTGTGGGAAAGGAGCCAATTTATGAAATTAAATAAAGTCCACAAAGGGAGTGAGAAACTTAGGCTCAGGCACCCCACCCCAGCTGGGCCCAGCACAGCTGGAGCACAGTGCACGGGGCACCCCCACCATCTTGCCCCTCCCAAGAGGGGGCTTAAATAGGCCAGGCCCCAGCCTGGAGGCCGGGGATCCTGGGGCCTAGGGCGGGCAGAAGTCGGAGAAGTAGGGGTGCTGCAGGGCCTCTTCTGCTGAGATACGCTGGACAGGGTTACACTTCAGAAGGTTCTGGAGATGGGGGAAAGGAGGCGGCAGGTTCAGGACAGGTCACTGCCCAGAGCCCTGCCTTCCTGTAGTCCCCTCTGGGCAAGTGTCCTGACCCACCCTCTACCCCAAGTCACCTACCTGCAGCAGGTCCCTCCCCGTGGCATTGAGTTTGGGCACGACGTTCACCAGGGATGTTGTGGCCGGGTACATCGGGTAGGGCTGTGGAAAGGCAGGGAGGGTCAGACTAGAGGTAGGGGGAGGGGGGTGGAGGCTGCTAGGAATGTGAAACAAGAGTGACCCTGATGAACCATGACCCCCCAATTCCCCATCACACCTTATAGTCTGGCAGCTTGGTCATAGAGGGCCACTGCTCCTCAGTGGGCGTCCCCAGCAGCGTGTCCACGGAGTCAAGGATCACTTGGGAAAGGGCCACAGCTGCATCTTCAGGGGCAGGGTGAGGGCCTCTTCCCCTCCCGGGGAGGATTCCTCATACCCACCACCTACTTCTCTCACCCTCCCTTTACCCTCTGGCTTGAGCTTGACAGAAGCAACCCCGGGCACGTCACTCGTACATCCAACCACGTTTCCCATGACAATCACTAACTAGTCTAACCCACATGCTGCTGTCCTAGTCCTAATGAACTGGTCCTTGCCCCGCTCCCACAAAATGTGTCCTGCTGTCTTTGGCTCCTTCATCCTGGCATCCATCTCTCACCTGGAGGGACACCCTCTTGGCTTTGCCCCCCAGGGCACACTGCCTGTCTCCAAGCCATACCTTCTCCAGTGTGTATCTGCACTGTGACAATCAGGGTGTCCAGCACCTCTGCTGTCTCCCCTTGCCCTCAAGAGAAGCCCTACAGACCCCAACACCCCACCCCACACCATCACTGCCCTCACCCACTGCACTCAAAACTCCATGGGCTGTCCCCTCCCAGAGGGCTCAAGGCAGAGGAAAACAAGGATATCGGAAGATCCTCTTCAACTGGTCATCAACATCATTGCCGGGAAAAAGAGGCCGCCCAGCATTGGCCAGCTCTGGGGAGCAGATAGGGGGATAAGATGTGACATGTGAAGGACCCCTCACTCTGAGGTGCCCCCTGACCTTCCAGCCCCAGTCCCAGAGCCTCCCTCCCTTCCCCTAGAGGGAACCCTCCAGACCCTATTTGTCAACCCAAATGGGAAAGAAGGTGCCTCTGGAGCGCCCCAGCACGTCACCTGCAAAGATGCAGCCGGCTGACCACATGTCGATGGACGTGGAGTACAGCTTGGCCCCAAAGAGGACATCCGGTGGGCGGTACCACAGTGTGACCACCTGGAGGAGACCGCCCCCCGACAGGGGACTCCCACTTAGAGGGCTGGGGAGGAGGTTTGAGGAGGAGGCTCAGAGAGGAGAGGAAAATAGTGTTTTGGGTCCTGGGGTTGGAGCTGAGGGACTCCCTCCCCCAATCCCATATCCCATCTCCTAGCTCACCTCAGCTGAGTAACAGCGGACAGGGATCCCAAAGGCTCGAGCCAGGCCGAAATCAGCCAATTTCAGCTCCCCATTCTGAGGGGAATGGGAAGGGGACATGGAGAAGGGCCTTTAAGCAGCCTTGGGACAGCACAGACTCCATCCTCCCAGTCCTCTTCCCTCCGTGCTCCCCATGCCCTGGCCCCAGGCTTCCCACTCCCCACCTTCTTCCCAAGAAGTACCCTGTTTATTAGCAGGTTCTGGGGCTTCAGGTCCCTGTGTAGCACATTGCGGCTATGACAGAATCCCAGGCCTTTCAGTAGCTGGAAGAGGAATGACTGGGAGGAGAGCAGGCAGAAGGGAGTCAGACGCCCTGAACATGCAACTGTGCCCAGCAATGGGTGGCTCCTCTCCTCACCCTGTGCTTCACTCCACCCCACCCACCTTTCAGCACTTGGTTCAGAGTGACACCATTCATTCGCCATCCAGAACCTGCTTTATACTGTACTAGGCATTAGAGGGACAAGAGTGAAGAAACTGGCCCTGGTCCCCATCTTCCTGGACCATATAGCCTAATGGGCCTTGCCAGGTGGATCCTAGATCCCGCCTAGATCCTAGCCCATGCTGATCTTCCCTTCCTGGCGGCATCTGAGTATGCACACGATACTACAGCACATAAATATCATGCTGTAGTATCATTCAGGACTGGCTCCCCTGGAACCTGGACCAAGGCATTTGGTCTTGGGCCTAGAAGAGCACCTGGCACACAGTGAAGCATTCAGTAAGTATGTATTGAATGAATGAGTGTATCTCCTTGAACCTCATTTTCTCATCTCTGAATGTAAATACTATCACTGACGTCAGAGTGCCACTGTGTGGGTCAAAGACGACCACGTGAAAATGTTTGCTAAGACTGGAGGCTCCTAGAGGGCAGAAACAGGGTTTTCTCATTCTCTGACATCCCAGAGCGTCCTTGTTCAGGGCCCAAAGTTAGAGCCCAAGGAGTGCTTACACTGAATGCAGACTCTGACCCCAGCCTGAGGGGTCCCCCAACACCACTCTCCTCACCTTTACAATCTCAGGATCAAGGTCACCATTGCAACTATCAAAATACTTCTTCAGGTCCTGAAAAGGGATATGAGTGGGGGAATGGGACAGAGTTTAACCTCAGTCTGGGCCCCTATACCTTCCCAAGGCTACTGTCCCCCAAACCCCGCCTTTCACCTGGTCACAGAATTCAAAAACCAAAGTCAGCTTCTTGTCACTGTGCAGGACATCATGAAGCCTAGGGCAAAAGAAGGGCTCAGCCATGCAGGTCCGCCTGACAGACGTCCAGTGTCAGCCCCCGCCTCCCCCAAGCGGCCACACCGGCAAGGAGCACCCGCCTCCCGCACACCTGACGATGTTCTTGTGCTTGAGCTCCTTGAGTAGGCAGATCTCCCGGAGGGCAGAACTCGGCACACCCTGCATATGTGAGGGGGCCGGGTGGGCAGCAGTCAGATCCCACCCAGCCCAGGCCCTCAACCCCCTCTCCAGGCCCTATCTCAGTCCCCAGTCCTACCTCATCATCGTCATCCAGCCTCACCCGTTTCAGAGCCACGATCTCATGAGTCTCCCGGTTTTTGGCCTTGAACACTGTTCCGTAGGTGCCTAGGGGAAGGAGGTCAGGGGTCAGGGGGAGGATGCGGCACTCTTCCCTAAGCCAGGAAATGCCTCCCGGGAGGTGAAGGCAGCGTCTGAATATGCAAAGAAAGGGATTCAGGGTGAAGGTAGGTGGGTGAGCTTTGTGAGTGAGGATGTGGCAGGTGAGGAGGGAGGAGAAGGTGCCCGCGGAGGCTCCAGGGGCTCAGCAGGAGGGGCGAGTGCGGCTGCGAGGGCAAGGATGTCTAAAATGAAGGCGGTGCTCCGGAAGGGTCTGGAAATGGTGAGGAGGGGCCTGGGAGAGGACTGACGGGCTGCAGAAATATTGAGGTTGGAGGTCTGCAGCAAGAACCGAGGCTGGGGCTCGGGGTGAGGTTGTCCAAGTGGTGCTGAGGCTGGGGTGAGAAATTCAGGAAGTGTCGCGGTTGGGAGGTCGGGTCTACTGGGAACGCTAAGGTTGGAGTGAGAGCCTGCGGGAAATGCTAACACCGGGAAGACTGGTGTCTGCACGGAGTGCTGAGCTCGGGGGCCAGGGCTGCAGCCGCTGCTGAGGTCGGAGCCTGTAGGTATTGCTGACGGTAAGGGAGCCAGGGCTGCAAGGAATGCCGAAGGATCTGCAGAGGGGCTCTTGCAGGAACATCTTGAGATTCCATTACCTTCCCCAATCTTTTCCAGTTTCTCGTATTTCTGCATCGCGGCGGCCGCGGGGACCCCTGCGGGCCCTCGGTTTTAAGACTCTGGCCCCGGCGTTGCAGAGGAGGCGGCACCCGAGCCTCCAGCCCCGCCCCGCCTGGCCGCGCAGTACCTTCTGGGGCTTGTAGTCCTAAGACAACAAGGTCTCCCCGCAGTGCCCGAGACCGAGGACAAGAAGACTACAAACCCCAGCCGTCTGCGCTCACGCTCTCTGCAGCACTAGACTCCAGGGCTCCGGTTCCACCGCGGAGGCAAAACCCTGGACTTCAAGTCCCAGGGAGCAACGCGTGTCCGTTTTCCGGGCGCCCCGCCGCGGCGCCGCGGTTCCCAGCGTGCCCCGCTGTTGTTATTCCTTTTATGTGCTCCCAGCCTTCTTGAAAAGGGCTGCTCCGGGACTACGCGTTCCAGAATGCAGCGGGGATGGGGGCGGAGCGCTCTCGGTTAGGGGTTTGGGGTTTGGCGGCCTAGATCCCGAGCCTTGGCGGCCCAGCTCTGACCTGGTTGGTGGCGTTGAGTTCCCAACGGCCTCTTGACGACCTCAGCACGGGTTTCCTCCACCTCTCCCCAAGCCACCTAGTGACACCAGGATTCACTGGGGAATGCATGTGAGCGATGATGACCTCACAGGGAACAGCTGACCGCAGGGCTGGGAAGAGAACAGCTGTGCCCCTTTGAGGCTGGATTTTAGTGGAGGGACACACGCCAAAGACCCCTCTCTCTGCTGGGCCCCGTTTGTTGTCTCGGAGCCCACCCGACTCCAGCCGCTGAACTCTGACATGCTGAGAAAAGCTGGGTGGAGCCCTGGAGGTCCCCCCAGACCCCAGTCTCCGGAACGGGGCCCACTGGAGTCAGCCAGGGTGTGGCCGGCAGGTTGGTTAACCCCCTCCACAGACAAGACCACAGACCGATGCTCAACTTGCAGCAGCCTCTACCTCATCCCTTAAAGGAGTTGATTATAGATTCCCTTGCGCTGCCTCTCTAATTGTCTCATGATTGCATTCTTGAGGGCTACGGACCGAGGGAAAAGGATCCCAAACAGCACTCCTCGGCACCGGAACCAGAGTTACTGCCAAACACGTGTTAATTAACTCGTTTCTATCTGAATGCTTTTGCATACACAAGAGAAAAGAAGCGAAAAGTACATTCCTTATCTGGAAGACTTTGTGATTTCGTTGGGCAAACAAGAACTACACACAGGTCTTGAATGATAAGTGATGACTATGACTAGGGTTCGATTCAGTGTGGAGGTTCCATTCAAGAGGAAGGAGGCCACCATAGCGAATCTCTGTCCCTCTCAGGAAGTGGGGAGCCCCTAACAAGTTGCCCTCTCCCAGATCAGCTCAGGGTACTGGGCAGCCAGCTTCCAGCCGCTGTCACCCTTCTCACCTGCTCGCCACCGTCCCTCAGGGGCTTTCTTGGAGGCACGGGGGTTATTTGGGAGGGGGGCCGCAAGAGAATCTCAATCCCGATACGTTTATGTTTCGACTTCTCCGAATTTCCTTGTGCCTGCGTTTTACTGCCTGGGATCCGTAGCGTGAGGCGGGCTCCTTTCCACCCAGAGGTGCCGTAATGGAGCCAAGAGACGGCATCCTCGGGGCTTCCAAGCCCGGAGTGGGGAAGCTTGGGGCAGAGGGACGGCGGGGGCGGCCCCTGGTGCCGGGCTGTGCCTGGAAGCGCGCCCCCGCCCCTGCCCCCGCTCCCGCCTCCCCACCCGCGGCGGCGGGACCGCGCACGGTGCGCCGGGGGGCGCGCACGCAGGGGGCTGGCCTGCCCGTGGCGCGGGGGAAAGTTGAGTTGGGAGAAGTTGGGAGCGGCGGGGGCGCGCCCCGGGGTGGGCACGGGGCAGTAGTCGGGAGCGCGCGAGGGTGCCGGAGGACGGGGAGAGACCCCGAGACCCCCGGGGCACGAAGTCCAGAGCGAGCGGGTAAGCGGAGAGGCGGTGGCGGGGGAGGGCCAGGGCCGCGGAGGGAGGAAGGGAGGGGGAAGGAGAGGGGGGAACTCGGGACTCGAGCAGGGAGGGAGTGGAAGTGGAGGAAAGGGCGGAGACTGGGGCGCGGGGAACCGCGGTCTTGGGGAGAAGGATGAGGAGGCGGATGGAGTGCTGGTCGGAGGCGGGCATTCCGGGGTCCCTTTCTCAGAGTTCCCTAAAGCCATGGTGCCGCGCCCCCTGCCACCAGGAGTGGGTAGTCTCCCTGAGGAGCCGCCGGCCCTCCCACTCCCCGGCTGGCTCCAGACCATCCCTCCCCTCCGGCCACCCCGCATAGTCCTTCAGTCCCGTCCGGGGCGCCCAGACTGGGGGTTGCCCGGGGCCTCCATCCCCAGTCTCCGGGTTGGGAGGCGAAGCCAGGAAAGGCGGGTGGCGGGTAAGGTCGGGACAAGGGGTCAGGCAGAAGAGGGAGCAGCTGGGTGGGGATGGGAAAGACGAGCCCGGAGAGTTGGACCTGACTCCCGGGGTCGGTTTGTCTAGGCGGGGAGTTCTGTGCTGGGTGTGAGAGACGGCACTGCCTGAAATCCAGGGTCTACTTTATCCCGCTTGGTTTCCCCCGCCAGTTCCACATGGAAGAGCTGTGGAATTTACGAGTTCACTTGGGGGGTGGTTAATGCCCAAGTGGGGGTCTGAGATGCTAATCCTTTGGGCAAGGGGAGAGATGCTAATCCTCTGGGCCGGTCGGGGCTGGTCCGAGGAATGTGCCCCTACCCGGATTATCGGCACCGATGCTCTGGACAGAAGCTGCTTTGTGTTCTGGGACAGCGGGGGAGGGGGTGCAGAAGAGTGTGGAGGAGCGCGTTGAGGGCACAGCCTGAGGTGGGAGTGGGCGCCTGCAGGTGCTCAGGGCGGACTCTTCCCACAACCTTCCCAAACTGGGTGCCCTCACGCTCACCCACACCGCTCGCCCTGGCTGAAGGCCTGCTGAGGGGGAGGGGAAGAGCGTAGTTAGCCGAATTGGAGTGCTTGCCAAGAATGTGTTGCCAGGCTCCCCATCCTGGGTGAGCCCCCCCCGACCTATATTGTTTGACCCTACACTGACTTGTCTTACTCCTGAGTCGGGCACCCCCAGTCCCCAGCAACACACTGGGAGCATCGGTACCATCACTTTTTGCCAGTCTTGGGTGTCCCCTGTGCTGACCCACTAGGAATAGGCCCCCTATTTGCAGGGATTGGGCTCCCTCCTGCAGCTCCTTCTCTGCCCCCACCATACAGTGTCCTCCCCAGACTCCCTACAGTCACAGTCAGGAGGATGGCAGCGCTGCCACTCAGATTTTCCTGGCTCCAGGCTCTGAAGGGGCGGGATCCAGACCGCCCCTCAGAGGCAGAACCTCAAGGTTGCGGTGCCCACCCCCTCCCAGCCCATCACATGCCCCTCCCCCATTATAAAGCTCTGCCCAGCCCATGCCCACCTTCTGTGCCTTCCTCCCTCCCACTGAGTGAGTGGAGTTGAGCTCCTGCCCTCCACCCAGCCAGCCTGCTTCCCTCCTGCCAGCCCCCACGGACCTGGGGGAGGCAAGACTCCTGCCGGCCTGCACTGGGGAGGGGGCGCCCCCTCCCTGCGGGGGCATCTTGGGCTCTCTCCAGAGTTCTTCCTCTCGTCTGCTTCCTGTCTCGGCAGTCCGGCCCCAGCTCCACGGGGTGTCTCACCCTCCCCGCCACACCCTCTCTGGTCTCAGGCCCACCTCTGGTGGGTGCCCTGACCCTGCGAGGCTCCCTTGTCTGCCTGAGCCTTCACTCCCCTCCTTCCCCGGCTTATTATCGCTCCCTCCCTCATCGCTGTTGCTTTCTCTCCGGGCCTGGGCCTTGACTCCTTTCTCCCTCATTTTTCTTGCGGCCTCTCCCACCTTCTCTCTCCTCCTCCCTCTACTCAGTCTCTCGGCCTTTTTTGGCCCCACTCGCCTCAGTCCTCTCCTGTCTCCTTGTTCTTCTCTTTTCTTCCTATAAATAACTCTCTGTGCTGTGGCTGCCGCTAAGGGCCACTCTGAGGCCCTTCATAGTCCAGGAGGATCCCCAGCAGCGCAGCCTGCGCGTGGTGGCTCCTGCCCTCCCAGGGCTCTCGATGGTGATCCGGCCTCTCCCCCATCCAGGTTATGCCTCCGCCTTGTTGCCCTGAAAGCCGCAGCGACAGCGAAAAGGGCTAAGATTCGGCCATGAGCAGCGCCCCCCGGTGCCCCACCAAGGGCGCAGATTCTTTTCGCACGGTGAGTTTGTTTCCCAGGTCGCCAGCCCGACCTTCCCTCCCTGGCAGCCTTGTGTGCTCTGGCCGAGGGTCCTCACCAACCAGGGGTGTGAGCGTGTGTGAGTGTGCAGACCGGGAGGACGCTGCCATCCCTACCCTGACCTTGCATGATGGTCGTGTGGGGGGATGGGTAGTGGGGGTATCAAACGTCTTCCAGTCCTGGGGAGGGAGTTGAGGCTGTTACCTGAAGACCTAGGTAGCTTAGCCTCAGCGGTTGAGGAACTTTGAGAACCCTGGGTCTCTCACCCAGCAACCCGTCTCAGACCCAGCCGGCCTTAGAGGCCCCAGGTCAAGTCTGCACGCGGGAGAGGGTTCTGGGCGGAGCTCGCCTGCCGTGACTGGCCACGCCCCCTGCCCACGTGCCACCCAGTCCCGCCCCTCCCTGCCCTCACGTGGCCACCGCTCCACATGGCCCCCTCTGGATTTTCCTAAGGAGTCTAATGATTAACCCCGTGCCACAATCAGCTCCGCTATTGGTCACTCTGGCCCAGAAGGGCACGTGACTGGGAAGGGGCGCAGGCTGGTCCCCTCCCCCTCCTTCTCAGGTTCACCCCTGCCGGCCATGGACTTCCTCCTGCGGCCTCAGGTGCGAGGGGTCTGCTACCCTCTCTCCCCATGGGGGCAAGCTCTCTGCGCCTCTCCCCGCCCCTTCGTCCCACGGGGCTGCTTCTGGTGGGAGTGGGGCTGGGCGATGGGGGAGCCAGGAGATGGTCAGGAGCCTTACGTACAGAGGGAAGAAGCCAGCCCCCTGGCCCGCTCACCTCATCCGGCGTTCTGCCAGGCCCAGCCGCTCCAGTCCCCACCTCGCCCCTAAGACCCGCCCTTCGCCCCAGCCCTCCTCCCCGCGCTCTTCCTTATTCTCGCTGCTGGCACCGCCATGGAGGGGGCTGCATACCCCCGCCCTTGGAGATCCCGATGCCCTTCAGGTCCAGAAGCTCTTGAGCAAATATTTGGCGGCGCCTGTAGCTAAGACCGTGGGTGGGTGGGGGGCTGGACCAAGGCTGCCTGACCAGGCGGCTGCCACTTAGCTGTGCTGAGCTCTTGCAATCGCCGCATTCCCTGCCGGCTGTGCCGGCCGCTGCTCCGCGCCCGCAGGATGACTCAGGTGGGGGCTGTGGGGGTGGGGTGAGGGGTGGGGCTAGGGAGCTGGCCCAGGGCTCGGGCTAGGGGCCTGGGGGCTAGGGGAGCTCTCCTGGGGGCTGAAGGGCATCCATTCCTGTCCCTGCGGGGCTAGTTTTTTTGACTCAGACGGGCTCTGGGGCGGTCAGCTTGGGCGCCTCCAGAAGTTACTTTTTGGGCTCAGTAGTTGTCCTCAGGCCAAGGGGAGTTTCTTCACTATCTGTCATGTGAACTTCCCGGTTCACACGCCCTCCCTCCAGGCTGCAGACGGGCTGGACACACGGGATTTCTTCCACCTGCCCTGAACTGACTGCACAGCCAAGGGGGCTGGGCTGGGATGAGGGTAGTTCAGAACCCAGGGGACAGCTGCTGGGGGAACTGGGTCTCTGCATCTGAGGAGGCAGACTGCTGGGGGGACACTGGGTCCCTGTGTTTGAAGGGATGTGTACTGGTAGGGGGACTGGCTTCCTGCATTTGACCGGGCAGACTGCTTGGGAGGACTGGGTCCCTAGATTTGTTTTCTTTTTTGTTTTTTTGAGACAGAGTCTCACTCTGTCACCCAGGCTGGAGTGCAGTGGCACGTTCTTGGCTCACTGCAACCTCCGCCTCCTGGGTTCAGGTGATTCTCCTGCCTCAGCCTCCTGAGTAGCTGGGATTAGAGGTGCCCGCCACCGCCTGGCTAATTTTTGTGTTTTTAGTAGAGATGGGGTTTCACCATGTTGGTCAGGCTGGTCTTGAACTCCTGACCTCCAGCAGTCCACCCACCTCAGCCTCCCAAAGTGCTGGGATTACAGGCGTGAGCCACTGTGCCTGGCCTGGGTCCCTATATTTAAGGGACAGCTGCTGGGGGGATATTGAGTCACCAGCATTAGAGGAGATAGCTGCTGAGGGGAGGGGTCCTGGGTCTCTGGCACTAGGAAGGGTGAGGTTTCGGGGTACAATTCCCAGTGAGTCCTGTGTGTTTTTTCTCTATGCTTTCTTCCACACAGCCAGAGCCAGAGAGCTTGGGCCCTGGGACGCCTGGGTTCCCCGAGCAGGAGGAAGACGAACTTCACCGCACCCTGGGCGTGGAGCGGTTTGAGGAGATCCTACATGAGGCCGGGTCTCGCGGAGGGGAGGAGCCAGGCCGCAGCTATGGGGAGGAAGACTTTGAGTGTGAGGGGGCAGGCAGGGAAGGGGGAGGCAGGGATATCAGGTTTGACTCTTCAGTTAAGAAGGGGCTGGGGTCCTAGTGGGAGGAGCGAGGCGGGGGGCAGGATGGCAGGGGAGGGGACGCTGTGCCTGCCGCAGCCAAGTCCCCCTCCTCCCTGCAGACCACCGCCAGTCCTCCCACCACATCCATCACCCACTGTCCACCCACCTGCCTCCGGATGCACGCCGCCGCAAGACACCCCAGGGCCCAGGACGGAAGCCTCGAAGGCGCCCAGGAGCCTCCCCGACTGGAGAAACCCCCACCATTGAGGAAGGGGAGGAAGATGAGGATGAGGCTAGCGAGGCCGAGGGGGCCCGGGCAGTCACGCAGCCATCCCCTGCCTCCACACCCTCCTCGGTGCAGGTGTGCTGGGCGTGGGCTCCTAGGCGATGTCGGCAGGGCCCTGTCCTGGTCACTCCTGCCCACATGGGTCCTTGTTACAGTTCTTTCTCCAAGAAGATGACAGTGCTGACCGGAAGGCAGAGAGGACCAGTCCATCTTCCCCTGCACCACTGCCCCACCAGGAGGCAACTCCTCGGGCCTCCAAAGGGGCCCAGGCTGGGTAAGTATACCCTAATCAACAGTGTCCCCAACAGACACTTCCCCTGCTAGAGATGATGCTGGAACAAAGCATGAGCCTTGGAATCACCAGGCCAGGGTTCAAATCCCAGCCCTGCCCTCACTGGCTGGGCAAGTAACTTAATTAAGCTCTCCAAGCCCCAGGTTCCTTATCGGAAACCAAGCATAATAGAACCTTTCTCACTGGGTGGCTGTAGGGATTAAGGGTGGTGTGAATTCTAAGTATGGTTTAGCCTGGGAAAGAACATGCGCTGCCTAAGCTGCCTCCCACCCCTGCCCGTCTCCCACCCCTCCCTGCTCCCACCCCTGCCTGTGGTGTAGCGGGAGCAATAGCCAGTACTGGCTCAGGTACTGGACTGGTGACCTCCCAGCACTTGCTGGAGGCCCCAGGGTTCAAGAGGCAAAGAAGACCCCCCTCTCCTTGGAGCACTGCCAACACACGCTGGTTGGAAACCAAATGTTACCATGTGAGATGGCATCAGCATGTTGTCACTGCACCCAGTGGCTGGTTCAGGGAAAGTGTCAGTACCGGTGGATGATTGGCATTTGGGGGAAGGCTTCCTGGAGAAAATGACTTTGAACTAGGTCTCAAGGTCACTACAATCACAGACCAGTTGTTTTCTGGGTGCCAGGCAGCGTGAAGGGCTGCGGGAAGTGAAGGGCATGTTGTCCCCTCTGGGAGCGCATAACCTGCTGGGACCATGGCACAGATGTGGGCGGCAGGTTACAGTGGCCTTAGGGGTGCCAGGATGGCCGGGAGAAGGCTGGGGCTTCCGAGAAAGCCTGGCAGCAGGAAAGGGTCGAATTTGTGGGCTAGGGCACGTGGGGGCTAGGAAAGCCTGGTCATGAGAGGGGACGCGAGCTTTGAGCTCTGGGGGCTCTTGATGTTGAGAGAGAGGGGTAGGACCACGTGGCAGGGCCCTGGCCACCCAGTGTGGCAGAGAGAAGGGAGAGAGCAGAAGCTGGCGTCTGTGAAGGCTGAGGCTCACCCCTCCTCCCAGGGCAGGAAGCTGTCTGCCATCTCCAAGGCTGAGTGCCACGGACTTTATTCCTCTTGATTAAACATAGGCCCCTGTGAACCTCTGAGTCCCATGGCTAGGGGTGTGCCAGGGGGTGAGGGGGCAGGGGGATGAATGCTGACTGTCAGGAAGCAGCGTCCTGAGCTCCTTTTCTGCCCCAGGCCCTGCACTGGGACTTTTCCAAAATCTCACCCCTCATGGCACTGCCAGAGTCTGGCCTCAGTCCTGGCTGCTGAGGAGCAGTTGATGTTCGCAGTGGACGTTCAGAGGGGCCTTGGGGTGATCGTTTGGGGCTGCACAGCTAGAAAAGGGTGGAGCTGGGGTTCGGATGCTGGCAGTCTGCATCCGGAATCCTCCCCATCCCCATACCTGTGCCTCCCGGGAGTGGGAGCTAGGAGGGCCCGGAGTCCGATGTGGTCCCTCCCTGGCTCCCCGCTGTGTGGGTGCTGAGCGTTGGGGGGGAGGCTGGCTTTCTCGGGCTCACGGCCATTCTGTCTGCCTAGAACCCAGGTGGAGGAGGCGGCGGCGGTGGTGGCCAGTGGCACCGCAGGGGGTGACGACGGGGGTGCCTCGGGGCGCCCCCTGCCCAAAGCCCAGCCTGGGCACCGCAGCTACAACCTTCAGGAAAGGAGGCGCATTGGGAGCATGACCGGGGCTGAGCAGGCACTGCTGCCTCGGGTCCCCACGGATGAGAGTGAGGCCCAGACGCTGGCCACAGCCGACCTAGACCTCATGAAGAGTGAGTGCTGGGCCTGGGCCAAGCCTGGCACTGGTGGGCAAAGGAGTGAGAGAAAGGGGGAGCCCAACCTTGGTCCTCTGCCCCCCCAGGTCACCGATTTGAGGACGTTCCTGGGGTGCGGCGGCACCTGGTGCGGAAGAATGCCAAAGGTTCCACACAGAGTGGCCGAGAAGGGCGGGAGCCTGGCCCCACACCTCGGGCCCGACCCCGGGCCCCCCACAAGCCCCACGAGGTACCATGCTCTGCTTCATGGTCTTCCATAACTTCCCATCCAGCTTCCCCCAACGACCCTGCCCCTACCTCTCAGACCAGCTATAATCTCAAGCCTCAGGATTGCAACCTTTGTTTTGTTGTTGTTGTTTGAGAAGGTCTCGCTCTTTTGCCCAGGCTGGAGTACAGTGGTGTGATCTCAACTCACTGCAACCTCTGCCTCCTGGGTTCAAGCGATTCTCCTGCCTCAGCCTCCAGAGTAGCTGGAATTACAGGCACCTGCTACACCCAGCTAATTTTTGTATTTTTAGTAGAGACGGGGTTTCACCATGTTGGCCAGGCTGGTCTCCAACTCCTAGCCTCAAGGGATCCGCCTGCCTTGGCCTCCCAGAGTGCTGGGATTACAAGCGTGAGCCACCACACCGGGCCCAGGGATGCCACCTTTCGTTGTGAAGTTTGTACACTGCACAAGAGTGCAGTATACACGTCTTAGAGCTTATTGACTTGGGCACTGTGATTATGCTCCCCATGGTGGATGTCGTTGATTTGAGTATTGTGGTTTTAATTCACATCTGAGCCATTGTTGATTTCTGTATCATGACCATCTTAGAAAGAGATGCCATTTTCTGATTTGAACAAAGGGCACCCCTTGGGCTAAAGGTGGCTCTGTGTAGCACTACACTTCATTTTTCAAAACCCAGTTGCCTCTGTACTTGTTCAATCCTCTCAGCCACCTGTGAAGATGACAACAGGTGATGTCAGCCATAAACTAGAGTGCTGTGACTTGGCCAAGGTCACTTGGTTACCTAGTGATGCCGCCCATCTTAAGGGCCCTGGTCCTGAACTCTGACGCACTGTGTTTTTGTCCTCATTTTATGAAGGCGTAATAGCATACAGTAAGCTGCATGTGTGTGAAGCATCCAGCTCAGTGCCCTGTTGCAGGCCCATACCTGCCTAACCATTTCCCACACTCCAGAAGTTCCTGCACGGCTCCACCCAATCAGTATTTTTCAGAGGCGACCACTCTTCCTTCATTTGCAATTAGTTTTGCCAGTTCTTGAATGCCTGTCAATGGAATGGCTGGTAGGCATTCCACTTGTTAAAAGGCCTACAAAACGCCATTGCTTTCATACACAGTGGCCATTTCTCAAGCCCTTACTCTGAGTCATATAGCGTGCCATGTGCTTTTCCCTTTTGTCCTCCTGACAGTTCTTTGAGGTGTTCCCATTTGACAGATGCGGGAAACTGCATCTCATTGGTTAGTCAGTTGTCCAGGGTCTCAGCTGGCTGTGGGACTGGGGCGCTTGTGCACCACCCACTGTGCTCATGCTCTCCAGGGTCACTTGGCTCCCTCTGATACCACTCACCTCTGACCTCCACCCAGGGCTGCCTCCAGCTCTGTACCCTGAAATGCCTTCTCTTCTCTCCCCAAGGTGTTTGTGGAGCTGAATGAGTTGCTGCTGGACAAAAACCAGGAGCCCCAGTGGCGGGAGACAGCTCGCTGGATCAAATTTGAAGAGGACGTGGAGGAGGAGACAGAGCGCTGGGGGAAGCCCCACGTGGCCTCCCTCTCCTTCCGCAGTCTCCTGGAGCTCCGCAGGACCCTTGCCCACGGTAACCCCGCTCCCCTCCGCCTCCCGCCTGGCCAATCCCCAGGAAACTCTCCCAAATGGCCCCAAATCTGTCTTGAGCCCCATGATGTGTGACAGCCCCAGAGCCCAGAGGGAGCGTGGTCCACACCCAGCTCGTATTTGCATTTTCAGCCAGCAGCTTCTTGATATTCTCAGATAACAACTGTGTTTTGGTTGCGAAAATGTTCCAGAAGCCATTTTGATGTAAAGCTTTCTGAAATTCCTAGCATGCCTTGGTACCATCTTAGAGATTCTGTGGAATGTGATATAATCTGTAGCTGTATGGACTTCACGAAATGACCACTCACCACAGATGCAGGACTTCCGAGTCCTGTGTTTGCTTGCTTGCTCCTTCACAATGGGTGACCACTCTCAGTTGTTGTTAAAAGGCCTGTTTCTAAGCAGCTGAGGTTCTGTGGTTTGAGGCAGCTTAGGAAAAAAATTAAATATATATATATATATTTTTTGAGACAGGATCTTGCTCTGTTGCCCAGGCTGGAGTACAGTGGTGTAGTCTCGGCTCACTGCAACCTCCACCTCCCAGGCTCAAGTGATCCTCCTGCCTCAGCCTCCCAAGTAGCTGGAACTACAGGCACACACTACCACGCCTACCTAATTGTTGTATTTTTAGTAGAGATGGGGTTTCACCATGTGGTCCAGACTGGTGTCAAACTCCTGAGCTCAAGCGATTTGCCTGCCTCAGCCTCCCAAAATGTTGGAAGTACAGGCATGAGCCACTGTGCCTGGCTTAAAATTAAATTTAAAAAAAAAAAGTAAACAAAAAACAAAGCAGCTGAGGACCTAGAAACTTGCTTTTAGAATTGTTTCCCAACTAAGAGTCCATAGACCCCGAGTGAGGCTCAGGGGCTTTGGGTAAAGTGCCACTGTGGAAGGGCTTTCTCACTAGGCCTTGAGGTCTCCAGCCTGGCTGCTTAGGAGCTTTTCGTTCTGTTTATTCTTTTTTTTTTTTTTTTTTTTTTTTTTTTTTTTGAGACGGAGTCTCGCTCTGTCACCCAGGCTGGAGTCCAGTGGCGCTATCTCAGCTTACTGCAAGCTCTGCCTCCTGGGTTCACGCCATTCTCCTGCCTCAGCCTCCCAAGTAGCTGGGACTACAGCTGTCCGCCACCACGCCTGGCTAATTTTTTTGCATTTTTAGTAGAGATGGGGTTTCACCGTGTTAGCCAGGATGGTCTCGATCTGACCTCGTGATCTGCCCGCCTCAGTCTCCCAAAGTGGGATTACAGGTGTGAGCCACCGTACCCGGCCGGTTCTGTTTATTCTTTAGTCTTTGTTCCTGAAAGTTGGCCCTGCCAGATGAATGACCTGGTAACTTTCGAAGGGACTGTTACTTCTGTGTGCAATGGTGAGGGGAGGTCGAGAAGCTGACAGGGAAGTCAAGAAGCTTGGGGCAGAGGGGGGTCTTCAGATGGCTCCAGGACAGCCACACGGATGAGGCCACAGACCAGCTGAGTTGTGTATCAGAGGGTAGAACTAGGCCCTAGAGTGACGCAGCACCTGGCTTACTTAGAGGAGAGTTTTCTAACAGCTAAGAGGGTTCAAACAGAGTGGGCGGCCTGGACCGTCCCTGTGGAGGCCGGATGCTCCCTGGAAGGAGTGTCTGGCAAGTGTGGCCTAGATGGCCTTTCTGGTCACTGAGGTTCAGTGGTCTCTGTGGAGCCTTGTAACGTTCCTGGGGGTCTGGGGGAGGGGAGGAACCAGAGGGTTGATGTGACCTAGGCTCCCGAGGGAGCTAGAACCCGAGCCTGCGTCCTTCATGTGTAGGCTGGTGTTCCAGGCCCGGCACCCACCCACCTGGCTGCCCCACCTGTCCCCAGCTTCTGCTCCCATCCCATCTCCTGCCACTGTTTTGCGATCTGGGGCTGAGGGGCCCTCTGTGCCATCTTATGCCAGGGGCTGTGCTCTTGGATCTGGACCAGCAGACCCTGCCCGGAGTGGCCCACCAGGTGGTGGAGCAGATGGTCATCTCTGACCAGATCAAGGCCGAGGACAGGGCCAATGTGCTGCGGGCCCTGCTGCTGAAACACAGGTGAGGCCCTGTGGGCCAGTTGGGGACGACACTTCATCCAGCCCACCTGCCCCGGCCCTTGTCATTGACCCTCCTTTGCCTCACTGCCCTCTGCCCCACCAGCCACCCGAGTGATGAGAAGGACTTCTCCTTCCCCCGCAACATTTCAGCTGGCTCCCTGGGCTCCCTGCTGGGGCATCACCATGGTCAGGGGGCTGAGAGTGATCCCCACGTCACTGAGCCTCTCATTGGAGGTGTTCCTGAGACCCGGCTGGAGGTGGAGCGAGAGGTGAGGGGAGAACCAGCCCTGCCTGGGCTGGCGGCAGGACTGAGGAAGCCCAGGTGTGGACTTAGAGTGGGAGGGGCCTGGCTGGGCTGAGCTCTGTTCTGTGTACCCCAGCGCGAGCTGCCACCTCCAGCACCACCAGGTGGCATCACCCGCTCCAAGTCCAAGCACGAGCTGAAGCTGCTGGAGAAGATCCCTGAGAATGCTGAGGCCACGGTGGTCCTCGTGGGTATGTGGGGCAGGTCACATGTGGGGGCCTTGGCAGCCAGGCCTTGAGGCAGGGTCCTGTAGTCTCCCTGGTCCTGCCTCGGTGCCACCCCTGGGTGAGGGACTGGAAGGCGGTCCTGCTGCTCTGCTGTTGCCCACGATGGTCCCATGCCCCTAGGCTGTGTGGAATTCCTCTCTCGCCCCACCATGGCCTTTGTGCGGCTCCGGGAGGCCGTGGAGTTGGACGCAGTGTTGGAAGTGCCGGTGCCCGTGCGTTTCCTCTTCCTGCTGCTGGGCCCGAGCAGTGCCAACATGGACTACCACGAGATCGGCCGCTCCATCTCCACCCTCATGTCAGACAAGGTCAGCTACCCTCCTCCTCTGGGCCCTGCTTCTTGGAGCCCACCCTGGGCCAGTCTTGATCCCCACGACTGCCCCCCACCCACCGGCCTTGCCCACCCCCAGCTCCAGGCCCTCAGCCCTCTTCTTTGAGCCCTCCCCAATCCCCATCCTGCTTTGGCAGCAATTCCACGAGGCAGCCTACCTGGCTGACGAGCGGGACGACCTGCTGACGGCCATCAACGCTTTCCTCGACTGCAGCGTGGTGCTGCCGCCCTCAGAAGTGCAGGGCGAGGAGCTGCTGCGCTCTGTGGCCCACTTCCAGCGCCAGATGCTCAAGAAGCGAGAGGAGCAGGGCCGGCTGCTGCCCACAGGGGCCGGGCTGGAGCCCAAATCTGCCCAAGATAAGGGTACGGCCAGGGCGGGCTGGGGTCGGGGCTGCCTCAAGGGGGTGAGGTGGGCAGGAGGGGCTGGGGCACCCTGACGGAGGCCTGGGTTGCAGCGCTCCTGCAGATGGTAGAGGCGGCAGGGGCAGCTGAAGATGATCCCCTTCGGCGGACGGGGCGGCCCTTTGGTGGGCTGATCCGAGATGTGCGGCGCCGCTATCCCCACTACCTGAGTGACTTCCGAGATGCACTTGACCCTCAGTGCCTGGCTGCCGTCATCTTCATCTACTTTGCCGCCCTGTCTCCTGCCATCACCTTTGGGGGACTGCTGGGTGAGGAGAGCCTTCAGGTAGAGGGTGGGGCGGACTGCCCAGGGCCTGGCCGCCAGCTCCTGAGCTGGTTCCTGCACCCCTAGGAGAGAAGACGCAGGACCTGATAGGGGTGTCGGAGCTGATTATGTCCACAGCGCTCCAGGGTGTGGTCTTCTGCCTGCTGGGTGCCCAGCCCCTGCTGGTGATCGGCTTCTCGGGGCCCCTGCTGGTCTTTGAGGAGGCGTTCTTCTCGGTGAGGGCTCTTCCCGCCCATCTCCAGCCACCCCTCCTCTGCCCTAGACACCTCCCCACAGCATCCCCACCCAGAGCTCGGGACCTGACTGCCCCCACTTCCAGTTCTGTAGCAGCAACCACCTGGAGTACCTGGTGGGCCGCGTGTGGATCGGCTTCTGGCTGGTGCTCCTGGCCCTGCTCATGGTGGCCCTGGAGGGGAGTTTCCTGGTCCGCTTTGTCTCCCGCTTCACCCAGGAGATCTTCGCCTTCTTGATATCACTCATCTTCATCTATGAGACCTTCTACAAGCTGGTGAAGGTGGGCAGGCCCCTGCCGAGAGCTGGGCCAGGAGGGCCGAGGTCTCAGGGCTGGAAGGAGTCTCTTGGTCCCATCCTCTGGATTCGAGGCCAGGCTGGAGCATTCCTGGGGCTTGTTGCCAACACACACACCAGGGCCTCAGATTAATTTTTTAATCAATTAATTATTTTGAGACAGTCTTACTCTGTTGCCCAGGCTGGAGTGCAGTGGCATGACCTTGACTCACTGCAACTTCTGCCTCCTGGATTCAAGCGATTTTCCTGCCTCAGCCTCCTGAGTAGCTGGGATTATAGGTGTGCACTGCTATACCCAGCTAATTTTTGTATTTTCAGTAGAGACGGGTTTCACCATATTGGCCAGGCTTGTCTTGAAGTCCTGACCTCAGGTGGTCCACCCACCTCAGCCTCCCAAAGTGCTAGGATCACAGGATTGAGCCACCACGCCTGGCCTTAATTTATTTTCAAACAGCAACTTGAACCAGACAGATGAATCTTTCAAAAACTCATAGTTTTTCTTTTCTTTTCTTTTTTTTTTTTGAGACAGAGTGTTGCTTTGTCACCCAGGCTGGAGTGCAATTTTGGCGCGATCTCTGCTCACTGCAACCTCTGCCTCCTGGTTTAAAGTGGCTCTTCTGCCTCAGCCTGCCAAGTACCTGGGATTACAGGCACACGCCACCATGCCCAGCTAAATTTTTGTATTTTTTTAGTAGAGATGGGGTTTTACCATGTTGGCCGGGCTGGTCTTGAACTCCTGGCCTCAAGTGATCTGCCCGCCTCGGCCTCCCAAAGTGCTGGGATTACAGGTGTGAGCCACTGTGCCCAGCCAAAAACTCATACTTTTATTTTTTAAAAACTTCTATATTTAATGGCACAGTGGCACCATTAGAGCTATTACTTCAAACTCCTGAGCTCAAGTGTTCCTTCTGCCTAAGCCTCCCGAATAGCTGGGACTACAGGTGGGCCCCATGCCTGGCTAATTTTTAAATTTTTTGAAGAGGCCTGCCTAGATTGCCCAGGCTTGTCTGGAACTCCTGGCCTCAAGCGATCCTCCTGCCTTGGCCTCCCAAAGTGCTGGGGTTATAGGCATGAGTCACCAGGCCCAGTCCATCTTTTTTATTTTATTTATTTGTTTGTTTGTTTTTTTGAGACAGAGTCTTGCTCTGTTGCCCAGGCTGGAATGCAGTGGTGTGACCTTGCCTCACTGCAACTTTGGCCTCCCGGGTTTAAGCGATTCTCCTGCCTCTGCCTCAGCCTCTTGAGTAGCTGGAATTACAGGTGCCCACCACGCCCAGCTAATTTTTGTATTTTTAGCAGAGACAGGGAAGGCTGGTCTCGAACTCCTGACCTCAAGTGATCTGCCTACCTCGGCCCCCCAAAGTACTAGAATTACAAGCGTGAGCCACTGCACCCAGCCTGTTTTATTTTAAAAAATACATTATTTTTAATTTGCTTTTAAAATTCACATTTTTAATAACAAAAGTACATGCTTTTGTTAAAATGTCAAACAATCCAGGAGTGTAGAAAGGGGAAAGACTCCAGAGGTGACAGTCAGTCTGGGCATCAGATGTGTGTGAGAGACCACTCTGTGCTCATGTCCTCCTCCTTTAGGCCCCCGGATCCTCTCTGAGCCTGGCTGGTGCCACTCACCAGCTGCCTTCCTGAGTTAAACCAGCCGCTCGGTCTTTGCTGCCCCACACTGCCCTGTGCTCACAGCTGGTTCTCTGGGCCACTGTCTTAATTCAACAAGACAAGCTCCTTGAAAGCAGGCCAGCCTTTCCCCTGCCCCGCCCCTTCCACCTGACACTCACTGAGCCTCAGGAATCTTTTCTGCGGTCCAGCTGATGAAGGCCTTGTGGCCTCCTCTCCCCAGATCTTCCAGGAGCACCCCCTGCATGGCTGCTCAGCCTCCAACAGCTCAGAGGTGGACGGCGGTGAGAACATGACATGGGCCGGGGCAAGACCCACGCTGGGGCCGGGCAACAGGAGCTTGGCTGGGCAGTCTGGGCAGGGGAAGCCCCGGGGCCAGCCCAACACGGCCCTGCTGTCGCTGGTGCTCATGGCCGGCACCTTCTTCATCGCCTTCTTCCTGCGCAAATTCAAGAACAGCCGGTTCTTTCCTGGCCGGGTGCGTGGGCTTAAAGGCCAAGAGGGGGTTAGGGGCAGGAAGGGGGGTGGCAGGAAGTCAGTGGCTGTGGTGGCAGGCCTCTGAGCAGTGTGCCTGCCCACTCAGATCCGGCGGGTGATTGGGGACTTTGGGGTGCCCATCGCCATCCTCATCATGGTGCTTGTGGATTACAGTATTGAGGACACCTATACCCAGGTAAGGTGCTGCCCGCAGCAGGCAAGGGCTGCTGCCTCCACCGCCCTGGGTCTAGGTGTTCCCCTCCAGCCTCCAAACCCAGCCTGTCCTTAAGTTTAAGCCTGTCCTTAAGATGCCAACCCCTTTCCATGGCATGCCCTCCACATTACCTTAACCCTTGTCCCCACACTGTGTCTGCCCTGCAGAAGCTGAGCGTTCCCAGTGGATTCTCGGTGACTGCCCCAGAAAAGAGGGGCTGGGTCATCAACCCTCTGGGGGAGAAGAGCCCCTTCCCTGTGTGGATGATGGTTGCCAGCCTGCTGCCTGCCATCCTGGTCTTCATCCTCATTTTCATGGAGACACAGATCACCACGTGAGTGGTCCTGGCCGAAGGGATATGAGAGGCCAGAGCCCCAGGCCAGGCTGGGGAACTCAGCATGGAACCTCCAGCCACACTGGGCAATCCCAGGGACTTCAGGGAACCTTGGATGCCTAGATGGCCACAGTTTAATCTGTAGACAGCAGAAAAACCCCCTGATGTTTGCTGGGACAGGAACAGCACGTGGAGGGGCAGGCCAGCCTGGCAGTGCTAGCTGGGAGCTGTTGTGGAGGATAAGGGCTGGGGGCCGAGGTTTTGCTCTGTAATGGAATTTGAATCCTGACGGAATGGACAGGGACCACCAGGTTCCAAAGCCAGATGGAGGGACTGGCTGGGCATTCTGGAAAGACCCCGTGGTCTGTGGAGCTGAGTCCAGCCTGGGCCTTAGCAGCACCCCTCCCTCTCTCAGGCTCATCATCTCCAAGAAGGAGCGCATGCTGCAGAAGGGCTCCGGCTTCCACCTGGACCTGCTGCTCATTGTGGCCATGGGCGGCATCTGTGCCCTCTTTGGCCTGCCCTGGTTGGCTGCTGCCACTGTCCGCTCCGTCACTCACGCCAACGCGCTCACTGTCATGAGCAAGGCTGTGGCACCTGGGGACAAGCCCAAGATTCAGGAGGTCAAGGAACAGCGGGTGACAGGGCTGCTGGTTGCCCTGCTTGTGGGTACGTTGCCTCTTGCCCTTCCCTTCCCAGTGGATTCCCCAGGGCCAGTGGGGCCAGGGGACCCTGTGGCCAACTATCCTGCACCTCCCATAGGCCTCTCCATAGTTATCGGGGATCTGCTCCGGCAGATCCCCCTGGCTGTGCTCTTTGGAATTTTCCTGTACATGGGAGTCACCTCCCTTAATGGGATCCAGTTCTATGAACGGCTGCATCTGCTGCTCATGCCACCCAAACACCACCCAGATGTCACTTACGTCAAGAAGGTAAGCCCCCCCCCCCCAGCTCCCCACTGGAAGGGGTGTGCCTCTGGCCATCCTGGTCTACTTGGGTCATTCTCCAGCTGCCCCTCCCATCTGCCCACTTCAGCCAGCCCCCACCTCCTCTCTGTACCAACCCGGCTCTGTGGCACCTAGGAATGTTTTTCCATCCCGGACTCCGAAGAGGGGAGAGGCTCTTCCCAGCAGCAGGCTGGGGAGGAACCTGGGCTCACCTGTCTCCGCCCCCCAGGTCCGGACCCTCCGTATGCACCTGTTTACGGCCCTGCAGCTGCTCTGCCTGGCCCTGCTCTGGGCTGTCATGTCCACAGCTGCCTCCCTGGCCTTCCCCTTCATCCTCATCCTCACAGTGCCGCTCCGCATGGTGGTGCTCACCCGCATCTTCACCGAGCGAGAGATGAAATGTGTAAGCCCTCCCGCCTGCCTCCCCCAGTCCCTCTTGCCTCCCTGTGGATCTGGAAAGGTCCCCCACCCCCCACTTCCCTTCTTGACCACCCCTCACCCCACAGTTGGATGCTAACGAGGCAGAGCCGGTGTTTGATGAGCGGGAGGGTGTGGACGAGTACAATGAGATGCCCATGCCTGTGTAGCCGCCGCCGAGGGACAGCCGAGGGACCGATGGACGAGGGGACAGGCTGGTGGGATGGGGTCCCCCCTCCCATGCCCCACCCTCCTTTTTATTTAAGTGAATAATTTAATGTCCCCTCCTCCCCCACTGCCCCTGCAGTAAAGTGCTTTGGCCCCCACCTATCTCTGGCCTTTTGTCTTTGTATGGGGGGCATGAATGGGAAAGAGGTGGGAGACCCAGCTCTGCTCCCCATCCCAAAACTGAGATTCACAATGGGGAAGGAAAGGAACTTTAATGAGAAATCAAAACATAGGGAACCAAAGTGCAAATCATCCACCCCCCATGGGGGGGCCATCCTGAACCCCACATCATCCCCTCAGCCCCCTTCAGGCCCCCAGCGCAGGCCCAGGGCCTGGAGCTTCTGCCTCAGGTAGCTCTTGAGCTGGGGCAGGCCTCTCTGGGACTCCAGTTCCTCGAAGGGTAGCTGTGGGGAGAGGATAGGGCAGCAGGTTACCCGCAGGCCGGCAGTAAGGATGCGCCACGGGGAAGGCCAGGGCCACTCACCGGCAGGAGCTGGTAGCCCATCAGGCCCAAGTGCCGCTCCCTCAGGGCCCTCGAGCCCAGCAGCACCCTGCCATCCCGGCAGAAATGCCAGCGTTCCCGCAACACCAGCACCACCCTGCAGGGGGAGGGACGTGACTCAGGGCATGGCAGGCAAGGTGGCCAGAGTTCCCCCACCCTGCCTCCGTTACCTCTGAGCAGGGTCTCGAGTAGTGGGGCTAGAGGCAGCCTGGCCCTGTAGGCAGGACCTTGGTGGGTATGGCAGGAAGGGGTCCTGGGTCCTCACGGGAAGCACAGCACCAGAGCTGCCGACGCACAGCAGGAAGTCTGGAGGGGGAGCAGGGTCGGAGGCCTTAGCCAGAGCTCTGTCTCCATGGGCCTGCCACCTGCCCCTCGCTCACCTGTGCAGTAGCCTGGAGGCACAGTCAGGTCCTGGCGGTATTTCTCCTCCCCCAGCAGCTGGCGCAACCCCTCAGCTACTATGTCCTTGTGACTGAGGAGAAAGGACACCAGTAGCAGGAAGGGCCCGGCCCCTCATCCTAGTCTGTCCCGGTCTAGTGCCACCACCCTGGGTAAAGCCCTCTGCTGCTTCAGGGCCCAGTTTTATGGTGGCCGAGAGCTCCTTAGCTTTGGCTTCATGGTCCCTCTGGCTTTTCCACTCTGCTGCTCCCAGGCTGGCCCCTCCCCTTACCCCAGGCTGCCCCATCCACCTGTACTTGCAGCGGGCACGGTCAGTGATGAGAGGCTGGGGAAAGATGGGCACTTGCTGCCTTCGGGGAAGGCGGGGACCCCGGTATCCTGGGAGCTCCAGCTCCACGGCTGTGTCCAGCAGGGAGAGGTAGCGACGCACAATCAGAGCATGAGGGGTGCCTGTGGGGAGGCGGGGACTGGGGCTCCGGGCTGCAGGCCACCCTGTTCCCCTGCCTCTCCAGCCCTCAGGGGCCCAGCCGGCCATCCTGGCTGCGTACCACTGATGTAGTTGATGAAGCCAGGGGAAAAAACAAAGTGCAGGGCTCTGAAGGGCAGGCACCGCAGTTGGCACAGTGACATCAAGATGTTGACTGTAGCCAGGGGTGCCACCCCTGCTTCCCGAGCCAGGATCCTCTCAAGGCAGGGCATAAACTGCTGTTCCAGGGGCAGGTAGTTCAGCCGCCCAAAGGGCAGAACCAACTTCTGTACCACCTGTGAAGGAAGAGCAGTTCATTACCCAGTGTGAAGTATTGCTGCAGTCATTTTTTACAAGCTAAGCCTTAGAGAGGCTTAGCCCTCAAGTTTGTAACACTGCTGTAAAGACAGGACAGTCCCTACAGCCTCACAGTTCAACAGCAAAGCAGTCACAAGCTGCACGTGACTAATCACCAGACAGGCAGAGGGGACATCACTGTGGGGTTTGGCCCTGAAGACTTCAAGGAGAGGGATGGGTGGAGCTAGGATGGTGCTAAGAGTGCTTTGGGAAACTGCAGAGTTCCAGGAATGCATGCTGGTGACAGGAGGTGGGCAAGTCACAGAGAGGGTGTAGGAAAAGATGCAGGTCCCAGGGGACAGAGAGGGTGTGTCTGCTTCAGGAAAAGGATAGCTGAGCTGCACAGGGTGCTGGGCCTGACGAGGTCCCTGAGAATGACTGAGAGATGCACTGGAGGGTAGGTGGTAAGCCCACCTTGCTGCTGAGCTGGGTTTCCTGAACCACCAGGAAGTGGGCAATGGCTTCCAGAAGCTGGGGCTCCCGTAACCGGTGCCGGGCCAGGTGCTGGGCCAGGAGCACCATCACATGGGGAGTCAGTTCCTCTGGCCTTGCCTCTGTGAAGAACAGCCTGTCATGCTGGGCCTCGGCTGGACCTCCAGCTGGCTCAATTCCACCTCAGCCCAGCCAACTGAGACCACCTTCCTCCTCCTGTCAACCCTCCCAACCCCGTCTGACTTTAACCCCCTCCAGCACCTGCCAGGCTGCTGATCAGATGCTGCCGTGGATACCGCAGAAAACGGGGACAGCTTAGAGCAGCTTCCAACCCTTGCCCACCTCGGAGAAGGGGCTGCAAAGGGGGAGGTGGCTTCGGAGGGAGGCGGAGCCTTCGCTCCTGTTCCAGGGCACACACCAGGGGACCATCAGACGGAAAGCCTGAGGGGGAGAGGTAAAAGGCAGCCTGGTAACAGAGCTGTGCTGCTGCTCCAATCATGGGGTTACTTGAATTCCCCACCTTTCACCTCTCTGTTTCCTGAGCAAGGTGTGCTAGAGTTTAAGTGCAAACACTAAAGAAATGTAAAGTATCACGTGGCTATGAGGTATCAAAATGGTCTGTGGGGAGTACATACAAAGATGGCAAATAGGCTTTCATCTTGTACCAATTGTGACAAATTATGGTGGCTTCCTAGGGCACTCTATTAGCAGGAATCTGAGGTGGCACCCTAGCGAGGCTGGAAGGAGTGCGTTTTTCTCATGATGTCTGCTGCAGACATAGGACGGGAGCAGGAGCAACCATTCCTGGGCAAACACCTGAGAGGCTGGGTCTCCGTCCGTTGTCCTCTACTGTTCTCCCTATTCTTCATTAACACCCAGCCCCCCAGGCGCCCACCTCAAGCCCCTCCTCACCAAGTAAGACTGCAAGGTGCAGACACACGTGGATGGTGTGAATGTCAAAGGAGGGGCAGTTTCGGATGATGAGCTGACTCAAGTCCTGCAGTGTGGCCTGCTCCACAGGAGGGGGCCGTGGCCGAGACCCCAAGAGCTGGCCCAGACGACGAAGCGCCACCGAGTAGTGGTGGACGCGCACTTTGGTGGGGTTCTGGCCCAGCCAGCGCAGCAGCTCCCCAGGGCTCTTTGCCTGTTCCAGAAGCCGCTGCAGTCCTTGCACAGGACCCGCACTGGGGCCTCCTCCAAGAGGCCGGTCCGCCCATTTGCTGAGCCCCAAACAGCAGGGCTGTACTGGAGGGATCAGCAGCAGGCCAGACAGCCGAGCAGGGGAGGTCTGAGCAGAGAGCAGGATTCGAAGCATGGAGTTGGGTGATGGAGACCCTGAGGGGCAGCCCAAAAAAGGGGGTGAGGTTTTCTCCAAAGGGGAGAAAGACCTGCTACCTACTCCTTACCTCACTCCTCATTTAGGGGGCCTGTGGTCAGAGCAACCCTTTGTGACTGCTCTGGGCCTCTTCCCCACCCCGCCCCTCTGCCTCCTTCCACGCCTTTGAAACAGCAATCATAATCCTCAGTGCGCTCAGGGCACTACTTGCAAAGCAATTCCACATGCACCATCTCTGATGCTCCTTACACGCCCGTGAAGAGTAGGCAGGGCTGGCATTACCTCATTTCACCGGTGGAGAAACGCAGGCCCAGAGCAGCTAAGGGGTTAAGTTAAGCCTGAGGTCATTAACCGGGTTAGTGGTCGCGCCCAGTCTGGAGCCCAGGCGGCACCGGCGTGCACTCTCCCGACCACCTCCCTCTCCCGCAGGAGGCGGCGGCGGCACAGAGGGTGGAACGCGGGCTCCGCGGCTGGACGGCGCTGGGTTCCATGCTGGGCGCTCCCACTCACCAGCGGCGTGACCTTGGACAAGTGGCTTCGTCTAAGTCTCCTCACCCGTGAAATGAAATCGCAACGCCCACCTCGCAGGGCGCGCGTGGAGCCCGAGTGCACCGCTTTGCGATGGCGTGGGGTCGGCGAAGTCGGGGGCCCCCACACCCACCCCGACCCAGGGACGCCAGGAGACCGTGGCCGCTGCCGCTAACACCAGCTCCCGCTGCCCTCCCACAGCCCTCCCCGCAGGCGCCACCCCTACATGACTCCCCGGGCCCTGCGCAGGTCGCTCCCTCAGTCGGTCTCGGGGCCCGGGGGCCGGGTTCCCCCCGCGGCCTCCTCATCGGCTGGCCACCGAGTCCGCCATCTTCCCAGCAGCCCCCAGATAGCCGCCCGGACACCAATCCCGAAACAGCTATCGACCAGCGGAGACGTGGCTCCCGGCAGGCACTGCGAGCCAGGGAGCCGTGAGCTCCGCCCGCGGGAAGTGCGCGCGCGGCACCGGGGGCGGGGCCACGGAGGCCGGCGCCAAAGCCAGAGCAGAAGGCAGGGGAGAAGGGAAAGCGGTGGGCCAGAGCCGAGGGCGCCGTCCGTGCCCTTCTCTCCCAAGGGGCGAGGAGTCCCCGCCCGCCATCCCGCACACACTCAGACACACTGCAAGAGTGAAAACTTCACAGTTACTTTAATCTGCACAAGTTCCGGGGAACTCCTATGCCCCTCCCCTTCACCTGCCTCCCACCGTCCTGGCGTCCCCAACTCAGGCCAAGGAGCTGTCAGGGATTGGAGGCGGCTGGGTCCTCCGGCAGAACGCTAAGACGGGCCCCGGGGGCGGCCGGGCTCTGCCCGGGGCCGAGGCAGCGACAGCAGATGCCCGACCCCGAGGAGCCCACTCCCAGTGCGGACTGAGGGCCAGCAGCCCCGGGAGGTGGCCCCGAGCCCCGGTGGTCGCAGGGCGGGGCCTCTGCCAGCCCCTGGAGTCTTCTGCGGCGCAGGGCTGGGCTCCAGGGCAGCGGGAAGAGGCAGGCCGGAGAGACGGGCCTGGGCAGGCAGCAGCTCCCGCTGCGGCGCGGGGAGCAAGGTCCAGAGGGGCCGGCGACGCTGCCAAACGCCCGCGGAGGCACTACGGGCGGTACATGGCGAAGGCCAGGAGACTGAGGAGCAGGGTGAAGCCGGCCAGGCCCAGAGTGGCGGTCAGGGGAAAGAAGGGCCGGTACTGGATCTGGCAGTACCAGAGCAGCAGCAGCAGCAGGAGCAGCAGGGGCAGCAGCAGGCTGCCGATTTCCAGCCCGGAGGGGCCGGGCTCGGACCCCGGCGGGCAGGGGGGATTTGGGGGGCCGACCCTCGTGGACACGTGGCAGTGGAGAACGCAGTTGGGAGGGAGGTGAAGGCTGCCCAGGGTCTGGGTGTCGTCGCCTAGCAGCTGCCCTTGGTAGATGAGTCGCACCTGCTGTTCCCGGCCAGGAAACTGGGTCCTGAGGAGAGAGGGACCTGGGTAAGAGAGCAGGCCTCAGGCAATCCTAGTCCCTGGCCCCGGAACAACACTCCCACCCTTCCCCTGCCCTCCACAACACACCGGCCCTGGCCTGGGAGGGGCAGACTGCCAAGGGAACAAGTGCAGTTGTGATCTGGGGCGCTCAGCGCCTCCAGTATAAAGGAGGGCTGGGTCTTAGGTCTCTCCTGGGGCCTTCTGTGACCACTCCCCCCACCCCTGTCTTCAGCATTGCTCCTGCCTCTTGACCTACGTACCTTTTCAAGGAGCCAATGGTGTCGTGGGGCCAGGCCCTGGCCACCTGCTCTGAATCATTGAGGAATTTCAGCCGTAGCACGAGGGGCTCCTGCGGGGAGTCCGGGGCTGGTGGTGTTGCTGTGACCCCCGTGCTGGGCTCTGGCTGTGCAGCTTGACCTCTGTGTCTCAGGCTGGGGGTCTCTGCCCCTGGGACCTCCGCTCTCATGGTGTCGGTAGCTGCCATGGCTGCGCTGGGCTGGGATGGCGTTGGGGTCCCTGACGGCTGGGGCAGTGGGTCCCCGCCCTCAGCGGTGTGCGTTGAGACCCAGGCGAGGGCCAGCACCAGAAGGCAGGCAAGCACCGAGAAAAGGACGGTCACCTCATCACCCACCCCTTCAATCAGGGTCATGGCGCCTGCCTTGCCCGCCGCGCTACCGAGCTGGAGAGGCACAAAGAGCCCGTGAGGCGCGGGCCCTCTGACCAGGAGCCCTGGAACCTCCACAGGGTCCTGCCCCCACCCCACCGCGACGCTCCCACCGTCCTCAGCCTGGGTTCCCTCACCCACCCCAGGGTACGGGCTGCTTTGCCTCCCAGTCGCCCCAAACTTGCCTCCGGGTGCCCCTTCCCATCGCCGAATCCCAAGTCCTAACTTTCTGTCATCTGAGCTCGAGGTCTTCAACCAGCTCCCAACTCACCCAAACCCTATCCCAAGGTAAGGGCCTAAGCAACGCCTCCCCTAAACTTCACCCCAGCCAAACTTCACGCCCATGCGTATCTATTCTCCTGCCCACTTCACCCCAGTGTGTCTACTCCTTCACCGACTTCACCCCATGCTCATCTACTCCGTTGCTAAAGTTTCTCCGAGGTGGGGGTAGAGCCTCTGTGCCCCCACCCCCCGCCCCCCGCATTACGGTTCACCTAAACCCCACCCGCGGCACAGGACTGCTTCCCAGGCTTCCCCCACAGCAAACGTCAAACTCCGCCCCTGGGCAATCTGGAGCCTCCGAGCGTCACCACCCACCCAGCTCGGTCCCCTCAACCCCACTCCGCGGAGGCCCAACTCCACGCCTTCTCTGGAAGTGTCTCCAAGCCCCGCGGGCTGCCAGACCCCAGATCCCGCCCGGAATCCGAGACTTCACGTTCCCTACCCCCACCCCTCATCACCCCTCCCACCTTCCCGCCCCCCGGAGCCGCAGGAGGGCACGGCGATCCAGGGCAGGGCGGGCGGGGCCCGGCCGGGGCCCTGGGCGGCGGGGTGGGCGCGGTCATGGCGCGGGGACTCACCGCCCGGCTGCCCCAGCTCCATCGCGGCCCCTCGGACACTTCCGGGCGGGAGGCGCGGAGGTCGCAGGCACCTGAAGCACCCCTCCTTCCTCGCCGCCGCGGCCCGGGGCATTGTGGGACTTGTAGTCCGGCGCCGCTCTGTCTCCGCCCTCCGCCCTGCGGACCCACGTGCTGGGCTCCACCCGCGGTTCTCTGCTCCAGCAGATCGCGGAGGGGTCGGTGGGGACGGCTTTGGGGGGTTGCGCTACCGGCTAGAGGTTTGGGCGGCAGCAGGGTCCGCCCCCTCCCCCGCCAACAGCCAGAGCATCTGTCACACCAGACACCGACGTCAGCTGAAGCACGTCAGAACACCCGTGTTCGTGATGCAGTGAGGAAGGCTCTGAGGAACTCAGGTGGCCCCTACCCTTATGTCAGAGTGGACGCCAGAAGGCACTTTGGCCACCAAAATTAATTCTTCAGCCCAGAGCCCAATATCCATGGGCTGTCCCACTAGGCTGGCCAGGGATACCCATCCTCAGGGCTGCCCCTTTCCTTGGTCCCCTCCTCCACCTTGCTCTTTCAGGACTGTGGAAGAAGCATAGACCTTGGAACCTGGCACAAATCCTGATCCCTTATCCTGTGCTTCTCAGCTATATGACCTTGGGTGGGTTATTGAATCTCTCTAAAGATTAATTTCTTCCTTTCTGAAACATACGTCGTAAGTCAATCATAAGGAAGAAATTAGATGTTTTATTTAAAAGTGTGAAAACTAAGGTACATGTCACACAGTAGCTATTTGCTCACCTCCGCTCAAAGCTGGTCTCTGGAATCGGATCCTGGTGTGTTACTGTGTGGATGACATTGAATCCCAGGCCTGTGGATATCTGTGGATTTTTCCCTCTGGGCTCCTGTAGCCACAGAGATCTCACATCCTGGTTTTTACAGGCCAGTCTTGATTTAAAATAATCTATCCTAGTTTTCCCATAGTTCTTGCCTACTGTGGGAGCAAGTGGCCCAAATATTGCCTTAGGAATGTCAGTCTAGATTGATACCATACAGAACTAACCTATCTAGTTCCATCCCTCCTGTTCATTCATTTATTCTACTAACATATTTTTAAAAGATATACTATGGCCAGGCGCGGTGGCTTATGTCTGTAATCCTGGCACTTTGGGAGACCGAGGTAGGTGGATCACTGAGGTCAGGAGTTCGAGACCAGCCTGGCCAACATGGTAAAAGCCCATCTCTACTAAAAAAAAAAAAATACAAAAATTAGTTGGATGTGGTGGAGGGTGCCTGTAATTCCAGCTACTCAGGAGGCTGAGGCAGGAGAATCACTTGAACGTGGGAGGTGGAGGTTGCAGTGAGCTGAGATCGAGCCACTGCACTCCAACCTGGGCAACAGAGTGAGACTCTGTCTTGAAATATATATATGCATATATATATATATATATATATATATATATATATATGCACACACACTATTTGCCAGGCATTGTGCAAGATACTGGGAATAAAATGGTGAATCAGACCATCTTCCTGCCCTCATGTGGCTCCATATACTAGTAGAGGAGCTAGTCGTGTGAACAGCCCATCAGAGCTATAACAGGTGTGTGCTAGTTGCTGGGGCAACACATTTGAGGAGCTCTTTGCTCTTAGTATCTCTTTTGGGAGGTATACCTGGTGCTACTTCCTGCTGTCAATTCTAATTAAGCATCTAAAAGAGATGTTGGATGTTACTTTTAGAATTATACATCAGAACTAGGTTTTCTGTTCAACCACTATATTTTGCAGATGAAACCCAGAGAGGGCACAAGATATCCTTAAGGTTATGCAGGGAGATAGAAACACAGACACAGATTCCTCAGGAGCTTAGGAGACCCTATGTGTTGATTAGCTTGCACCAGGTGCTTTGGAAGGTACAAGGAACTCAGGAATAGTGACTGGGTTGGTACTGGGGCTGAGTTGTGTGGGTAATCAAATGGTGGACAGCTTCATGCTGGGAAAAGATCCAGCTTGGCCGGGGAAGTGGAAGTGTGTGTAAAAAGGACGATGTGTGTCAGTGATGCCCGAGGATATCTGGGGGTAGCAGATACCCTGCAACATCTCTGGGAGATTTATTGGCTGGGGCCACTGCTCTGCAAATGTCACCTCTTGTAGGTTTTAGGAAACCTGTGTGTGTGTGTGTGTGTGAGTGTGTGTGTCTTGGGGTGGGTGGGGGGGGGGCGGCTAACAACTGCAGCCCACTTTGGCAATGGCACTGCAGAGGACATTGCAGGGAGCTACCTGACCCTAGAGGGAGTGAAAGGACAGGATGGACAAGGGGTGAGGACAAGAAAAATTGAGAGCCACGTGGGCTTTGGTTGGTCTCTCCAATGGGATGAGTAGGGGAGAAAGGCATATATTTCATCCCTCCCTCTTCTTCCTCTGTGTACCAATGGGGTCGGGTAGCATTTAGCTAATCTCCCAAGTCCAGCAGGGGGACGGTCTTTTAGGAGAGGCCGATCACGAGAAGGTAAGAGTAGAGACGAGTTTGTTCAAAGTGTCATTTCCAGGGGCGTGCCGATGATGAAGCGCTCAGGGAGAACTGGAAATAGCAGCCCAGAACCCATCCCAGCCTCTTGAGCTGCAGCCGGCAGTGGAGAGACTGGGCAGGGAGCCAGGGAGAAAACTCTGGCAGCCGGGTGGTCTCTAGGGCTGACCTCGGAGCCTGGGGACAGGGGAGCCTATGCCGCACTGAAGGCGGGACGCTGTAAGCGAGGAGCGGCTGGGCCTGGGCGGGCTCCTCGACCAATCAGCCTCGGTCAGCAGCACCCTCAGGCGCAGGGCACTGTTTGGGCATTGCCTAGAGATCGGACACCCGGCCCAGATCAGCGCAGGGAGGCGAAAGCGACAGCCGGGCGCGGGAGGAGACCAGGGCAGCTGTCCCCTCGGAGAGGGTGGCCCTCGAGGCAATGCGGGTGGGGGCTGGTGAGGAGGCGGAAGGGCCGAAGCTGAGTGGGAGGGGCCCGGGCGCCTGGGCTGGAGCGCGCGGCTCGGGGGTGGAGGCTGAAGAGTCAGCTAGCGAGCGAGGGGCGGGGGCGCCCGGGCCGGCGCGCAGGAGGGGCGGGGGCGGCGGGGAGGGGGGCTCGGGCTGCGTGTGCCGGAGCCGGCGGGGGCGGCGGTGCGTGCGCATGACGCGGGGGGAGGGCCCGGGCCGCGCGCTCCCGGTCCCGTTGTTGTTGCCGCTGGAGGCTGCTCCGAGGCAGCGGGATCACGGCGCCGGGAAGCGCTCGGCAGCGGCGGCCACAGCGTGCGCGGCGGCGCCTCCTGGCCTCGGCCTCCGGCCCCCGGCCCCCGGCTCCATGCGCTAGCCCCGCGCCACCAGCCCAGTAATCCCGGCCCCGCCAGCCCCGCGCGCCCGCTCGCCGCCGCCGCCTCCGCCGCGCCGCCCCGGGCCCGCCTCAGGCCCCACGGCTCCGAAGCCATGAACTTCCAGGCGGGCGGGGGGCAGAGCCCGCAGCAGCAGCAGAGCCTGGCGGCTCCGGGGGGCGGCGGCGGCGGCGGCGGCGGCAGCGCGGGGGGCGGCGGGCAGTTCGGCGGCGCGGGGCCCGGGGCCGGGGGCGGCGGCGTCCCCTCGCAGCAGCTGGCCGGCGGGCCCCCCCAGCAGTTCGCGCTCTCCAACTCCGCGGCCATCCGGGCCGAGATCCAGCGCTTCGAGTCCGTGCATCCCAATATCTACGCCATCTACGACCTGATCGAGCGCATCGAGGATTTGGCGCTGCAGAACCAGATCCGCGAGCACGTCATCTCCATCGAGGGTGAGCGAAGCCGGGGGCTGCGGGAGCAGGGGCGCGGTGGCCTCTCCGGCTCCGGTCGAGGGCTCCACGGGCCGGTCCTGGCCATGCTCTCCCTGTCGGGGGTCCTTGCGCGCTTGAGGTCCAGGCCACGAGGTTTGCCGATCTGTGCTGCAGAACCGGCGGGCAGCTTCGCCATATCTCGTTCGGGGACACTTTGGGGTTGGGGGTTTTCTGCTCACTGTGCTCCAGGGCGCGAAGGTGGTGTCGCTTCGGGGGGCCAGGACCAGATCTATCCAGGCCTGGCCGGGGAAGGTGGGCGCGGCAGAGGGCTTCAGCTGCCGGGAGGTGGGGCCGTGACCGGGGAGGCATCTTAGCCGCTGCCCGGGCCCTGCTCCGCAGTGGGGCGGGGGATCGGAGCCTCGCGTTAGTGGATGGCAGCCTTCCCTGGCCCAGCGCCCGCAGGCCCGGAGGGTGGCGCTCGCCGCGGCGCCCTCTCCCGACGCACACCCCCTACGCCGCGGCGGCCAAGCGGGCGCGGGCCGGGCCTGGCGCTGGGCTGCGGCGCCGCGACCGCGTGGGAGGCGCCGGCAGGTCCATCCGCGCCTTGGCCGGGTCGTGAGCGCGCCAGGGACCCGCGGCTCCTCGGTCTGGAGGCAGCCGCGGGGCAGCCGGGCGCTGACTGACCTCCAGGGACACCGCACCCGGAGTCGGGGACTGGAAATCCCCGGCCACTGCGCTGCCTAGCGCTTTTTTCTCTGGGCCCTTAGGCCCTGGACTTTCGACCATTGAGGGCACAGGAAGTAGGGGCACGCTGCTGGTAGATGGCTCGCAAGCCCTGGTGTGGTGGGTGCTGGCGGCACCCGCAATCAGGCCAGTGGCATGGTGACCTTCGAGCGGGCACGGACAGATGGGCCTCGCCCTGGGCCATCTGCTTCCTCCCCCAGCTCTGTTTGAAAGGGGACGCCCACCGGCAGGTGGTGGGTTTGGCCTCCGTGGAAATGCAGCGAGAGCCAAGGCCTTTTGCCATAACATGGAGTTGTGGGCAGGGGCCTGTTCCTGACTTGGGCCTTAAGGTTAGGGCCCCACTCCCAGCTTCATCTGCTTGCCTGAGGTTCTGGGGGGTAGTGCACCTGAACACCTCCCTTTCTACTTTCAGAGGCCCCCATAGCTGAGGAAGGAGTATTGGGTCTGGGGGGACCCCATGTAGTGCTGGGTCCTATCTTTTGTTGTGACATGGCAGTCTGACTTCCTTCTGCCTTTTCCCAACCGGTTCTTATTTCTTTCCTCTCAAGGCTGAGTTCTCTGTGAACTAATTAGGTGACAGAAAAATCTCATTAACGTGGATCTGAGTAAATGGCCTGAATCACCGCTGTAGCTGGGGACTAGGAGATGGCATTTGTGCGAGCCCTGGGCCCCACAGAGAGAAGATGACCAGTTTTTCCTCTTAGATCTGAAGAGGGTGGAGGCGGGAGAGACCGTTGCTGCAGCTTCACTGTCCTTGGAGGAAGTAAAGACATTCCTGATTTGCTCCAAGCTTGCCTTCCCCCAGCTCCTTCTGGAGGGCGACAAGCCTCGTGGGCTGGCCACAGGAGGGTGGGGGCACATCTGCTTCCGAGCTTTTCCCAGAGCAGGGACAGGTTTCCGGGCTCCCCAGCGCTCCAGCTTGATAAGCAGCGACCCCTCCTCCCCAGCTCAGGGGAGCCTCTGGTTGAGCATCTTTTGTGATGTGAAGGCTGTGATTCCTGGGGCGCCCTTGAGTTTTTTGCCTCGTCTTAAATTTAACACAACAGGCAGAATTTCCCCTCCTAGAGCCCTCCCCTGACCAACTTCTCCATTGCGGTTTGGAAATACCCCACGGTTCCAGCTACTAGGCCTGGAATCTCGGCCTCACCCTCGTGAAATCCTGGGAGCCGGTGTCTCATTGTCACCAGACCGACCCAGCTGCGGCTCACACATCCGTTCTCAGCCCTGCTGTTCCCACTCCTGGGCCCTGCTACCCTGCTCTCCCTCCCTCCCCCCTGCCCAGCCTCTCCTGGCACCGTCATCTTTATCCACCTCACCTCTCTTGCGTTCCCACTTTTCTGCTGTAGACAGTCTTCAAAAGAAAAAAAAAAACACTCCTTCTTCAATTTCTGCCCTATATCCTTCCTGCGATAGAACTCCTCTCCATCTGCCAAACCATATTGCTTCTGTCCTGCGAAGCCGCGTCCCCACCTTCTTTCTGCAAGGAGGGAGAGGCGCAGACTCCCTGGGCGTTTCTGAGCACACTCTGAGGCTGGACTGAGACTGAGCCCTCCACCCCCAGCCCCAGGGTCGAACAGACCTAGGCTGTTACATAAACACAGTGTCAGCTGGGAGCCAGCTCCTATGTTTCCTGGGGGTAAGCCTCTCCGTGGAAAGGGGCGGCATGTTCCGAGTGTATAACAAAGCCTCCCCCACTGTTTAGACTTCGGTGAAGGGTTTGTTTGTCCCAGCTCTGAAGGTGACGTGGGACCTGCGGTCAGGATCCATTCGGCTCTGAGGAAGTGCAGTGGGCACTTAGGCCTCCTGTAGTCTCTCTGCCACTCATAGTCACTTCTGACCCTGTGTCCAGGGCAGGAGGAAGCAGGGGATGTTTGGCTTTCCTGTGTTTCAGGACAGGATTTGAGGGGAGGGAGACCATTTTGAAAAGTTCCTTTCCCACCAGAGGCCAAGGAAAGAGGAAACCTGCCCATTACTTGGGCTGAGGGAGTGGAAGAAGTACCACCTTCAGCTGGGAGGGAGAGCTGGAGGGCTCACTATGTGCAGAACCTCTGAACTACCTTCACCTCACTAGTGGGGAAACTGAGGCTCAGAGAAGGAAGGGAGCCAAGCGGGTACAGCCAGAGAGAGTCTGGGCCTTCAACAGGAGCCCGCTTCCTGCTTGGCACTCACCTACAGAGAGCGCTCCCTGACAGCTTGGGTTTCCTGGCTGAGTCCTAGAAAGAAGGATGCAGGAGAACCAGGGCCTCAGTCCAAATGGGGACACTGGGCATGTGGAGTGCAGGAAGTTGGACCAAGCTAGCCAGGAGCCCTGAGAAGCTGTTGGGAGAAGCAGCCTGGGATCCAGCAGGTCCTGGGAAGGTCTGCTGGTCCCAGTCAGTGTGTGCAGGTGAGGGCCCCCGCACAGAGGAGGAGCAGGGGCTGGGGGAGGGGCTGGGGTCCCCTCTGGCAGTTCCGGAGGAGCTCCCCAGCTGGAAGTGGAGGTGGACCTATTAGGTGTGTGTGTGCCATATGGCTACTATTGTGTGTGCCGGAGCTGGGCTTTGTCAACTGGGTGACTTGCTCAAGTTTCTCCATTGTTTTCCCCCTAGGGCTTTTTTTTTTTTTTTTTTTAAACAGTTACTTTGAGCATTCCAGCCAGCCTGGCCTGGCCACCAGAGCGTTCTCACTTACACCCTTACCCACTCACTTTCATTCAGTTCACAGATTGCCTGCCCTGGGCTGTGGGCTTGGTGACATCCTAAAGGGACTATGGTAAAGAGATGTGGTGGTTTCTTGTTTGGGTCAAGCCTCAGCTAGACAGAGAAGGGGCCACAGCTGTGACCACAGTTGGGTGGCAGCTCAGATGGAGAGTAAGATGGTGCACATGGCAGGGCGCGGTGGCTCACGCCTGTAATCCAAACATTTTGGGAGGCCGAGGTGGGCGGATTGCGAGGTCAGGAGATTGAGACCATCCTGACCTAACACGATGAAACCCCGTCTCTACTAAAAATGCAAAAAATTAGCCGGGCGTGGTGGCGGGAGCCTGTAGTCTCAGCTACTCGGAAGGCTGAGGCAGGAGAATGGCGTGAACCTGGGAGGTGGAGCTTGCAGTGAGTCCAGATCGCACCACTGTGCTCCAGCCTGGACAACAGAGTGAGACTCCATCTCAAAAGAAAAAAAAAAAAACGGCACACGCCCTGGCAGCCCGCAGCCCTCAGCCCTTAAGCACACCTGAGGTTTTAGTGTTTGTGTCTGTTTCTGTTTGTCATGTGACTTGATCCTGGAGGACTGGCATGATGATCCCTGTGTTTGTGCCAGGGGGCTCTCTTGAGCTTTCCTTACTGTTCCTCGGTGGGTACTCCCTGGCCGGGCCCCGCATTCCCCTGTGGGCCCTGCTGCACCACACACTGCTGAGGTTGCCTTCAAAGACGAGGACTAGGGAGGTCTGGGATGGGTGCCGGGGACATGCATCTGGAGCCAGCCGGGGCCCCTCTGGCAATTTGTTGGTTTAGGGACTGAGTGTCTCATGGGGGCCTGGTTGCTTATGTAGGACTTTGCTCACAAGAGTTCTAGGAATTCTGAAAAAGAGCATAACCATGTGGGTGCTAGTAGCCAGAGAAAGCTTCATTTGTTCCAGACACATTCATTTAGCTCCTACTGTGTGGCCCAGTTGCATCTAGCACAGTGAAAAGCAGACCATCAAAGGAGAGGAAGGGAGAGAAGGGGCCAGAAGGTCTGGGCTTGGTGCGCCTGGAGAGAACGACTCAGCCTGTAGGAGGTGCCAGAGAGGCACTGGGAGTACAGAAGGAGACCGAGATTTTCAGAACACCAGGGCAGGGCAAAGGTCAGAGACTTGGGAAACCTCATCACTTCTTTCTTCCGGGTCAGAAGCCAGCACGGGAAGACCTGTCCAGCCTGATCTCAGGCTGCATGGCCTCGTGGGAACCCCTGGTACCCTGCTCAGTCCAGGGTCTCAGCTCTGGCTCTTCCCAGCAGTGGTACCCCATAGAGGAAGCAGTCCTTGTCCCTGTGGTGCCACCTGGCTATCTTCCTGTATCATTTATTTCTTTCATCAAACGTGTGCCAGGCCTGGGGGTCAGGAGGGTTCCCACATGGAGGAAACAGAATGATTAAGATAACAGAGGCAGGAGAACATAGAGTAGCTCTTGGAATGGCAATTTGGACTCTGCAGCTTGGGTGTTAAGTTGTAGGAGATGGGTGGGTGAGGTGGGCAGGACCCTGGTGAAGGAGTATTTCATGCTTTCTCCAGTATTTATTTCCACCCTGCCGTGTTCCTAGAAACCACAGGAGTTGGTGCGTCATTCTGCAGGAGATGGGCGTCACGAGGGTTTAAGCCTTTAACAAGGCTTGAGCCACGCCAGTGTCCACACCACTCGTTTGTGCTTGTGAGCCCCCTACCAGCTGTCAGCACATTCCTGGCCCAGAAGCAGAGGGAGCGAGGTACCCTTCTTGGAAAGCAGATGTAGCCTGGGAAAGCCGAGGCTGTGGGGAGACAGACACCCCCATAAGCACTCCCATGACCCTGTGTGGCATTGCCTAAACATCCACCTGTTGTGTTAGTTTCTTTTTAATATTCAGGTAACTGGAAATTAGTTTAATCAGATGCTTTCCTCCTGACCCCTAGCTGACTTAAACCATGCAGGCCAAGCAATAAGGGAGCTCATTTTGGAGCGCGGAGTTGAGGTGGGGAGGTGGGGTGAGCCCAGCCACCTGCTTTGAGGGTGCAGAGACTGGGTGGTGCATGTTCCACCCAAGAATGTTCTTCCCTCTGCCAGGCTCACTGCTGGGGGTTGGAATGAGGCTGTGCAACACTTTGTATCTCATAGTTTATTTTCCGAGAGGAGGGTCTTTTTTGGATTTGCAAGTATCATTTCCATTTCACAAGTGAGACAGCCTAGGTCCTAGATTAAGTAACTTTCCTGAAGCCATGCAGTGAGCGGAGGATGCAGGGATTTCCTCTGGTTCTCCAACTCCAGGTCTCTGTGGTTTGCCTTGCATGTATGGGCTGAATAAGTTTTGGTGGCCACACCACATCAGCCCTTAAAAGCTGCTTCTACAGGAAACTTTATGAGAGTCAAACAGACCAGAGTTTAACTCTTGGAAGCCTTTAGAATATAATTTTAGGGTGAACTAGGACTCCTGCTCCCTACTATAATTTTCTTCTGCTCCCCACTATAATTTTCTTCTGGATGTCTTCAGTCTCCAACTGAATTGAATGGTGGCTCTCTGAGGCGTCTCTCTCCCATGGGTAGCACGGATGTAGCATATAGTAGACAGATGTTTGCTTAAGAAACATATATATATATAAAATATATATGTATATATGTGTGTATATATATTTTTGGAGACAGGGTCTCACTCTGTTGTCCAGGCTGAAGTGCAGTGGTACAGTCCTAGCTCACTGTAGCCTCAAATTCCTGGGCTCAAGCGATCCTCCACCTCAGTCTCCCAGGTAGCAGAGACTACAGATATGCACCACCACACCCAGCTAATTTTTTCATTCTTTGTAGAGATGGGGTCTTGCTATGTTGTCCAGCCTGGTCTTAGACTCCTGGATTCAAGTGATTTTTCCACCTCGGCCTCCCAAAGTGCTGGGATTACAGGCATGAGCCACCACCGTGCCCAAATGCATATTTAATTCAAATTTCATTTTAATGTGTTTAAGGGATGAAAGTAAATACATGGGCCGGGCGCGGTGGCTCAAGCCTGTAATCCTAGCACTTTGGGAGGCTGAGACGGGCAGATCACGAGGTCAGGAGATCGAGACCATCCTGGCTAACACGGTGAAACCCCATCTCTACTAAAAACAATACAAAAAATTAGCCGGGCGCTGTGGTGGGCGCCTGTAGTCCCAGCTACTCCGGAGGCTGAGGCAGGAGAATGGCATAAACCCGGGAGGCGGAGCTTGCAGTGAGCTGAGATAGACTCCGTCTCAAAAAAAAAAAAAAAAAAAAAAAAAAAGAAAGTAAATACATGCTTGTTAAAAGCCATTCACATGTAGAAGTAGGAAGGTGGCTGCCCGGCCTCCCCTCTCCTGGGGGGATCTGCGGTGGGCGGTCAGATCTGCATCATTCTGGTCTTTTTTCTATGAACGACTCTTTGACTCTTCGCTGGATTTGCTGTTACTAGGCTTTTGCAGCAAACGTGGGATTGTTGTGGAAAATGCTTTGCTGGGAGAAGGGGAGCCAGAGATTCACAAAAGGAGGCTCCTGCATTCATTTACGTATTTGGCAGCTCCTAGGCTGGGAGTCAGGATACCTGGGTTCCCGTCCCTGTTCTGCCACTAACTGGCTGTGAGAGCTGGGGCAAGTCTGCTCTGGACGCATCTTCCGAGAGTCACATTCTGGTTGTCTATGCAGCTAGCTGTGACCCTGGCGTGAGTATCTGGAACAGGCCAGGCTTGTCTCCCTGGCCAGGGGTCTTGTCTGTCAAATGAGGACCTGAGCTGGGGTCCCTAAGATCTGTTCTGAGGCTGCCTCTGTCCCTGCAGCACTTTGAGATGCGCTACCTTGGAGCCCTCCAGGAACTGATAATCAGAAGGGATCCTGTGGGGAGAGGTGAGATTTTCTGTGCCTCCGTTTCCTTACCTGGGATGGGTCATGACAAAGCTGCCACCGCCTCTGCCACTTGGTAATGCTGAGGATTGAGACCCCCTCTCTGGTGTGTTTAGAACAGTGCCTAGCGCATCATAAGCACAGGTGAAATATCAGGCATTATTCTGAAAGGTGGCAGAGTATCCTGTGTAAGGGAATGCTGTTTATTATGTAACTCCTTGTACGCTTGTCTCATTATTGCTTTTGGACAAATTTTCAGAAGAAAATGGTCAGACGCTGGGGTCGGCACATTTTTAGGGCTTTTGCGGCACTCTGGCACACTGCCCTCCAGAAAGGCCATTTGCTTTCCAGGCATAGAGACAGCCTGGAGTTCCCTGCCTCACTTCCCCGGGACCCCTTCTCCATCTGATATGTAAGAACAAAAAAAGACTAAATGACCCTCGTTGTTTTACTTTGCTTGACTTTGATTACTAGTTCATCACTAGCTATTTAATTATTGGATTCACTTTGACTATTAGTGAGATTCAATATTAAAACATCTTTGGGGAGTCATTTGCATTTTGTTCATTCTCTACATATCCTTTTTTCATTTTACTCTTGGTTTGTTACTCTTTTTTCTTTTTGTAAAAATGGGGTTTCACTATGTTGCCCAGGCTGGTTGTAAACTCCTGGCCTCAAGTGATCTTCCGGTCTTGACCTCCCAAAGTGCTGGCATTTCAAGTGTGAGCCACCATGCCTGGCCTCCCCTCCCTCCCTCCCTCCCTCCCTCCTCTCCTTCCTCCTTCCCTCCATCCCTTTCTTCCTCCCTTCCTTCCTCAGAATATTGGTCTGTCACCCAGGCTGGAGTGTAGTGACGCGATCATAGCTCACTGCAACTTCAAACTCCTAAGCTCAAGCAATCCTCCCACCTCAGCCTCTTCAGTAGCTGGGACTCAGGCATGTGTCACCACATCTAACTAATAATTTTTAAAATTGCCTTGTAGAGACAGGTTCTGTGTCGCCCAGGCTGGTCTCAAACTCTTGGCCTCAAGTGATCCTCCTGCCTCCACCTCCCAATATTGAGTTGAAGACTGTTTTAATCTCTTTTAATGTAGGTTTTTCTACAATGTACATCTATCTGTCTGCTACAAGTCAGGCACTGTCTGAGCCCCATAATCAGTACTTTGGCCTCAATGTGCCCTGAGCTGAGCAGACAGTGCCATCCTCTGGGCCACCCAGGAGGCTGAGGCTGGCTGTGCCTGCTCCATACCATATCCCCAGATGGCTGTGCCTTAGGGCTTTGTGCCTGTTCCTTTTTCTGCCAGAACTCCTCCTTGCCACTGTAGGGGTGCCTGCCTACAGCAGCTTCCCTTTTGCCTTTTCAGTTTGGTGTTTTGATAGCTTGCAAACCTGAAACCCCAGGGCCTGGAGTGGGATCAAAGCCTGTCACAGGGGCAGAGGGAGGACCGAAAAGTCTAGACCCCTCCAGGGATCTCTGCTCTGCTTCTGCTGGGATCCCCACCCCTTCCTGGGCCTGGGCTTTTCCAGGCACTGGTGGATGGCACTTCTGTGCCTGGAGGATGTTTTGGTTAAAGATGCTCTAAATGTCTTGTCCAATCACAGTTGTACAAAAAAAAAAAAGACAAAAAAAAGATACCAGAAAGGCAAGCCCCAGAGCCTTTGTTGGAGAAGAGTTGGGACATTTTGGAGGCTGTCCATCACTCTGAAGCAGCACCCTCCACCACCACCCCCCGCTACCCCATTATTGCTTCTAGATTGTTCTGGATGGTTCTATATTGGGTGATGTGGAATGAAGCCTGGCCTTCATTTCTTCTCTCAGGGCCTGAATAGAGTAGAGGTTAAGAACCTGGGCTCTGGAGCCAGGCTGCCTAGATTTGAGTCCCAGACCTACCACTTGGGAGCTGTGTGACCTTGGGTGAGTTCCTTAACGCCTCTGTGTCTTAGCTTTGCCATTGGTAAAACATGGGCATCCGTTTCATGGTGTGGGCGTGAGAAGCAAATCAGTTAACGTCTGCAGAGTTTTTAGAGCAGCCGCCGCCCTGAGGATGTGCGCCCTGGGTGGCAACTGTCTCATTACTTATCTCAGAGGCTCGGCTGTCATCACTGCCTGCATAGGGGTGTGTGAGGTGAGGGCTGCATGAGATCACGGGAATGACCGTTTCCAGACCTGAGCCTGAGAGCCCAGGTGGCAGAGTGTGGGGTACGTCGGTCTAGCTCATCCAGGCCCAGGGGCAGGGACCAGAGGGGGCAGGGCTGTCACAGGGCCTGCACATTACCACGAGCACCCAGGGTCATCTTTGATGTTTTGCCTGTTGTTGTTTTCTCTGATTCAGCACTGTGCAGTAGACATGGGCGAGTCACATGTGTGAACTTAAATTTTCTTTTTCTTTCTTTCTTTCTTTTTTTTTTTTTTTTTTTTTTTAAATGAGAGAGAGTCTCGCTTTGTTGCCCAGGCTGGAGTGCAGTGGTGTGATCTCAGGTCACTGCAACCTCTGCCTCCCGAGTTCAAACAATTCTCATGCCTCAGCCGCCTGAGTAGCTGGGATTACAGGCACATGCCAACATGCCTGGCTAATTTTTGTATTTTTTGTAGAGACAGGGTTTCACCATGTTGGCCAGGCTGGTCTTGAACTCTTGAGTTCAAGTGACCTGCTTGCGTTAGCCTCCCAAAGTATTGGGATTACAGATGTGAGCCACCGTGCCTGGCCGATTTTAAATTTTCTTTTTTTTTTTGGAGGTGGAGTCTCACTCTGTTGCCCATGCTGGAATGCGGTGATGTGATCTCAGCTCATTGCAACCTCCGCCTCCCCAGTTCAAGCGATTCTCTTGCCTCAGCCTCCTGAGTAACTGGGATTACAGGCATGCTCCACCATACCTAGCTAAGAGATGGGGTTTCACCATGTTGGCCAGGGTGGTCTCGAACTCCTGACCTCAAGTGATCCTCCCACATTGGCCTCCCAAAGTGCTGGGATTACAGGCCTAAGTGAGCCACCGTGCCTGGCCTGATTTTCAATTTTCAAGTAGCCATATTAAAAAGGTTTTTTTAAAGTGAGATTAATTTTAATATATTTTATTTAATCCAGTATATTCAAAATTGTATAAGTCAGTTCTTATGTTGCTATAAAGAGACACCTGACGCTGGATAATTTGTAAAGAAAAGAGGTTTAGGTCGGGCCCTGTGGCTCACGCCTATAATCCCAGCACTCTAGAAGGCCGAGGCGGGCGGATCACTTGAGGTCAGGAGTTCAAGATCAGCCTGGCCAGCATGACAAAACCCTGTCTCTACAAAAAATATGAAAATTAGCCAGGCATGGTGGCGTGTGCCTCCAGTCCTAGCTACTCCAGAAGCTGAGGCAGGAGAATTGCTTGAACCTGGGAGGCAGAGGGGCAGTGAGCCAAGATTGCACCACTGCACTTCGGCCTGGGTGACAGAGGGAGACCCTGGCGTGCGCGCGCGCGCTCTCTCTCTCTCTCGCTCTCTCTCTCTCTCGCTCTCTCTCTCTCTCACACACACACACACACACACACACACACACACACACACACATATATAACACATGGAACTGGGTGCCACTTTGGGAGGCCAAGGTGGGCAGATCACTTGAGACCAGCCTGGGCAATATAGTGAGACCCCATCCCTACAAAAAAAAATTAAAAAATTAGCCAGGTATGGTGGTGTGCACCTATAGTCCCAGCTACTCAGGAGACTGAGGTGAGCAGACTGCTTGAACCCAGAGGTCAGGGCTGCAGTGAGCCGTGATCACACCACTACACTCCAGCCTGGGTGACAGAGCAAGACCAGTCTGCCTAAAAATAAATAAATAAATAAATAAATGAATAAATAAATAACACATGCCTATTGGTTGTAAAAATTGAATACTGAAGTGTACCCTCTTTGATTCAACTTTTTTTTTTTTTTTTGAGATGGAGTCTCGCTCTGTCGCCCAGGCTGGAGTGCAGTGGCATGATCTTGGCTCACTGCAAGCTCTGCCTCCCGGGTTCCCGCCATTCTCCTGCCTCAGTTTCCTGAGTTGCTGGGACTACAGGCGTCCGCCACCACGCCCGGCTAATTTTTTTGTATTTTTAGTAGAGACGGGGTTTCACCACGTTAGCCAGGATGGTCTCGATCTCCTGACCTTGTGATCTGCCCATCTCGGCCTCCCAAAGTGCTGGGATTATAGCCCAGTCTTTTTTTTTTTTTGAGACAGAGTCTCGCTCTGTCGCCCAGGCTGGAGTGCGCTGGCACAATCTTGGCTCACTGCAACCTCCACCTCTTTGGTTCAAGCAATTCCCCTGCCTCAGCCTCCCGAGTAGCTGGGATTACAGGGGCATGCCACCACAGCTGGCTAATTTTTTCGTATTTTTAGTAGAGACGGGTTTTCACCATGTTGGCCAGACTGGTCTCGAACTCCTGACCACAGGCAGTCCACTCGCCTCGGCCTCCCAAAGCACTGGGATTACAGGTGTGAGCCACCATTCCCGGCCTGATTCAACTTTTCAAAAGATTATATTAAAAATTCAGGGCCGGGCGCGGTGGCTCAAGCCTGTAATCCCAGCACTCTGGGAGGCCGAGGCGGGCGGATCACGAGGTCAGGAGATCGAGACCATCCTGGCTAACACGGTGAAACCCCGTCTCTACTAAAAAAAATACAAAAAACTAGCCGGGCGAGGTGGCGGGCGCCTGTAGTCCCAGCTATTCGGGAGGCTGAGGCAGGAGAATGGCGTAAACCCGGGAGGCGGAGCTTGCAGTGAGCTGAGATCCGGCCACTGCACTCCAGCCCGGGCGACAGAGCGAGACTCCGTCTCAAAAAAAAAAAAAAAAAAAAAAAAATTCAGGGCTGGGCAGAGTGGCTCACGCCTGTGATCCCAGCACTTTGGGAGGCCGAGGCGGGTGGATCACGAGGTCAGGAAATCGAGACCATCCTGGCTAACACAGTGAAACCCTGTCTCGGCTAAAAATACAAAAAATTAGCCAGGCATGGTGGTGGGCGCCTGTAGTCCCAGCTATTCGGGAGGCTGAGGCAGGAGAATGGCGGAACCTGGGAGGCGGAGCTTTCAGTGAGCCGAGATTGCGCCACTGCACTCCAGCCTGGGTGACAGAGCAAGCCTCCGCCGCCCCCACCAAAAAAAAATCAGAATAATGTGCCCTTCTCAGTCATGTAACAAATACTACTCTGTCGAGCACGCACCGAGTGGTGATTGACAACAGACAAGTCCATTTAAAAGTCTTGCTGAATTCACAGTAGTTTTTTGTCCCTGTGTGTTTTCTTAAAACCTAGAAGTACAACTGTTGTTGTGTGTGGTAGGTGACAAAGTGTGTTAATGTTAAGGGGTACTCATGTTCCCACCTTGGGTCCTGTGCTAGGTGGGAGGGTGGAGCCCAGATCCTGCTCTTGCGAGATGAAGTGCACACGGGCCCAGGGACTGGGCTGCTGCCACTGTCAGTCAGCATCTTGGTCACCTGCTAGGGGCTTCCCTTGGGATCGTGACAGAGGCCTCAGTCAGCAAAGCCATAGTCTTTCCTCACCCCATCCTGGCATTTTAGGCAGGGGCCATTTCTGTAAGTGTTTTTTGTTTGCGTTTGTTCCATACTAAGTAATATATGTAATAGCAGAAAGTGTGCAAACACACACGTACTCTTGGAAGCTGTGTGGCACAGGAGGAAGCCCCCTGTCTCTCCGCCCACTTCGTGGCTGAGAAACAGGGAGAGCCCCCCACCTTGGAGAGCCCCCCACCTTGGAAATGAGGCGCTCATGGACTGTGCCGGGAAGAGCCTGCAGTGCTGCAGCAGTCAGTGACCGATCCCTTCCCACCCGCTCTTGTGAATGTCGGGGAGGACCTGGGGCTTTGTGGGAGCCTGAGGACAGGCTGCAGGGGGCAGCCCCTGCCTGCAGTGCACCCTTTGTGGCATCTCAGATGGGGTGTCCCAAGCCCAACTCCAAGAGGATCTTGTGAGGATTTCGTGCTCCCCCAGCTGCGGTGCTGTTTAGGAGGGAGATGCCGTCCTGAACCCATGTTTTTTATTTTATTTTATTTATTTTATTTTTTTTGAGACGGAGTCTCGCTCTGTCACCCAGGCTGGAGTGCAGTGGCCGGATCTCAGCTCACTGCAAGCTCCGCCTCCCGGGTTCACGCCATTCTCCTGCCTCAGCCTCCCGAGTAGCTGGGACTACAGGCGCCTGCCACCTCGCCCGGCTAAGTTTTTGTATTTTTAGTAGAGACGGGGTTTCACTGTGTTACCCAGGATGGTCTCGATCTCCTGACCTCGTGATCCGCCCGTCTCGGCCTCCCAAAGTGCTGGGATTACAGGCTTGAGCCACCGCGCCCGGCCCTGAACCCATGTTACTAGATTCTCATCACATCCCTTGGCTGTGGAGCACCAAGAACCCTCCTGGCTTCCATGCCTGGGAGAGGCTTGGTGTGAGGTGCCACTTGAGCCTGCTCTGTGCCCGGCACTTCTCTGTGTGGGTCCTGAGCCGTGCAGCAGCCCCTGAGAGATGTGTGGTGAGCTCTGAACCTGGGGGCAGTGGTGTCATGAGCCCTTCCTTCCCAGGTGACCCCAAAACTTGAGCAAGGGTAAAATAAAGCAGAGGTGCAGATGACAGCCCTGCTTAGGCTGGGAGTGGGCCATGTGGGTGTGCCTCGAGGTGCAGTCCCTTTGCTCTGAGTGGGAGACGGGCCTGGAACATCAGCTGACTGAAAAGCAAAGCATCTCCACTCAGGAGCATCCTCAGAGCATGTGCTGAGGGTGGTGAGCAGGTTTCTGTGCAGTGGCCTGGGGCATGAGGACAGCGGCCCAGAGCTTCGGCAAGCCTGCAGCCCAGTAGGTACCACTAGATGTGGCTTCACTGCAGTAGTGATTTTATTATTAAAATTGCTGGTGCAGTATGTTTTCAAACTACTCAAATGTGCCACCCCACACTCCAGCACTTTGTGTTTGTGCTGCAAATGTCACAAGATTGACAGCTCCTGCTGCAGGTGACAGGAGTTACAGGTTCTAAGCCAGGGACAGCAGGACCAGATCTGCTATCTCAGAAAGAATGGTAGTGTGGTAGCTCATGCCTGTAATCCCAGCACTTTGAGAGGCCAAGGCAGGAGGATCACTTGAGCCTAAAAGAGTTTGGGACCAGCCTAGGCAACATAGTAACAGGGTCTCGCTCTGTGGCTCAGGCTGGAGCACGATGTCATGGTGTGATCTTAGCTCACTGCAACCTCTGCACCCCGGGCTCAGGTGATCCTCCCACCTCAGCCTCCCAAGTAGCCAGGACTACAGACCAGGACTACAGACATACACCATCACACCCAGCTAATTTTTCTTTTTCTTTTTTTTTCTTTTTTTTGAGACGGAGTCTCGCTGTGTCTCCCAGGCTGCAGTGCAGTGGCGTGATCTCGGCTCACTGCAAGCTCCACCTCCTGGGTTCACGCCATTCTCCCGCCTCAGCCTCCCAAGTAGCTGAGACTACAGGCGCCCGCCACCACGCCCGGCTAGTTTTTTGTATTTTTAGTAGAGAAGGGGTTTCACCATGTTAGCCAGGATAGTCTCGATCTCCTGACCTCGTGATCCACCCGCCTCGGCCTTCCAAAGTGCTGGGATTACAGGCTTGAAATTTTTCTATTTTTAGTAGAGACGAGGTTTCTCCATGTTGTCCAGGCTGGTCTCGAACTCCTGGACTCAAGCAGTGCCCCTCGGCCTCCCAAAGTGCTGGGATTACAGGCATGAGCCACTGCACCCAGCCTCTACAAAAAATTTTTAAAACTTAGCCAGGTGTGGTGGTACACTCCTGTAGTCTCAGCCACATGGGAGGCTGCTGCAGTTAGATAAGCTATGATTGTGCTACTGCACCCCAGCTTGGACTATATTTAGCAAGACCTTGCCTCTGAAAAAACACACACAAGAAAGAATGCCTTTCTTTTAGTGCTCATACTGTGCCAGGCACTGCCTATGTGCTTACTTGCCCTTCTCATATTCCTGCAATTTTTGGAGCATCCCTGCAGGGTAGTATTAACCCCATTTTGCAGATGAGGAAACTGAGGTACAAAGATGTAAAGTAAATGGCCCAAGGCTGCTCATTCAAATGGTGGAGACAGGACCTGTACCCAGGAAATCTGGCTTTGGAGCCTGTGCTGCCACCTTTATGCACAGGGAAAAAGATAAGACCTTTAAAAACAGAGCAGAAATGTAGAAGAATGTTGTCTAATCTTAGGATGAGAGATCCTCTTAAGCGGACAGAAAACCCAGAATTTATAGAGGAACAGACTGACAAATTCCCCCCACCCCCAGCTTTTTATTTTGAAAAATGACAGCATTTAAAAATGTGATCATTATTAACATTTTACCGCATTTGCTGGCTCTCTGTCACTGTCTCACTCTCACATATGTTTTTTTCAGCAGTTGTAGACACACTGACACATCTTCCCAAGCTCTTCAGCAGGCATCTCCTGAGGACAGGCACATTATTCTACACACCCATAATACCAGAATAGCACCCAGAAAGGTCGGAAGAATTTCCTAATATCATTTAATAGCTGACCCATAACCACACTTCCCCAAACATGCCTGAAAGGTCTTATAGAGCTTTTTTTGTTTTCCTAGATAAGGATGGAACAGGGTCCAATGTGATACCTTTTCCCCCATGACGTAGACTTAACTGTAGGGCCAGGACCCATTTTCCTGTAGAAGGCCCGAGTCCTGGAACCGTGGGCTGGCTGGTGCTGGGTGTTTTCTCTCTTGTTCCTTTCTCCCTTGTGGGGTCTTTGAACTGAACTGTGATCTGGAAGCTCAGCAGGAACACCCCGTTCCTCCACAGGACCACGCCCTTAGTGCTGTCAGGGGCATGAGGACCAGGTCTCCCCATTGTGAAGGTTCCTTTCCTTCCTCTGTAATTAGTAAGTGGTCTGTGGGGGTGATCATTCCACACCCTCAAAATAAACTGCCCACCACAACTGTTCACCTGATGGTTTTAGCGTCCATTAATGATCCTTGCCTGAGTTGATGATATTGGGGTTGTCAAGGTGGCCGTAAACCCCACAATCTTTCTATAAGTATTAGCCAGTGTTCTTCTGTTAAGAACAGCATCTCCCCACCTCTTATCTTTAGTGTCGCCCTTGTGTCATGGATTTTGTTGTTCAAATGTTATAACCAGTTACAAAACTAGCAGATGTAATTACATTCTGGGTCATAAAGCAGGAGAAGCTGCTTGCAGTGCACATGTGCCGGATACATGCTTCACATGCCCGCTGTACGAAGAGCTCCTGCAGATTAAGGAAAAGATTTGAAAAACCCAAGAGAAAAACAGGCCAAAAAAAAAAAAAAGAAAAGAAAAGACAGGCAAAGAGTAGGATCAAGACAAATGAAAGAAGAGGAAATGCTTTGTGTTGTTGACGAACATGAAAAGGCGCAACCTCACTAGTAATCAGGGACATGCCCATCAGAAGAGCCAGGGGCTGGTTCCCCGGTTGGAAGAGCAGACTGCTGGCGCACAGGGTGCATGAACATCCTCACCCACTGCTGGTGGAGAGCAGGAGAAGGGATTGCTACAATCAAGCTGGAAAAGTAACTGGGCGTTATCCATTCACATGAAACATTCACATGCCTTGAGAAGAACACACCATAGGCACACAGTATCCATTTCAGCCTTGCTTGTAGTAGCTAAAAAAGAAGGAAGTGACGTGAGTGTCCCTCAGCAGGAGAAGGGTTGAAGAATGAACAGAACATTCATACTGTGAGATGCTATGAAGCCAGGCCACTGGAGCAAGCTAGAGCCAACCCAGTGGCCTGGGGAGGGCTCCAGGTGCCCCTGACTTGGCAGTTTGGTGTGAACTGCAGTGTGAGCAGGAGCTGGGGGGACAGTTACTCAGGACGCACCCGTGTTAAGGAGAGGGAAGAAGGCATGCGGCCCAAACAGCGGTTTTCTGAGCATGTTGTGAATGTTTTCATACCCTGAAATACAATTGAAAAAAGATTGGCATAGTGCACATTTATACTAGTCACAGCTTGTTTTCTTCCTTTGTATCCCCTCAGAGTCTGACTCAGAAAAATTTGCTCTCCTCATTCCAATGGGGAACAGTCTTCTGTTTCTTTTTATAAAGTAATGTATCATCTGTAAATATTTCAGAAAACAGGGTGATGTACACTTACTGCAGAAAAACATAAAAGAAGCAAAAGAAGTCACCAGTAATTCTAACCAGAGGCAGGCAGCCACTGTCACCATTTCATCATTATTTTGATATTTTCTTGCATTTTTTTATACAGGTCCATACAATTTTGTTACATAAAAATTTGTATCTGACTTTTTAAAAAATCAAGTGTTATGCCAGTCATGGAGGCTCACACCTGTAATCCCAGCACTTTGGGAGGCTGAGGTGGGAGGATCATTTGAGGCCAGGAGTTTCAGACCACTCTGGGCAACATAGGGAAATTCCGTCTCTACAAAAAAAAAAAAGAAAAAAAATTAGCTAGGCATAGTTGACACACACCTGTGGTCCCAGCTACTTGTGGGGCTGAGGTAGGAGGATCTCATGAGCCCGGGGGGCTGGAGGCTCCAGTAAGCTGTAATCTTGCCACTGCACTCCAGCCTGGGGAACAGAGCCTGTCTCCAACCCCTCCATTCCACCCCCCAACACCACATACACACACACACACACACACACACACACACACACACACGAGTCAAGCATTGCCACCCACCTATGCTAGGTAAGAGTTGTTTTTTTTTTGTTGTTTTTAAGTCAGCTCATGTTTAATTGTGACATTTTAAAATTGTACAAGTATTTTGACGTCTGCCCCCCATATTTAGTCTCTTAAAATGACAGGAAAACACCAACCAATCACAGGTTTAATGAGTTTAATAACTTTACCTCTCAGTTCCTATTTGTAGCACCCAATATTCCTTTGAAATATGAAACAGACCTGTCAGTGGCCAGCAGTGAATTTCTGCCTGACGAGCAGAGCTGAAAGTTCAGGTACTCTGAACATTGTGTTGCAGTGGCACTTGTCCAGAATTGGTACCTTCCTATAGTTGGGGGACTTTAAATGTACCAGTGAAAATCGCTTTTTCCTCTTCAAGGGGAAGAAAGAAAATCACTCCTCAAAACACAGCAGATCTGGCTGTGAGGTCTTTCCTTTTGTCTCTTCAGGCTGGTAAAAGAGTCTTTGCAAAAATTTATATTAAATTAAGTTATTTATTTTTTCGAGACTGGGTCTAACTCTGTTGCCTAGGCTGGACGACAGTGGCACAATCTTGGCTCACTGCAACCTCCACCTCCCAGGCTCAAGCGATCCTCTCACCTCAGCCTCCTGAGTAGCTAGGACTACAGGCATGCAACACCAGCCTCAGATGCTTTTTTTTTTTTTTAGATGGAGTTTCACTCTGTCACCCAGGCTGGAGTACAGTGGTGCAGTCTTGACCCACTGCAGCCTCCTCCTCCCGGATTTAAGCAATTCTCCTGCCTCAGCCTCCTGAGTAGTTGGGATTACAGGCACGTGCCACCACGCCCAGCTAAATTTTGTATTCTTAGTGGAGATGAAGTTTCGCCGTGTTGGCCAGGCTGATCTTGAACTCCTGACCTCAGGTGATTCGCCCACCTCAGTCTCCCAAGTGCTGAGGTTACAGGCATGAGCCACCGTGCTTGGCCTCTCAGGTGCTTTTAAACTTCTGTCCACTAGACTCTCAGCCTGTCTGAATCTTTTTAAAAATCGCTGCACTGTTACCTGCACTTGTCTAGAGTGCCCCTCGCAGTGCAGCACCTTCGTACATCTGCAGCTGCACTTCCAGAGCTGTTTTCCACACCTCCTCCACATCAGTCCTGCAAAATTAGTGCAATGATTTGAACACTTTATTGCATCTTCTGTTTATAAAAATATTTTGCGGCCGGGTGTGGTGGCTCACGCCTATAATCCCAGCACTTTGGAGGGCCAAGGGAAGTAGATCACCTGAGGTCAGGAGCTCCAGACCACCCTGGCCAATATGGTGAAACCCCGTCTCTCCTAAAGATACAAAATTTAGCTGGGTGTGGTGGCAGGCACCTGTAATCCCAGCTACTCAGGAGGCTGAGGCGGGAGAATCACTTGAACCCGGGAGGCGGAGGTTGTAGTGAGCTGAGATCGTGCCATTGCACTCCAGCCTGGGTGACAAGAGCGAGACTCCGGCTCAAAAAAAAAAAATTTTTTTTTTTGCTTTTGTGGCCGGGCACCATGGCTCATGCCTCTAATCCCAGTACTTTGGGAGGCCTTTTGTAAAAAATATAAAGACAAGTGGAAGTGCTGGTGCTGCTGACAGGGAATTAATCTCATACTTGGAATGTATTTTAGAGACTCACTGGGCTGGAAGAGGCAGAACTCTAGCTCATGGGACTTCAGCTGGGCTGCCTGCTCAGTTGTAAAAAGAGAACAACATGTTTCAATGTTGAAAGTGTAGGCGATGGGTCAAAGTTGTGAGGAAAAGGTGCAACACAGCATAGGGCCGTACGATGCTTCACATTCTAAGGCCGGAGCCCTCTCCGTCCCACCCTGTGGTGGTGGCTCACCTCCTGCCCCCACCCTTCAGGCCATGGGAAGGCTGGAGATGCCGCGAGGCGCAGGAGCCCCTGGCATGGCACCAGCCCACACCGGGGGTGTGGCACATGCTGGTTGCGTTCCTCTCCAGGGAGGAGCTGCTAGAAAGCAGAGCCAAGCCCACAGCTGCTGTTGCTGGTCAGAGCTAGAGTGGCGTCAGGGGCACTCCCAGGGTCTTAGAACATGGCCAGATGGGACAAAGCCAGGAGGCCAGATGGGGGAGATGCTGAGGGACCAAGTCTTCCAGGGGAGAGCCTTCGTCCTGTCCACCATTGCGCCCAGCACAGAGCTCGTGGATAGACAGGTAAACAAACTACTCTCAAGTACCATCTATAGTACTACAATACCGCTATGTCACCAGCCTGGTGTCGAAAGGCCATTTTCAGCTGGAATGACAGCCATTCCCACCCCCATCCTGGGGTAATCTGTTTCCCTGCGCCATGCATTGCCCTCAGTCCTGTGGCTCTCTCTGCCACCAGCCCCTCTGCCGCCTTCTCTCCCTCAGCTTTTCCCTGGGGAGGAGAGGAGCAAAGTCACTGGGGAGCTCTCAGACCAACACCCTGACCTCTGGAGATGGGGCAGAATCCCTGGGCCTCTGAGCAGCCCTCAGAGGGTCCCAGGGATGTAGGCTGGGTCCTACGCCAGTCCAGACTGCCAGCCGTCACCTTGAGGCAGGATGGGGCAGAGACTTCAGTCTGCTTGCCCTGAATGCACTTAGTAAGCCCTCAAAAAAATAATGTGAAATGATGACTTAGAGGGCCCAAGCTCCAGCCTGGGATTCTGGAGTCCTGGGCCCTGCCCAGACTCTGTCACTGCTGGGCTGTGTAACTGCAAGCAAGTTACTTCCCCTCTCTAGGTGTCACTGCCCTCATCTCTAAAAGGAGAGGATGAACCAGAACACGAGTTCTGAACCTGGAACCCATGGCGGGGATTAAGGGGACCCGGACCTGCTCAGAAAACACCTGTGTGTTCTTCCCGGCATGCACTAGCTTTTCTGGAGAGCCCACAGCCTCCTAGGGCTGTGGTAATAAACCATTGTAAACAGGGTGGTTTGAAACGACCTAAGTCTGTTCCTAGCTGGCTGCAATGGCTCACGCCTGTAATCCCAGCACTTTGGAAGGTCAAGGCCAGATGATCGCTTGAGCCCAGGAGTTCTAGGCCAGTGTGGGCAGCATAGTGAGACCCCCACCTCTGTTTTTTTTAAAAAAAGAAAGTAGAAAAAATAGCTGGACATGGTGTTGCATGCCTAAAGTCCCAGCTACTTGGGAGGCCGAGGCAGGAGGATTGCTTGAGCCTAGGAAGTCGAGGCTGCAGTGAGCTGTGATTGCCTGGGTAACAGAAGGAGACCCTGTCTCAAAAACCGAAAAGTTTCTTGTGCCACAGTTGTGGAGGCCAGATGTCTGAGATAAAGGTGTGGGAAAGGCCACGCCCCCTCTGAAGGCACTAGGGAGAGATCCGCCCCACACCTCTCTCCGTGGCTTGTTGATGGCCGTCTTCTCCCTGCATCTCTTCACATTGACTTCCCTTTGTGTCTGTCGATGTGCCCAAATTCCCCCCTTTTAAAAGGACACGAGTCATACTGGATTCAGGGCCCACCCTACTCCAGTATGACCTCATCTGAATTACATCTGCAACAACCCTATTTCCAAATAAGGTCACATTCTGAGGTCCTGGGGGTTAGGACTCAGGACTCTCCAAGGTCCTCCCTATCTCTGAGGTCTCTTAGAGGGGAGGTGGAGGGACCAGCCCAGGAATCAAAGCCGAGCTGAGGGGGAGCTGCTAAGGTTTCATGGGCTGATCACATCTGCCTGGATTTCCGACATCAAGAGAGCTGGTTTCAGTAATCCCAGCGTCCACTCTGGCTCTCCCTCGCCCAATAGGAACAGCTCCTTCTGTTGCTCACCCACTGCATGCCACAGGTACCATGCGGCCCTCCATGCTCACAGTGCTGGCCTGCACAGCACCTTTAGCTGGAAGCTGGGTGATCCCTGATTTACAGACAGACCTGAGATTAAGGAGACCGTGGCTGATCACCCACTAATAGGGGCCAGAGGCTGAACTTGAATCCAGCTTTCTCAACTCCAGGGTGCGCTGTGCCTTTCAACTTGGGGCCTGCACAGATTATTTTGCCTATGACTTCTCTCAAAAGACTGGCCCAGCCAGGGCCCATCTCTCTTAGGCCTTCCTCCCCACAAAGAGGCCAAAAGCCCCAGAAGCACAGTGCATGCTCAGCAAAGACCTTCACTCATTCACTCAGGGAATCTTGGCCATTTTCATGTACCTGGCAAGGTTCTGTTGTGGGGGCACTTGCTGACAGTGGCAAGTGTTAGATGATGTTGAGTATGGTCACTGAGATGCTCAGCCTCCCAAGGAAGGGATGCTTCAGCCACGGTCCAAATGACCTCAGGGACAAGCAGGGCAGAGGCTCGGGAGGCATTAACGATGGATGGGGATGGAGGTGGGTCCTGGGGAGGGGGTCAGGTGAGAGCAAGCGGGTAGTCAGGAGCACACGGGACGTTGGAAGAGAATAAGGGGTTTGGGTGCCATTCTCCACCAGCTGGAGAGCCATTGCAGGGCTTTGCTGAGAGGTGACCAGGTTATGGTTTGAAGAGGTCCACCCTGGCTGTAAAGGAAATCAGCTGGCATTGGTGGTGACGGAGGCTGGAGATGGGAGACCCATAGGAAGCTGCTGTGATGCTTAGGCCCAGGAGGATGGTGGCTTGCCTTTGAGTTGGAGAAAGGAGCTGGTGATGGATTTGGGCCACATTTAGGAGGCAGCGCCACCAGGACTGACACGGATTGGGCTGGGGGAGTGGCAAGGAAGGAAATGGAGGGTGATACTAGCAGGTTTTTGGCTTGTACAGCCTCAGAGCTCATGTGTTGCCACTGAAGATGGGGGATGCTTTAATGGAGCTGTTGGGGGTGGAATTTAGGTCCATGGCTGCTGCTGCAGCAACTCAAGTTGTCTCGGGACAGCTGCTGGGACACTTAGGGAGGACTGTGGCCTCGCTGGGGAGGCGTCCTGAGTTCTCTCCCCTGCCTCCCCATCTTCTCCTCTGATTCCCTAAGCTCCGACTTGGATAGCCTGCTGGACACCAGCCAGTCCTGAGTGGCGAAGGGGCCTTGGTGTGGCCCCCACTGTCTCCCGGGCTCAGTGGCGGGGGTGTGGCTAGCCCTCGCATCCGCCAGCCTTCCCCGCCGCAGCCTAAGGCCCAGCTGCAGGAAGATGTTTTGCTGCCACCTTGTGGGCAAGGAGGGCCTGTTTGGGAGGGCCAGGGTGGTTCTGGGACCGCACCCGACTGCTGGAGGAAGCCAGAGTCTTCCCCTACACAGCCCGCCACAAGCTCCGGCTTTCAAGAGAAGGCTTATCCATCCTCCCTCATCTCCTCGAAAGAAATCTGCCAGCTCCCTGTGGGCCACATGGGCCGCAGTGGGCACAGCCAAAGTTCACCAGTGGATCAAGCAACACACACCTGGAGGCGACCAGGTCCCACATCCTCAGGACCAGCTTTCTCTTTCTGGCAGGGTCTCACACCTCACACCTGCCCAGGGGTGTTCCCTCTCCCTGTCACGACCCCCCTGGCCCCTCAGCCCCCTGTGCACATGCAAGCAGGGCAGCCGAGGCCCAGGCTAGCACAGGCATTGGGCATAACCAGAGTCAGCTTTTCCTCCTGACGTCCAAGTATTCCACAAAAGGGGGTCTCGAGCCCGGCTTCTGCGCTCTCTGGCTCCAGGGAAGGCTATGTTCGTCCTGCCCCAGGATGCACACTGCGGGCATTTGTGAGAGATTTCCTCTTAGTCCCCCAGAAACTTCCACAGAGCCTCTCAGCCCCTAAGAGGCAAATTCAGTCCGGTGCTTCCGGTGGCCTTAATAAACAGAGACTGACATGAGGGCTTGTGTTGTGGGATTTCAGTCCTGTTCGTGTAATCCCAGCCTGGAGCTTTTTAGGGCTGTCCTAATTTCCTTTGGGCCCAGTAGGTAGTGGCTCTGTGTGAGCACAGCTGTTTGCTGTTTGCTGTGTGTCTTTGGAGCAGAATCTTATCGGGCAGAATAGAGACCTTATCTCTGACCCTGGGCTGAACCAATGAGGAAAAGGTGTGTGCCAGAAGCTGTTCTCCTTTTCAGGGTCTTTGACTGGCTTGATGTCCTGAGACATTTATGTGGGAGCAGGTGCCCTTCCCTGTCTAGTTTCTCCGGGTCAGGAAAGCTTTCTGGGGAAAAGGACTAGGAAGGAGGAGGCAGCCAGGTAAGGAAGAGGAAGCTGTTCCGGGTTTGGGAGTTGACCCAGGTGGCACTTTCTCCTTGGACTGATTCTGCAGGTGCAGTGGGACTTACGTGTCTTCTGAGACTGTAAGATGTTCTTCTGGGGACTGGGATTGCTGCCTGCCTTCCCTGAGAACTACACACGCGCCCACGTGTGTGTGTGTCTATCTGTGTCTGGCATGTATGCAGCTGGGGCCTTAACCCCCTTCTTTTCCATCCTTCTGTTCTCCCACTGAAAGAGCCAGCTAGGTTCTAAAGTGACCTATCCCCTGTCGGGTACCTTGTCCCCATCCCCTCTCCGTCCCCAGAGGTCGGCTCCCATAGCTGCTGTCCTGTGCTTGCTTCTTATTTATTTATTTCTTGAAACAGGGTCTTGCTCTGTGGCCCAGGCTGGAATGCAGTGGCTTCATCTTGGCTCACAGCTACCCGGACCCTCTGGGCTCAAGCGATCCCCACCTCAGCCTCTCAAGTAGTTGGGACCACAGGCTGATACCACCATGCCTGGCTAATCTTTCATTTTGTTGTTGTTGTTGTTGTAGAGACGGGGTTTCACCATGTTGCCCAGGCTGGTCTCCAACTCCTGGACTCAAGTGATCTGCCTGCCTCGGCCTCCAAAAGCACTGGGATTACAGGCACGAGACATGGTGCCTGATTTTTGTATTTTTAGTAGAGATGGGGTTTTACTATGTTGGCAAGGCTGGTCTTAGACCCCTGACCTCAGGTGATCCACCCGCCTCGGCCTCCCAAAGCATTGGAATTACATGCGTGAGCCACCGTGCCCGGCCCTTTGCTTGCATTTTCATTGGCTTGCAGAATGGGCTTGTGAGTGGGCAGCCTTATTCTTTGGCGGAACAGCCATTCCCTGTTGTGTGTGAGAGAGAACAGATACACGCAGATAGGGAGGTCAAGGCAGAATGCATTTCCTTTTGATCTGCAGCTCAGTGACGTTGGCTGGCTTCACTGAGTTGTGTTCTTGTCTCTCTGCCTGCCTGAGGACCCGCGAAGGGTGCTTCTGCAGGTGCTTCTATTGTGGGGGCGAACATGCATCCCGTACGGGAAGAAGCTGTCTTCACGAACGCTAATAACTAGTCCTATGGAAATACAAACTCACCACCAGGGCCTCTCCAGGCCTGGGAGATCCAGCCCAGGACTTGGGAATTTCCAGTGCTCTTTCTGCAGGGAGCACCTAGGATGGAGAGGCCCTGCCTTCCTTAGGCATTCCCACCCAGCCCCTCAGGAATGTGCCACTTTTATCTCCTACTTGGCTCTGACCAGGTCCATGGAATTCTAAAACTGAAAAGGACACTGGAAGTTGGGCTGTACTGGGGGTGGAGAAAAGTGGGCAGTATTATCTCTTTAAAGGAAATGCAAGCCCCTCGTCCCTTGCCACTACTTAAACTGGTTTCTCCTGATCTGCCGGTGGTATTGAGGCAGCCAATGGTTTCTGACTTTGTGGATGACAGGAAACTGGCTGGTCTTCAGAGCCTGGGAGAGGACTGATGTTTACAATGCAGTGTCAATCACAGCCGGGGAGCTCTTGCCCCCATTCTGGGTGAGCCCTGGGTTTATTGGGTGTCCAGGCAGCCCACAGTCATGAATTGGAAGGGCTTCGGAGCTTGGAGGAGTGTTTTCATTTACAGAACGTCAGGCTCCAGCCAGTACCGCAGGCTACCACTTGATCTCGGCCCATCATCCCGACAGGAGGTGAGACCCAGTGAGCAGCAGGGGCCTGGAGAGGTCCGGGCCTCAGAAGTGAGTCACTCACCCAGAACTGCGGCCGAGGTTATCTTTGATTTCTCTGCTGCCCTTAGGCAGGACGCTTAACTCAGTCCAGACAGATGAGTATCTTCCGGATTTTATAACCTCCAAAGAAGACAGCCTCAGTCATCAACAGAAGCCAACTGTAGCAGCCAGCAGCTCTCGACCTCAGAATGTCAGAGCCAAAAGCTAAGACAAGACCACCGCGCTGAAGCTCGCGTGCTGCAGATGAGGACTCTCCCGCAGAGCCGGCATGGCTGCCTCTGACTTCTCACTCAGGCCTGTCATACTTCGGCGCCTCATGTTGTTCGCTTTTCTGGCTCTTCTTTTGAAGAATAAGAAATGGCCCACTTTTCTCCAAAATGGGGCCCAGTGTGTGGTGGACTGAGGACTGTTATTTAGTTGGCCTGCTCGTAATGACAGCACCTCACCTACCTGCTTGATCCTAGGAGGAGCCCTGGGCTGGAATTTCCTGTTTTCCGAGGGCTCCCGGGGGCTGCCCCAGCAGGCCGGCTCCCCCGCGCCGCGCCGCGCCGACCCGACCCGCCGTTCCCGGGTGTTCCAGGCCAGACTTGCCGCCTCTCTCTCCGGGCTGGGCTGGCTCCCGGCCTCTCCAGGTCTGGGCTTGCCGGCCGCGAGGTGGAGGAGTTGAGGGACTCAACTCGGCCCACACCAGGTGCCCAGAGGCCGGAGGTCCGTGCGCCCCGGCCGCGGCCCCGGCCCGGGCCCAGCCCTGTGCCCCTCGCCATGGGCCTGGCCAGCGCCCGCCGGCCCTGAGCATGGAGCGGGGCTGGCCGCAGGGGGACAGCTGTCCCAGGGAGCGGCCCGCCGTTTGCCGCCGCGCCCACAGCGTCTGCGACTCGCTGGACCTGCACGGCGCCCCGGCCGGCCGCGCGGCCGCCGCCCTGCAGGCCGCCCTGTGCGCCGCCCGTGAGCAGCCGGCGCGGCCGCGGAGCGTGTGCTCGGGCGGCCCCGAGCAGCCGCCCACCGGCGCCCGCGGCCTGCTGTTCGGCCTCCTGCGCCCGCGCCTCGGCCGCCGGGGCCCGGCGCCCTCGGGACCGCCCGTCTCGCCTGCGCCCAGCCCCGCGCCCAGCCCCGCGTCTAGCCCCGCGCCGACCCGGCGCAGCCGCACCCGAGGGGAGCCGATTCCGCGGCCCCGGCCGGCCAGCATGACTTTCCTGGAGGTGAACCGCTTGGAGCTGGCGGCGGCCGAGGCGCCCGGCGCGGGTCTGGGGCGCGCAGGCAGCGCGGGCTTCCTACGCGGCACGGCGCTGTGGAGCAGCCAGCGTTGGCCGGTGCTGCGCGGCGGGCGCGGGCCGGAGGGGCCCCGGCGCGGCCTGGCGGCACTCAGGAAGAGCTTCAGCTTCCGCCTGCGCCGCGGCCAGGAGGTGCGGCGCTCCGAGTCGGGGCTGCTGGCCCGGCCGCCCCGCGCGCGGACCCGTAGCGACGGCGACGCCGGCTCCCTGAGCACCTTCCCCAGCCGCCGTGACCTGCTGGGCGCCGACGCCCCGCGTGTCGCGCCGGAGTCCGGCCGCCCCCGCACCGCCGCCGGCCTCTGGAGGCTGCTCACCAGCCGCTTCCGCCGGAGGGAGCCCGCGCCCGCCGCGCCGCTGTGGAGCCGTCGGGCGGCTGCGGCCCCGGAGCTCCTGCGCGCGCCCAGCGGTAAGGGGGCTGGCCCGGGGGTCTGGGGGGCGTCTGGCAGAAAACAGCTCGCGGGAGAAAGGCCGGGCGCGCCCAGGTGAGGCAGGCTGCGGCGCGCGTCCGGGGCTAGCCGGGTCTGTGGTCTGGCCCGAGTGCCGTCCGCGCCTGGCGTCTGGGGTCTTCGACAGTGACCCAGAAGGACCGCCCGGAGGGTTCGCTCTCGGGTGCGGTCCAGGAAAGGAAGGAGACTCACCAGAGTCAGAGGGCTCTGGGCTAGGCCAGACACCTTTCCTAGTTCCCTGTCGGGGCAGCGTGCTCGCCTCCGGCTGCCCCGCGCTTGAGGTTAGGGACTGCTGTGGACCTGGTCGTCATAACTACTCTTTGACACAAACTTGGGACAGTGCCTCTGGAAGCCAGGGCAGTGCTGCCCAGCCAGAGAGGGGTTCCCAGAGCTGGCCCGAGCACGCATGTGGAACCTGGAGGTGACAGAGATGGGGGCCTGGCTGTCAGACGGCTCTGGGTATAAGGGACCTGCCAGTCAGGTTCTGAGAATGGACTGAAGGGAAGCGAGCCCAGGAGGCGGCCTCCCTGCTAAGGAGGAGCTTAGGGAGGAGGCAGGTGGGGTAGATGCCTCCCTATCCACCTGCCCCTGGCAGAACAGGGCCAGGCCAGACCAGGCTCCTCCCTTTTCACCCGGCTCAGGAATGTGGTGGGTGGCCCCACCCTGCCAGGTTGTGCTGTTCTTACTTGCAGGAGTCTGCCCCCCAACCAGGTGCCCAGCCCTTGGGTCTGTTCTGAGGCCTGCTGGATTGGCCTCTAGCTTGAGCCTAGTATTTGGGCCACAGGGGCACTAGGTCAGGTGTGGCTGGGTGGGGGGACAATAAACCTGCTGGAGCAGGAGGAGAGGAAGGACACAGGGCTGAGCCCAGTGGGACTGAGCCCACAGCCCTCAGAGTCCTGTTCTGAAGACCATCCTCACTCTGCTCCACTCAAAAAGAACCTTCCCACTGCCTCCTAGGGGATCTAGCGGTGAGGGTTGGGGGTCCCGTGGAGGAAGCTGCTGTCCTCTGGCCTGGGCCTGGGGAGGGCATCATAGGCGACACAGGCAGCAGTGGTTGGGACAGGTGTGTGTGCCACCCTGGCCCTGACGGGGCGGCTCTGTCTTCCGCAGACTCGTTTGTGAACAGCCAGGAGTGGACGCTGAGCCGCTCCGTACCGGAGCTTAAAGTGGTGAGTGCGGCCCATGGGCAGCGCAGGTGGCCTGGAGCCGGGGGGCGAGGCTGGGTGCCACGGGCCTGGGCCTTGCTTCTCCAGCTTCTGTCCCCTTCTCTGCTCAGCTTGGCCCTCTCTGCCCTCTCTCCTCCCCTTCAGCCCTGGCCTTTCTCCCTCCTGCCGCTTCTTTGCTTTTCCTGCTGGGTCTTCTCCCTCGTGCCCTCTGACCCACTTACCCCTTCCTCTCCCGCAGGGCATAGTGGGGAACCTATCTAGCGGGAAGTCAGCCCTGGTGCACCGCTATCTGACGGGGACCTATGTCCAGGAGGAGTCCCCTGAAGGTGAGCGTCACGGGCCCAGCCTGGGCCCTGAGGCCGGCCACTCCTCCCCCTCCCGCCCACAGTGGGGGAGAGTTGGGGGTCTCCAGCCCCCTTCCAGTCCTCTTACCTCCTCCATGGAAAGCTGTAGATTTCTTCTTGGCCCCTGGGCTCTTTCTCCACACTTTGGACCTGACTGTGCGCTCTGTCCTAGGGGGGCGGTTTAAGAAGGAGATTGTGGTGGATGGCCAGAGTTACCTGCTGCTGATCCGAGATGAAGGAGGTCCCCCTGAGCTCCAGGTGATGCTCCTGCCCGGGGTTAGGGCCCACCCCTGTGCCCGGAGCCCTTTCTTGAGCTTGCTGGTTGGGACTGGGAGAGGTGGTGTGTCCAGGGAGAGGTGGTGTGTCCAGGGAGAAGGGTCCACTTGGGTCCACCTGCCCTGCGTGGGAGTTTACCAGGTCTAGTTGCGGGCGCTAATTTTACTTGGTTTCCCCTAGTTTGCTGCCTGGGTGGATGCAGTGGTGTTTGTGTTCAGCCTGGAGGATGAAATCAGTTTCCAGACGGTGTACAACTACTTCCTGCGTCTCTGCAGCTTCCGCAACGCCAGCGAGGTGCCCATGGTGCTTGTGGGCACGCAGGGTGAGGCGGGGCCCTGCAGGAGCTGGCAGAGAGTAGGAGGCCCCGGGCAAGGACGCATGGGGGGGATGGGCAGGTGTGAGAAAGCCCCCAAGCCCCCACTGTTTTCCCAGTGCTGACCGGGACTGTCAGTGCTCTCCATCTGCTCATGTCTGAAGGCTTTTGTGCCCACTGAAACCTGCCGTCCCAGTGACTAGCAGGTCCATATTTTTTTAGATGAATAAACATGCTCAGAGCTGAAGTGCTTGCTGGTTTGCACTCAGTGAGGCCATGGCAGGATTGAAATGAGATCCAGGCGCCTGCATTCTTGGTGCTCTGTGTGTTCCACTCACCAGGCCCTTTGCCCACCTGCCCTTAGGCCAAATGCCCCCCACCACACTACTCCAGCTTCTCCGAAAGCTGAGTGACTCCCGCCCTCCCACCTCCAACAGACGCCATCAGTGCTGCGAACCCCCGGGTCATCGACGACAGCAGAGCCCGCAAGCTCTCCACAGATCTGAAGCGGTGCACCTACTACGAGACATGCGCGACCTACGGGCTCAATGTGGAGCGTGTCTTCCAGGACGGTAACTCGGGTGCCGGGCGGGAGTCACTGGCAGCCGAGGCCCCAGTGCTGGTGATTGGAAGGCTCCCAGTGAGCAAGGCTGTATGTCTGGGGGGAGGTGCTAAGCCAGGTTTTTCCCTTCTCTCCAGTGGGTATAATTGACTCTGCTGTCCCCTGCAGTGGCCCAGAAGGTAGTGGCCTTGCGGAAGAAGCAGCAACTGGCCATCGGGCCCTGCAAGTCACTGCCCAACTCGCCCAGCCACTCGGCGGTGTCCGCCGCCTCCATCCCGGCCGTGCATATCAACCAGGTTCGGCCTGCATCCTGCCCCGCCCTGCCTGTGTCCGCCATGTCTGTCTTGCCTCTGTGCGTCCTGCCACTTGTGCTGGCCTCCTGCTCACACCTGTCCACCTTCCTCTGGCCTCCCAGCCTTGCATGTGGCTTGGAAACATTGGTTGGAATTCCATTTAGCCTGCACCATAGCCTTGGCCTCATCCCTGCCCCATGGTGCCTGACCCTTCCCGCTGCAATCCCCACTTCTGTCTGCTCTCCACCATTCCACGGCCTGCATTCCCTACCCCGATGCCCTCTGCTGAAAGTCCTGGGCCACCCACAGATGGTGTGGTCAACGCAGCAGCCACTGCACTTTATCTCTGCGAATGGCCATCATCTTTCCAAGGCTTGCCCTGGCTGCAGCTGGCGTTCCAGGACAGCCTGGTTGCATTTCAGGGACCCCCCCCTTTAGGGCTGTGAGAAGGCGGCAGCATTCCCACGTGGGAAAAAGGAGGAGGAGGGCTGTGTCCTTCTCACTGCCTCTGAGCAGCCCCGCCTGACACCGACAGAGTGGGACTTGTGCAGCTCACTTCTGCAGTGGTCCGTGTCCCAAGGGGCAGGTTGTGGAGGGGCAGTGGTCCAAGCACCTCTTGTACAGGTTAGGATTCAAGGGAGGCAGCCGGGCAGGCCACACACTCTAGTGAGGGCAGTTGCGGTGCGGGCCACCTGGTTGTGCCATGCATGTTTCCTGAGTCCTGGAGGAGCTGCCATACCGTTTCTTCTCCATTCTGTGATCTCTGTCTTTTTCTCTTTCTTTCCTTTCTCTGTTCTACATCTACACCTTACTCTGACTGGGAATCGTAGCTCTGTTCTCTCTGCCCCAGCTGTCATGGAATCCCTTTTCCCTGCCACGGGCATGCTAGGTACCACCCTCAGCCTCCCGCAGTGCCCTGGGCCACCCCCGGCTCCCGGCTCCCGCCTCCTGGCCTCCTGCACTCTAAACATACATCCCTGAATGTGAGAGTTTGTCCAGGGTGACCCTCTACCTCCTTCCAGACCACCTGCAGGTTAGGACTCCAGTCTGTTCACTGCCAGGCTCTGCAGCTGATTCTCGCCTGCCAGCCTGTGCCTCTGACTTAGCTCCCTGGTTGGCCAGAAGCACTCTTGCCGGGGTCCCAGGACGAGGGTTTGCTGCCCTAGTGGGGCAGCCCTGGCAAGGTGACAGTAGATCCTGCTGGCCTCTAGGCCAGGTGAATGTTTCTCCCATACCGCCTATAGGGGCTAGTGGCCCCTCTGCTGCCCATGAGCCCTGGCCAGGCCCCCATGAGCACAGGGATTCCTGGCACCCGCCTGGTGCCCGTCCCGCTCCCTGACCCAGAGCTGCCCTCAGCAGCCCTCTCTGTCCTTAGGCCACGAATGGCGGCGGCAGCGCCTTCAGCGACTACTCGTCCTCAGTCCCCTCCACCCCCAGCATCAGCCAGCGGGAGCTGCGCATCGAGACCATCGCTGCCTCCTCCACCCCCACACCCATCCGCAAGCAGTCCAAGCGGCGCTCCAACATCTTCACGGTACGTGACCGCCCTCCTCCCCCGCCCAGCCGCCTTTGCTGCACAGGCAGGGCTGAGCGCCGAGCTCCCAGCCAGGAGGGGCGTGGGCAGCCCCAAGTCAGGAAGACGGCACCTGCAGTCTCTCCCTCAGATACACACGGCTCCTGAGGGTCCTTGCCGGTGCCCTCAGAGTCTTCCATACTGTTCCTCTGCGCCCACAAGGGGCTTCCAGTAGTGGCCCTCACCCTGTCCCTGCAGTCCTCCCTGCCCTCTGCCGCACACACTCACCCTCCCCGCCGCCTTCCTGTCTCCTAGGCCCCTTTAGGGTGTCTGTCAGCTTGAAGGTATCCTTGGACTCACTTGGCCTAACTCCCCTGACCCCCTTTGATTCAACAGCTAATGAACCGGCGGCCGGAAGGCTGTTTGCCCAAGGCGACACAGAGGGTTAGCTGGCCCAGCTAGAGTCAGAGCCCAGGCCTCCCCGTCCGCCTTCCGGCTCTTTTTCCGTTACCCCACTGCCGAGGGGAAAATTCATGCTTTCCACCCACCGCTGTGATTGGTTTAACAAAGGCTTAGCCATCTTTTCCTGGGCTTCACCACGCTGCCTCGTTCCTCCCTCTCAGGTTTGTCCTGTCTCCTTGTGAGCTCCTCACTCACCCCTCACAAACCTCACACCCCACACCCGGGGGCTGTTGTGCTGGCCCGGCTGAGGGTGGCCCCTGGCTCTCAGGCCCCAGGGCCTGCTGTTTCTCCACTCCCAATGTGCGACACACAGAGCCCATCCAAACCCTAACCCTCCAGCCGGGCTTGGCTGGATGTTCCAGGAGTCTTGGGCCAGACAAAGGTGGGTGAACCCCCGTGTGGGTTGTCACGAGAGTGCCCGCCCCTCCGCGTCACTCCATGCGCCTCTTTCCAAGAGCAGGGCTTGGCTTGGCTCTCAGCCTGGGCCTGAGTGCGGCCGGCCAGGCCAGATCTCCGGACCCTGCCCGGACAGAGCTGGCGCTTCCAAGCCCTGCTCACTCATCCTCGCCTCTGCCTGCCCAGCTCACTTCTCCCTCCCTGCTGCCTGCCTCCGTCCCGAGCCCGCCACCTGCCCTCGCGGCCATCCATGCTAACAGAGCCTCTGTGCTGACGGCTCTGCCACACATTGCAGCTGCCCGGCCCTGACCCTGCCTAGATGCGCAGCTTCTCCTTTCTGTCCATGGCCATTGAGAAATTAGAGCGGGGAGGGGGGGCTGCTCGAGCCCACACCTGCTGCTGCTGCTGCTGCGGGGCCCTTGGGTGCCTCTGTCCACAGTGACTGCCGCCAGGGCCTGGGCACCCTGCTCCCTGGCATCATGCCTCAGTCATCCTCTGTCTCAGTTCCATTCTTAATCTCCCCTTCCCCTTGCTGGCGAGCTCTGTAGCAACCCCAGGGCACCCCCTGCCTTCCCCTGCCCTGCTACCCTCTCCTCCACCCTTGCCCAGCCCCCGGCCTCCTCCCTTGGCCCCGTGCTTCCTGCCATTCTGTGCTCTCTGCTGCCTGCCTCGACTGTGCTGCCCTCCATCCTGGCTGCTCACGGCACGGCCTTCCCTCTGGCCCTTCCATTCTCTCCATCCTCACAGCGGCGACCTTATATTTTCTTTCCATTGTTTCCGTGGTGACCTCACTTGCACCATCATCCCTGAGGCAGCCTCAAGACGCGTCCGTCTCTGTGGGTGTATCTTGGGACCTCCCCTCTCATCATCGCTGTTGGGGCCTCCCCTCTTCTCCCTCATCGTCCTCCCCAGCAGCGACGTGCTTGCTTGAGGGCGAGCCCCTTATGTCCTGCTTGCTCTGTGGCTAGTGACCCCCACTGGACATGGTTGTGCTGTCTCCAGTCTCTCCTGTGACTTCATGTGCTCATTTCGTTGCTGCTCTTGCCCCAGTTCCTGTCCGCATGGGGAGGTGCCCCTCTGGGCTCCCAGGGGTCCTCTGGTGGTTGGGGCCTCTTGGCTCACAATCTGGCTGGGGTGGGCTTCACCCCACTCCCCCCAACCGGCTCTTCTGTCTGGGGACCCGGTGGCAGCAGTCCCATCCACCTTCCTCCTCCCTGGGCCGAAGGGGCAGAGGGCTGTGGCGGTTCAGGCCGTGGAGCCTAGGAGGGGATGGGGCGGTGCCACCTGTGGAGCTGCTGGGCGGCACTTTGCTCTCTGGTGGCTCTTTTGCCCGGTTCTCCTTGTTTTCTTTGGCCTTGCTTTCTCCCACACTGCAGTTGTGGCCCTGTGTCCCCTCGCTCTGCCCTTGGCTCCTGGCAGCCTGGGAGAACAGGAGGGATGGGGCCTGGGCTGCCTTGTGGCAAACATACCATCCCCTGCTGAGGTGGACGCTTGGCCTGTGTCTGGCCAGCAGGTGCCGCTGCCGCCCGCCGCCGCCGCCTCCTCCTCCTGGTCCTTCTCCTCATCCACCTCCTCCTCCTCCTCCTCCTCCTGTCCTTCTCCTCCTCCTCCTCTTCATTCCGCTGCCGCCGCTCCCCAGGCGCCTGGGTCTCTGCCCTCACCGGTGCTGACCGACTTGTGCGGGGCTTGAGTATAACTTGCCAAAATCTTTATTCTTTCGATATTTGCAGATATGTGCCACTGTTTCCAACTTTTCATCAACAAAAAGGCCTTTCCAACTCCTTCCAAATTAGAAGACCAGTTGGTGACACACAGCACCTCTGGACATGCCCCCTGTGCGGGGCCGGAGGCGGGCCGGGCCCTGGGACTGCTCTCAGATGAGAAGCGGCCGCCGAGCTCCCCACTCCAGAGACCCACGGGAACCTTTGTAACTAACCCCACCCCCAGGGAAGGCTAGGAGCGCCGGAGCCCGCGCTGGGGGCTGCCGGGGACCAGGCCCGGCCGGACGCTGCAGGCTCGCTGCATGGAGAAGAAGGCAGCTCTGCCCCACGCCCGGCGCTGGCCAGCGCGACGAGGCCCAGAGGGGCGGGGGAGTCCAAGCCCGCCCAGCCCGGCTGCTCCTGGGGGGCGCTTTCCTGCCCCTCCCCTCCTCTGCTCCTTCCTGCATGGACCTCTGCCGTTCCTGCTCCTGCTCCGGAAGCCGCCGCCGCCGCCGCGCTTGCCTTGCCCCCTCTTTTTGGCCTCCCCCTATTTCCTAGGATCCGCATTCGGGTGGACTCTGCCCCAGGAGCTTGACAGGGTGCAGGGCCTCTTCTGGCCTCTCTCCTCTCTCTGTCCATCCACTGTGCCCCTTGGGCCACGCCGACGCGCTCGGTGCCACGTGCCATGTGGTGTCTGTGCCGCAGATGGGCCATCTGCCCGCTCACTTGTGGACTTTGCGCTCCCGGTTGTCGCGCCCTGTGCTCCCGACCAGCAGCCCCACCGACCACCTCCTTGCCCCTGCTTCTCTTACGCCCCCGCCCCGGGCGTGCTCCTCGCGCCCTTGGCCTCTCTGTCCTTGCTCTTTTGTAAGGGGCGGGCCCGGCTCAGTGACCTGTGCTGCTCTGTATGGTGCCGTGTGTAAGAATAAACCCGTTGGAATACTCGTGGTCTCAGTTCCTTCCCGTCCCGCCGCCCTGGCCCGACCCACTGCTAGGGCTGCCCAGGAGGTGGGAGGCAGGAGGGAGGCCGGGAAGTCCAGGTGGGCAGTTCTCGGCAGACCCTGGGCCTCTTTAACACGCCTTTTGTTTTCTCTTCTAGTCTCGGAAGGGTGCTGACCTGGACCGGGAGAAGAAGGCCGCCGAGTGCAAGGTGGACAGCATCGGGAGCGGCCGCGCCATCCCCATCAAGCAGGTCAGCGCTTCTCTTCCCGTGTGCTCCAGGGCTCAGAATGAGGCCCAGGAATGTGGCTCTTCCCAGAGCCTCTTCTCATGGGGGAGATGGCATCAGAGGCCAGCACCACCCTCCCAGGTGGAGTCCTTAACAAGGGACAGGCTCTCCCGTGAGAAGCCGCCTTCCCTGCGCCGCCAACTTCTGGCCGCTAGATCTGCCTGAACCTTCTGATCACCACAGGAGGGCAGCAGAGAGCTACCTGCCGTGTTCAGCCAGTCGCTCAGCCTGTCCCGCTGGTTCTGGAGTTGGGTCTGGAGAGGGTTGAGTGGCTAAGGAAAATGAGCAACCCGAGCAGCCTTGCGTGGAAGGGGATACTGAGGGCTAGTCCAGCGCTAGGTCTGTTGGCATGGTTTTGTTAATAAGGGCCTCTGATCGTCTTTAAAGAAAAAAGTTGAGACTCTACCTCCTCACCTCTCCCACCTCCTTTCTAGTCAGTTCTGGGAGCAGTGGGCCTGCCTTCTGCCAGACCTCTGGTCTTGGGTTCCTGCACTGGACAGGGCATTGCCCCACAGAGGGCGTCTCTCTGGTGTGTTGAGCCAGAGCTGCTGGAGTAGAATGGGGAGGTGTGTCTTTGGCGTGTGGGCAAGAGCCTGAGGGGCTGGGGTGCCCATAAGGACGGGGGCAATTGGCACAGAATTTCTTGGGATCCGGTGGCTGGAGAAGCCACGTACATAGGTAGCTGTACTGCCACGTTTTGACCACGGAGGAGGCTGATGTGGCCAGAGCACCTGAGCCCAGCGTGGCAAGGCCTGCGGTCAGGTGTGGCTCTCCTGGGCTGGGACTCATGGGCAGTGTGACCGCTTGTGAGGAGGGGCCAGTGTGACCAGGATTCATTCGTTAAGGCTGGGGGTTTCTGACCCCCTGCGAAAGTCCATTTAGAATGAAGAGTCCCAAGCAGGGTAGTGTCCCAGAGGGCAGGGTCCCACAGGGTCCCATGCAGTGATCTGTATTGTTTCCGCTCACCCCTCCTTGAAATGTTCATTGCATTTATGTCTGACAGTGACCACTCCAGTTGGGCCAGCCTACTGGGAGGCCCCCTGAAAGGCCAAGAGCACAGTGACAGCAGCCAGAGGCTTCACTGTTCGTTCATGGAGTGCCTGTGTGTGTGTGTGTGTGTGTGTGTGTGTGTGTGTGTGTGTGTGTCTTTGGGCAGAATCAGACCCTGCACAAACCTGTTGCTCATTTGGTCCCCTCTCTCCGGGCACCTCCTTTGTGGGGGCCCCTGCTAGATGATGCCCTGTGCTTTGGGCGTAGGCTTCTCAGCTCCCTACTTGGAGATGGGGAGTGCAAGGGAGGGCGTGGGCGGTGAGTGGGTGTGTAGACACACTTCACCGAATTCACTACGAAAATGGGACCGCTTTCCTTAGGGTTGTACGTGCTCCCTTTCCTCACTGGGAGTTGTGGTCATCAGGGGCTGACTTATTCCCTGAATCTCTCACATGGGAAGGAAGGAGAGATGTTGGGTTGGGGAGGAAGCCCTGTGAACTTGAACCTGGGGTCCAGTCTTAGAGTCAGTAGGTCACTGGTGTTTTCACCCCTAAATCTCAGGGACGCTCAGTAGGAAGACCCTCTAGCTACACAGCCCAGAGGGGTGCCGCCTGCTGGGGGCAGGTGTCAGAGGCTTGTGCCTGATGCAGTGACACCCTATAAGGGGTGCCCGCTCCTTCCCGTTCTGTAACGATCACTCGCTAGGGGCGGGGCGCATCCGTTGTCTTCTTCCAGCTTGGTGGCCATTTCTGGCGCTTCCCCGCTCTCGGACCTCCCTGCTGCCACCGGTCCAGCCCCGCCAGATCTGTAGCCCCTCCTTGCTCCGCCCTCCTGTCCCGTTCTCCCGGTTCTGTTCCTTCCCCTCCCCCCCAGCTCCTGCTGGGAGTGGAGATTGCATTTCAGTTGCCATTTGCATTCCCAATCAATCCGGACTCCGCAATTAAGTCGGCTGGCGGAGCTGGGAGGGAGGCGGCGGCGGGAACGGGTCCTCTGGGGGCTGTCGCCTCCGCGCCTCCGCGCCGCTCCCATTCCGCCCCAGATTGCTTCCTGCTCCGCCGTGCGCAGCCGGCCGGCCGGGGAGGGAGCAGGAACCCCTGTAGCTTCTTTGGAGAGGGAGTGGGGAGAGGCGCGGGGTAGGCGGGTTTCCTCCCGTCCGCTTCCGTGAGCAGGCGGGTGAGCAGGGCGGGGCTGAGCAGCCGGGTCGTTCCGCCCGCGCCCCCGGCTAAGGAGCGTCGTTACAGCGGCTCCCCCGCCTCCGCCCGGGGAGGGCGCTGCCGAGGACCGGGGCGTTCAGGGTGGAGGAGGGACCCCCCCGCCACGATCACATTCTCTGCGAGGAGGGAGGAGCCACACGTGTCTGGGTCGGAAAGGTGTGGAGACCCGTTCCCACCCTGACTATCAAGAGAAACTGCGCGCATTGCAGGTCTTGAGCGGCTCCACGTTCCAGGCCGCTGGAGCTGGGAGCGGAGCTGGGCGGGGGCCGGGGCCGGCCGTGGAGTCTCCCGCTGAAGGCTGGGAGAGGGAAGCACGCACCCCGTGGGGTGGGGGAAGTCGGGACAGGGGCGGGGAGCTGGGTCCCTCCCTCACACTTAGTAATTTCTTTGATCTGTGTGTTGGGGGCGGGTCGGGGGCAGGGGATTGAGGATGACTCCAGGGCATCTCCAGAGCCCGAGGGTCGCAGCGGAGGGGGAATAGTTGACTGCTTCTGAGCTCTCGGTGCACCTGGTCCCTGGCCAGTGACAGGAATAACACACCCAGAGGCAGGTCACCAAGGCCCAGCCGACCTGGAAGACTCCTTCACAGACCACGAGGCAGGGCCTGCTTGCCTTGTGGAAGGCCCCCTTAATGCCGCTTGTCTTCAGAAGCCCCTTTCGAAGGTAGGGTCTCCCAGGCCAAGGGGGCCAGGTAGCAGGATGTGTCTGCCCATGGCCATGTACGTCAGCTTCCAGCCCGCATGCTCGCACCTCCCGCAATGGCATTTGGCCCTGGTGTGGCCGGAAGAGGAGCAGCAAGGATGTGAAATGTGCTGGGAAGTCGGCAACTGATGTCACAGCTGCTAGGGCCGCTGGAAGTGGGTGCCCTTTCTGGCCTCCACCCGTCCCCCATCTGTTGGGGAGGGGAGAGGTCCAGGAAACGGGAATCACTTTTACCCTAATTGCTTCCATCTAGGGTTGAGCCTTCTATTAGGAAAAACTTAGAGGAGGAAGGTGCAGTTGAATCCCATATTCACCCCCTACCACTGGGTGTCACTAACCCTAACCCTAACCCTAACCCTAACCCTAACCCTAACCCTAACCCACGAGCTGCAGACAAGGGGCTGCCATTTCCCTGTGCCTACATCTCTTAGTCCCCGTGTTGTTGGCTGTCTGCCGGCGGGCTCTCCATTCCTAAAGGAGATGCCATCCTGGGGCCTCTTCTCTCTCTGGGTGCCCCCTTCTCTAAGTATGGGCAGAGTCTGCTTTTTCAAGGGTCCCTGCTGGGGGTGCTGCCCTTTCTGCTCTCCCAGCTAAGGGTGAGCCCCACACTCAGCCCCCTGTTTGTGGATCTACCTGTGCCCCTCTTCCTTTTGTGGGATTTTTGCCTTGAAGTCTCCAGGGAGCACAGCCTCTTCTCAGCCCTCTTGAGGTGGGGGTTTTGGAGGATGGGGGCCCACAGATGGTGATGTTGGTCCTGGATCTGCCCCTGGTCTCCACTGTGGCACTCCCTAGTCCTGAATGACCCCTGCCTCCCATTCCCAGCTGTTGCCTGGGAGAGGCAAGCACACCCAGTGGGGTGAGGGGAGTTGGGACAGGGGTGGGGAGCTGGTCCATCCCTCACACTTGGTTATTTCTTTGATCTGTGTGTTGGGGACTGGGGACGGAGGTGGCGGGGGGTGGGGGAGAATTGAGGATGACTCCAGGGCATCTCCAGAGCCCGAGGGCCTTAGCCTTAGAGTACGCTAGTCCCATTGCTGTTGTGTGTTGTTTGAGGGAGAGAGCCTGAGCCAGTAAGGGCGTCTTTATAGGGTTCTCACTAGAGGGAGTAGGTTTCTCCTGGGAAGGAGGCCACAGCTGTGGTTGAGCGTCGTCTCCTGCCATCTTCCTAGTGGGGTCTGTCTCCTGCATTAGTCATCTGACAGCCAGGGTTTTAGGGGGCGTTTCCCCAATTCTTCCAACAGATGTTTACTGGGTGTCAGCTGTGGCCCAGGCCTTGTCCCCAGGGCAGGCTCCTTGCTGTGGCACTTTCGCTTGTCCTTCTAGCCATCCTCTCTGCGTTCAGCGAGTCTCACTGGCTTACGCAGGAAGTGTGGTTGCTGAGAGGGAAGGCTGGCTCTCCCTGCTGCCTGGCTTGGTGGTCTGGGGGATGCTTGAGACAATTAGGGGATTTTCTGCCCTATTATGGAGCTACCACAGGGGGTGGAAGGCCGGGACCTTACCAAAATCTCTGCTGTTTTGACCCTTGGAGCCTCTTGGGGAGGAGCATCACTGATGGCCACTGTCTACACCCCTGAGCGTCTACTCCTGACCATCTATACCCCTGACTGTCTATACCTCCGATCATCTACACCCGACGGTCTACACCCCTGACAGGCTTCTCCTGTGGAGGTGGCGCCACACACTGGGGAGGGAAGATGCCCACCTGCCAGAACAGTGGTCCAGCTGCTTCCTGGTGGATGATGGGGGAGAGCCGAGTTCTGGGGAAGGACTGGTCTAAGGGGCCTTCCCAAGTTCAGTGATAGGTCCTTAAAGGCTGCTTTGCTCAAAGTGGCCCAGGAGAAGTAGGGAGGGAGGAGGGCATTGCCTAACGACATCGTGACCTTCCCATGCCCTATGAGGCTGGCTCCTCCGGGGCTGGCTCCTGGTTTCTGATCAGACCTCTGTTCTCAGGGGATCCTGCTGAAGCGGAGCGGCAAGTCCCTGAACAAGGAGTGGAAGAAGAAGTACGTGACACTCTGTGACAATGGGCTGCTCACCTATCACCCCAGCCTGCATGTGAGTCTGGGAGGAGGAGTCTCCTGGGGGAGTATGGGGAGGGGGTAGAGGGAGGATAACAGAATGTTCGCAGCGAGCAGGCTCCAGGACTGGGGGGAAGCAGACCTTAGTGATTTCGAATGGATCATCCCTGGAGAAGGAACCTCGCACTGGAGCTTGGGACATGCACAAGACCCAGCTGGCCCCTCCCTCGCCCTCTGGGCAGTCAAGCTGTATATCAGACTTTTCAGTTGTCTAAGGTGGGGGATTCAGCCACTTCCACAGAATTTCTAGTTGGGGTGCCAATGTTGCCCAGCAGTTGTGTTAAGCTGGGCAGTGCCAGTGGGGAGCTGTGGGCTCCTAGGCCTGGGATGGTGGAGGACTATGGCTACTGAGAATGGGCTGGAGCCTCAGACAGTTCTCCTGGGATGAGAGTGAGGGTAGCCTTGTCTGTGGTTAGGAGGGTCTGGTGGCCGCGTGGCCTGTGTCCCAGCTGGGGGGTGTTGTGGTGACTGGAGTGGCCCCTGTGCAGCTCCCTCCACCCTTCTTTCCTCCCCTCCCCTCACTGCGTGGCTCCAGCACACAGCTGTCACCGGAATCCATCTCTGTCACCACCCCACTGTGGGGCTAATGAGTTCTCCTGTGAAGCCCCTCAAGCACAGCGCGTGCCCCCCCGCCCCCCCCAGAAGCCCTGGGCCTGCCTCTAAATCCACCCAAGATGTCAGGAAGGCCTGACCCGAGAGGTGCTGGGTCCCTGTGTCCTGGCCATCACCCAGGCCCGAGAGCACCGCCCAGACAGTCCTGCGGAGAAGACGCGTAGAGAAGGCCTAGCCCTCCAGGGCTTCCGGGTATCTGACCATCCTCAGGCAATGGTCCTCCCCGTCAGCTCAGGGGACACCACCAGTCAGCCCCTCGCCCTTCGTAACATGCCTTACTCCACAGGGCAGGGCCTGGTACCTGGGAGACTGGAGGAGGGAGCACCCGCATTCGGTGCAGCCAGCTCCTGAGCTCCTGCTCGAGCCCCCCGCTCCCCACCGTGGGCACAGACCTTGTCCCGCTCGCGAGTCCTTGCGAGGCGATGAGAGAGGCCGCCAGGCCTGCTGGGAAGAGCGCTGATGACAGAGGCAGAAAGTATCGTAGGAGGCCAAAGGGCACTCTTGTGGTCACCAGGCTTTGTTACTGTGTACAGAGCCCTACGCTAAAGGAAGGGCCAGAAGACAAGGAGAGCCCCAGTATTTCCCTGTCGAAAGGCTCCAAGGGTTTCAGGGCCACTCACAGACAGGAAGTCCCAGGTAGGAGTGCTGAGGCCAGGAGACCACACCAGAGTCTTCTAAGTCCCAGCTTAAGGTGTTTCACGGCCGACACCACCAGGCAGCTTAGCCGTGCCCTTCGCTCATGTCCAGCTGCCCATCTCGGTGGTGGAGCTTGGGAATGGGCCTGTTTGTAATGTCTGTTTCCCCACCTGTGTGGAGCTGCCCTTCCCCTTCCCCTTTTGCCAGGTTCTTACCTGCTCCTCTCTTGTTTTATGTGACCCTAGCTTGGTGCACTGTCTGTGCCCTCTGCCAACAGTGGAGGCAGCGAGGATGAAGAGGAGTGGCAGAGGGTGTCGTGGGATGTGGAAGAAAGGGTGGGTTGTGGGGTTGGGCTGGGTTTTGGTTTCAGTAGAGGAAACACAGCCAGCTGGAGAGCAGAGCTCGGGGGTTGGTGGCTTTTCAGAGTCACCTGGCTGGTGGCTAAGACTTGGACCTATGACTTTGGCTGTGAGCATTACCCAGATTTTTCTGCACTTGCTAAGAGCACCTCCCTCTGGGGCTGACTGAGAGAGTCATGTAAGAGTTAATAACAGGGCGAGTGTTGTCAAGTAAGGAAGGAGCCAGGTTTGCCTGCCTGGGGCTAGGGTGGGCATCTGAGCCCCCCAGGAGTGCCCCTCCATGCCACACTTGTTGCACTGTGTGAGTTCTTAGAATTCACCCTGCAAGGCCAGGCCTTCAAGTCCTGGCACCCAGATCCTGTCACAGGCCCCAAAGCATACTTGGCTACACATGGTGCAAAAGCACGAGTGGAGGCATGGCCAGTCGTGGCTCCATGTGCTCACAGCTCTCTCTGGAGCTCTGGCAGAGGCCGCTTCACTTTGTGCCACGCCACCCTCCCCTGCCACTACACTTTCCCTCCCTCCGGGGCTGCTGCCTTGCCTCCTCCATCTCCCCTGGCCACCCTCTTCCAACCTGAGCGTGCTCTTCAGTTGCCAGCAGTGAGCAGGCTGCCTCCCTACCTGTGAGCAGCCGCTTCTCTCTGGGGCTCTTCAAACCCTACACCCTGGCAGGAAGCATGTCCAGGAAGGAGCTCCAGCAACTCCAGAGGCTCCGACAGAACTCTGGGCTGAGCCTGGCTCTCCGCTCCAGCAAGGGTCTCCCCTGAGCCCCAAGGGCATTGGGGCTGGTAACTCACCTATGGATGGGGGCTGGGCAGGACAGGACACACAGAGGATGAGTTCGTGGGCCAGCCCTGAGCCCCACGCCCGATTCTCGCCTGGCCCAAGAGAGCCCGCCACAGCCTCCCCCATTTTGCAGCCAGCGGAGCCATTCACACAATCACCTTCTGTTAATTCTATCTGCAACATCAATTAAATTGTTTGTAGAAACTAATTGAATGTGGCTTAATCACACATCTTAATAGCTTTCCACGCTCTGAACTCGTTGTTAATTCCAGTAATAAAACGAGATGAGAACGCTGGCTGGGTAATTAGCGAGGAGGCTGGGGAAGAAATTGCTGTTTGATGGTGGGTAATAAAGGCAGCCGTGGTGACCGCTCTCCTGAGCAGCCGCCACTGCCACCATGCTCCCCGTTCTGCTGACGGAGGGAAACGCTGCTGCCTGGCTGAGGTTCCCATCCCTGCTGCTGCTCCTCAAGCTTCTCTCCGCTCTCCTCTGGGCCCAGGCTCCAGGGTTGCCCGGGCACGGGAGTGTGGAGTCTGGGGCTGTGGGCGCCAGCCTGCCCTGGGAATTCGGAGTGTCTGGCTGGTGCCATCAGAGATGCTGAAGTTGAGCCATCCTTTCCCCTGAGGCCAGTTTCTGGACCTTAGCTCCGAACGGAGTCCACCTGTGCAACTCTTCTTCTTGGCGTGGGGTCAGCTTTTCCTGCCATGTCCCAGCCTGGGCATCCCACGGCTGTCGTGGGGCCTGAAAACTGTTGCAGCTTCTGTGACCTCCTTGTGAACTAGAGCAGCCCAAGCCCCTCCCCTAAGGAGGGAGTGCAGCTGTGCCTTTGGCCCAGCCAGCTGTTGACTGTTGTCTGTAGTAGCCGATCTAAGATGTGATTGTGTACAGGGACTGCTGACGGGGACCAGGGACGGGAAGCTGAATCTGTGGGATGCAAGTCGAGAGCCGTTGAGGCAGTGAAGTCATTTAGTCGACACTGGGCTGAAAGCAAGACAGAGGGCCAGTGGGGCCAGTGGCGTGCAGCCCAGTGTGCTGGAGAAGGATGGATGGAGGTACGCTGGGAGGGCAGGAGGGGTTCCTGGGTCTGCTTCCTTCCCAGCCACCTTGGCAAGGCCCCAAGCTGTGGGCAGAGTGCTGCTCCGCCAAGTGTGGGCCGAGCGGTTGTTAAAAGAGATCCTGCCTGGGCGGGAGGCTGCTCACTGATTCCTCGGTTATGTCGTTCTGTGGTTCTGGGACAACGAACAAGACTTTAGCACGTGTGCTTGGGGCCAGGCACTTAGTACTGTCCCTTACAGAGGACTGGGGTGGCTGGAGGGCACAGGTAAGCCCAGGGCTGCCAGGAGCAGCAGTGGCAGGGAGTGGGGGCTCCTTCCTGAACACACCTTCTGGGCGTGGCTCTTCTGCTGTGGTTGGTTACTCCCCTGGTCCTATTCCTGAAGGGCTGTCTGCCTGGGAAGATGCCATAGCCACCTTGAGAATGAAGGCGACTGCAAGCTTGGCCAGACCCACAGGGCTGGACCTGGGCAGCCTTTCCACCATTCCCCTGATGACACGGAGCCGTGGGTGACGTCCAGCCCAGCCACAGAAGTGCAGGTGGAGGCTGGTGTTTGGCGCCTCTTTCCTCCATCTAGGTGGTAACCTCCTCACCTTCTCTTAGTGACCAGGGACCAGGTGACTCCTTGTCGACTTGCTGTCCTCATTCCTCCCAGAGGGAGCCCTGGTGAGACTTCCTGCCCTTCCACTGCTTCCCAAGAGGCAGCAGGCCCCCTGGGCTCTTTCCAGCAGAGAACAGTGTGGGTTTTCCCTGGAGCTAACGGGGTGAGAAGGTAGAGCCAGCCTCGGGGGAAAGCCGTCTGATGGCCGGAGCGGTAAAGGTGAAGGCCGGGCTCCTCAGCGTGGGAGGACCGTGTCTGGGAAGACTCACACGACCGCCCTCAGGACGCAGACATTCCGGAGGCGCTCCCGGAGGGGAAAGGAGGAGCAGAGTTATGTCCAATCAGTGTCATTCAGTCAGAAGTTAAATCTGGCACCACCACCCAGGTTCTTCTCTCAGGAAGGGGCATAGACCCATGGAGAGGAGTTCGTGCCACTTTACCAAGGGCATTAGCTAGGAATTGCCACGGAGCTCAGGGACAGTGACAGGGACCCGGAAGCAGGAGGCAACAGGCTGGGACAGCCCTTGGGACAGTGTCTGGTGATAAACACTTGTCCAACAGTTTAAAGGGAAGCCTCTGGAGGAGAGGCTGGAAGCAGGAGGCCCGGTGGGGGCTCCAGGCCAGGAAGCTGCAGGCCGCCACCCTCCCTCCCTGCACTCGGCCGTGGTGCTCCCTAAATGGTGGGGGGAGTCCAAGCACAAAGTGGTCCCCCATCTCCGGAGCCCTGACTTGAAGGCAGGGTGAGTCCCGAGCCCAGGACAGGCTGGAGGAAGCCTGTGTACAGGGCACAGGCTTGGGAATCTGAAAAAGCTGGGCTTGAATCTGACTCTGCTACCGTTTAATTGTGTGTTCCTGGGCAGATAAACCTTTCTAAGCCTCAGTTCCTTCATCTACAAAACAGGCACTACCTCCCTCAGGTAGTGAAGATTACACGAGGTCATACGTGGAATGTATAAATACACTGATGTAGGATGGTAAATACCCTGCACGCGACAGGCAGATGACATGACGGCGACGACAGTGACTGCCGCCAGGGAATCAGTGGGACCTGTGAAACCACCTGTTGCTGTATTCCAAAGTCCAGCAGAAAGAATCAGAGGCTTCCCTTTAAACTGTGCGACAAGTGTTGATTATCAGACACTGTCCTAAGGGCTGGGACTATACTAGGCTTTTGAAGTTTCTTAATGCCCAGGTGAGGGCTGCAGTGCTTGGTGGCCCCCCTGTCATCCATGTCCCCGAGTCTCTCCACTCCCCTCCTCAGCCAGGGGCTCTCCCTAAATCCCAGCATGGCCCAACACTCGGCCTGCTTTGTGCTGTTGCCTCCGAAGCCGTTGTTCCTGAGGCCTGAGCCTCAGCGCTTAGCTCCAGGTGCTTAGCCACCCCCAACTCTACCTCCCTCCTGGCAGAGTCCCCCTAGAGCTACTATGAGCACCGTGGAGATCGGGGTGTAATCCAGACTCAGAGACATTCTGTGGCTTAGAATCCTGTTTTCAAGATTGGAGCCTTCCCTCCCTCCCACAGCAGGGAGAGACCTAGGAGCTGCGAGGCTCAGTGCTGGAGTGACTGCTGCTAACCAGTCTTCATCTGTCTCCCCCACCCGGCCTTAGGATTACATGCAGAACATCCACGGCAAGGAGATTGACCTGCTGCGGACAACGGTGAAAGTGCCAGGGAAGCGCCTGCCCCGAGCCACACCTGCCACAGCCCCGGGCACCAGCCCCCGTGCCAATGGGCTGTCCGTGGAGCGGAGTAACACACAGCTGGGTGGGGGCACAGGTGAGGCGGCTGCTGAGGTGGGGTCTGTGGGGTGGCTGCTATGGAGCCCAGGCAGGCAGGCATTCTGGGTTTGGCTGCTTCTCAGCCTGGGCACAGGGTGCTGGCCAGCATCACACTTCAAGGTCACCTCAGCCAAAGACATGTGCCCTAATGCAGCCCTAGTGGAGTTAATTGAGGTGGCAGCAAATGTCTAGAGCAGCAGTTGATCTGATGTCAGATGGGGCCAGGTAGTGTCATGTTTGGGCAGTGGTGCTGGTGGTCCTAGGCCCATCTCTGCATCCGGATCCGAGGCAGGCGACGGGTGGGGGCAGTGCCTCTGGGTGCATGGCCGGCATCTCAGCCAAGGTTGACATTTGGAGATGGGAGAGGCAGAAGGGGACGGAGCTGTCTGGGGTCAAGCTGGTGCATATTCTCAGGCCTGAGTGAGAGGTGGGATCTCTGCTCAGAGAGGACTGAATTTAGACAGGAGCTGGAGGCAGGAGACTCCAGTGAAGAGCTGTTGTGTTCTTGCCTTTTCAACTGATAGTGCTGGCTCAGGCGAAAGGCCTCCTGTCCCAAGGAACTCCCTTCCTAGCGCCGCTTCATTCCTCCTCCTTCGGGCCCCCAGGCCCTGTGCTCTTCCAGGGTCCGTCCTTCCACACTCGTTTCCCTCACTTCCAGAGCCGCTGACTCCCGACTGCTTTCCCCCAGACTTCAGTATCCCCGATGTTGTCCTAGACCATTGTATCTCATGTTCCTGGGCCCAGGAACAGCTGCCCCAAACCCTGCCAGGCTGGGGCCATTCCTGTGCCCTGTCCCAGCAGTCAGCACCTGGTAGCACAGGTCTGCAGCTGCGTGAGTCACTTCCCTAGAGGGCCTGTGCTTGTCACAGTGAGGGGAGGATGTGACAGACTTAGTGGACAGGTGGCTGGGGATACGAAGTCCCCTGGAATGGATGGGAGAGACCCCAAACAATAAAGAATTGTCTCACTCAAAGTGCTGATGGGACTCCGCTGAGAAAGCCCAGGTTAGAGGGAAGGAAGGCGCAATGATGCCTCCAGGTGTGGTCCTTGTTGGAGGCAAGGCTCCTGAAACAGGTGTGCTGGGCCCGCTCTCGCAGAACCGCCGTGGACCAGGCTGAAGGCAGGGGAGTGGCCGGGGAGGGGCCTGACACAACTGAGATGTGCCATCCACAGTGGATGTCTCTGCATCAGGCCCCAGGTCCACAGCAGCTCTGAAGTGGACATTATTGTCCCCATTTTAATGAGGAAACAGAGGCTTGGCATAGCTAACAAACTTGTCTGTAAATTCCACAGTAAGTGGGAGACCTAGGGTTCAGCCTAATTGTGTCTGACTTGAAGAGCCATGTTCTTTCCTCCAAGCGACCCTGAGCTCAGAAAGGAAGCTTGTGAGGTGGATGGAGGGAAGGAAGGAAGCCAAGGGGGAGAAAGCCAGCCACTCCCCATCATGGGGCTATGCCAGTGGGGGACCTTGAGCCTGCTGTGGGGTTGCACTGGCCTGATGGCAGGTCGTAGGCAGTCTTCAGTGCTCTTCCCGGAGATCGGGACAGAGCTGCAGGGAGCCCTCTGGCACCAGCCCCCAGGAGCCCCTTTGCTCAGCTTGAGGTTTCTCTTATCATTCCAAAAATGAGGAGCAGGCCCAAGTGAGTCCCTTTCCTTGATGGCAGGGAGCCAGAGGACAGCTGGGCTGTTTCCCTAGAGTGAGGGAAACGAGAAGATGCTGTCCTGTCCCGTTCCTGTCCCTGACATCCCTCACCTGGGAGCGGCAGTGGCATGGAGGAGGCAGCCCCGTGCTCTTGCTCCTGTAATGACAGCGCCCACACGCAGGAGCTCGCGGACGGTGCCCACCCAGCCCGCGTCCCGCTGCCGCGTGCCGACACCGACACCGACCCTCATGCACACTCACACATGTCTCTCGCTCACCGGGCGATGTTAACATCTCATTATCTTTGTTACTGTAATTACATTATCCGCTGCTTTATGCAGAATTATCCTCCGAGGACTAATTGATGGCTCCATGTTTAATTCATTAATCATTAGCATCAAATTCGACAATTACAGTGCACACTGATTGTGGGATTGCAGGCGTAATGAGGGGAGAATTAACAAAGGAAAGGGAAAGCACTTTCCCTCCCTCAGGGTTTTGGGCTGGGGGCTTGAGGAGGAAGTTGGGCCTGTGATGTCTTTGGATGGGGCTAGGGATGAGGGGGAATACGATTCGGAACCTGGAAGGCCATGAAAGCAGGCGTGAGGAGAAGCAAGCTGTCTGAGAAATGAGGGACCGAGTGTGCACCCCGGAAGGTTTCCTGAGGCGGGACCTGTGAGGGCGGAGGAGGAGAGGTGGGCAGGATTCTGAAGAGGCAGCATCTGTGTGTTCCTTCTGGGCCTGGAGATGGAGACCGGCCTGTAGCCTCAGTGCTGCACATATATGACTAAGTACTTACTATGTGTCTGGTCGTGTTTGGGGTGTTGTGACAAATACAAGAGGAACATAAAACTTGCTCCCTGCCTTTAGGCGTCATCCCAGTGGCAGAGCAGTGACATGTTGGGCCGTTCCTTTCCCTTCCAGCTGCTGCAGCCCGGTGCCGCCTCCCCATAGGCTTCCCCTCAGTCCCACCGCCTGCAGGGCTGGTGTGAGGCCTGGTGCCTGCCCTTCCCCTGGCTGGGCCTCTGCCTGCTGTCTCCAGCTTTGGCCAGCTCCGAGCCCCTTCTCTGCTTTCTCACTAACGTCCAGCACCTGGCTGCCTCCTCGGCTTCAAGGTTCAAGCACCCCAGGTTTGGCCCCCCTGTTCTTAGACCTCCTAGGGCCATTTCCTTCTGGTCTCAGTCTTGGGTGGACTGAAGAAGGGGAAGGAAGCTTAGGTTCTTGGTGTTCCAACTCAGGCCTTCAAGTGTCACAGGCCTCTGAGGCCCCATGGCTGTTCCCAGAATCTCTCCAGCAGGGGCTCAGCCAGGGAGTGAGGTGGGAGAATCGTGCCGCTCTCTGTCCTCCTCCACTGCCGGCCGCGCCTGCCCCAGCCTTGGCTTTCCTAGAGCCTTTGATTCCCCCTGGCTCTGCCATTCTTCCCTGATGGGAAACGAAAGATTAATTTTCTCCAGCCCAACAGGATAATTACTAATACTAATTAGACATAATTACTTGAATTTGATACAGTTATTTCTCGTCAGAATGGCGGTAAAGCTGAGGCAAAGCAAATGGCATATGTGGACTAGAATGGAAGGTGCAGGGGCCCAAGCCAGGAGGAGCCCCACAAGGAACGCTGCAGAGATGGGCGTCAGCACCACCCAGCTCCACAAGTTGGGAGATCTCTGATGCAGAGACCTCTCCCTACTCCCAGATCACAGTGAGGGGACAGAGCTGTAGGCCTTTCTGCTTATGGAGGGAGGAGGGCATGAAGGTCTGGGGACAGGCTGCTTCCTAAGGCACACAGGGCCCCTGCGCGGCCTCTGGCTCTCCCAGAAGCTGGCCTGCTACCTGATGAACCCGTGCCCTGCTGGAATTTCTCCAGCTCTGCCCTGCAGCCCTATTTTTAGGATAGTATATTTGAACATTCTCCCCGGCCCGGCCTCCCTTCCCAGTCTGACCCTTCCCACCCCCAGGTGCCCCCCACTCGGCCAGCAGCGCATCCCTGCACTCTGAGCGCCCCCTCAGCAGCTCGGCCTGGGCTGGCCCGCGCCCTGAGGGGCTGCACCAGCGCTCCTGCTCCGTTTCCAGCGCCGACCAGTGGAGTGAGGCCACCACTTCCCTGCCCCCAGGCATGCAGCACCCTGGTGAGTGGTGGCTCTGCTGCTTCCCACCTTTTCTGGGGCCCCAGTGACAGAGAGGAGGGGAACCGGGCAGCATTCTTTGCTTGGGAGGCTGCAGTGGGACAGTGTCCAGGCCAAGGGGTGGGGCCCAGCTGGGCCCTCCAGGGCTTGTCAGAGAGACCTTGCTTCGGGGCTAGGACTGATGTTGTCTTGGAAGCAGAGTAGGGGCACTGTCCCTTCTCCAGCCTCCACGTGCAGCCCTTTTCCCCAGAGACCCCATCGCCTGCAGCCCTGCCTAGGGCCAGCGCTAGAGGCCCGCCCTCTGCAGCTCCTCCTCCCCTTCGTCCCCAGGCGGCGCTGGTGGCGGCTCCCGCATCCCCATCAGCCCCCCGCGCAGTTAGCTCATCAGCCTCTCGGCAGGGGGACAGGGAAGCGGCTGAGTAGGGAGGTCGGAGGCTGGGCGCTCTAAGCCGTGTGTGCCACATTCCGAAGGCAGCAGCATCTTACCCGCTACTGTGGAGTGGAGGGGGGGTCCCTGTGGAGTTGTCCTGAAAGGTCATTTTCCACCTGACCTGTGCTGCCCCCCTCAGATAGGCCTCCACCCATCCTAGGTGACTCTCCCGTCTGCCCCTTCCACCTGCTTCGAGGGCTCTTCCGTTTGCCCCTTTGTCTGTTCTCTTTCTCTCTCTGCTTGTCTTCTTTTGACCCTACTTCTTACTTTCACCATTGACCACAGACCCCATCAGCAGTTCTGAAGGCTCAAAAGGGCATGGAGCCAGCTCTCCTGTCCCTTGCCCTTTCCATGCCCTTGTCCTGAGTGTAATGACAGGAAGACCCAGGGTTCCCCACTGTCACCCCAGCCAAGGGTGCTTTCCCTAATTGGCTTCCCAAAGGCCTTCCTTGAGTCTTCACAGTAGGAGCCCTGAGGCCCAGCCTCTGAGCTGCCATGGCCTCAGGAGCGTGGGCTGAGGGAGGAGCTGGGCGGTGCCAGCACAGGGATCTGCCCCACCTCTTGTTCCACGCCCAGCCCACCCTGGGGGAAGTGAGCTTGGAGCGCATGAGAAGGGGAGCCAGGGGCCCTTCCCTTGGGTCACCGGTCCAGTGGCCTGTGCTGGCCTGCATGAGGGCCCTCTGTTGAGTCTGGAAGGAGGAAGGCAGGGAGGGAGGGAGCATGTCTGCCTCTAATGAAGTTTGACATTTAGTGGTGAGCGCCGGGCGGGGTGTGGGAGACGGAGCTTGATTAGCGCGCTCTAATTGACAGTAATTAGGCAGCTCCCTGATTGTTTCTAATTCTGCTATTAATTGTGAGGAGCGGGGAGTGTGATTGAGGATAAATTTGGTGCGGAGCTGCTGGGGCTTCAGCTCCCCGTGAGTTCCCTGGGCTGCCTTCCACCCCTCCAGGCTGCACAGGCAGCTTCCTCCCTTTGCCTCCATCCTGTTCTGCCTAAGTTTCCTACTCTCTCTCTCCACATTTGCCTCCTCCAAGGCTGGGGAGCTTTGGGACTGGGAAGCCCAGGCAGACCTCACCTAGAGAGAGGTGTCCGTCTGGCTCTCCTGAGTGTGGCCCAGCTACAGTTGGCAGGACTGGTCCTCTCCTCCTCCCAGTGCCCTGCGCCCCTCCCCTCCTCTGCCTCCCTTCTTCCCACACTTCTCCAACTCTCCCCTCACCAGCCAGTGGCCCAGCTGAGGTACTCAGTTCCAGCCCCAAGCTGGATCCTCCCCCATCTCCCCACTCCAACCGGAAGAAGCACCGGAGGAAAAAGAGCACCGGGACCCCCCGACCAGACGGCCCCAGCAGTGCTGCTGAAGGTTAGGGGGACCCAGAGGGAAACCGGGCACAGGAGGTGGGCAGTGGGACTTGGGGATAGTACCCTAAAAGTAACACTTATTTTTTTTTTTGTATTCAATGGATTAAGCACTTTCTAGTAGTTGCTAATCAAAGTAGTTCTACAACTTCTTTTGGTAATCTAGACCTGGTATCTTAGAAAAGTTCTTCTGCTAACTGAAACCCTTTCTGTTGAAATGTGGGCTTACTTCATTTATTCTTAAAGAAGGTAAACGACAGCAGACGGCTACATCAATAGCTCCTTTAAGATGTTCGGGCAGGACCTGTGTTTTCTGTCTCTTGTGTCATCCTGAGTTTAATAAGTGCTGGGTATTTACTGGGTGCTTAATACATGTGTACAGATTGACTGAGTCTCTCCTTAGTTTTCCTTAGGCTAAGGAATTCCAGGTCCTGAAGCCTTCTTCCATAGGACCTTTCTCTTCCTCTATTGATTATACTGCTGCTCCTCAGATTTTCCCCAAAGTATCTTCAAAACCTGCCTCTTCTTGGTGATTGGAGTTTCTTTGCTCCCAAATAAGTTTAACACTTCTATAGACTCATAACTTCTCACTTCTACTCTAATCGTCAGGGTAGAGGTATGGGTCAGGGGAGCAGAGACGCCTAGCCAACCTGCGACAGTGATGCTTAGTACTTACAGCATGGGGGCTCCCTTCTGGTCCGGCAGACCGAGCCCCACAAATGATCATGGAGATCTTGTAGTTCAAAGGCTGTGGTCAAAAGCAAGGTGAGGCGCAGTGGTGGTGCCTGGGGAAGGAGGCGCCGGTTCTATTTCTGTGGGAAGGCAGTTCTGCTAACAGTCCCTGAGAGCAAGGGCCCAGCAGAGGAGAAATTCCAGGGGATGTCGGCGTCACTGAGGTGAGGTTGCCTGGGGCCAAGATGCAGTGAGGACTTACAAGCAGGGATGGCCTTGGCAGAACTGGGGTTCACCCTGGGGCCTTACCATAGGCACCTGTGCTGTCTTCCCAGCCCCCAGGACACAGTCACACTGCTTGTTAGGAATTGTTCACCCATGGGGCGGTGACCATTGGGAATGAGATTCATGCGTCTGTCTTCTGGGGCGTGGGGGAGCAGAGCTTGGAAGAGCTTCACCACATTGCTTGGGATCACAGTCCAGCCCTCAGTGCTTGTCACTACAGATGCCCTCAGGCCCCTATTTGCTCACATACTCCAGGTCCGAGAGAAAACCTCTCCTCTCCCCCATCCACTTGCCCTTCCTGCCTGTCTATGCCATGGCAGTGGGGGAGGGGCCCAGCTCCCATGAGCCCCACGCTGACGCCGTCAGGAATATTGGGTTTAATGAGCTGCAAAATGAGGCGGCTGCAGCTGACATGTACGGATGGTGCCCACACCCGCCTTCCCCCACCCTCTCCCAGTGTGTGCCTCCTAGCACCCCGTCGCATCCTTCTCCAGATACTCAGCTCTTTCTCTGGGAAGCACCCCTCTGATTTGACACCCATTCCTGGCAGTGCCAGGGGTGCCAAGATCTTGCACCCCCCATCTGTTTTCACTTAAGCTCCACAGGTGGTTAGGAAGGCGGATTGGGAGCTCACACTAGTCTTGCAAGTTTACTCTGGCCTCCCCCTGCAAGTTGTCCTGGAGTGTGTGGCCTTGTGGCTGGGGAAGGATCTAGGGGAGGACACGTGCCAGTGGAGCAGGGTAGTGAGTGGCGTTGTGGCGATAGCATGCCCTGGGTGTGCACACAGGCCAGGAGCCCTGATGGCATGAACACCCCCCAACAGAGGCAGAGGAGTCGTTTGAATTTGTGGTGGTGTCCCTCACCGGGCAGACGTGGCACTTTGAGGCCTCAACGGCGGAGGAGCGGGAGCTGTGGGTTCAGAGTGTGCAGGCCCAGATCCTTGCCAGCCTGCAAGGCTGCCGCAGTGCCAAGGACAAGGTGGGTACAGAGTGACTGGGCCCACACAGAGCACCTGGCTGGGGTGGGACTGAAAAGGGCCTCATGACTGACCAGCCGCCCCTTGTCTCTCCTGCTGTGCGACAGACTCGACTGGGGAACCAGAACACAGCTCTGGCTGTGCAGGCGGTCCGCACCGTTCGTGGCAACAGCTTTTGTATCGACTGCGATGCACCTAGTGAGTGCAAGGCTGGTGGGGCTGGGAGCTGGGGACAGCCCAGGGAAAGCTTCGTAAGCATCAAGGAGCAGGGAAGAGGGCAGGGAAGACTTCCGTAGTTGTCCCAAGCTCTGGTGGCCTGCCTGCTGTCGCTATATCATTCTCCTCTCCTTGCCTAGATCCAGACTGGGCCAGCCTGAACCTGGGTGCCCTGATGTGCATTGAGTGCTCAGGCATCCACCGACACCTGGGGGCTCACCTGTCCCGGGTGCGCTCCCTCGACCTCGATGACTGGCCGCCTGAGCTGCTGGCTGTCATGACTGCCATGGGCAATGCCCTCGCCAACAGCGTCTGGGAGGGGGCCTTGGGTGGCTACTCCAAGCCAGGACCTGACGCCTGCAGGTGAGCGTATGGCACCCTGGAGCTGGCCAGGAATGGGGGAACCGCTGGGGGCTCCCAGCATGGGGAAGATTGGAGTGGCTGTGATGGTATTAGAAGGGTTAAAACTGTCCGTTGCTCTGCTTGGCAGTTGGCCCCTTGGGGGTGCCCCTCCTGCTCTGGTGCCTGTCACTCAGTCGCCTCACAACAACGGGCCCTTTCTGAGCGTTATCAGCAGGTCAGGGGCCAGCAGGAGGCGCATGCGCAGGGCCCCTATCATGGTGTGGTGCAGAGCGCCCACTCCGGAGCTCTGAGATGGGGAGAATGGGTGGGAGATAGGGGAGTGCGTGGCCCCCCAGTGCAGGCCCCCACCCGCTTTGTTCCAGCACTGCCAATCCAAGAGAGTTCAGACGGCCAGATAAGCTGCAACACGGGCCTGCCTGGAATCTTCCTGCCCTCTCAGCCCCCACATCCCCACTGTCCCCAGGGGGCCTCCCTTCTGTGTCCCTTCCTTTCAGCTTCTCCCACCCCCCTTTCCATTACCCACTGCCCCTCTGTGTGCCTGGTGTTTCCAAGGCTTCCCTCCTCCCTTTCTGCTCCGTCTCATCTTCTCTGTTTCTTCCTTCTTCCCCCTGGTGCTTGCTTCCTTTCCTGCCCACCTTCTTGGCCCCACCCGTTGCTTGGTGTCCTTCCTTGGCTCATGCCCTGATGGGCCTGTGGTTGCAGAGAGGAGAAGGAACGCTGGATACGGGCCAAGTATGAACAGAAGCTCTTCCTGGCCCCACTGCCAAGCTCAGATGTGCCGCTGGGGCAGCAGCTGCTCCGGGCCGTGGTGGAAGATGACCTGCGGCTGTTGGTGATGCTCCTGGCACATGGCTCCAAGGAGGAGGTGAATGAGACCTATGGGGACGGGGATGGGCGGACAGCTCTACATCTCTCCAGTGCCATGGCCAATGTTGTCTTCACACAGCTGCTCATCTGGGTGAGTCACGTGTCTCTAGCCTGCCCTGACCACACTCTTCTTAGCCTTATTCTTTGAAAGCCACCTCTTCTTTCCTCCCGTACAACCAATCTGTCTCCTCCCATGTCATGCCAACTGTGAACATGTGTTTTCTCCTACAGTACGGGGTGGACGTGAGGAGCCGGGACGCCCGGGGCCTGACTCCACTGGCCTATGCTCGCCGGGCCGGCAGCCAGGAGTGTGCAGACATCTTGATCCAGCATGGCTGTCCTGGGGAGGGCTGTGGCTTAGTGCCTACCCCCAACAGAGAGCCTGCCAATGGCACCAACCCCTCTGCTGAGCTTCACCGTAGTCCTAGCCTCCTATAAGGCCCAGGAAGAGGGCAGAGGGGCCAGAAGGACTCCATGGCCCGAAGACCATCCTCCTTGCAGGCACTGTGGGAACAGACACAGAGATGGACAAGCAGGGACATGCCGAGAGGACGAAGCAGAGGAAATTAGGGAGGAGAGTCAAAGGGATCAGGGAGAGTTGGGGATTTGAGCTGCAGCAGAGAGGGATGAGGGATTTAGCCCTCTGCCCTAAGGTGCCATTGAAAAGGGACAGGACCCTTCGGAGGTGCCTGTGAGGAGAGGGGAGCAGGACCTCTCCCTCCTCCAGATCCCTGCCTCCTAGTGCCAGCCCCTCACACGCCTTCATCCTGAAATAGGAGGACGGCCCAGTTTGGGGGTGCTGGATGAAAGAGACGAGGGGTGATCTGTGAGTCCCATGTAAACTTTGTACATTGGAATATTTATGTTTGTGTACATATTTGATGTGTGTGTGTATGATGAGCCAATAAACCAGATTGTGTGCGTGGTCTTGTTTCCCCCTTTTATGTTGCTGCCCTCCCAAGCGCGCCCCTCAGCTCTGCTCTCTCCTTGTCCTTTTCTTCTCATTGTTTACCATGTTCTGAGATTTTCTTCCCTCTGTTTGGCTGGGTCCTAGGTGGTCTGTGTGCATTGCTTTCTTTCGGCCTTCCCTTGGTAGGGTGTGGTTGAGTTTTCAGCAGCACAGCACAAGGCCCCTGATGAGAAGACACAAAGCTCTTTGCTTCCTACTGGGTGCTGCCTCCCCAACCTTCAGACAGCTTTTTTTTTTTTTTTTTTTTTTGAGACAGAGTCTTGCTCTGTCACCCAGGCTGAAGTGCAGTGGCACGATCTCGGCTCACTGCAACCTCATTCTCCCGAGTTCAAGCGATTCTCCTGCCTCAGCCTCCCAAGTAGCTGGGATTACAGGCGCCCACCACCACACCCAGCTTATTTTTGTATTTTTAGTAGAGAGGGGTTTTTGCCATGTTAGCCAGGCTGGTCTTGAACTCCTGACCTCGGGTGATCCTCCTGCCTCGGCCTCCCAAAGTACTGGGATTACAGGCGTGAGCCAGCATGCCCAGCCATCAGGTAGCTTTTCCAGCTGCTCTCTTCATTTGTCATCAATATTCTATGTAGAAAGCTTGTTGCCACACCCTGTACTGGCCAGAATGCACCCAGAGAGAGGGCGTAAGCATTGCCCCTTTCCTACAAGTCTGGGAATGGCCATACAGCAGGATGTACAGGGAGATACTTGAGTCAGTACCCAGGAGAAGAACTGAAGGTGCCGCAGGATAAGTGGCAGCACTTCTCTCCAGATAGCTGTGTTACAACATAGACTGACTTGTGCCTGGGCTTTGCTTGTGAGGAAAGGGGAGGAGGTAGGTGGTTAACACCAGAATAGCTGCCCTAACTCCCACCATCTTGCCAAGCCAAGCTGGGGACAGAATCCAGAGTTCCTGCTTTTCCTTCTGACTGAATCCCTTAGTCCAGAAGGAAGACCTGGGGGAAGTGCTTCTCCCTGCTGGTTCTGAAAGGATGAGAACTTGTTGAGTTAGAGTCTTGGCCCTCTGAGGAGTCTGTTGCTGTCCCATTCCTGGACCCACGTTGCTGGTAGCCCTTGTCTTCTCTTTTTTAAAAAAAATTTCCCACAGACCAGGTGCAGTGGCTCACACCTATAATCCCAGCACTTTGGGAGGCCGAGGTGGGCAGATCACGAGGTCAGGAGTTTGAGACCAGCCTGGCCAACATGGTGAAACTCTGTCTCTACTAAAAATACAAAAATTAGCCAGGCGTAATGGTGGGTGCCTGTAATCCCAGCTACTCAGGAGGCTGAGGCAGGAGAATTGCTTGAACCCAGGAGACGTAGGTTGCAGTGAGCCGAGATCGCGCCACTGCACTCCAGCTTGGGTGACAGAGCAAGACTCCATCTCAGGGGGAAAAAAAAAATCCCACAGACCTGACATAGGCCCTTTCTAAAACACCATGAGCATATGTTGGGTGTGGTGGGCTGGTGTGTTGTGCAGGTAAATAGGCAAGTAACACTCTTCAGAGAGGAAGCCAGGCTTTATTTTCTCAGCCCACAGCCCCTTTTGCAAGGCTGATGCAAACCTTACATATAGATAGGGCAAAATAGAGACAGGGCTGTGGGTTATGTGTAGGAGTAGGTGCCTGGGCTCCAAATACTAGCAATAGTCACCTCCAGATTCCCTATGGAAAACAAGCTGCTTGGGCTGGTTGAATACTGCTTTGAACAGGTTAGGAGGCTTCATAGGTAGAGCCAGAAAACCCCTGCAGGTCGGGGCCTTGGTTTGAGCTGCTTCTCATCTGTGGGCTTCCTGCCCAGGTGCTCTCTTGCCTGCCACCACAGGGGACGCATGGCCACAGAAACTCTGCTCCAGCTCTGCCAGAATGACAATGGCTCCCGTGATCCTCAACCTCTGCCTGGCCTATCTCCTAAAAAGATCTAACCACGGCCAGGTGTGGTGGCTCATGCCTGTAATCCCAGCACTCTGGGAGGCCGAGGTGGGCGGATCACGAAGTCAGGAGATTGAGACCATCCTGGCTAACACAGTGAAACCCCATCTCTACTAAAAATACCAAAAATACAAAAAAAAAAAAAAAAAAAAAAAAATTAGCCGGGTGTGGTGGCGGGCGCCTGTAGTCCCAGCTACTCAGGAGGCTGAGACAGGAGAATGGCGTGAACCTGGGAGGTGGAGCTTGCAGTGAGCTGAGATCGTGCCACTGCACTCAAGACTGGGCAACAGAGTGAGACTCCATCTCAAAAAAAGAAAAAAAAAGGTTCTAACCTCATAGGTTTCCTGTGAAGGCTGAATCTAAGGTATCAGGGAGACTTAGCCTTGATCTAGACCAGGCTGGGAATGGGGCTGGTCTGGACTACATATTTTTAGCCTAATTCTCAAGCCCTGCTGAAATTGAGCCAAAAAATAGAGAAGACCTGCCCTAGCTCTGTGTCCTAGCTGGAGAACTGTGGAACCATTGTTAATGACCAGTCACGGCTCCAGGTTGCTTTGTTTGGTTGCCCAAACCAGCTAGGAGAAATGGGCTGCCAAGGAGAGCTGTCTTGGTCTCGCCATAAGAAGTGTCCAGCACGTGTCAGGGTGATGAGACGTTGATAAGTCTTCCATTCCAGGAATCAGGAATAGCCAGAAGCTTTCCCTCTAAGGAAAGTAAGGAGGCCAAGTATTTGAACTGTACTTCCATCCCCTTCCTGACATTAATACCTTCATTTCCTGAATTTCTTGGCCTCATTCACAGCCCATTTTTCTTCTCGATGGCTCTGCTCTCTACTGTATCTTCCCTCCCAAATCAATACGGGTCATATTTCTTCCCAGGAAGCCCAGTTACCATGAATCCAACTTCCACTGGTTTCTGTGCCCTTTGCCTGCTGTCTGCAGATGGATCTGTGAGCCCTGCTCCCTGTGTTCACTTTGTCCACTAATGCTGTTCCAATCCCCAAGCCTCTACTATGTCTATCACACAAATTCATTCCTGTCCCATCCACTTTGCAGTGCCCGCCCTCAACCGATCTCATTCTGTAACAGAAGAGGTAGGGGTATCCCAAGCTTCAAAAATGGTGCAACGGGAAGAAGAAGAGATGACAGTTAATGCCGTTAGAACAGAAAACTGGAAGTGGGTCTTTCCCCCTAGGCCCTTGGATCCGGAATATCAAAGGGTGGCAGAGACAGACTAAGCTGCCATGTCTTCTGCATAGAAAACAATTTATTCATGAGCTCACAGGTGATATGAATGCCCCAGTCATTAGTGACCTCCACTTAGTTAGATGGCTTGGACATACCCCAGCTAAACTAGGGTCAAGTACTTCATAATACAACAGGAAGTTAATCTCTCCCAAAGTCTGCCAGCTCATCCAAGGAGGAGAAAACAGAGCTGGAGAAGCTTGCCTGTTTAATGGGAAGCAGGAAGAGATGGCACGTTAGGAGCACGAGGTATAGAGGCAAGAGCGAGCAGTGGGCAGCCCTAGTGGAAAAGCGCGGGGGTAGAGGTAGTTAATATGGGGTGGGGGAGATGGGGGAGTGCTGAAGAATTTCTACAGAGGCCAGTGATGGTTCCATTTCATTTCTTTGTAAAGAGAGGCAAGATGGGGCCTACCCCAAAGCAGTAGGACAGATGAACTCTGGCTGAGGATTAAGGAAACAACTTTCCCAATCCCTCTCAGGGGTGCAGACAGACGGACAGAGACAGATAGCTCCATATATACACATTTACACAAATAAATAAGGAGCTGCGATCTACTTGGCTAGGTATCACCTGATCCCTCCACCCATCAGAAGCTGTTTCAGGGCATTCGCCACAGAACCTTCAGGCCCTAGGCATCTTAGAACCCACCCCGTCCCCAGGAGTCCACCTCAGTCTCAACAGCTCCTCAGCAATTAGAACCCCAGCCCCTCTAACCTTGAAGCCCCTAGTCCTGAAGGTTTCTGGAACAGGCTCAGGGCCAAGTGCTCACATCTCAGGTTCTGGAAGGAACACACTCAGGGCTAGGTTAATTGCCAACTAGTCCCTCTCAAGGCAGAATCACAGTTGCAGCCCCTCTGGTCCACAGAACCCTGACAGTCTCAGAGCAGGCTCAGGTACAGATCCCTTGCCTTCCTAAGTTCTTGGGCGCCCATTCAGGGCCGGGCCCCCTGCTCCATTTGTTGATGCTGGCTCCGCACAGCAAACCTGTTGACATGCACAGGTATGGGGACAACAATCTTGGGGTTTCTTACAGGCTCCCCAGAACGGCTGCTCACATTGCCAGCTTTGATGCGCTTCCACTTGGCCCGTCGATTCTGAAACCAGATCTTGACCTGCACCTCACTGAGCTTGAGGGCGTGGGCGATCTGAGAGCGCTCTGTCAAGCTCAGGTATTTCTTGCAATGAAATTCCTTCTCCAATTCCAAAAGCTGCTCACTGGTAAATGCTGTGCGGCGCCGTCGGCTTTTCCCCCCAGGAGCTGTGACCCCTGCTGCCACCGGTGCCCCCTCCTCAGCTCCAGTCCCCAGGCTTCCCTTTAGCTTCGGTTTAGGTCCCAGAAGAGCCCCTGGGCCCCCTGCAGAACTGTCCAGGAAACCGTCGTCCTCGCTGTCACCGCCTGAGCCCTCTTCCTCCTGTTCGCTGCCTGCTGGGTCTCCTGCTGGTGCCTCCAGCTTCTCCTCATCTGAGCTGTACACCTTCCCCTCTGCTGTGAGGAGCAAGAAGCCAATGGATGGGGAGGGAGAAGCAAGGAAAAGAGAGTTTGGAGGAGGCACATGGAACCATGGCCAGAAATGGGGGGTTGGGAGACAAGAGCAGGAAAAAAGAGAGCCATAGAGAGAAGATAGGGGGAGACAGGAGGCAGAAGGATGGTACGTCCAGGATGTGGAATGGGAAGAGGTTTAGGGAAGACAAAGAAATGGGAAGAAAGGTATTAACCAGCACAGATTTCACTACGGAAAAGTGTGGGAGGCAATAAGTGTATGGACAATGACCCCTCAACTTCCCCACCACCCCCATCTCATTCTCACCCACCACCTCCCCAGCTTTCTCGGAACCTAGAGACCAACGGCCCAGCATCGCAGTCATATACCACCCCTCCAGAGCCAGGCCTCGCAGCCTCAGGGGCCAGAATGAAGCAGTATGGGACCCAGCTTGGGATCCTTCTGGAGCCACTGTGAGGAGGAGTGAAGCAATGCAGAACTGACCTTGACAGGACAGATGGGGAGAGGAAGGCTCAGCCTTTGCTGTTCTCCTGGGAGTCCTCATCTGGTCCAGCTGACGAGAGCTGTCTCATGGCTTCTGTTCTGTCTCCTCCTCTCCCTCTTCCCTAGATCTGCAGTCCCTGAACCTCATTTCCATGGCTCCCAGCCATGCAGCACCCTCAGTGTGGCCAGATTTTTTCTCCCACTTACTTAGGCTTCCTGATCCCCTTTCAATCCTTTCCCTTGACCTTAAAATGACACCATCTCTTTCCCACCTTCCCTTTTCCCCAGCCAAGGATGCCTGAGCAACACAAACAGCTGTTTTTCTGCTCAGGTTCAGAATCCTGAGGCCCCTAAGCTTGATGTCAGCTGGGAGAACTGGAAGGAATATGGGAGGAGGAGGAAGAGGGAAAAGTACAACAGGGATAAACGAAGAGAAGGAAAGGGTAAAAAAAATTTGATTCAGTAGAATACTGATTATTTGTAATCACAAGCATATAAACATTTTAATCCACACAATTCTAAAACTTAATTCAACCATTGGTTTTAATCTTTGTATCCAATGATGTTTATATCAGAACTGCAAATATGCATTACACATGTTTTCAGTGAGTTTTACAAACTCCATTTTCTGCTCAAAGGACCAAAAAGCAGTGAAACAAGTCAAAAGACAATCAATAGGCAGAAGAACAAGAGAAAATGGATAATCTGCAAGCTGAATAGTCAGCTCCTTTCCAGAAGTGTCCACTGTGCAAAGGCAGGAGGCCTGCATAACTTATATGTAGGAATGCATCTCGCTGTATCGGCCACATATCAGATATGCCTAAGATAGGCAGACTCAGGTTGAGAATACAACTCCAAGTAAACTAAATTCAGGGCATGGGGAAATGCTTTATAAGGGAAAGAGGGTGTGTGTGTTCACAGATAGAACATCTCCTGGCAGTCAGAGCGTCCTGGTGTTCTCCTTCAGCACACCCCACCCCACCCCCTACCATGTTCCCTTTCCCCTCGCAGGTGCAGTCTACACCTAGTCTTTTTCCTCAAGAGCCACAATGACATTTTCTTTTCCTATCTTTCTTTCTTTTGAGACAGACTCTCACTCTGTCAGCAAGGCTGGAGTATAGTGCACAATCTTGGCCCACTGCAGCCTTGACCTCCCAGGCTCAAGTGATCCTCCACCCTCAGCCTCCCAAGTAGCTGGGACCACAGGCACACACCATGTCTGGTTAATTATGTTTATTTTTTGTAGAGACAGGATCTCACTATGTTGCCCAGGCTGGTCTTGAACTTCTGGGCTCATGCAGTCCTCTAGCCCTGGCCTCCCAAAGTGCTAGGATTACAGGTGTGAGCCGCTATGCCCAGCTGACATTTTCCTTAGTGGCCAGAACTCTCAACCTTTTTCCATATCACCCATCTATATCCCAATCAACTTCATACCTCAAAGGTATTTTCATCCCTCTCCTTTTCTTTCTGGAGTGCTTCCTGTTTCTTCTAACCTTCTCAAAGTCCATGCGGCATGCCCCAGTTTGGGCTCACCCAGTCTTCCCATGCCACTCCTGTACGTTGCTTTTCACCAGCCAATGGCTTTTGTTCTTCTTTACTAGTTTTCTCAGGCTTCACTGGCACCCAGCATCAAGTCCCATCTGGATAAGTACTGTATCCTGTCTGTAGCTAATTCGCTCCTCATAATATCTCCCATCAGCCTGTTCTTTCTCCTCTATCTCATCCCTAGCCAAATCTATGTTGTCTTCTCTAAGATTCACACCCTTAGTTTCCTCCTTCATTTCATTAAGAGCTCTTCTCCCACTATTTTCCACTTCCACAGAACTCAAACTTAACATGGCCCAAACTGAACTCCAATCAGATCATTCCCCCAAACCAGCTCTTTCTCATCTTTATCCACATCATCCCCATCTCAGTTACTGGCAACTGCATCCTCCGTGTGTTCAAACCTAACCTCGATGCCATCTTTTCACTCCTCTCTCTCACAACCCACATCCAGTCCACCTGCAAGCCCTGCTAGTGCTGTTGCCTTTAAAATACCCCCAGAGCAGGCGGGCACGGTCGCTCACGCTGTAATCCCAGCACTTTGGGAGGCCGAGGCGGGCAGATCATGAGGTCAGGAGATTGAGACCATCCTGGCTAACATGGTAAAACCCCGTCTCTACTAAAAATACAAAAAATTAGCCGGGCATGGTGGCGGGCGCCTGTAGTCCCAGTTATTTGGGAGGCTGAAGCAGAAGAATGGTGTGAACCTGGGAAGCAGAGCTTGTAGTAAGCCGAGATGCACCTCTGCACTCCAGCCTGGGTGACAGAGTGAGACTCTGTCTCAAAAAAAGAAAAAAAAAATACCCCAGAGCCCAATCCTTTCTCCCTATCTCCTGCTTCCAACTAGCCCATGCCACAGTTATCTCTGACCTGGTTCATTGTCATCTTCTAACTGGTTTCCCAGCTTCTGTCCTCCGCACTCCACTTGGCCCATGATTCCTCTTTCTGTCTGGAATACACTACTCTTCACCTAGATCTTTGCACTAGCTTATTCCCTACCTCCTTCAGGTCTTTATCAATGACACCTTCCCTGGTCATCCTTTTAATATTCATACTCTCTGATACTCTCTATCTCCTTTCTTTGATTTATTTGTTACTTTGGTCCATGTTACCAATTTTATTCATTTATTTTACTGGCTGTCTCTTCCTAATAGACTATAGCTTCATGAAGGTAGATATTCTGAATATTTCTCATTCACTGCAATATCTTCAGTGTCTTGAACATGACCTTCACAGAGTAGACACTCAATAAGCATCTGTTAACTAAATAAAAGAAATGATTTCCAAATGCTCATGCATGTGCTCCCTGTCTCCTTTCTTTCCCTCCCTGTCCTTTCCTTTCCCAAGCCCCTCCTATGATAATCACCACAACCCCACCCCACCCAGCTCCAGTGCATAAGACATCTCCCTATGAATATTATCCTTCCCACTTTTCAGAATGCCCTCAGATCTCACATTAGCTGGAGAGGAATTCATATGCAGTAGGAATCTATAGGATCTTAAAAATCTACAGGATGCTTAAAAAAATTAATGACAATTCCATTAGTAAATCCTCTATTTTAATTTTTTAAAAACAGAGTGTGTAGTAAATAATAACAGAAAGAATAACAAAGGCTTGTACAAACTCAGCCCAATATTACAACATGTTAAACAGTGCTAAAAAGGCAGAAACTAGACTTCGAGGCTTGAAGGATGAAATCAGTTAATACAACTCCAAGCACCCAGGGGGTGTCCAATAAATCTAAATTGATGATGATTGAGATGAGGCTCCCAGGTTCCCGATATGGCAGGGCCCTCCTGAGATCATATCATCCATCCCTCTGTCTTCAGACAGATCCATAAAATCAAGCACACATGAGCCGGCCACCCTCAGTGCTGCTTTTAAAGCCATACAAGGAGCACAGGTTCACAACCTCTCTTGGTTACTTGATCCTAGTGGGATGCTGAGCGGCAGGAGCAAGAGTTTCTCTCTGAGCCTTTATAATCATGACATTGAAGACTCTGATAAGTAACTCTTGGAACGAAATGGGGTGGGACAATAGAAGAAAGCAACGAGAGGAGAAAATACAGCCACATGACTCAGAGGAGAGTCTGGGACAATGTGTAAGACCAACAAGGAGTGGGAGAGAGAAGGAAAGGCCAAGGAAGGCAGAAAGAAGACTGGGGAAAGAAAGAAGTGGGGTAGAGAAATAACAACAACAAAAAAAATGAGTCAGATAAAATGAAAGGGCTGAAAAGTCTAGAGAAGGGAGAGAGAAAATACGGGAAAAATTATGGGAAAGAAAGCAAAAGGTACTTTTTCAGAAACACCTCATCTACCTTTCCCCCTAGAATACAGATACATTTGAAGCAAAGCAAAACATTTTGGCCCTGCCATTTGCTCTTGCTGCCCCAAGAGAAGCAGCACTGTAGATTGCAGTAGCCAAAGACACAGGCAGAGAAAGAATGAGCAACACAGTAATGTGATCCTTTACAATGTGGAAATTTCAAAACAGCTAACTATTTTCTCAGGAATTAGCCAAGAAATAAAAGTATTTCCTTTTATCCAATTTATAATGAATATTAATAGTAAAAAAATAAAAATTGAACATAAAAATTTGCTATTAACTAAAAATTGAAAGAAGCAAATTTTTTTTTTTTTTTCCTGAGACAGGTTCTTGCTATGTTACCCAGACTGGAATGCAGTAGAGCAATCATAGCTCACCGCAGCCTTGAACTCCTGGTATCAAGTGATCCTCCTGCCTCAGCCTCCTGAGTAGCTGGGTCACAGGCGCACACCACCCTGGCTGGCTAATTTTTTAAATTTTTAAATTTTTATTTTTTTGCAGAGCTGGGGTTCTACTATGTTGCTCAGGCTGGTCTCAAACTCCTGGACTCAAGCAAACCTCCCACCTCGGCTTCCCAAAGTGCTGGGATTACAGGTGTGAGCCACCATGCCTGGCAAGAAGCAAATCTCGTTGATAAAATTTCTGTTTGCAAAATTTGATTTAGAATAACTGGACTTGGTGGATACAATGTTCATAAAAGTAAATTTCTGGCTGGGCATGGTGGTTCATGCCTGTAATCCCAGCACTTTGGGAGCCTGAGGTGGGTGGATCACCCGAGTCAGGAGTTCACCACCAGCCTGGCCAACATGGTGAAACCCTGTCTCTACTAAAAATACAAAAATTAGTCGGGTGTGTTGGCGTGCGCCTGTGATTCCAGCTACTCATGAGGCTGAGGCAGGAGTATCGCTTGAACCCGAGAGGCGGAGACTGCAGTGAGCAGAGATGGCACCACTGCACTCCAGCCTGGGCGACAGAGTCTCTGTCTCAAAAAAAAAAAAAGGCCGGGCGCGGTGGCTCAAGCCTGTAATCCCAGCACTTTGGGAGGCCGAGACGGGCGGATCACGAGGTCAGGAGATCGAGACCATCCTGGCTAACACGGTGAAACCCCGTCTCTACTAAAAAACACAAAAAATTAGCCGGGCGAGGTGGTGGGCGCCTGTAGTCCCAGCTACTCGGGAGGCTGAGGCAGGAGAATGGCGGGAACCCGGGAGGCGGAGCTTGCAGTGAGCTGAGATCCGGCCACCGCACTCCAGCCTGGGCGGCAGAGCAAGACTCCGTCTCAAAAAAAAAAAAAAAAACAAAAAAAAACAAAGTGAATTTCCAATTGCAGACAGTATAATTGGTTGGTATGAACAAAAAACAATCAATAAAATAAGATTTAAAAATTTTGGCTGGGCGCAGTGGCTCACACCTGTAATCCCAGCACTTTGGGAGGCCGAGATGGGTGGATCACAAGATCAGGAGATCGAGATCATCCTGGCTTACACGGTGAAACCCCGTCTCTACTAAAATATAAAAAAAATTAGCCAGGCGTAGTGGCGGGCACCTGTCGTCCCAGCTACTCGGGAGGCTGAGGCAGGAGAATGGCGTGAACCCAGGAGGCAGAGTTTGCAGTGAGCCGAGATGGTGCCACTGCACGCCAGCCTGGGCGACAGAGCGAGACTCCGTCTCAAAAAAAAAAAAAAAAAATTTTTTTTACATGGAAAATTGCAAGTTGTTGGTTTGCATGAAAAAAATTTCCTATGGAAAATAATGAAATAACGGTTCTGATGAGAATACTTCAGCAAAATGAAAATTTTAAAATTGTAAACTATTTTGTTGTGCTAGGTAGGTAGGCCAAACAGACAGAAAGGTTCTGGCCTTTATGTATGAGAATGATATTATTGGTAATAAGAAGAGTATATGGAGTTTCCAGCTTGTTCCCTATGGTTGAGTCTAGTCTGTGAAAAAAGGTTTGGCCTCTGGCCAGGGGAAGTGATGGTAGGACAGACTGGTCATTAGGAAACAGAGTTCATGTGAATTCTCCTGGTGGATGCTATTATCCTAAGAACTAGAAATCACAAGGTTTGAACCTTGATTACTTGTAGAGTTCATGCCAACGGCATTAATCTCATTCCAGAGAACAGCACTCATGCTCCAGGAGACGTGCTTGCATGGGGCATTCCCTCCAAGAGGAAGGGGAGCAGCTCCAGAGTCACAAAGAAGGCCCATCTCGGTAATGGGTCAGTTCAGGCTAGGGAAGAAATCAAGGGCCAAAGATCCATGGTAGGTGTTCTCCAGCAGAAAGAACACAATGCCTTAGACTCATTCCATCTAGGCAGGGAGGCCTGCGTTGGAGGCATCAAGGAAGAGGAGAAGCCACAGAGGGAGTGGAGAATAACTTTAGGCTCCCAGCTGCAGGAACTCATCTAGCCCCTGTGCTGTCCCTCATTCACCCTATTACTGCAGCTCCTGCTGTTATCGCTGTAGGAAATCAATTATCTTTAGTATTCTTAGAAGAGAAGCCCCTCAGTTCTGACTTCTACTTCAAAAACAACTATCCTAACACTTGCCCCAACCACTCTTAGGAAAGGTTCTCTCTTGCCCTGCCCATCTTAGGACAATGAATCTCCTCCTGATTTTCCCAGGCCAACTACTCATCTCCCTGAATCCAGTTCCAGTTTGGGTGAGGTCAAAAGGTGGGAAGAAACACAGGTCATTCCTCAAAAAAGAGACATATTTGTCATCACTCTCACTTCCAAATCCTCATTTCATCATGCCCTGTACAGAATTATTTCTCTGTTCTTTTCAAAAACAGTACTTTCTTCCATTGTTTAAACCAACCAGCTCGCTCTCAGTTTATTTTTCACTCATTCTCATGAATTTCATGCTTCCGTTATGCTCCTACTCCTGCCTATAATTTTAGGTATAATTGGAAACATTCATTTTCATTTTCTCTCTCTCTCTCTCTCCACTCTTCCTATGAGTCTTTAGCATTCTTTACTCCAAATCAACACAATTTTCTTTACATCACTGTCATCCAGAACCCCTTCCAGCTTCATGACAAGTTCAGGGCAATTTCCCACCATTTTAAGCTTAGACCTCCTTTCAGGGCATACTAACATTGCCATTTCTAAGAGCACCCTTGTATGATCTTTAACTTTTCAAAAAACTTTTCACATTTATTATCTTATCTTTGAGCAACTGATTGAAGTAGAGCAGATCTAGGAGAGGTAGTAACCTTATTTTCTGGTGAAGAAATGGAGTTTTGGACAGATTAAATGGTTTTCCTAAGTCACACAGAGAGGGACAGAGTGTCAGGTCTAGAATCTTAATCTCCTAAAGTTGCAGTTAATGCTGTTTTCATTCTTTCCAGTAAAATATTTTCTCCTCCTCTCCCACTTGTAAAAGTCTTCTCCCTAGATGTCTCATTAGATAAATAACCTTCTTATCAAATTCAAGTTTAGATCTCACCCCTTTTGGTCAGACTCAGAGGCTCACACCTGTAATCCCAGCACTTCGGGAAGCCAAGATGGGCCGATCATTTGAGGCCAGGAGTTGGAGACCAGCCTGGCCAACATGGTGAAACCCTGTCTCTACTAAAAATACAAAAAAATTAGCTGGGCACATTGGCTCGTGCCTGTAATCCCAGCTACTCTGGAGGCTGAGGTGGGAGAATCACTTGAACCTGGGAGCGGAGGTTGCGGTAAGCTGACATCACATCACTGCACTCCAGCCTTGGCGACAGAGCGAGACCCTGTCTCAAGAAAAAAAAAAAAAAAAGAGAGAGAAAGAAAAAGATCTCATCCCTTTTACTTACTAACACAGAGTCCTGGCCTAATTGTTAATAAATATCTTCCCTTAACATTCTCAGAGAAGATTCTTAAAATTGTCATCAGAGAGACTTCACTCACCAAACTTCACCTGTCCTTTAACAAACTACTTTTCCTATCATTCCTGAGACAAAATTCCCACCAAATCTTTCTCCCAATCTTTTGTCCTTATTGGTTTGCATGATGTAATCTTACTAGTCAGTGCTTCCTTTATTTAAAAGTGTATTTTTGCCTAGGCACAGGGGCTCACGCCTGTAATCCTAGCACTTTGGAAGGCTGAGGCGGGTGGATCACTTGAGGTCAGGAGTTCGAGACCAGCCTTGCCAATATGGTAAAATGCTGTTTCTACTAAAACTACAAAAATTAGCCAGGCAGGGCAGTGCACGTCTGTAATCCTAGCTACTCAGGAGGCTGAGGCAGGAGAATCGCTTGAACCCAGGAGGCAGAGGTTGCAGTGAGCCGAGATCACACCACTGCACTCCAGCCTGGGTGACAGAGCAAGACTCTGTCTCAAAAAAAAAAAAAAAAAAAAAAGGTGTATTTTCTAACTTTGAAAATAATACGGCCAAAGTAAAGAAAGTTTTGTTTTAATACCAACGCCTGTAATCCCAGCACTTTGGGAGGCTGAGGCGGGCGGATCATGAGGTCAGGAATTTAAGACCAGCCTGGCCAACACAGTGAAACCCTGTCTCTACTAAAAATACAAAAATTAGCCGGGCATGGTGGCACATGCCTGTAGTCCCAGCTACTCGGGAGGCTTGCGGTGAGCCAAGATCGTTCCACTGCACTCCAGCCTGGGCAACAGAGTGAGACTCCATCTCAAAAACAAACAAACAAAAAAAAAAACATCCAATGTTCTCTAGCTTCTAGTTTACAGCTTTCTCTCTCATTCCTCGTAGAGCTCTTTCTCGTATATGTACCAGAGCAAAGAGAAAGCCTCACTGAGGGATGGAAATTTTTCTACTATCTTCATCTCTCTCTGCCTTCCTCGTTACAGAACTCTCTTCAGAGCTTCACTGCCAGGATCTCTTTATCACTATTTAGCTAGCCAGTGGGGAAACAAAGGATTTCCTTTCAGTATTTCTTCCTAATACTGAAAGAGAGCTGAAGGCCCATTCTTTTCCTTCTTTCTGGTTGAGGCAGACATCCGTCTTGGGTTGTTTTCGTCTCCCCAGCATACCTTCCCCCTTTTGCTCAGTAGCAGTACCCACTTCCTTCAGGTACTGCTTCCCCGCTACACTACCCACTACTTGGTGGGACTGTTAACAGCATTTATCTACTTTCCTGACTAAAGGTGGGCATGTGACTTGGTTCTGACCAATTGCAACATGCTATCTCCCTGGGGCCATGGCTCAAGCTAGTGAATCAGTCATCCCAGGGTTTTATATACACTAGAATCCACTCAGGTCCTAACCTGGGATTACAAAAATTTAGAACTGCATGTGCTTGTGCCTTCTCTTACCTCTAGCTAAATTAAGGAAGCTGTCTTAAGGAGAGAATGAGTTGAAGACAGAAAGAGGAGCCAGGTTGGGAGCGAAAAAGAAAGACCTCACAACACTACCTGCATTTCTGAATCCACTCAGGTATTTTGTAGTTACAGAAAGCAATAAATCCCCATTTTAGCTGAGAGCTGAGCCACTATCACTACCAACCCGAAGAGTTCTGACTAAATACAGTGCTGTAACCAGAAGAGACAATGGTCACACGACTCCAGGGAAAGTAAGCCTCTCCACCCCACTCCCACAACTCTCCCTCCACGCTAATGTTTCCATATTACCTAAAATTATTCACAGTAATACCACGTAAGATTCCACCAGTTTGAAATTCATCTGGACTTTTAAAAATCTCAATCCACTTGAGTGTGAATTAGTGTAATCCAGTGGCTTTGATTTTAACATCAAATCGAGATGAAACATATGAGGGAATAGACATTTTTTGATAAAGCAAAAAGAAGAGTTTTTTTTTCTTTTAATGGAGAAAGGGAGGACAGGCCCCAGTGAGGCACAGTAAAGGGGTTTCAGCAGCCTTGGGATTTACAGAGTACACCAAAATGTGAGACACGGAAACCGAAAAGAGGGAGAAAGAGCCAAAGACATGTGAAATCTACCTCTATTAGCTTCAGTACAATGTTCTTTCCTGGCAGTCCCTGAATAATCAGTTCTCAGAACACAGAACTACTCTATCATCACTCGCAGAAATATTTGTCCTTTTCAGTACACAGAGTGTCACCTATCCTACACCATTCCTAGTAAAAGGATCTTTCCCAACTTAATTCCCAGGAAAGCTCCCTACGTATTTCCAAGGCAAGGACAATAAGGATAATTTCTTGAGCATCTATTACTTTCATGATGCTGCACAAATATCTGTGCATTTAATCCTTAACCCTGTGAGGTAAATATTACTGTCCTTATTTCGCTGGTGAGGAAACAGACTGTAGAGGTGAGTACTTTCTATAGATTACAAAGAAAGTACACCACCAACATTTGTATCCAGCTTTCCTGACCAAAGCTCATGCTTGTTTCTTTGCACTACACCTCATCTCTTTGTTAACATTTAATGTAAAAAAAGAGTCTGATTTTTTTTTTTTTTTTTTTTTTTTTTAAGACGGGTCTCACTCTGTTACCCAGGCAGGAGTGCAGTGGCATGATCTCGGTTCAGTGCAACCTCCACCTCCCAGGCTCAAGGGATCCTCTTACCTCAGCCTCCTGTGTGGCTGGGACCACAGGTGTGCATCACCACTGCTAGCTAATTTTTTGTAGAGACAGGATTTTGCCATGTTGCCCAGGCTGGTCTCGAACTCCTAGACTCAAGTGATTGGCCCACCTCAGCCTCCCAAAGTGCTGGGATTACAGCCATGAGCCACTGCACCCAGGCAGAGACTGAATTTTTGTTTTTTGAGACAAGGTCTTGCTCTGTCTGTTGTGCAGGCTGGAGTGAGGTGGTGCAATCACATCTCACTGCAGCCTCAAGCCTCAACCTCTCAGGTTCTAGCAGTCCTCCTATCTCAGCCTTCTGAGTAGCTGGGACTAGAGATACATACCACCATACCTGGCAAATTTCTTTTGGTAGAGACAAGGTCTCACTATGTTACCCAGGCTGATCTCAAACTCTTGGACTCAAGTGATCCACCTCGGCCTCCAAAAGAGCTGAGATTACAGGTATGAGCCACCACTCTGGGACGAGACTGAATTCTAATGTCAGCCTATCATTAATATTGTTCCAGATATAGAAACAATATAGAAGGCTAGGAACCAATTTTACGACACAGCTTCTCTTTTTTTCCACTGCTTCCTTCCTCACCAGTTAAAGTTGGTCCCAACTGATCCCCACTCTATTTGGCCTATACAAAATCTACCATCTTTATCAAATGTTTCTCTCTCTCATTTAATGTGACAGCTATACACAGTCATAGCTCAGGTATGCCCTCCCCAATCCCAGAAGACAAGCCTTTTCCACCTAAAGACCAGCCCTGATCTCACCTCAAGATGCATGTATCTTACCTTGCTACCTCCTTATCCTCCATGACTACAACTCACCACCAAAAAGTATAGAGTTTCCTCAGGACCTTTGCTCAGGATGCCTTTCTTTTTTAAAAGAAACAATTCATTAATAAAGATATCCTTATAGATAAAAACAGAATTGTAGAGCTGGAAGGAATCTTAGAGATCACCTAATTCAAACCCCTAATTTTACTGATGAGGAAGCTAAGACACTTCCTTTGCTTAGGCTAATCAGTTTATGTACTTGTAGTGTCCACACATAATTCATAGAATAGTTATTCATTGCAGCACAAAGCACTTCTTACCTTCACACTCAGGGTAATTACATCTCCTTCCCTCAATGAAGACACCTCTGCATTACTTCTCTTCCCACTGTCCCCACTACAGAGTTCTGTTTTCTCCATTACTTCTATTATAATACCATCTTCTCCATAATTCAGTCAAGACATCTGCCTCCCACTACCCCCAGTCAGAAGTATTTTCCTCTTCCTCCCAGTCCTCATATTTTGAATAGTGCCTTTTGCTTATAACCCTCATCTGAGTTCCTATAGCCCCTCTACTTCTAATACAAATTCTTTTCATCACATAAGGATCATTGCTTTCCCTTCTATAATGGCCAGTGAAGACACTGCCTGCGGCATCTGTCTCTTTCTACTACACCTTAATTCAACTTGTGTGGGCCACTCCTCTATAGCACCAAATGCAAGCGTCTCTTCTCCCTATCACCCTTTCTCTCAATTAGTCCTAGCACATCAACATTTCACCCACATTACTCTAAGCTGATAACTTTCTCCCAACAAGATCAGACTTCCAATAAAAATTTCCCGCTTCTTTTTTACTACTCCTAATCCAGACCTTTTGTTGGCTATGAGCACTACCTTGCATAGAGAGCTCTGTCCTTTTCACTGCTTCAGATACAAAGTTTCTTTCCTACCCCAGCACAGGGCATTTCCCCATTCCCTCTAAATAAATGTTCCTTCTTCCCACCAAATTCTTTCCTTCTCATCATTCCTGTTTAAATCTCTCTCTTTTTGTACATCTACTCAATTACTTCTCTCTTTTCTATTTCCTAATTCCAAATCAGTTTCTTTTTTCCCATTACTTTTCTTTTCCTATTACTTCCCAGGCAGAATTCTTGCTTCCTGTTGTAACATTTCTCTCAATGCAAAGCACTTTGCTCACAATGCATGTTCTTCCTTCTTTCCAATTAAAATATTTCCCCCATTATACCAAATATTGCCTCTCTGCATTATTCCCAGTACAGTCTACTCACGCCCGCCACTCCAAGTGTAAGAATCCTCCTAATCATCTGTTATATATATCTCCATATTTACATGTGCCACCTTAGAGACTCTTTTTCTCTCTGCCAACCCCCTGAAGGGTTACTTTCACTATGGCACAGGGCATCTCAGACTCTGATTCTAATCCTCCTAATAAAATTTTCCTGTTGTCACTCCTGAGGTCTATCTCTGATCCAGGGGGTTCTTCACCCTTTTGTGCCCTTAAGTCCTTTGTCAGTCTGGTAAAGCCTATGAACACTTTCTAGAATAATGCTTTTAGATGTACAACATAAAATACATAGTATTACATTTGAAGCCAAGTATATTAAAATATAGTTTAAAACAGAATTTGTGATATAATCATGTTTCTTTATTCATTAAACAAGGTTCCTCCAAAGACTGTAAATTTATATCAAACTATCTGTGATTTCTTTCAGTGACAAAAACATCATGCACTGCTGAAACAACTATGATTTTTGGCCTATATTCATGACTGAAGTGATAAAAAATAAAGGTATAAATTTTCTCCCACCCATAGCCAACAGATTCCCTGATGAAAGGTCTGTGGAGTCCAGGTTGAGAGCTCTACTTTAAACACTTGAGGCCTAGAGAATTGAAAGGAACATTAAAAATCATCTGAACCAAAACTTTTGGCCCAGCTGAGGAAACCAAAGCCTAGAGAGGTCACATGACTTTGAATCTCCCACTATGTCTCAAATATACCAAGTCTGTAATAGACACACAATAAATGTTCCCTGAATTGAACTAAGTGACTTGTCGAAATTATATAACTAATGAGTGACAAAGGTGAGAATTGAACCCATGTGTCACAACTCTTAAACAAATGTTCCATCAATCACATCAAGTTAATGCAGTATTTGCCTTTCTATAAGTGTCAATGTAGCAATCACTCTCACTGTATGCTCAAAAGTTCTAGGAAAACATACTCCGGATCTCCATCACTTCCCCCAAAAATCTCCCTCTTGTTTCCAACAACATAATTCTCTAATTCCACGTCATACTATCATTTTCTGTTTTCCTCTCATAAGTAAATACCATATCTTGACAATCATAGGGGATACCTATTCAGAAATTAATTGATGGTCATCCAAATGTTCCCTAGCTACCATCAGGTGCTTAGCTTACAGTAATCAGCACTTGAATACTAGGCTCCTACGAAGTCTCCCTGGTCTCCTTGTATGATTTCAATTATTATTGCCAACCTCTATTCAGAAATTAGCAAACCTTTTTATGCTTAGTTTAAAAAAACAATGTTTACTACATCAACATGTCTCAAGTTTGTCCCATTATATTCCCATATCTTCTATATAACCTTAAACTACAAATGTTTTCTTCACCATGCCCAGTACTGGTATTAATTTTCATGTCAATCTCTCACTACATTTTTGTCATCCATTTAACAAATATATATGGAGTAGCTACCATTCCTCACTTCCTAAGCTTTTGCATTCAGGCAATCCAATCTTTTTTTTTCCCCTGAGTGAATAATAGCTCTAGACACCACCAACTCAAAGTTTTCTTTTGCCTTTTTTTTTTTTTTTTTTTTTGAGACGGAGTTTTGCTCTTGTTGCCTTCTGGGCTGGAGTGCAATGGTGCAATCTCGGCTCACTGCAACATCCGCCTCCTGGGTTCAAGCAATTCTCCTGCCTCAGCCTCCTGAGTAGCTGGGACCACAGGCATGCGCCACCATGCCCAGCTAATTTTGTATTTTTAGTAGAGACGGGGTTTCTCCATGTTGGTCAGGCCGGTCTCAAACTCCCAACCTCAGGTGATCCGCTCATCTTGGCCTCCCAAAGTGGTGGGATTACAGGCGTGAGCCACTGCGCCTGGCTTTCTGCATTTCTCCACATTCACAGCTCTTTTCATCATTTCCCCAGCACATAGCATCCTTTTCACCCATTGTTGCTGTGATGCATATCTGCACCACATCTTGCACACAGCAAGTTAGCTTTGATTACTCTCAGGCAGAGCTCACACAACTTTCAGACACACAAGATCATCTCTGCCCATCCCACCTAAGACAGAATTCTGTTCTCTCCTGTCATTTAGAGCTTCCTGCTCTCTTCTCTCCATTATTCCTAAAACACTGAGGACCCATTATCCAATTCAAAGCTCCTTTTCTTCCATCACTTTCACATAACTCTGTTCTTAAAACTCTCTAGATCCGTCATGTTGAATACGATCACCACTGTTCACCTGTGGCTACTGACCAACTGAAACATGGGTAGTCCAAATGGAGATGTGCTGGAAGTCTAAAATAACACTGGATTTTGGAGGCTTAATATGAAAAGAGGATATAAAATTATCTCATTAAAAATATTAATATTGATTAATGTTGAAATAATATTTTGGACATCTTGAGTTAAATAATTAAAATTAATTTTACCTATTTTTATCTTTTTAATGTGGCTAATAAAAATTTTTTAATGCCATATATGGCTTGCATATGGCCAGCACTACTTTGGGCTCTTCTATTGAGTCATACTTTAATCTTTCCTAACAGTTCAGAATTCTCTTTATCGCTCTTACTAAAGACATTATCTCAATTTTCCCCACTGCTTCCCACATTCCAAACTTGGGATTCTTTTCAATCTACCATTTTCAATAACTTTCTACCCAATTACTTCTATATATCGTATTTCTTTTCATCTGCTAATATAGCTTAGCTTCTACTCCTGCAATCAAATCATAACAAAGTTCCTTTTATCCTTCCTCAAGTCTAGTAGAGAATGGTACCTGTCTTAACTCTCAACAAATTTAAAAAAATACTCCCTTTAATTCCCAAAGAAAATACTAATCATTCTCCAAACTGGCCTATCTATACTATGATTTTATTTAAACGGGCTAGTAGTTGTAAAACACTAAAGAAATGTAAAATAATCATTTTAGCCCATTGTCACTCATTCACACAAGGAAAACAATTTCTCCTCTTTCTAAAGATTGCATTATTTCTCCAAACTCTTCTAATGTTGAGGTTTCAATCCCATTATTCACAGCAGAGAGCTCTGTCATTTCACTCCAAATACTTTAATACAATTCCCAAAACAGAGTATTTGTTTTCCAACCATTTTTAGCCTGGGTCATGTGTCATCAGTCCCCCAATCGATTTTATGTCTCTCATTTCTGGAATTGCATTTTCTTTTCTCAATGATTTCAGGAAAAACTCAAGATTGGGAAGGTGGATATGAATGACTTGGCCAGGAAGAGTTGGAAGCATGTTTACTGAGAGTGACAGAAGCAGCAGTCACAGATAGGAACTCTCATTCCTCATGCTCTTTGAATGTTTCTTCTGAAGTCTCTGCTCCTTACTACTATGTCCCAGCCTCCCCACTATAAACCCTTTATCTCCTTCCAGCATGAGTGATTACCTTTATTCCAGCACTTTTTCAAAATTCTTCCTCTGTTTAAGTTCTCCTTTCCATCATTCTTGGCAAAAAGATTCCTTGCCTTTACTCCACGAACAACACAAATTTCCCTTTTTTTTTCTTTCAACATTTTCCTCAGATGTTGAAGCTCTGTCATCATTTTATATAAGTTCCAGTTTCCCATCACTCTCGGTATTAAAAACCCTTTAAAGAAAATTACTTCTAGTGTTGAAACTTTTCCTTATTCCCCTAGTATTTTTATTTAATTACCCCCAAATCCTCTCATGACAGAACTCTTACACACACGCACTCACTCACACTTGTGGTCCAGTAATACAGTTCACTTTTCATTTGGCCCAGTCCATAGTCCCTTTTCCAGCAGAGAACCCTCTCCTTCTTCATGTTCTCTTTGTATATTCCCGGTATACAACTCTTCCCCCGGTCCTTTCCTCTATTTTTGTTTCATCAATATTTCTCTTCTGTTTTTTCTCTGCTTATTCCTCTCTTTCTCAATGTCTGTTTTTATAGCCAATATACTATATGATCCAGAAAAAAGCCGCCATTATACATATAGGTCGAAATAAGAACTGAGCAGACCTGAAAGGGTGGGACGAATTGCTTGTTGTCCTGGTTTGGGCATATTCCCCTATGTCCCCACCACCAAGAGATCCCCTCTCCATCCTCTCCCTTCAGCTCATCTCTTTCTATATGTGTCTGGTTACACCTTCAGGCCCTAGCTCCTCCAAAGCCATCTCTTTGATGGCCTGCCTTGCTCTCTTTTCTGCCTTAGGACCATCCTATTCTGACAATCATACTAATCTTTTTTTTCTTAAGATCATTATGCTGACTTCTAGGCTCCCACCCTGGGCCCTTTTATCTTGTGGACATTTTTTTCCACCTTCCAGTTGCTGCTCTATCTTTTCCTTATGATCCCCCTTAGAGGATGCTATTCTGACTTCAGTTACTGGGTCTTCCTGATCCAACCAGGTACAAAAAAGAAAACAACAGCTGAATCCCCAAAAGCAAAATGCCAGGGCAAAAGGAGAAAAGAATAGGAAGACAGGCCCTATGGTAGCCCTTGGGGTCTGAAAGAGTGATTAACCCTTTGGACAATGTCAGAAAGGGCCCAAAAACTGATAATCAAGAATTACCTCTGCTGGCAAAGGACAAAAGGACTCTTGCATTCCCTTCTTGTCTCTGTTCAAGTCACCTCCCAGACCTACTGGGGTCATTTCCACCTCTAAGCTGGATGCAATGAATGGTTGAGCAGAAACGGTTCCATTCTGATGCTAAAGATGTTGAAGCATCAGAGTCTCCACACTTGCAAGTGGTCCCTATTTTTCTTAAATAGGGCCCAGTAAATTGTATAAGCTTTTGAACTCAGAACACCTGAATCTACCTAGCCAGAAGAAAGCTTATCTGGCTTCTAGGAATTAAGGACCAATAGAGAGGTCAGGAGGGCTCTAATTGAATTGACTCTAAACAAGGTTCAGTTTAATACACCCTGCCTCTATGGAGAGGCACCATTCATGGAGGGTCCAGGGCCCTTGAATTATCTGTCGGCTGAATCTTAGCTGGGTTCTGCACCCTAGATCTTTGGGCCACACCCAACTCAGCCCATCCTGTAGCCTCTCTCTTGGTCTCCTAGTCAGCACTTGTCCAGCGTGTGCTAGGCCTCCCGTAGCTAGTGTTCTCTTTGGTCTTTTACTCAGTTCTTCAAGGCTTAGCTCTGAATCTACCAATTCATAAGTCAGGGCTTTAAGACCCCCGTCCCCCCCCACCCCCCCACCCCCACACATTTTGCCCCTGCATCCACAGAGCCTATTCCTATCCTTTGAGCCTTTAGGGTCAGTATGATCTCCTTAGAAGCCAGAACGTGCCTGAACTGACAGCTGCTCCAACATACCCCCATCTTGGTGCCCCCGGAAATCCCATCCTTGTAGCTTGTCTACCCCTGGCAGAGGAGACAAAAAAAAAAAAAATGAAGGAATTCTGAAAAGGAGCCAGGGCCAAGGCTTGATGGCTAGGATGCTGGGGGAAAGGCACTAATGTGAAGGGAGCACTGGAAAGTCTTTGGTTAGCCTTCAGGGCTGTGGGGACAGAGCAGGGCGGGGATTCTGGGATCTAAAGAAGCTGTATTTGGAACTGAATTAGAGTCAGAACCTGAGCGCGATCTAAAGGTATGGGACTTCCAGGTTCCAGGCAGGTGCCGAGGTTCCGAGCAGGTTCCTGTCTGGAATTTCCAGGTGAACCGGCCTCCCGCCCGCCCTGGTCGGCCCTAGCACTTACCGGGCAGACTTGGAAAAGTCTCTGAGAAGTGCGGAGGCGGAGGCGGTGGGGGCTCTGCCACTTTCTCGCGGGCCGGCAGCAGCTCATCGGCTTCCAGTCCACCCTCTGGGCGTCGGCCGCCTGGTTCAGGGTTGTTTCGGGCGGCAGTGGCGGCGGCGGCAGCGGCGGCAGCGAGCTCTGGGGGTCCGTAGAAAGCGTCGGGCGGCTCCGCGAAGCTGGGCAGCGCGGTGGTCAGCGCCACCATCGAGGGCACAGCCTGACCCAGCCCCGCGCAGAAGGTGTTGGTAAGACGGCCGGCGAAGGAGGCTAGCGGGGCGAGGGGCGGGAGACCAGCGGGCAGCGGCGCGGGGGCCAGCGCCTGCGGTAGGACGAGCGGCCGATAGGGCATGAACATGGGGTAGCCGGTGTACAGCAAGTGGCCGGAGCGCGGCGGCGGCGGCCCGATCAGGGAGTCGATGGAGAAGGCAGTGCCCGGGCCCCCGCCGCCGCCCCCGCCGTTGCCCCCGGGGGCACCACCACCTCCGGCCCGCTGCATCTTGCTCGGAGCTGCGGCCGCCCCGGGGCGCTCCCCTCCGGGCGCCTCCTTGCGCCCCGCGGCTCGGGCGCCCCGCGCGGACACGCAGGGCTCGCTCCCTGGCTCCCGGGCCGAGGTGGCGGCGGGGCGCGGGCTCGGCGCAGTGTGGCTCCGGCGCCGCGCTCCCTCTCTCTCATAAGGAGGGAGGGGGCGGGCGAGCGGGCGGGCTGGGGGTGTCGCCCTCCGGACTCATCCATCTTCCTCAAATTACGCTTCACTTCCTCCCTCCGCCCGCCGCCGCCGCGCCCGGCTCCCGCTCCCTCCGCAGTACCCGTTCCCAGCGGCCTGGCCGGCCGGCCCGGGACCCCCACCCGCCCCCCGCGGCCCAACCAACTATTATTAATGGAGATTGATGAGGCCGGACACGCCGCTTTGTGAAAGTTTGCGGCCGACGAGAAGGCGGCGGCAGCTGCTGGGCCGGTCCCCTTCCCTCCACCCAGTCCACCCCCAACTCAGCCCACCCGGCCCGAGCTCGGCCCGGCTCGGAGGGCAAGCGAGAGGTGGCCCAGGCTCCGACGGGGCGGCGGGGCCAAGCGTGGATGGGACACCGGGCGGCAGGCGGAGAGGGCGCACCAGCAGGGACAGGCAGTGGCGCCGGACCACAGCGCCCCTCTGCTCCAGGCCGCGGCCCTCCGTCGGGCCGCGAGTCATTCCCCGGCGTGCTTCCCAGCTCCGACACCCCTCCCCCGCCCGTGGAGCGGACGTTGTGGCGGTCCCCAGAGCAAGCCCGGGGTCGACTGGCAGGACAGCACGGCCGCCGCCCCCTCCAGCGAGAGCGCGGGGCTGAGGGAGGCGAGGCGGGGCCGACAGGGGGCGCGCTGCGCCCGCCCGGTGCTATGGCTTAGCGCTACTCTTATGGGGCCCCTTTCCTCCTGTCTGCCCCATTGGCACTCTGGCCTCTGGTCTCTATTCTCTTGGCATTGGCTCTTCACCTTCTTCCTCATTCCCTCCTCCTCCTCCATCTCCAACTCCCCCTAGTCCCTTTCTCTTGCCTCTGGGTAATTTCCTTGAGTGCCCACACTATGCCAAGTACTTACCATTCCTCTGACCTTTTCCCTCCATCTTTCTCCCATCCTTTACATTCTTTTTCTTCCTCCCACTCCTCTTCCCTTTCCCGTCCTCGTTTCTATTCCTATTCCTCTCTGATTATTTCTTTCCCATCTCTTACTCCTTATCCCAGTCTCTGTTACTCGATTTTTCTCATTTCTCTCCTTTATCTGAATCTCTTGTCTGTCTGTCTATCTCTTGTCTCCCTCCCTCGCTCTCTCTCCCTCTCTTCTGCTATTAATTTTCCCTGATTGGCTCCCCAGCTCCAGCGCCGCTGATGAGCCCTATTCATTCCTGGGCCTGACACTCACGACCTGCCCTGGCTGATTGCTGGGGGCTGGCCCCAGGAGCGCTGATGAGCCCCAAGGGTCAGTAGCGCTAATTATCCGCTAATTGCAGATGACTCTCACCTCCCCCCTTCTGAGACACAGAAATGGTGGCGCCTTTTACCGTCCTCCTCCTCCTCCCAATTCCGAGCGGTAGAGTTGTCAATCTAGAGGCAAAAGTCACAGACACTTTGACTTGATAGCCACCTCAGGTTAGTGGGCAAGAAAGAGACAAGACAGGCAAGTCAACAGAAGAGTGACCCAAGCTTCAGGACACAGGGCAAGGCTGGCCAGCTACAGTGAGTGTCATCTGGTCACAAGGAAATTGTTATTCAGGTAAGGCTAGGTAGAGCCAAGCTGGTTAAAATTAATATTAAAATTAATAACAGCAAAGCCAGGCAAGTTTAGGAAGATGCAGTCTAGATAGGGGAAGTGATTTGGCTCCAGGGAGGACAAAAACCTACACAAATTCCAGGATTGCCCGGCCAAGACAGAGCAGGGCAGGAGGGAACTCTGGGTCTCAGTGACATTTGTTCCAAATTAGGAGTGTTGTGTTAGCCTAGTGAACACTGTTAATGTCAGGCTGATGTATTTAAATCAGTACCTTCAAAGACACTGTCACCAGGGTGGACTGAGGAGGGGGGCAGGACTCAAGAAAGGATTTTTTTGGTTATGCCTTAACTGACAATTCATCAGAGAGATGAACAGAGAAGAATGTCATTTCCATGCAGTCTTGATCTACCTTGGGCTCCACATTCAGCCAGTGCAATTTCTAAGAAACAAGTCTGGTGGTAAGATGTCGCAATGGAGAAAGAAGAGGTGCCTTAGCTTAACTCCAACTCACTACCAAAGGACTTGTCTAAAGATACTCTTCGGAACACCCCTTTGCTAAATTAACCAAGCACTTTCCCAGACCAACATGGAAGACCAAGCTTCAAAAGTATATTGTATTTTTAAAGTGAGAGGGCTTATCGGTGGTGGATACATAACAGAGGCTTATTGACTTGACAAATTATTGAGGCAACTTTGGGCTACAAAACTGAAATTAAACCTGTATGAGCAGTTACAGGATCAGTCAAGTAAGGCATGAAGGAAGAGCCATTTTTAAAAGTAATTGCATTCATTTATTGCATAGGTAATAAAATCACATAGTACCAAATTCCAAAAGCTCAAAAGGATATATATTGAAACATCACTCTTCTACCAGTCCCTTCAATAAAAGGACACTTTAAGAAGCCTGTCACATTCTGGTATGTCAAGGACTCAAGGTTAAAAGACACTCTGATTGTATTAGCCAATCATGGTGGCACACACTTGTAGCTCCAGCTACTTGGGAGGCAGAGGCAGGAGGATTGCTTGAGCCCAAGAGTTGGAGGTTAGAGTGAGTCATAATTGCACCATGTACTCCAGATTGGGTGACAGAGGGAGACCTCTAAAAAATGTTTTAAAGACCCTCTGGGCTGGGCACGGTGGTTCATGCCTGTAACCCCAGCACTTTGGGAGGCCGAGGTGGGTGGATCACCTGAGGTCAGGAGTTCGAGATTAGCCTGGCCAACATAGTGAAACCCCATCTCTACTAAAAATACAAAATCCGCTGGGCATAGTGGCGCATGCCTGTAATCCCAGCTACTTGGGAGGCCGAGGCAGGAGAGTCGCTTGAACCTGGGAGGTGGACGTTGGAGGTGGAGGTTGCAGTGAGCCGAGATCACGCCACTGCACTCCAGCCTGGGCAACAAGGGGGAAATTCCATCTCAAAAAATAAATAAATAAAATAACCCTATGATCTTCAAGATATATGTCACCTAGTTCATGCCAAGAGCTTATTGCTTAGAACTATACTCAGTAAAGTGGATTCTCTACTCAAGCTGGCACAGGAAGTTCATACTTTTTTTTTTTTTTTTGAGATGGAATCTTGCTCTGTTGCCCAGGCTGGAGTGCAATGGCATGATCTTGGCTCACTGCAACCTCCGCCTTCCGGATTCAAGCGATTCTCTTGCCTCAGCCTCCCAAGTAGCTCTGATTACAGGTGCCCACCACCATGCCCAGCTAAGTTTTGTATTTTTAGTAGAGACGGGGTTTCACCATGTTGGCCAGGCTGGTCTCGAACTCCTGACCTCGTGATTCGCCTGCCTCAGCCTCCCAAAGTGCTGGGATTATAGGCAAGAGCCACTGGGCCTGGCCAGGAAGTACATACTTAAAACTTAGTGCCAACAAATCCCAGTGGGCCACCAATTCTGAACAGAGGCAAGTGAGACCTCAAGTACTTCTATTGACCTGGTGTGGTTTGTGTTTGTTAGATACTGTATTTCATAACCCATTTATATCCTCGATGTGTTCCCTTGCCATGCTGGAGATACGAAGTGTGACTTCTGTGAAGTCCTTGACATTCAGTAACATTGGCATACATAGTGGCAACTGCAGCAACCCATTTCCTTTCCCTGCCCTTTCATAGAACATAGAACTGAGGCCACATGGTAAATGGAAAGAAGCATTGGCTAAAGTAAAAAGACCTGGAGTCAAATTCCTTTTCTGACCCCTCACTGGGCCCTGTGACCTTGACCCCTCTTTGACATCTCCATCTGTGAGGGAGAGTGATTAATATCTACTCTGGCTGGGTACAGTGGTTTATGTCTGTAATCCTGACACTTTGGGAGGCCCAGGTGGGAGAACCACTTGAGACCAGGAGTTCAAGGCCAGCTTGGACAACATAGTGAGACCCCCATCTCTATAAAAAAATTTTAAAAATTGGCCAGGCATGGTGGCACATGTCTGTAGTCCTAACTACTCAGGAGGCTGAGATGGGAGGATCACTTGAGCTGGGGAGGTTGAGGCTTCAGTGTGCAGAGATTGTGCCACTGCACTCTAGCCTAGGTGACAGAGCAGGACCGTCTTACAAATAAGAACAACAAGGGCCGGGCGCGGTGGCTCACGCCTGTAATCCCAGCACTTTGGGAGGCCGAGGCGGGTGGATCACAAAGTCAGGAGATCCAGACCATCCTGACTAACACGGTGAAACCCCATCTCTACTAAATATACAAAAAATTAGCCGGGCATGGTGGTGGGCAACTGTAGTACCAGCTACTGGGGAGGCTGAGGCAGGAGAATGGCGTGAACCCAGAGGGTGGAGCTTGCAGTGAGCAGAGATCATGCCACTGCACTCCAGCCTGGGCGACAGAGTGAGACTCCGTCTCAAAAAAAAAAAAAAAAAAAAAGAACAACAACAAAAACTTTGTCTAGTCAAAAAGCAAGGGCAAGAGTCAACTGAATATGAAAAAACACCTTCCAAAATGAGTTCTTCCTGCACTAAATAGACAAAGAGTAGAGTGGCCAAGAAAGGAAGGGACTAATTTTCCCTGAAATCCAGAGCACTCCAAAACTACTTCTTACTCTCTCATCAGTACCAAGTACAGACCTTGCCTCTGTCAAATCTGAACAGGGCTAGCTCCTTTCTTTACCAGCAAAAAACTATGGTTTTCCCACTGAATTCCTGAGCAGACGCATTATGGGAAAGTACCTGGTCTCATTGTCCAAAACAGAATTCTAAAAGTACTGCTTTGTCCATATTCTCTGACATTTGGGAAATGCTCCTATAGAGGAATTTTATCTTTAATCTACCCTCTGTGTCCACCACGGCCTCATCATCTGGCCTGACTTGTGTTGCCAACCAGCACCAAGGATGCTGAGAAAAAACAAAGTATTCAAGTCAAAGACCACAAATCTATACCTCCAATCCACTCATTGGCCAGAGAAAGTCCTCTCATGGTGGGCAGCGTCGGGTCTGGCCGCGGGTACCCTCTGGTGGCAGCAGCGCACAACTGCGGGCACAGCGAAGGAGGTGCGGGGTGCTGCAGCGCCCCCTGGCGATAGTCCAGGAGACGCGCCGAGGGCAAAGAAACCACTAACTGAGCCTCCAAGGGCCAGCGCGCGGGACGCCTCTAGGTGCTTAACTGTGAACGCACTGTTTGGGCAGGGGGGTTGTACGTGAGTGTCTTAACGTCTAGTGTGCGTGAGTGTAGGGTTAAGTATGTTTAGTGTGCCCCGGTACCCGAACCCTGTATGTCTGTTGTGTTAAATGTGTACCGTATGTGTGAGCTCGCGCGTTCACTCGTGGGTAGGTGGGTGGTGGGGAGGTCCGCGCCTCTAGTGCAGGGCGGAGTCCTCACGGAGGCGTGAAATTGGTTTGGAGCAAGCACATTACGAAAAGCAATTACCAGGGAGAGGTTCTGGGCCCGCGGAACCAACAGCCAGGAGGCTGGGGAGGAAGCGCCCTGGCTCGCAAGAATCTGAATGTCTAACCCCAGTGAGGACCCTCCTGACATTGCCCCGCTAAGGGACAGTATGTGAAGTTGTGCACAGCCCCTTCATAGCCACCACTCCACATCGCCTTTCTTCCCTTCCCCGTCCTTGAAAAGGCGTCCCATGATCGCAGGCTCTCCAGATGTGGCCAGAAATCCTCCCCGTCTTCCTATCACTTTAGAGGAGGGTCCTTCTTCTGGGACGCCCTCCCAGATCTCAACCCCATTCCTCGCCCTCGTCTTCACGCCTCCAGCTCCTGCTCCCACATTTATCTTGCATTCATCCTATTGCCCTTTGTATTCTAACTGGTTGTTCACACGCTTGTTTCTCACACTAGACTGAAGATTCACTGAGGGCAGGAGCGTGTCTCGTTCCCAGCGGGGCATGAAGCACCTAAAACGTGGGGACCCGGAAGCACACAGTGAACCAAGTGGATGCAATCGAATAGAATTTCCATCAAAATCCACCAGCAGGACTCTCTCGGGCAAGTCATCCCCGGGAGTCGGGATTCCCTGGGAGCAGAGCTCCAAACTCTTTCCCGCGCCAGCAAGCCCGCACTTGCATGATGCCCAGACCTGCGCTCGACTTGGGCCCAGATCCCCGTGCCCAGGCCACAGCCTCTGAGATGGTTCCTAGGCGGCTCCAGTGCCATCTCCCCAACAACGGCCTTCTGCTTCCCGTTCCTTTCTCGTCTTCCCCACCTTAGCATCTGGCACCACCTTCTGACCAGGAGTCCAAGGCAAAAACCTGCGAGTCCGCCTAGGCAGCGCTTTTCTGCAGCCCCTCCACATCCCCCCAGCAGCGGCCCCCCAGGGATCCCGAATCTCGCCCGCCGCGACTGCCTCTGGCCTGGACTGCCGCAGGCGCCCCCCGACCCACGCCCGCAGCCAGGGCGGTCGGTCCTGCCACTCCTGCTGACCTGCTCTACTCAGGTCTCTGACTAAACGTCACCTCCTCAGAGAGCAAGTTTCCCTGTCACCCGATCTCAAATAGTTCGCACTGCCAACCCCAGTCCCGGGCTCCGCAGCACCTGCCGCTTCCTCCTGTGCGCCGCGCTCCGGCCACCCCGCGCACGCGGACCCTGGTGGGGCCTGGAGGGCAGGCCTTGCCCCCGGTGCAGCGGCGCCTGAACGCAGCAGGCCCCGGAACGGCTACGGAACAAACCAGCGAGCACTAGGACGTCCCCCGGGACCCAGACCCGAGCCGCGGTCTCCACAGGGCGCCCCGCAGGCCCTCAACAGGAGTGGGCCTCGCGCACCAGGTTCCCGCGCACGCCTTGGGGCAGCCGCTTCCTGCCCGCGAGGTGGGGTCTGTGCCGTCGGGGTCCGCCTGGGGTTTCCACAGCGAGGAGCCTCCACCGCTTGCCCACCGCACCCGCGTCCTGGAGCCGCGCCCCAGCACCTGAAGCCAGACAGACCGGTCAGCCCAAGGTCCGTGAGGCCAGGGTGAGATTCCGGGCCCTCTCACTTCCTCCGCGCTTCTCCTCAGCCGCCTCTCAACGCCTAACCGGGCTTCCGGCCCTGATCAGCGCGGCCTAAAGCCTCGCGCCCTCCAGGCCCCACCCCCTGTCTCTTCTCGCCCTCCCGGCCCCGCCCTTCGCCGCCTAGCTCGTGCCAGTTGGCGGGAAAGTTGCGAGCTCTAGCGCGTGCGCACTTTGCCGCCTGGGGGAACTCTGTCCAGCGACCCTTGACGTCAGGGATCACGGTGCACTTGACTGGCTGCCCTGTCCCGACCACCTGCCCTCCGCCTGTGGTTGCAGGCAGCTCCTGGCTGCGGGGGCCTCTGGCAGGTTCTGAAAATCCTGATACTACAGTGACTCTCAGGGACTCTCCTCCCTCTCTTTTTACAGAGGCAGAAACGTGAGCTCGGAGAGGTAAGAGACTTAGGTTCCACAAGTTAATGGCAGAGTTAAGACCAGAACCTGGGTCATGGAACTTTCAACTCGGCGCTCTTGCAGCCAGAGCTAAATTTAAGGAAGGAGCAGATAAAAGAGGCAGGAACCAGGCGTACTTCTGGTCCTCCCTGACCTACCTTGTCAGGCAATAGGCAGAACTGGTTCTGTTTTTCTAAACCTGGGCCTTTGGCTCTCAACTGAGCCATGGCTATCCTCCGCGATGGGCCGCCCTACATGCCCCTCCTTCCAGGTGGTTCTCCTGCCTCTTCACCTTCCTACCCCAAGGGTTCCTGTGCCTTCCTGCCCAACTCTCTGCACTGCCTCCATGTGCACCCTGCACCTCCTTTAGGCCTTTTCTAACGCGTTGTCACCTGGTGGTCATTCTGTCATTTCATGGAGCTGGCAAGCCTGGGGCCTCTTAGCAGCTGGCTGATGCCAAAGGGGAAGGTGATGCAGCTGGCCCCATGGGGCACGTAGGGAGCCCCTGTCAGTCCGCCCATCCCGACTCCCCGGCAAGGGAGCAAGTTCAGAGGAAGGTCTGCTGGAAAGTACCAAAACAGACCTGAAGATTTTTAATGCACATACAGGGTTTGCACAGGCTAGAAGGGGGCCCCAGGAGAGCCCCAACAGGAGTGTGTCTTCATCAGACATCATCTGGCTGTGGCTGTTAGTCCGCTTCTCTGCATTGGGAATTGCAGCATCCACACCTGCCTTCGCAGCTGGGCCTCCGCTGCTAGGCTACCTGGCCTGAGTTAGTGCAGAGGCGTGCCCTCTGCAGGCTGGGGCATCTGCTTTCAGGCCCTCTCAAAAGGCCGTGGACATCTGGAAGGAGAGGTTTGTATTCAGAGGCTTCTGGTGGTTCGGGGACAGGCCGGTTCTGGCCAAGGCCTTCCCCAATGCTTCTCTTGCCTTCCACCCATCCCTGGACCCCAAGCAGCTGTTACTGCTCACAAATCCCAGGGCTCACCTAGTAGAGCACGCCCTCAAAATCCAGCTGCAGGTAGCGGAGCAGGCGCGGTGGCAGGGGGAGGCGGAGCAGCGCGTGGGGCAGGCTGCCCTCCAGGTGGGAGCGGAGCGCACAGCGGCTCAGATGCTGCAGCGACCTGGGCTGCCTCACCAAGGCGAAAAGGGAGGAGTAGAAACGCTGATGTTTCTGGGGGCAGAACAAGGGGCTCAGTGAGGGGCAGCCTCAGACAGGTGGCGCCGGCTCCTCACAGGATAGGCAGGTGAGGGAGGGGTGGGGCATCTACCGGAAGGAATCTCTTAGAAACAATGAATGTTTGAGTGTTCACTCTGCAAATTTTCTCTTCTGGGACATGAGTGCGTCTTTGGATACTTTCTCTGGGGGGCTGTGGTTTAGCAGGTGGGAGTCTTGGGGCCAGGATGAGAGGCTCTATGTTCAGGGCCTTGGAATCTGACCTGCAGAGTTTCAGGGGGCACCAGGCCCACAGCCTCCTCGGGAAGCTGCACAACACTGTAGGTGTTCATCAGGACCTCGATGGTCTGAGGGCACGTGCTCCAGCGCTCCAGCACCTGTGGGAGGCAAAGACGTGTTGGGTCCCCAGTCAGTCCACACAGTGACCAGACAGCTCCAGAATAGTTGTTGTGGGTTGAACTTTGTTTCCTAAAAGATATATTGAAGACCTAACCCCCTGTACCTATGAATGGGACCTTAATTGGAAATAGGGTCTTTGCAAATGTAATCAGGTTAAAATGAGGTCATTACGGTGGGCCCTATTCAATATGACTGGTGTTCTTATAAGAAGAGAAAACAGAGGTACGGACACCGACACAGACGAGAAGGCCACGTAACGACAAAGGCAGACAGTGGAGTGACACGTGTATGAGTCAAAGGACACCAAGGATTGTGGGAAACCACTGGAAGCTACAAGAGCGCCATGGAACAGATTCTCCCTCAGAGGCTTCAGAAGGAGCCAGCCCTGCCTACACCTGCATTTCAAACTTCCAGCCTCCACCGCTGTAAGGGAACTCCATTTCTGTTGCTTTAAGCTATCCAGTTTGTGGTACTTCGTTTGATCCAGGAAGCCAATACAGCAGCTAACCTTTCTATTGTGCATAACTCAGGCCAGATGATTTTTCTAGCACTTTACATGTATGAACTCTTCACTGTTGTCCCTGCAAGGGATGGACTGTTAATATCCCTATGTTATTATCCCATTTCCTTCACTACAGCCAAGGGAAACTGAGGGACAGAGAAGTTAATTAACTTGCCCAAGTTGTGGTTCCCACAGTCCAGGCCTGGAAGCGTGGCCCCTTGCCCTTAACCACACCACCATCCTGCTCTCCTCTCTGCCTCTACAAGGTTCTGGGCTGGGTTTTCTGCTGGCTGGAAGGGGTCCCTGACCTGTGGGTGGAGCTCCTGAGCAGATAAAAAGATCACAGAATCCATACAATGCCAAGTGTGGGTAGAAACAGCTATGAGAGTGGGCCAGGGAGTGGGGTGGGGCTGGGTGGGGGACTCACAGAGGGAGGATTGGGCTCTGGAGGCAAGGGAACCCCAGAGCCACGAGGGTATTCAGGGAGAAGGGACAAGGCAACCAGAGGCCGATGGACTGCCTGCAAGAGCAGGAGAGGATTTGATAGGAGCAGGAGTGGAATCTAGTTGGAGCCAGATTTGTGCTTTCATTGGTTCATTCGGCAACTATTTATTGAGGGCCTACTATGTGCCAAGCACTTCAAATTCAGCAGTGGGGAAAATGAAGTCCTCGTCATCCAAGAGCTTCTATTTCAGAAGGAAAACATAATAAACACAGAAGTCATCACTCACAGATCTGCTGCTGCAATGAAAAACAAGAAGGGGCTGGGCACGGTGGCTCATGCCTGTAATCCCAGCACTTTGGGAGGCTGAGGTGGATGGATCACTTGAGGTCAGCAGTTTCAGACCAGCCTGGCCAACATGGTGAAACCCCGTCTCTGCCAAAAATACAAAAATTAGCCAGGCAGTAGTGGCGTGCACCTGTAATCCCAGCTATTCAGGAGGCTAAGGCAGGAGAATCTCTTGAGCCTGAGAGGCAGAGGTTGCAGTGAGCCAGAATCGCGCCACTGCACGTGTGGGTGACAGAGTGAGACCTGTCTCAAAAAAAAAAAAAAAGGAAAAAAAGTAGGGTCAGGGGACTGAGCATGGTTGGGGGGGCACTATCCTAGATGGAGTGGTCAAGAAAGGTCTCTGAGGTGGTGGTCCAATGCAGCACGTGGGCAAGCCATGCAGTGGAGCAGCCTGTGGACAGACCGTCCACGTGGTCAGAAAAGTGGCCTGACAGACACGGGCACCATGACTCCTGCTTGTGCCTGAACTTGGTACCTAAAGCAGATTCGTGCCTCCTCCACTGCCCTCCACTCTCGCTGCATCTCTACAGGTGATGGCCACAGAGCCTTTTAAGATCTGAAAACAGGTAAGTACTGTCTTTCAGGCAGTATCTCACACACAACCTACACGTGGCCAAACACACAACTGCATCTAACAGTGGGGGTTTAACAGCCTCTGTCTGCAAGGAGAGGAGACCCTTCTGTCTGTCGATGACAGTAGCGATGAGCAGTGGGAGCAGAAGACCTGGTCTTCCGGGGTCCCTGGAGAAAGCATGTTACACACCTGGGCCCTCTGCTTCTAGCCCTGCATCTGAGCAGTGCTCACCAGTCTGTCCCGGGAGGCCTCTTTTCCTCACTCCTCCGAGCTAGGGAAGAGCAGGCTGGTTCTCTCCGACTCTCCTCTCCACCTGCCCCTCAGGCCCATCTCTGTCCTTCCTGGCCCATGTTGATCCCCACCTCTGCACTGCGCTCAATCAGCTCTCTGTGCCTGAAATACCTGTCTCTTCCTCCTTCTTCCCTTCAAAACTGCCCATCCCAGTCCCGCCTCCTCCAGGAAGCCTGTGCGGCTACACCAACCTGCTTTGTACTCCCGTGTCCAATGATACCCTCATTGGGATGATGCCAAGCAGCTTACCAAGTGCTTTCTCATACATTACATAACGAGAACAACGCTAGCTAACAAGTGTTAAGCACTAGGCTTGATGTGTATTAACCCTTCTCACACTAACCCTATGAAGAAGGCATAGTGTCATATCCCTATGTTACAGATGACAAAACTGAGGCCTAGGGAGATTCAGCAACTTGCCGAAGGCCACACAGGTAGTGTGTCTGGCTCCAGAGCCTACACTCCTAGTCACCACTGACCTCAGAGGTTGCTGGGAGGACTGAGAAACTCCTGTAAGAGGAAATACAGCTTAGAACAGTGCCTGCTGTGTAGTCAAGGCTGTGCTTGCTCCGACTCTTCCCCAGTGCTCTCCTACAGTTTTCCATCCTCTTAGGGAGAGCCTGTATCACATGCAGTGACTTGCCTACAGCCACACAAACAAGCATCAAAGTCATCCTGGATCCAGGTCCCCTGAGCACCAAGTCCAAAGTGGTGGCTCCTAGAGAACCGGCTGGGGCTGGCGTTTCATCATAGATGGGTGGTGGAGGCTTCTGTGCAGGGAGGACAGAAACCCCTCAGCTGGCAGGGCTGCAGATCATGGAAAGGGACAAATGGGGTACTTTGCTCTGCCAGCCCCTTTGGTCCCAGAGACAGGCTGAGGGGTGGAGCAGGGCTGTGGGGTCCCAGGAAACCCTTTCGCTGTGCCGGGCCCTCCTCCCGCCCCTGCCTGCTGGGGAAATCATTAGCTGTCAGAGCTGCCGTCAGATTACAGGGAATTACTTGTCTCCTAATTATCTAGTGTTAATAGGAGATTAATTAGTGTTAATTGTTGATTTTCTTGTATTTTCCCAAAGGGGAGACCAATCTGCCGAACTCTTGGGCTGTTTAATTATTTGGTCTTGCTTAGGAATCCAGACAGATGCTTCTAGGTTTGTGAGCAAAGAGGAGAGGCTGGGATAGCAGGAGGTCCCAGGACAGGCAAGGCTGGGTGGGACAAGACTCTGGGCTGGGCCAGAGGGGACCTGCCTACTTAGAGGGTGGTTTGAGTTCTGACCCATCTCCTCTGAGAATGGATGTCCCCATTCCCAGACCCAGCGCCCTTCATGACATTATCTACGCTCCTCCAGACACGACACAGCATGGAGCAAGGCCCCCTCCCAGGGCATCAGTAGCACAGGTCTTCAAGTTGAACCTACTTAGGGGAAATTAAGATAAAGTAGGATATAAATTGAAATTGACAGTGAAAGGCATGTTCACAGGTGCCAGGACCGTGGCAGCTGTTCTGGGGGCTGTGGGTCCTACTAGATTCTCAGAAGGTGGGACCATGTCCATTTGCAGACATTCAGGGGACCTTGAGGCTCCTGAAACAGGCTCGCCCCCTTCCCTTGGGGAGCCTCTCCTGCGTCTGTCACTGAACTGATCCCACTGCTAGTGGGAGCTTCCTCAAATGCTATTTTCAGCAGTTCGTTGTGCTGATGAAGACCCTTGAACAATGCCCACCACCCACATCAACCCTGACTCCTTCTGTCTTTTTGGATCCTTTATCTTCTGGCCTCACTGCCCCCAGTCCACCTTTATCACACATGCACAGTATATACATGCACATATGTGCATGAACACATGTATACACATGCACACCATGTGAACACATGCACACACACATGCACACACACACAGTTCCCGCTGATCTGTGTCTTCACCTTGACCCCTATTTGGGCTTTGCTTACATGCTGAATGAAAGACAGACAGAAGGAACCAATCTATGTGCACAGGCCACATTCCAAAGTAAACCGGAGCACAGGCCTAGGTCTCCCTGTCCCCTCACCATGGTGGCCCTCCTGCTGCCTGCAGCCCCCATACCTTGGGGAGGGCCCCTGGCCAGACACGGACGGCACCGTGGTTGAGCAGAGCCCGAACCACGTGCTCGGGGCTCTGGGCCAGGGCTGCAGCTGGGCCCTGCAGAGCACAGTGCAGGGGTGTGTGTCCCCCATAGTCCATGGCGTTGGCGCTGACGCCACAGGACAGGAGCAGCTCCACGACAGCTGCATGGCCACGGCGACAGGCCAGGTGCAGGGGTCGATGCTTGTCCCGGTCGGCAGCATCAGCGTCTGCTCCAGCTGAAAGCAGCAAGCTGCACAGCTGCAGGCAGCGGGCCGTGGTGGCCTCCGCATCGGCAGTGGACTGGCAGCGGATGTCACAGGCAGCCAGCAGTGGGGTCCAGCCTTCGGCATCGCGGGCATCAGGACATGCCCCCCGTCTTAGAAGCAGATCTGCCAGCTCCACATGGCCAAGCCGGGCAGCCACATGCAAAGGGGTCTCCTCTTCCTCCTCGGACCGACCATCCACTCTTGCTCCAAACCTCAGGAGCAGCTCCGCACACCTATTAGGGAGGAGATGGTGGTGGGGAGGAAAGCAGGCACAGACTCCCAGCAAGAACACACTTGGGTGGCTCTTTGTTCTGTCTCCCCCCACCCACCCTACATCCTGCCCGTCACTGGTCATCCCGGCACCATTCTGCAATATCAACAGTGCCCTTCTTTTTTTTTTTTTTTTTTTTTTTTTGAGACTGAGTCTTGTTCTATTGCCCACGCAGAAGGGCAGTGGCGCGATCTCAGCTCACTGCAACTGCCGCCTCCCAGGTTCATGCCATTCTCCTGCCTCAGCCTCCAGAGTAGCTAGGATTACAGGCGGCCCCCACCATGCTCGGCTAGTTTTTTGTGTATTTAGTAGAGATGGGGTTTCACCATGTTTGCCAGGCTGGTCTCGAACTCCTGACCTTAAGTGATCGACCTGCCTTGGCCTCCCAAAGTGCTGGATTATAGGCATGAGCCACTGTGCCCAGCCAACAGTGTCCTTTAACATCCACATACTTTTTGTTGGGATAATCCACTAAATCATCCGTGAGAATAAACGTCACCAGCAGTTATCACATGAGTGGTTAGAACAGGCGCCTGCTAAGGGTTTTACATGTAGTAGCTAATTTCATCCTCACTATATTCCCTTGGTAGGCTCCCTTAAGACACTTATGCCACAAAGGAGGAAACTGAGGTCTGAGGATCTCATGCAAGTTGATATGGCTAGTAGGGGGAGGGCTGCTGTTTGGGTCCAGGGGCAGCAGGACCGCTGGGGGGCTCTGCATGCTGGGACTAGAGGAGGAAGGGAGCGTGGGGCCTGGCAGTGGGCGCACATGGAAATGGGGCAGTGGGACAAAGAACAAGACTGATTGGCTGAGCGTGGCGGCTCAAGACTGATTGGCTGGGCATGGTGGCTCATGCCTATAATCCCAGCACTTTGGGAGGCCAAGGTGGGTAGATCACCTGAGGTCAGGAGTTTCAGACCAGCCTGGCCAACATGGTGAAACTCTGTCTCTACTAAAGATACAAAAATTAGCCAGGTGTGGTGGTGGGTGTCTGTAATCCCAGCTACTTGGGTGGCTGAGACAGGAGAATCGCTTGAACCCAGGAGGCAGAGACTGCAGTGAGCTGAGATCATGCCACTACACTCCAGCCTGCGTGACAGAGTGAGACTCCTTCTCAAAATGGAAAAATAAAAACTAAAAAAGACTGAAATTGGCCAACTGGATTTACTCCAAGATGGCAAGAAGCACAGGGAGTCACAGCAACGTGTGCGCCTCACTAACGGGACTTGGCCTCTCTGAGCTCCAGTTCCCTCCTGTGTAGAATGCGGATAATTATAACAGCTCCATCTTCCGAGGTGATTGTGAGCAGCATGTGAGACAACCCCTGAAAACCTGCCATCGTAAGAGCTCAAAATGGCGGGGGCAGTGGGAGGTATAGAGGGTGATGGTTTGTGGGGGCTCACTTCATTATCCTGTCTGCCTTTCTATAGGTTTAAACGTCTCCATAATAATTTTAAAATACATTTGTTTCCTCACAAAGGAAGGAAGGATTATCCCTGCGTGTGATCTCAGGGAGGCTGGTGGGAACATGGTCAGAACTAAAAATGTGGGATCATTCACTATCCAGTGGTAGCTACTAGCCACCTGTGGATATCAAGTTCTTGAAATGTGGCTAATCCTAACTGAGATGTGCTGTGTTATATGCACACCTTTTCTTCTTCTCCTTCTTCAGAAACAGAGCTGGCTAGGGGCAGTGGAGAATCACTTTAGCCCAGGAGTTCAAGACTATCCTGGGCAACAAAGTGAGACCCATCTCCACAAAAAATTAGCTGGGAATGGTGGTGTGGGCCTCTAGTAGTCCCATTTACTCTACAGGCTGAGGTGAGAGGATTGTTTGAGCCCCGTAGTTTGAGGCTGCAGTGAGCTATGAACACACCACTGCAAATCCAGACTGGGTGACTGAGAGAAAGACCCTATCTCTCTCTCATTCTCTCTCTCTCTTTTTTTTTTTCTGTTGAGATGAGGTCTCTCTCTGTTGCCCAGGCTGGAGTACAGTGGCGTGATCTCCACTCACTGCAACCTCCACCTCACAGGCTCAAGTGATCCTCCTACCTCAGCCTCCTGAGTAGCTGAGATTACAGGTGTGCACCACCACGCCTGGCTGATTTTGTTTGTTTGTTTGAGATGGAGTTTCCTTCTTTTGCCCAGGCTGGAGTGCAGTGGCACGATCTTGGCTCACTAAAACCTCCACTTCCTGGGTTCAAGCGATTCTCCTGCCTCAGCCTCCTGAGTAGCTGGGATTACAGGTGCCCACCACCATGTACAGCTAATTTTTGTATTTTTAGTAGAGACAGTTTTACCATGTTGGCCAGGCTGGTCTTGAACTCTGACCTCAGGTGATCCACCCAGCTCGGCCTCCCAGAGTACTGGGATTACAGGCATAAGCCACTGTGCTCAGCCTCAATTTTATATTGATTACATGTCAACATGATAACACTTTGGATTTGTTGTGTTAAATAAAATATAATTAATTTAACCTGCTTCACAGATATTTGTACCCACATGCCCACAGCAACATTATTTGCAATAGCCAAAATGTGGAAGCAACCCAGGTGTCCCTCAGTGGGTTAATGAATAAACAAAATGTGCTCCCCACATATAACAGAGTGTTATTCAGCCTTGGACAGGAAGGAAATTCTGAAACATGAGACAACATGGGTGAAGTCTAAGGACATCATGCTAAGTGGAATAAGCCAGTTACAGAAGGACAAATACAGGATGATTCCACTTATGTGAGGTCCCCAGAATGTTCACATTCAGAGACAGAAAGTAGGATAGTGATTGCCAGGGTTTGGGAGAGAGGATGCGGTGGGTGGTTAGTGTTTGATGGGGATAGAATTTCAGTTTGGGAAGATGAGAAGGTTTGGAGATGGATGGTGGCGATGACTGAACCACAACATGAATGTGGCTTAATGCCATTGAACTGTACACTTAAAAATGGTTACAAAGGGCCAGGTATGGTGGCTAATGCCTGTAATCCCAGCACTTTGGGAGGCCGAGGTGGGCAGATCACGAGGTCAGGAGATCGAGACCATCCTGGCTAACATGGTGAAACTCCGTCTCTACTAAAAATACAAAACATTAGCCAGGCATGGTGGCAGGTGCCTGTAGTCCCAGCTACTTGGGAGGCTGAGGCAGGAGAATGGCATGAACCTGGGAGGCAGAGCTTGCAGTGAGCCGAGATCGCACCACTGCACTCCAGCCTGGGCGACAGAACAAGACTCCGTCTCCAGAAAAAAATAAATAAATAAAAAATGATTACAAAGGTAAATTTCATTTATATTTTACCACCATTAAAAATTAATTTTACATATTTGTCCTTTTTTTTTTGTGAGACAAAGTCTCACTTTTTCTCCCAGGCTAGAGTGCAGTGGCGCAATCTAATCTCCGCTTACTGCAACCTCCACCTCCCAGGTTTAAGCAATTCTCCTGCGTCAGCCTCCCAAGTAGCTAGAATTACAGGTGCCTGCCACCACACCCAGCTAATTTTTGTATTTTTAGTAGAGACAGGGTTTGGGCATGTTGGCCAGGCTGGTCTCAGACTCCTGGCCTCAAGTGAGCCACCTGCCACAGCCTCCCAAGGTGCTAGAATTACAGGGGTGAGCCACTGTGCCTGGCCATTTGTCATTTTTTGATGGGGCTGCTAGAACATTCTAAATTGCATATGTGGCTCACATTAGGTTTCCACTGGGCCACGCTAGTAAAGAACACATCTTCAACCATAGTATGAGGAAGTCTATGGAATCCTCTAGAGGCTGATGGGATTAACAAGGAGAGGGTCCATGAAAGGAGAACCTCAGGGTCAATAATTTGGCACCTTTCTCATGCAAGAGACAAGACCCACAGGTGTGCAGTCGGCAGAGAGAGGGCCTCCATAGGATGCAGAGTTAGTTTACAAAATTGTAATTGGGATCCCATCCTCCAACGTTGCTTACACATGGGGTGCAGTTATTTATGTCACTGCAAAGGACTATTCCCTACAATAAATGATACATTGGCACATTTGGGTATATTCATCAGTTTCTTGGGAGTTTAGTTAGTGAGAGTCCATTGAGCCCATGATCTGAGGGTGCCCTACCAATATGGAGATTCTAGACCTGTCATGGAGAACCAGACCCTGCCCAGAGGGACCCAGGCAGGTCCTCACTGGGGCCACCATCCTCTAATCCCTGTCTGGATCACTGAACAGTAAGCTCCCTGAGGGCAGGGCCTCAGGGACTTAGTTGCTCTTATACTTAGCACAGTGCCTAGAACATAGGATAAGCTCAGAGTGTCTTTTAAAACTTTAAGCAACGCCACCTCCCCATAGTGGAGCCAGGCAATTTCCCAATGCAGCCCATGCAACTGCACCCCTGCCACAGTCTCCATCTGCCCCTGGGAGACCAGAAAACTGTCGAAAGTCCAGGCCACTCCAAAGTTCATGGGGTCAATGGGTGGACGGCTTGGAGAAGTAATTGCACCCTGACCCATGCCCCAAGCCTGGACTGCTCTGCCCCACGTCCCTGACATTTTCCCCTATCCTCCCTGAGAAGGCCTCTTTGCTTCCCTTCAGAATGGAACTGGGGGTTGGGGTGAGGGGTCACTCACTCAAGGGTGCCAGGCCCCCGGCAGAGATGCAGGGGGCGTTTCCCATCCTGGTCAGCGATGTTGGGGTCGGCTCCTGCCACCAGCAGCACATGAACACAGGCAGTGTGGCCTGCAGCACAGGCCTCGTGCAGGGCGGTGCGGCCCCCAGGGGCACTGTCTGGCCTTGCTCGCCGCCTCAGCAGCAGCCGCAGGACTTCAGTGTGGCCACGGCTGGCCGCCACATGCAGTGGGGTGGTCAGCTCCTCTTCGTATGTCAGAGACCACAGTCCTAGGGAGGGGAGATGTGGGTCTCAGATCCTAGGGAAGGCAAAGACCTTCCAGCTGATGGGGTGAGGTGGGCAGAGGCAGGAAGAGGGAGCCCAGAGCTCCATCTGAGTCCTCCCCTCTCTCCCGCTGAGACCCCCCAGGGCCCCAGCCCGTACTCAGAGCACGGATGTTGAAGCGGAAATCCCTCCATCGCTCTGGGTCGCTGGTATCAAAGACGGAATCAGGAGCCAGGCCAGTACTGGAATCCGCGAGGATGCGGGAGATGCAGCCCTCGTCCCCAGCCAGCACTGCCTGCCAGAAGGCAAGGGCAGGTCCTGAGGCCGTGCGGGTGACGATGGGTCCCAGGCCAGACTTGGGGTGCTCCTCAGACCCTCTACTTGGCTTCTCCAGCAGCCTGGCACAGAGGGGGTGTCTGTCATCGAGGGGCTCTCCCTGCCCCTTGCACTCTTCTGGAGTCCAACTCATGAGCATGTGGGCGGGGAGAGGGGAGTGGGGAGGAGGAGAGGTATATGCCAAAGGCAGAGAGAGAGCAGCAGGGAAATACAGACAGAGGCAGAAGGCCCCTGTGTCCCACGCTCTGAGCCTGACCTGGCCACGCAGCCAGCAGGAGCTATTCTGGGCTCCGCATGACTGTGTTCCTGGGCCAAGGTTTAGGCTATTGGGCAAGCTTTGAGGTTGGGGAGAAACAGCTGGGGGCTTCTCCTGTCTCTCAAGCCCTTAGGTCCTCTATGGCCGAGGCAGTCAGCCCAGCCCCCCAGGTTCTCAGCACCCCCCAGATGCCCCTCACCCCTCTGGTGGCTGCTCCAGCGAGGCTCTGCGGCCCGGCTCTCCAGCAGCAGGTCGGCTGTGCTGTGCGGGGGGAACAGCTCCTGCAACCTTGCCAGGTCCCCGGTGTAGAGGGCATTCTGCAGGGCCATGTCTTGACACAGCAGTGGTGATGGCCGAGGGGTCTCCCAGGCTGGGCGGGAGTGGGGCCCCCAGACCCGGCAGGCAGGGGCAGAGGGAAGGCACCTCAGATGGTGTCCCCAGTGGGGATAGGAGTTCTTTCCCCAGGGCATGGCTTATTCTGGGAGAGCCAAGGCAGCAGGACTCCCAGCGATGTTGCTGGTGGACTAGGCAGGTGGGTGCTGGGCCCGAGCTGGGTGGGGCCCAGCATGGGAGGCGCAGGGGAGCACAACATCAGGCCAAGCCATAAATAGCCCCGATTGGCCCAGCTGTCAGTCAGGCAGGGTGGGGGAATGAGGGAGGGGCAGGAGAACAAGCGAGGCCTGAGCCCTCCAACTCTGAGCTTCACCCCAGGGCTGTATGACCTCAGGGTGGAAAGGCACCACCCAGACCATGCTGCCCAGTCTGTCATCTCGGCATTAGAGGGAAGCGGATTTCCCAAGACCACAGAGAGCTTGCCGCAGAGCCAGGACGGGAACCCAGGACCTCAAGCTCCTTCTTGTTTTTCCTCTGATTCACCAAATCAGCCTCCAGCTGCCTGGGTTCTGATCCCACTGGGGAGGCCTGTAGGTGCCCGGTATTTCCTGCCCTTCCAAATGTCATCTGTTAGCCCTGCACCTTCCCACTCCCAAACCAAGGGACGAGTTCACAGTAGTGACAGAGATTGCCCTCGCTGTGTGAGGCACCCCTCAGGGGACTCCTAAAGACAGACATGTGCCTTGGTAACACAGCGTAACCCACAGGCAGCCACAGAAACTCCCCATGCTTGCCCTTGATGCCAACCCCCCATCTCCCTGGATGACTTTGGGTGGCATCTCTCCCCTGCCATGGTTATCTGGGGTCTTCCCTAGAGAGTGAGAAAGGAGAAATGTCTCTGTCTGCTCAGGCACTGACTTTTGTTTGGGGGTCGGGTGGATCAAAAGGAAAAAAAGAGAGAAAGATGAGAAACCAAGCCCTGGGGTTCAGCTCTGACCCACCACTGCCCACCGTGGGCTTAGGGTGCTCCAGCCCCAGTGGTCTTGCCCCTTTAGTTCACACTGGCTTAAAAATTTTTTTTAATCAATTGCTTTTTTAAAAGTTTCATTTTTAATTGACAAATAATTGTATATATTTATGGGGCTATAATATTTTGATACATGTATATAATGTGTAATCATATCAGGGTAATTATCACATCTATCAAATGATATTTACCAATTCTTTGTGGTGAGAACATTTAAAATCCTCTTTTAGCTATTTTGAAATATACATCATTATTCACTACAGTCACCTTGCTATGCAATAGAACACCTGAACTTATCCTATCTACCTGTAACATCATACCCACTGACCAATGTCTCCCCTTTCCCTGTCCACCTCCCCTGAGCCCCCAGCCTCTGGGAATCACCATTCTGCTCTTCTATGAGCTTGACTTTTTTAGATTCCACAATGAGCAAGATCATGCGGTATTTGTCTTTCTGCACCTGGCTTATTTCACTTAGCACAACGTCCTCCAGATACATCGCATTTGAAAATCCATTCATCCATTGATGGACAACAGTTGTTTCCATGTTTTGGCGATTGTGAGTAGTGCTGCAGTGGACGTGGGGGTGCAGACATCTCTTCTTCATGCTGATTTCAATTCCTTTCCGTATATAGTGGGATTGCTGAATCATAAGGTAATTCTATTTTTAGTTTTTTGAGGAACCTTCATTCTATTTTTCAAAATGGTACTAATTTACAACACCACCAACAGTGCAGAGTCCCCTTTTCTCCATATCCTTGCCAACACTTATCTTTCAGTTTTCTATAATAGCCCGTCTAACAGGTGTGAGATAATATCTCATTGTTTTTGATTCACATTTCTCTGATGATTAGTGCTGTTGAACATATTTTCAGATATCTGTTGGCCATTTGTGTGTCTTCTTTTGAGAAATGTCTGTTCAAGTCCTTTGTTCATTTTTTAATAGGGTTTTTTTTTTGTTGTTGTTGTTTTTATTTAGTAGTTTGAGTTCCTTGTGCATTTTGGATATTCGCCCCTTATCCAATGTTTGATTTGCACATATTTTTTCCCAGTCTGTGGATTGTCTCTTCACTCTGTCATTTCCTTTGCTGTGCAGGGACCTTTTAGTTTGGTACAATCCCATTTGTCTATTTTTGCTTTCATTGTCTGTGCTTTTGGGTTCATATCCAAGAAATCTCTGCCCAGACCAACATCATGGAGATTTCCCCTATGTTTTCTTCTAGGGGTTTTATAGTTTCAGCTCTCCTGTTTTCTCTTACTACCTGTGGACACACCTTGGCCTTCATCCACACACTGTGTACATGGTCCACGGGTCTGCCTCTTCCAAGAGAACACTCCGGGGCTCCCCAGCCCTTGGTGGTATTGTTGCCCCTGCTCCCTAAGTTCTCTGACCCCGTCCTCCCCTGAGCTGTTCCCTCCCCAGCAAGGGGAACCCACAGATGGACTCCCACCCTAGGAGCAGGAGGCCCTATCCCATTGAGCCCTAGGCTGTGGTCAGAGGATGCAGTGCAGAGCTGGGGCAGGCAGAGTGCCAGGGGAGGGGTCTTTAGGAAAGAGATGAAGAATACTCAGAGAAATTGGGTCAATCCAGTGCTGCACTCCCATGTCCACTGCAGCATTGGGTCTACCAGCAGCCCTTGCCCTGGTCACAAAGCCCCACCACCTCCCCACAGCCTTGCTGAGCCCTGCTTCCCATCCTGCCCCCACTACTGCCCAAGCACCCTCCCTGCCCTGACTTCCCAGCCACTTTTGCTAGAACGGTCAAACTCTAGGGTAAAAGGGACCTTAGAAATTCCTGGTCCAATCTCTCTTTGCTTTATAAGTAAGGAAACTGAGGCCCAGAGACAGGAAAGCACTCTCCAGGTCACACAGGCAGTTAGCGCCAAGTGGATTTAGAACCAGGGACAGTTAACTTCCAGACCTGTGCTTTTTCTGACTGCACAACTTCCTTCTCCCCTCTCTCCTCTTTCCCTCTCTCCTCTTTCCCTCTCTCCTCTTTCCCTCTCTCCTCTTCCTATTTTTTCTCCCTTAAATGCCTCAAGGAGGAAGAGAGTCAGGGAACCAGGATAGGACAATGACAAGGAGATGAAGACCTGGAAGTGGGGGCTGAGGACAGGGATCTGGGAGCCAGAGCAGGGAGGCGGCAGTGAACTGGCAAGGGCCAGGGCCCAGGAGAGAGGTGGGGGCTAGACAGGGCCAGGCACAGGTGGGGACACAGAGGGAGGGGTAGGAAGACACGGACATGGATGGACAAGAAGAGTTTGTCCCCAAGTCATCTGGGCGTTTATGCCTCTGCCCCATCCCTTTACCCTTGGGCCACTGCCCTGTCCCACGCCACTAATCTCAGGTACCCACAAGCCTTAGCCATCACTTTCTTTTCTTCTTCTCCTTGGCCAGCTTGGCCTCCTCAGCCTCCAACTGGTCCATCCTGTGCTTCATGCTCTTCTTGCCCAGTGGGGTCTTGAAGTACCAGTCCTGGGTTTGTGGGCACAGGAATGGTAAGGCCCTGGGACCCATCCTGACCTCACCCCTCCCCTTTTTACAGATTGTTTCCTCAGCAGCCTCTTCTCCTCTTCCCTTGGGTTCAGGGGTCCTTTTAGGGCTGGGGTTTCCCTTGCTCCCCACCAAATCCTTCCGGTATGATGTCAGCCATTCTTAGGGGGCAAGCCCTCTTCCCTCCACACCTGCAGCCCTCTCTGCTGTGCTCCCAAGGCCATCCTTGGCAGGTACACTGACTCTGGGGTGGGAAAGGTGGGTGGCAGCTGTTACCAGAACTCACAAAGGGCTCCTGATACCTCAGTGGTCCTTGCAAGCTCCCACCCTCAGGGAAACAAAGTGGGATGGCCCCGAATGCATTTCCTGGTGATTTCCTGCTCCCTTCCCAGCTGAGCTCCACACATGTTTCCACCGATTGTCTTCTGGTAATTTGTGGGAGCAGAGGGAGGGGTCCAAAGTGTGCTTCAGGGGGCTGACTCCCCAAGGGCGCTGCTTACCCACAGCCCCTGGCCCTGCCACCTCACCTTCAGGGACTCCTCCTCCTCCCTGTATACTGGATCCAGCTTCGCCAGTTGTCCCAGGAACTCAGAGGCCACCAGGGGCCGCTTGGACAGTTGCAGGAACCGCCGCTCACTCAGCACCGATTGGATGGCTTGGAGAATGTGACCTGGCGTGTAGCCATCGGAGACCTTGGCTAGGGCACTGATGTCCAAGTGCTGGGTTGGCTGGACGCCCCGGGCCTCTATCATACGCTTCCAGAACACTGCAGGCATGCGGAGGACATGGGGCTTGGAGGGGCAGTGGGCACCAGGGAGGGGCAACAAGGCCTGAGCAGCCCCCACCTGGATCTGGAAGGAGCTTTGTGCTCCGGGGAGCAGCTCCATGTCCATCAGCTCCCCTTCCCCAGGGAAGGTACCAGATCTCAAGCTAAGCAAGGGTCATCCTCCCAACTCAACCCGAGCAAGCAGAGCCTCGGAGGACATAAACCACCTGCTTGTGTCCACAGAGCCGAAGCCAGGACCCAGGCTACTGGGCTGCTTGTCCAGCAGCCCTTCCAGAAGATCTGGCTGTGGGGGTGAGGGCTCGCAGCAGCAGTGGGGTATGGGGCAGGAGGTGGGCAGGCTTTGGTAGGGGCAGCCAACCCCGTGTCCCCAGGCCTCACCATAGCGGGACGCGTAGTCAGGCCGGGGCATGAAGAGGATCCGCTCGTAGACCCGGCACAGCCCCCGAATATCAGCCAGCTGCGGCCGGGAGGTTGTCCCAATCAGCATCACACGGTCTCCAGGAGTCAGCAGCCGCAAGGCCTTGGTGAGGTCCTTCTTTATCCGCTTTGGGTCCATCTGCTCCAGGGGAAGAGGGAGGAGTGGTGGGGCTGGGGCATGGTGGTCCAGTGTACGGGGCTCCTAAGTTCTCAGAGCCCACCTCACCCTCAGCCTCACCTCAGCCCTAGCAGGATGAGGAGGCTGCCCATCCTGCTTTGAGACAAGGAAACTAGGTGTGAGGAGTACAGGGGCATGTGCAAGGCCCCAGTGGGTGGGGTTTGGAGTGACTTGAACAAGCCTAGGCCTTCCAGCCCAGCCCCAGCTCGCGCCACCTGCCCACATGACCTTCACGTCCACGCTCCCTCACCTCCCTGTCTTCTTTGGGGATCCTCTTATAGAAATTCTTCTCAGCATTTCCAATCCAAATCACAGAGGGCTGTAGGAGTCGGGCTACCTGGATGGGTTGAAGAGTAGAAATCAGACATTAGATGTCTCTGGAGAAGGGTCATGTCCCTGCTGGTCAGAAGCCAGGATGAAGGCTGGCATTGAGCAGGGGCTGACCTTGGAGCCCAGTCTCCACTCCCCACACCTGCCAGTCCCACCTCCCAGCCTGCTGCTGCACATACCTCACACCTCAGGGTGGGGGGCTGCATATTCAGCCTCATCCCACCATGAAAAGAAGTTGCTCTATATCCTCCCCTTTCCCTTCATTCCCCCACCACAGGGGCTGCAGGGGGAACCCAAGCTCCTAGCCCAGGTTGGTAGGGAGACCTCACCAGTTCAGCACCTGAAATCATACCCAGTAGGCTGATGGGTGACACGATCTCAAAGCCCACCCTCCTTTGTTGCCACAGGTCTGAGAACCACAAATGCCAAGAGCTGGGGGCTCCGGACCTTAAAGACTATATGCACCATCATCTGTGCCCCATTCCTGCCAGGATATTTGCCCAGCAGGTTGTCCGGTGACAGGTCGAACAGGTTGGCGCCAGTTTCTGTGCACACTGCCTTGACCAGCATCTTCTTCCCCATGCCAGAGGGGCCCACCAGGAGGATGGAGCGGATGAGTGGGGCCATGGCATGGATATCCGGGGAGCCTGAGAGCAAGGAAATGGGCCAGAGCCAGGTGTCAGGTCAGCAGCAGGAGTCAGGGCTGGAGATGACTATGTATAAGGTCAGGCCAAGGGCCTGGGGCTGGGAGAGGAGGTGCAGATCACGGGGCATACTACCTTCCCCAATACCACCAGGTCGCCTGGTCCCCTAGGCCTGGGAGCCGGGAGTGGCAGCAGGAGAGTTTGAATGGCTTAGGAGTCTCCAGTATGAGGAGCTGTACATGGGACTGTGAGGGAGCCTGCTACCCTGACTAATGCCCTTTCTGTTTTCCCTTCATCTGCTTCCACTCCTGGATTATGAGTGGTGGAATGGAAAGGTATGGGACACGAGAGGCGGAGGTTGCCATGAGCTGAGATTGTGCCACTGCACTCCAGCCTGGGCAACAGAGTGAGACTCTATCTCAAAAAAAAAAAAAAAAAAAAAAGGCAGGCACAGAATAAACCACTTCAGAAAGCTCTTCAGCTCCGGGGGTGTAGGGCTGGTGGTCTTCTGGCAGTGGGACAGACGCTGGGTTGTCCCTTGGGATTGAGTAAGGGGCTGGCAATGTGGGCTGTTCAGCAGGTCAAGGGCCCACCTGATTTCTGGGGTGGCCCAATCTGGGTGTGACCTCCAGCAGGGCCTGGGCAGGGCCCTGGGGCTTGGAGGCTCAGGCTGGACATGCCCGCATCAGCCACCCTACCCTGACCCCAGCCCTCACCCCGAGGGTTGCCTGCCCAGAGCTGGCTCCTCACACCCCCAGGGCCTCTCACCAAGCCGAAGGACTGCATACAAAGCCACATTCTGTCGTATGTCAAACAGGGATGGCATGGGCAACTTCTTTGCCAAACTCAGAGCAGATCCAAGATAGAGGAAGTCACCTGTGGCGATAGGCAGCCACTGAGTGAGAGGCACCCTCTCCGAGTGGCAATCAGGCAACCAGCCACAGGCAAGGCGGGGCCAGTGGGTGGGGGATAGGGGAGCCTTGGCACCTGGCCACAGACTGGGAGCAGGCATTCTGGGAGGGGTCTCACCTACGTAGTCTTTCAATGCTACTGACTCACTCTTCCTTAGAAGTCCAGAAATAACAAGCTCTTCATACAGAGACTCCACAGACCTGGCAGAGGATGGCACAGGAAGACCCCCACCACCACAAGGGATGTTAGCAAGTGAGAACACAGGGAAATGGAGGCAGAGATGGGGGGCTGTTGTCATGAAGACAGGGGATCAGTGGTTCTCCTGCCTAGCATTCTGTGCTCAAAAATATCTACAGTGCCTGCAAACAGGCAGAATCAGGTATGGCACCAAATCACTGTCCTAGGAGGCAAGCCTCCCGCAGTGGGTGCTCTGTAAGAGCGGTGTGAGGGGGACAGGGGCCTCTGTGACACTCGTCAGTCTGCCCCCTGGCCAAAGATCCACCATTAGAAATCCAGTCATTTGAATTAAGCATTGCCCTCTTCTTAGAAACTACATTTAAGACGTGAGTGCTCCTGGGAGAGACAGCCATTAAATTCAAGCAGCTGACGTCAAGGTGCTTGTGTGCTCTCTTTACCAGATAAGTCAACAGGAAGGGACCACTGACGAGTCCCTTAATGCCCCAGAGTGGGAAGTCCAGGGGGAAATGGCTTTGGCAGAGACAGAGGCGGTTAAGGCAAAGGTTGGAGGGAGGATCTGGAAGTGGAGAGCAATGACCTGATTATAAACTCCATTGAGATCTCGCTCTGCATTTCATGTACAGAGCCCTTTCTTGTGCCTTTGCTTGATCCCCACAGTTATCACGTGAGTTTGGCAGGGCAGGTACTTGGTGAACAAGGTCAGGGAGTCAGAGAGGGAAAGCGACTTTCCCAAGGTCTCACAGCAGCAGAGGCAGGACCTGTCCTGGACTGGGACTTGCTCCACCACCACCACCATGCAAAGTGGGCATGACAGGCTGTGCTACCTGTTTGGGGTCAGATCTTTTTCCTTCTTTTTCCCACTTTTCTTCCCAGGAGTTTTCTGGTTGGAAACAAGCGCATAGGTCATTGTGCCCTGTTCCTTGCCTCCACTGTGTGCCCTCCCCTGCCCAGTCCCAGCCCGTCATCTTGCCTTTGGAGCCCTCAAGGGTCTTTCTTCCTCCTTGTCCACAACCAGACGGAGGTTCCTCAGCTCCTGACGCATCAGCTCATCCACCTAGGGGAGACAGCTGAGGTATGGCCGGGTGGCCTGGGGCCGGGAGGACAGGTGGGAGAGGAGCAGGCAGGCAGGGATGGGAAGGAGGGGAGGAGCCTTACAGAAGAACCCAGTGAGCCTGATGAAGGCAGCAGGGACAGCCCTTCCCACACATTTCTCTGCGTTCCTCCCTCCCTCCCAGCACCTGTTCACACCCAGTCCTAATCCTCTTCCTGTTCTCCCAGGAGCCCTGCTCTTAACAGCCTTCAACGTGCGGAGAAGCCCCCAGATGGAATTCAAGCCCAACATCCCCCCACTGAGGTCTCTGTGACCTAAACGGTTGCATAACTGCTTAGCCTCAGTTTCCCATGTGTACCAGCAGGAAAACCATGGTATTTTCCTCATGGGTTTCGTGAAAGACCACATGATTGAACACTCCTGAAGCCCACGGCATGGGTGGGACACGTCGTCAGAGGGTTCCTGAGGATGGTGGTGGTGTGTGGACACCCTGGCTCCGAGTCCCTCCCATACCCTCCACACCCCTGCTGCATCAGCCCTGGGAGAAAGCGAGACCAGGGGGAGGCAGAGGAAGGTGGGAACTGACGTGGGCAGCAGGTGGAGCTAGGACCATGCATGGAGGCAGCAAAGTCTACAGAGGATGAGCTGGGGACTGGGGTTGGGTGTTCAGGACAAGAGAGATGCAGAGAAATGGTTGGGGAGGAACCTGAATCTGGATGGAAGTGTGGGTCATGGGGGAGGGTGCAGGGTAGTGGCCTGCAGGGAAGCCCTGACCCCGCGCTCACACCTGTATCCGGATCTCCAGCTCCACCTCCTTCCTCTTCTCCTCCCGGAGGGTCTCGGAGTCATAATTCTGACTGGGGTGTATGCTTTCACACCGGTTCTTCCATGTATCTGACCGCAGAGAGTGGATGGATGTGTGAAGGTCAGAGTCCCGGGTGTATACACACATGCATGCACATGTGCACAAGCATATGCACACATACGTGCATACACAGACACATGTGTGCACACAGGTCAGGAGCCAGGCCCTGGCTGGTTACCCTGTCCCCACCCACCAGCCTGGCATTGTTTCTACCCAGATGGCAGATAGACTTGACCCCAAGGCCTGTGGCCACAGGATTCAGACCCAAACCTGTAACGCCCCCACCCAAAGAATCACACCATACCTCCCTCTCCTCATTTGGTATTGTCCCCTTTGCCTACACACCCACACTGCCACTTCATGGTCCATGTGGCAGATGCCCACTTTCTCCAGGACCCAGGGCCCCAGGTCCCACAAAGCACAGACACTCTTCCCCAGCCGTCTCCCCTCTTACTTAAGTATTCCTCATGCCCGGCACTGATCATAGGGATACATTTGGATGGCAACACTTGCAGCACCGCATCCACTTCCTAGAATATAAACATCCTTTGACCTTGACTTCATCACTTCTACCTAGCACAGACTCTGGCCCTAACCTTACCTGAACCCATCTTCCTACCACGAGTTCCCCCACACCTTGCTCCTCCCTGTCCCTCACGCCATGCATTCGGGAGGTATCTTACCCCCTTCTTGGACTTTTCTTCCTTTCCTTTCTTCTTCTTCTTCTTTTTTTCATCCTTTCCTTTTTCCTTTCTCTTCTCTTGTTCCTTTTTTTTGTTCTCTTGGACCTGCATTTCCAGTTCCATTCTCACCTGTGACCAATGACACAAGACATTTCAGAGAAGATCAAGGGGATTTTACAAAAGAGAGCCCTGGATTTTACAGAAGAGAGCTGGAGATCTCTCAGGCCCAGGGCCTGCGACCGGGGTGAACCAAGGATTCCCTAGCCTAGAGTAACTGATGGGGTCGGGACAGCTGAGCATGCAGAGACTCCACTGGGGTCCAGGGAGAAAGAGTGCCCAAGAAGGAGCGTTCTGGTCAGAGCCACTGTTCTCTCCTGGCCATGGGATCTGAAGCCACTGCAGTCTACCCAGACATCCTTCCTTTCCCAGTCACAATGCCTGCTCCAGCCGCAGCTGCTCCTTGCTCCTCTTCCCCATGCCGTCTTTCTAGCTGCCTGCATTTCCCCCAGCCACCTCTGCCTCTATTGAGGCTGACCCCCTACTCCACCCTACTCACTACTCTCTGTAGCCTCAGACTCCACCTGCCACAAAAAACTGTCTGCCTCACCTCCAACAGGGTACCTGTTCTGGAGTTTTGTCTGCAAAGATTGAGTAGGATCCACCTGAAGATGCATCTGGATAATCAGGGAATCGGCCAGTAAGATCGCTAAGTGAACATAAGATGATTGAACAGAAAGATGAATAGATGGATGGATGGATGGATGGATGGATGGATGGACGGATAGGTAGACAGAGAGGTGGGTAGAAGGGTGGGTGGATGGACAGATGGATGGATAGACAGATGGAGAGGTGGGTAGAAGGGTGGGTGGGTAGATGGACAGATGCATGGGTGGATAGATGGAGAGATGGGTAGAAGGGTGGGTGGATGGTCAGATGGAAGGATAGACAGAGAGGTGGGTAGAAGGGTGGGTAGATGCGTGGATGGATGGATAGATGGATGGATGGATGGGGAGATGGAGAGGTGGGTAGGTGGGTGGGCGGATGGACAGATGGATAGATAGATGGAGAGGTGGGTAGAAGGGTGGGTGGGTAGATGGGCAGATGCTTGGGTAGATAGATGGAGAGGTGGGTAGAAGGGTGGGTGGATGGATGGGCAGATCGACAGATGGAAGGATAGATAGAGAAGTAGGTAGATGGGTAGATGGGTGGATGGATGGATGGGGAGATGGAGAGGTGGGTAGAAGAGTGGGTGGGTTGATGGATGGATGGATGGATGGATAGATAGATGATAGATAGATAGATAGATAGATAGATAGATAGATAGATAGATAGATGATAGATAGAGAGTGAGCTGGGTAGAAGGGTGAGTGGATGGATGGATGACAGATGGATGGATAGGTAGATGGAGAGGTAGATAAAAGGGTGGGTGGATGGATGGAGAATGGCAGAGAAAAGTAAAGGACCAGGGGAGACAGAGGGAGACAGGGGAGGAATGGATTGTTACAAACAAGAGGACAGATCACTCAGGGGGCATCCATGGGTGCTTTCCCCACCCTATTCTGGCACTTTCTCTCCCTTGTGGAAATGGGAAGTCAGGTGTGGAGATGGTCCTGTACACTGGGGGCCCAAGGTTGTTGAAACCAACAGGGTTAGCAGTGTGTTGGGGACCTGGGGGTAGAGGAGAAAAGGGCCAATCTGGACTAGAAGGCAGAACCCATGTGGGGGATGGAGCAGGAGCAGCCCTGAGGGACCCTGAGTGAAGGGAATGAAGGATGAGGGTAGGGTCAGCTGAGGACACTGACTGGCACTCGATAAACCACTGTCGGATTTGCTCCTTCATCTTCTCCTTCATGTCAGGCCCCTCTGTCTCTGCCAGAGAATCATGGGCCTTCACCATTGCCGCCCGGAATTCCTCCTCCTTCTCTACCTGGCGGAGCCTCCGGACATCCTCCCAGAGGCAGGCCTGGGAGATGATGCTCAGGTGCTCTACCTGGTTGGGTGAGGGGAGCTGGGGAGTGGAAGAGAGGTTGAGGGGCTCAGGAGTGGGAGGAACCAGCATCCAGTCTGGATGCAGCCCCCAGCCTCAGGCACACATGCCTGTACCCGCTCCTTCCCCAACACGACGCTCACGCAAGGCCTCGCACACACACCCACACGGAACAACGGGCATGCCTGCATTGGAAGAAACTGTATTTGGAGCCGAATTCGTCTGTGTAAATTACTCTAATAATGAGTTTGCTAGATGCATCCGGGCTGGCCCCTGCCCGATTTCCCCAGCACACCCTCCCCTGGAGCCTCCGGCCCCAGCCCCCGCCTGCACCCCCGCCCCGCGGCCGAGTTGGCAGCCGCTTTTGCAGCCACTTTCCCGCCTCATTGGCTCCCAAATGTATTTTAAATATCACTCTGCGCAGAGACAATTACTGAAAACGCTGAGCTCACACTGTTGATAGGCCCGGGCGGCCAGGCTCATTCCTCACCCACTGCTGTGCACGGACCCCTCCCTGCTGAAGCCAACCCCTGCCTCTTTCAGCCTGCTCTCATCTCCTGGGGGTCCAGCCCTCTGGCCCCTCAACCAGTCTCTGACCTCCACTCCCACACAGCAGCCCTTGGCCCCTCCTTCCTCCCAAGGCCCCAAGCCTCCAGTGGTAGCCTCCCAGCCTGCCAAGATGTCACCAGACCTGGGAAGGCTCCCTTCCCTCCCGTCCCTCCAATCCTCAGCCCAGCCCCCTCCCCAGCTCCTTCTGGCAGCCAGGCCTCCACAGGATCTGCCCAGGGCAAAGCCCTTCCCCCAGGGAGCATGCTCCCACCACCCCTCCAGTCTCGGCCTGCCTTTCCTAAGTCAGTGGAGATCAGCTGGGTGAGAGGACAGAGAACAGGGGATAGACAGATTCAAGGAGCCAGGCCTACTCACTTTGGCCAGGCACACATGTATGCACACAGGCACATGGCCTAGAAAGGCCTGGTTTGGGGAGTGTGTCCCTACCCCAACACAGTCCCTGGTGTGTCCCTGTGGCTACCAGAGGCTTGGGGGAGCGGTGTGGGTGCCCCTGCTGGCTTTGTGGCCTCTTCCCTCTGGGGGCCCACCCCTGTAGCCCCTCCTTCCAGCTGGGGGTGGGAACGTGGGGTCCAGGATGCTCTACACAATACCCCTCCTGGCCTCACAGGTGAGCTGCTGCCAGGGGCCAGATCTCTGCAGGAAGAAGGGTATGAAGGGATATGGCCTGGGGCTTTTCCTGTCCTTCTGCCTCTTTCTCTTCCAGGCTCTCCACCCGGCCTGAGTGGAGAGCACCGTGGGCAAAGTGGGGCTGGAAGAAGACTGTGCTCTGGGTGGGGGCCCTGCCCTGGCCAGCCCTGTGTTCCAGGCCCCACCATGGTGGGCAGGTTGAGCTCACCATGCCAATGAACTCCATCTCTGTCCGCCGGTCCTGCTGAGTGCGTTTCCTCTGCAGGTAGCCTTTCCATACCTGGTGGAGGGATGTAGGAGACACAGGGGACACACACTGTCCACCCTGCAGCAGCCTGTCTCTCAGAGAGGGTCCGAGAGGGTCACACTAGAGATTTCGGGTGGGGCGGGGAGGAGCCCTGGGGAAGTCTGCTTGGGTGCACACTGAGCAGGAACAGCCTAGAACAGGGTGGTTTCAGGTGGGCACTCAAGCCAACTGGCCCCAGGGCCCCCCAGGGATTTCTTCCTTTCCCTCGCCACCCTAATCTGCTATCTCTTTTGAGGGACAGATCAGAGCTCAAGCACCCTACACATTCCCTACACCCACTCCTCAGAATCCCCAGAGCAGCTGGAATAAATATCTGACTCCACCCAGGCACATAGACACTGGCGCTGTAGGGATTGTGGAGCTCCTCAGTTAATCCTACATTTTTGACCCAAGGGAACTGAGGCCAGAGACTGGACATGACCTCTCTCAGGCCCAAGATGCTATCTGTGCAGAGCTGGACCCGCGCTCTTTCTCCCAGGCCCAGCCACTTTCAGACTCCAGGATCACTGAGTGCTAGTGGGACCAGAGGGTGGGGACGCTGGGCAGAGGAGGGCAGAGCCAGGGCCCGGGCCAGCCAGGGCTTTCCATCTGCCTCCTGGCCCCTCCAGGAGCTGGGGCTGCTTCCTGCACTTCTCATCTGGGCTTCGTCCTCCCACTCCTGTGACCCCCACAGGCCAGGCCCGCCATGACTGGGTCCTTCATACGTTTTTTGCTTTTCTCAGTGCTCTGGATGACTCTAAGACCAGCATGCAATATTTCTGTACTCTTGATGTCTGGCAACAGGCACAAAATGACCTGCTTTGGTCTACAGGGGAAGTAGGACTCCATCTTTGGGGTCTATCCCCCTTCTTGACTTCTTTGCCTTAGTGAGCCCTGCTGTCGAGAACCTCCTTCTCAGACATTGACACAGTCATCCTGCCTCAGACCGACATGCTCAGTGTACTGATTACTAACACATGAATCTATCCCATTTGCAGATGACATATCTTCATAGAATCACTATTGTTTGCTAGCTGGTTGCCTGCTTTCATCTTTCGGTGGGAAGTTCTAAGTTTTCTCTAGTGGGCTAGGAGGTAGAGGTTTTTGAGGTATTGGGATTTGAGAGAGAGAGGAAGGAGGGGGAGATTGATTTGAGAGAGAAAGAGGCCCACCCCAGGTCAACACTTCCTGGAAAGAAAAAGTGGCAAGAGGCTTCTGTGACAGAGCAGGGCCGGTGGCCTTAGGGGCAGCGACACCTGCATGAACAGAAAGTGGTCTGTTCCTGCACTGAAATTTTGCCGGGGCTCCTCCAGTCTCTGGTCAAGCTGTTAACCACTACCACCAGGAGTCAGCGTGTGTTAGCAGCATTTTAAAGAATGGTGGGAGAGGCCATGTTCACACACCAAGGCAGACAGCAGAGGCTGGCCCAGAGAGGTGCAGAGTGGCTGTCCAGAGCAAAGGAGAGGTGTGACAACCAGGATGGTAAGAATGCTCGGGGAACCTTAAGGCAGAGAAGGGCTTTCTGCAGTGAGGTGGGACAGGAGATAAAATTATGGAAATTATGTTATTTCCATATTAAAAGGTGACCCGGAAGGCACAGAGTTTGGGGATGCTCAGATCACATCAGTTATCAAATTAATTCATCATGATCAAGTTTCCCTCTGTCTTAGTTTCCAGGAGGCTCAGGATCCTTTCTTGTTTTAAGAGATGGGGTCTTGCTACATTGCTCAGGGCTCAAGCAATACTCCAGCCTCAGCAGGATACATTTTAGTGGCTCATTTTCAACAGTCGTAAGAGTTTCTGGAGTGATCATCTATTCTGTTCTGCTACTCTATTATGGATTTTTCTTCTTCTCTAATTTTAATGATCCTTCTGTTTCTGGGACTTTTAAGGTATCCTACTGCAAACCCTTTTGAAAATAGAGATGTAGATTAAATAATAAACAAGTAAGATATATGCTTGCTGACTGATTAAAGTACTCACTGGTTTAGAATCTAGTTGTGGGGACTGGGCATGGTGGCTCATGCCTGTAATCCCAGCACTTTGGGAGGCTGAGGTGGGTAGATCACTTGAAGTCAGGAGTTCGAGAGCGGCCTGGCCAACATGGTGAAACCCATCTCTACTAAAAATACAAAAATTAGCTGGGTATATTGTCGGAGGACTGTAGTCCTGGCTACTCAGGAGGCCGAAGCAGAAGAATCGCTTGAACCCAGGAGACAGAGGTTGCAGTGAGCTGAGATCATGCCACTGCATTCCAGCCTGGGCAACAGAGCGAGACTCCATCTCAAAAATAAATAAATAAATAAATAAATAAATAAATAAATAAATAGTTGTGGGGCTACAGAATCCAAGCGCCTGCACTCCTGTGATCAATTTCTGAGCCCAGCAGGCTTCCTGAATGAGGTAACTCTACCCTGGCCCTCCTCCTGGGCACCTAGGGTTACCTTCTGTATGGTGATAGCTGCTTGGCACTGACTGAACTTGTGCCATCCGTCCTCCCGAATCCTCCGATCCTGCTCCTCATCTCTTCGAATCTCTCGCATGAAGGTGGCTCGAAGCCGGCCTTGCCTGGCCCGCTCTGCCTTTTGCACTAGAAGTATGGCCTCAGTCCGGTGCATTCCTATAAAGCTCTGGCCAGAGCAGGGGCAAAAGAGCAGGAGCACATGAAGGAGAGTTTATATCCAGGGTGGACTGCTGGGAGACTGGCCATCAAAGGATACACCAGGGCACCATCCTCCCAGAGTATCTGGGAGCCCAAGTCTTGTCTTGGCATTGGAGGGTTACCATGAGCACAAGAATAGCCTTGAAGGAGGCCAGGGATTACCTAAAGGGCACTCTCGTAGAGGGCAGGGAAGGGCCTCTCTGCATTCTGGAGGCTTTCAGGAGAAGGGGTATGGAAGAGTCCGGGAAGGTGTCACCCTGTTTACCTTCTGGGAGGACTCTGGCTCCAGTCTGGACAGGATCTCGGCCAGTATCAGCCGTCGCTCCCGCACGGCGGTAGACTGCTCCAACAGGAAGTATTTGGGGATTGGAACTTCCAGGTCAGCCTTTGGAGCAATGTTGGGGGAGGAGGGTCAGGAATCAAAAGTCTGAGCCATCTGGCCAATCCATTACCATTTTCAGGGGCTTACACACCCCCAGCACTGTTTTCGTCCATTTTAGAGTCCTGAGGTGGGAAACTTAAATGGGGCAGATGCCCCCAAAAGTCATTCCTCTCTTCTTCTGCCCCCATCCTCTGGCTGGAGTTGAATTCTGGAGGATAGTGGTAGGTGGCAGTGGTCTCAAACCTGGTTGTGCATCAGAATCAACTGGGAAGCTCTTAAATGCAGATTCCTAGGTCCTCCCCAGACTACTACATCAGAATGGCAGGGCCTGGGGAATCTTCCCCATGGCCGCCCGCCCCACCAAGCGCACTGCTGCAGCTGGTTGGGGAAACTTTGAGATAGTCTTGGATATGAAGCAGTTACTGAACCCTGAGCCTGACTGCAGGCCCTGCAGAAGCTCTGTGTTCTAGAACAGCCTTCTAGAACTTGCCCGTGCACACAGATCACTGGAGGGTCTTGATAAAATGCAGGTGCAGATTTAGCGGGTTAAGGATACAGAGTTTCTCATTTGTGATGTCAACGCAGCTGGTCCAGGGACCACACTTTGAGGAGGCTCTAGAGGACTCTCCTCACCAATTCCCTGCGGTTTGTGGGTCTTCCCAGTCATGCAGGGGACCTCATCCTGACTCCATCCAACCCCTAAGTACCTCCATGCACAACCCCCACCGCCAAGCTTCCTGAAGCCCTTCCCACAAGGCCAAACTCCATCCTCTGATCTTCTCTGCCCTCCTTCCTTCCCTAGCAGGTGTCCCAACACCAGGGATATCCGTGGGGTGACGGGTAGGCAGGGGGTGGTCGGCCCCATCCCTACCCCACCCGACTCCAAGCTGGCCGGGGCATGCCTCTGTGTCCCAGGTGGTCAAGGCGGGTCCCACCCCGCCTCTCCCCTACTGCTAGCTGGCTGGGGGCGTGGCTTCGCGGCTGCGCACACGTACCGGGGTGAGCTTGAGATCCTGCAGCACGCGGTCCAGGCAGGGGTTTTCACAGAGGTCGGCGCGCACCAGCTCGTCCTTGAGCTCCAGCACGCGGCCCGCCACGCCGTCCAGCAGGCGCCGCAGCAGCCGCCGCTTCTGCGGCTGCACCATCTGGTCATAGACGGTGTTGAAGCGGCGCAGCAGCCCCAGGTAGTGCAGGTAGAGCGACGCGAGCCTATACTGGAAGGACTGCCGCTCCCGGTCGGGCACAGGTTCGAGCAGAGGCTGCTCTTGGTCCAGCAGCTCCTGCAGGGTCACGTGGGAGGACTCCCAGAGGCGCTGGTAAGCTCTGGAGAGAAGGTGGCGGGCGCCGCGTGCTCTGAGCCGCGGAGGAGTGGGGAGATGGAGCCTCCTGGCCTTTTGAGGAGTGTGGGCTCGGGGTACCAGAAGGTGTGATACCACTCATGGCTCCGAAATGGACTTCAATGAGGTAAGGAGCCCGCAGGGCAATGAGTGGACACTGACCTGGTCTTAGGGAGAGTGTGGGATTGGGCTCCGCTGTAGGATTAGCAGAGAGAATGGGCATGACCTTTGGGGGGTTGGGGGAAAGCCGGCCCAGGCTTGAGGCTCCGGTAAGGAAGGGGTCTTCCGGAGTCAGGGGCAGTGGGGCCCGCCAGGTGTGGGGCAGCCCCGGATGCGGCAGTGATCTGGGCTGGTGGGTGGGAAGTCGGGGTGAGGGATGAATGTGGAGGAGGGTCCCTTCCTCAGAGCAGAGCCCTGCTTCTGGAATTAACTGTCGGAGGGAAGTTTCCACCGTGAAAGCTGCCAGGGCAGCAGCAGCAGCTGGAGCGGCCCAGCGCCCAAACTGCCACTCTGCCCCAGCCTCTCAGGACCAAGGAGGTGCTCTGACCTTTGCTCTCTCTGCCCTGGGAGCCCCACTCCAGCCCCTCACTCACCCCTCAGACATTGTGCCCACTCCTCCACGCTGCCCCTTGTTTGCTGGTGGTGGAATTCACAGAACTTCTGTGGCTCCCTGACTCCCAGGGCCACAGGGCAGAACAGCCTGGTTTGAAGAGTTCTGACCCATTGTGCCAGTGTTCTAGGGCTGAGGAGAGGGGACTGGTGGCGCAGAATGGGCACATTATCTCGGAGGACATCCTGGAAGCAGCACGCTGAAGGGACTGTGGGTGGGTGGCTTCAGGCTCCCACAGAGTAAGCTTTGGAAGCTTAGGGCAGAACATGTTGTCCAACTTTGGCCATTTTTCTTATAAGGAACAAGTGAAAAAAGTCTCTATTTGAAGTCTCCTAAAAGCTTTGGCACTCTGAATACATCCGTCCTAAAGACATTACCCCCCAACAAGGCATCACCGCAGCTTCTCACTCGGAGCGGCCTGTTCCCTCTGTCCACCCACGCCTCCTGAGCCCCACAGCCCTCCACTCTCTGGATGATGGCACGGGGAGGCCCGTGTGGTAGAGGGGAAAAGCACTGATTTGGAATCAGAAGGCCCTGAAGGCCCAGTTGCCCCCTTGGGTGAAAGTGAGCATAACCATGCTTGCCTCCTTGGGGCCTGCCAAGAGTTCACACCATTCCCATGAGCCAGACCCACGTGAAGGATCATGCTAGAAAGCATAGTGGATGCTGTTCTGCATGCTTGGGGCTCACTTGGTCACCTGTGGGTACTGCCTCCCATCACTGCTACAAGTTCAGGAGACAATTTTTCCAAAAAGACAAAATATTATACCACTAGTAGCCTGAGGCTGTCAGCTGGGGTGAGCTTTTTAGCTCAGTGTCATGTCGAGACTTATGAATAAGTAAATCTACGAGGAACAGGGCCAGGGAAAGGGATAGAAGGGAGACAGCAGCAAAGAGAAGCAAATAGGAGGACTCTTAACTTGAAGGTGCCTACGAGCTACCTGAGGGTCTCATTACAATTCAGATTCCGGGCTGGGCACAGTGGCTCATGCCTGTAATACCGGCACTTTGGGAGGCCAGGGCAGGTGGATCTCCTGAGGTTGGGAGTTCAAGACCAGCCTGGTCAACATGGTGAAACCCCATCTCTACTAAAAATGTAAAAATTAGCCAGGCATGGTGGCACATGCCTGTAATCCCAGCTATTCAGGAGGCTGAGGCAGGAGAAAAACTTGAACCCGGGATGGGGAGAGGTTGCAGTGAACGGAGATGGCACCACTGCACTCCAGCCTGGGCAACAGAGTGAAACTGTCTCAAAAATAGGTAGATAGATAGATAGATAAACAGGTTCTGCTCCAGATCTGAGGGGGTACCCAAGAGCTTGCCTTTCTAACAAGCTTCCAGCTGCTTTGGCTCCTGCTGGCCCAGGTCATGCCTGGCAGGGCAAGGTATGAACGCAGGGCAGAGTGGGCAGGAGTGAAACTTCGGGGCCAGATCTCCTGGGCCTGCCCCTTGCTAGCTGTGGATGTAAATGAGGATCATTAGTCCTCAGCTCACAGAGCCTTGAGGTGAGGCTTGAGGTATGAGAAAATACACGTGACCTAGGTAGCTGCCGCTGAACGCCAGCTATCACTATAAGGCGATGCCTTTTCAATACATGGAGATGAAAGCGACCACAAGCTAGGTCTGTCCAATTACAAAGGGAACAAAGAAGGATTGGAGGTTTGTCTAAATCCCACCCCTTCATCCTGTCCAAACTTGGAAGAGGATTTATGGGTCATGTGCCCACAAGATAAGCAGAGGCTACATGAGACAGGAAAAGCAGTGGTTAAGTGGTGAGCAGTAAATCTAGGTAAGGATATAGGAGTGGCCGTGGTACTTCTTGCAGTTTTTCTGTGGGTTTCAAATTTTTCCAAATAAAATTGGGAAAGTTAGGAGTTTCAAAAACATCCCCACTGATTTGTACTGAAATAAAGGGGAAACTGAAAAATCATACTGATCTCAGCAGGTTATTTAGAAGCTGGTCTGGGCCTTCAGTTTTTTATCTTGAATAGATCTGTGCAGCCCCTTCAAACAATAGTGTCTGTCGTCTAGGACGCAATGACAGTTGGTGGGAAATGACATGGGGAAGCCACAGCCTGAAAGAGGACCACACAGGAGGAATTTCAGGCCCAGAGAGGGAATCAGCTGGCAGTAAATCCAGATGCTAGTCCAGTCCCAGGTCCTATTTCAGCTCACTACCAAATAGAACATTCACATGTTTACAAAGCTATCACACGTTGCTCACGGGATACACCTAGAAAGCAGTTTCTAAGACATCTGAAGAAGTGCTGCTCCACCTGTGGTAGCCTCGAAGTGAGGACACCCTTGCTTCAGACCACACCCTGGCCTCACACACCCTTCTTTCAAATCACCACAGTGCACAGAAACAGTTCAGCCTTTATTTTTGTCAGACCCTGGGTCACTTGGAGCTGGTGTACTTGGTGACAGCCTTGGTGCCCTCGGACACAGCGTGCTTGGCCAGCTCCCCAGGCAGCAGCAGACGCACGGCTGTCTGGACCTCTCGGGATGTCAGGGTGGTCCGGCCCGAGTACTGGGCCAGCCGGGCAGCCTCACACGCCAGCCGCTCAAACACATCGTTTACAAACGAGTTCATGATGCTCATGGCCTTGGCAGAGATGCCGATGTCAGGGTGCACCTGGAGAGAGGGCAGCACCACTCGGTTAATGGAAGGGGCTGGGGGAGGGGGGGTCCTGCCTACACTGCAAGCCTCACCCCTGAGCTGGGGTTCTAGGAAGCCAGAGGCAGAAGGCAGGGAGGCTCCTCACCAGCCCCTTCCCAGAGGCCAACAGTCATGGAAATAGGGATTTGTGTTTTCTTTGTACTACTATGGTATATCCAAGTTTTTTAAAAGAAGTTTTCAACTGCAAGAGGTAACATGATTAAGTTCCTTGTATGATCATGCACAAGAATCTATATTTAACAAATGGAACCAGTTACACATGCATCTTGCTGGTTTCATTGATGCATTTGCATAATGTTCCATGGTATGGATGTATCATACTTCCTATCACCATTCCTCTCTTCATGAACCTTCCGGGTTTGGGTTTGGGTTTGGGGTGTTTTTTGTTGTTTTTGCCATTAGATGGTGCTATGGTAAATGTCCATCTTTGAATCTTGTGTGAGCATAGGGAAGGTTATTTCCAGAGGTGGGACTGTGGGGTCAAAAGGTTTGTGCACGTAACTTGGTGGAGCACATAACCAGTGGACATGTGCATGTGACAGTGGCAGCCCCGAACCAGGAGGGAGGAGTCCTGTTCTGTGGCTGTATTGTGAATTGCTATGACCTCAAATATGGCCCTTTTCTCTGGGCCTCGGTTTCCTCTTCTGTCACACAAGCTTTTGAACTAAGTGATCTCTAGTAAAGCAATGGGACCTGACAGCAGTCCTGAAATGTGAGTAGGTAGACCTGGTCAGATGTGAAGTGGGAGAGAAGTGACTGTCCCACAACCTACATGGAGTCAGAGATGGAGACAGCACTAGAACCAACAGGCTCTGTCCCACCCACCCTCCCTGCCACCTCTGATCTCGACTGCCAACAGCAAATCTGCGCCTGGCACAAGGCTGGTTCTGCCCAAACCCCCTCTGCTGTCAGCACACCCCATTCTCCTTAGGGCTCTCACCCACATCGGGAGGTCGAGGGGTTATCCCTCAGCAGCACTCTCCTCTGCGGGTCCAGGCCTGGCCTCACCCATCAGTTGCAATTTGTGCCCCTCAAGTCAGACTAAGACACAGGACTCAGTGATACTCACTCCTACCCTACTTTCTTCAGGGCACCGGAGTCTGTCCTCTGGTGCATCTCTTCAGCCAACCCATATCAGTGCTGGACCCACTCACCCCCAACCCTACAAGAGCATTCCCAGGCACCCAGGTTGTCAATTCACTAAAACTGCTAATGGGATTTGGACTGGAGACAGGCATTACCTCTGGGGCCTGCCCTAACAGAGGGGTAAGAGTTTCAAGCAGGTTGGAGACCCAGGGTGGGCAACACATGGCTACCCCCGCTTCCTCCTGGCCTTGGCCCTGCTGAGCAGTGGCTTTGGATCCTCCAGACAAACTGATTGTCAGTGTTCCAAGTGGCTTTTCATGCATGAATATAGGGCACCTGCAGCCTCAGTGTGTTGGGGAGAGGGACACACAGGAAGGATGCTAGAGGCTTGCCCAAAGCCTGGGGAGCTGGGACACTGCCACTGTCAGGCCACATGATGCAGGAACGCCATGGAGCCTTTAGGGGCCTCAAGCTCTTTTGTCTGTAACGTGGACAAACCCTAAGCCCCTCAAAGAACTGAGTGCCACTTGTCCAGAAGACCTTCCCCAAGACTCCAGTTCACCCTGAACACTCCTCTCCTCAGTCACCACCAACACACTTTGTATCATAATGTGTTTGGCACCCGATCACCTTCAGCCTGGCACAGAAAGTGTGGTCCTCTCGTCTTTTAATTATGTCCCACCTGGGCCGGGTGCGGTGGCTCACGTCTGTAATCCCAACACTTTGGGAGGCCAAGGCAGGTGGATCACAAGGTCAGGAGGTCAAGACCATCCTGGCTAACACGACGAAACCCCATCTCTACTAAAAATACAAAAAATTAGCCGGGCGAGGTGGCGGGCACCTGTAGTCCCAACTACTCGGGAGGCTGAGGCAGGAGAATGGCGTGAACCCGGGAGGTGGAGGTTGCAGTGAGCTGAGATCGCGCCACTGCACTCCAGCCTGGGCGACAGAGCGAGATTCCGTCTCAAAAAAAAAAAAAAAAAAAAAAAAAAAAAAATGTCCCACCTAATCATATTATCTCATCATCATTCCCGTAAACTTCTGGAGCGTGTCAGGGAGCACACTGTCTCCTATCACCGGTGCCGAAGATCCTGAGAGGTAGAGACCTTGGAAATCAGGTCCCGCCACCTCAAGAGGGGCCCAGCCTGCCTGAGCCACTTGCCCCAATGCCAACACTAACCTCAGGGTCCCCGCTTCCAGCCAGTTCCCTTTCAAGGCGCTTTGCAAGGGCATCCCCCACACACATCCTTGCTCTGCACTCACCTGCTTCAGCACCTTGTAGATATACATGGAGTAGGATTCCTTGCGCCGACAGCGCTTTTTGGACTTTTTGTTCCCAGAACTGCGACCCCCACGGCCCCCGGGCTGCTGCCGCTGTCCATACTCAGCGCTCATCCTCCTGCTCCTCGAATAGCCCCCGCCCACCCCCTCGGAGCTACTTTTTATCAAGTCAGCTGCCCCACCAGGTGTGGCTGGGGACATGCACCTGGGAGAGTGGGGGTGGGAGGTAAGGGGCGTGACTCAATCGCAATCCAGAACATGCTCTGGGCTAACCTTGAAAAGAGACTAATTGTTCCTTCCTCTCCCCAAAGTAATCCCTCCGAATTAAGAAACGCTTCACCAGGTCCCCTCCCCTACCCAACCATCTCCCAGTGTATTTACGCACTTGTTAAAAGTTCAGGCCAACTCCAGCCCACCAGCCTGTAATCACGGAGCACACAGGTGCCAGCACAGCTCAGAGTGCTGGGGACTCCAGAAGGAATGCAGGTTCCCTCCCCCACTGGGCCCCAGTGGAGCTGAAGAGACAAGACTGGTTCACATCAAACCACCAGAGAAGGGTGAAGGGGCTAAAAGTGGTGGTACCCATGGTGAGGAGGGCTTGAGTAGCTACAGGCCGCTTATTGGCACAAATGGGATGTGCCTTTGTAGGCATTGTAGGATGTATCTTTGTAGGATGTATTCTTTAATTGGGAAGAATGAGAGAAAGAAATGGTGTGAAAGGTAGAGTGGAATCAGTGTGAGCAGAGTGTAACGAGGCTTGGACTGAAGGCAGAAGATGAGCAAAATGCCTGAGCCTGGACTAGATGCAGAGAGCAGACGCCCCCCAGGTGGTGAAGAGGCTGACAGGGAGGAAGACCACTGGAGGCGGCGAGAAGCAGAAAAACAATAGGTGCTCACCAGAAAAGCAGACATGGGGGTCTTGGGAGTTAGCAGTAAAGAAAAGGCCATTGCAAAATGGAGAAAGTCAATTGTCTCACTTAGCACCTATGGGGGAACAAATATTTCAGGCCCTTGAATGCTATGACTAAAGAAACCTGGAGCAATATGAAACATATTGGGGCATGGGCAGAAAGAGGATGTTTCAAATCAAGAGGTGGGGGAAGGGTTCCAAACACCAGCATCACCTGCTGGTTGTGTTAACGCGAGCAACCCCTCAATCAACTTACCTCTCCACCCCGCTCTGAATGGCAGGTCACATCCTACGTGCTAAGGCTTAAGAGAACTAACAGGGCATTTCTCAATCCAAAACAAGGCACTGCTAATTTTAGAAATATGTATTTTGTGGACTTTTAAAGCATTCTTTAAATTACCAAGGTTGACATTTTTCTCGACAAGTAAGCTGACTAGACTATTTCCATTCCTCTAGGTTCCAAAGACCTCCTGTCCTAGCATGGAGACCAGAGATCCCGAGACTACCTAGATTCTTAGCAATATCCAGCACTTTCTTGGCTGAAGTAGCAGGGACTCTGTCCCTCCCTGTTCCCATTATCCCAGCAGCCCACTCTCCAGATGCCATTCTCCCCTGAACCAAGGCTCTGGACACTCAGGACAGACTAACTTGGGCCATTTTGCTCCAGGTCCCACTTAAGGCATAAAGCAGTCAGGCCAGTACTCTCTGGGGTCAGTGGGTAGAGGACTCCCGTCTGTCTCTGCTGCAGTGTCTCATGGGAGGCTCTTGTCCCTGTTGCCCAGGGCAGTTCCTGGACTTCGTGGCCATCTGAGAAGACCCTACTCATTTTCCAAGTGAGAGCACACTAATTCCACCTCTCTGGGCAGCTACTCACAAGAAATTTCCCTCCTTTTTGAATACTTCTGTCTCCTATCTAAATCACAATTTAGCATCTAATTTGTGTCCTGTATGGTTCTGTCTTACTGGCTTTCCAACAAGATCATGAGCTCCTAAGGGGTTTAAACACCATCTGGGACAGTTGCTCCCGCCAGTCCTGGCATAATGAGTACTGAAAAACCATGGCTGTGTCTTCCCATAGGGATGGCTACTGATTTCAGAGGCAGAGTGATGAATCCATACCAGGAAGGATGGCCACTGGTGAGGTGCTATTGAAGTTCAAAAGACCCAGATAAGGTATGCAGAGCCCTGGGCTGGAAGTGAATTCAATAGTGATGATGAAAACTATGGCTGTGGACAGGTAAAAATACAAACTCTCCTGTATCCCAATAGGAAGAGAGGTTCACAGATGTTGGTGTGAAAATGCAAACTCCTGGCCATCTCTGCACTTCTCTCATTCTACCAAACGTGATTAATCAATAGGTCTGATGCTCAGCAACCTTTATTTTTTGAGACAGTGTCTCGGTCTGTCCTCAGGCTGGAGTGTAGTGGCACGTTCTCTGCTCACTGCAGCCTCAACCTCCTGGGCTCAAGTGAGCCTCCTCTTTCCAGAGCAGCTGGGACCACAGGCACATGGTACCATGCCCGGTTCGTTTTATTATTATTTGTAGAGATGGGGTCTCCCTACTTTGCCCAGGCTGGTCTTGAACTTCTGGGCTCAACTGATCCTCCTACATTGGCCTCCCAAGGTGATAAGCTTACAGTCGGAATACAGGTGTGAGCCACTGTGCCTGGCAGTCTGCATTTTTTTGAGACAGGGTTTTGCTCTGTCACCCAGGCTGGAATGCAGTGGTGCAATCTCAGCTCACTGCAACCTCCGCCTCCCGGGCTCAAGCAATCCAGCCACTTGAGCAGGTGGGATTCCAGGCGTGTAAAGATGGGTTTCGTCATATTTCCCAGACTGGTCCTGAACTCCTGAGCTCAAGTGATCCACCTGCCTCAGCCTCCCGAAGCGCTGGAATTACAGGTGTGAGCCACCGCACCTGGCCTGCGTTTTTAACAAGCAGCCCAACTTCTATGCAGTTGGGGCAGAACCTCAGATCACAATTGGAAAACCACGCTCCTGGACAGTGGTTTTCCAAATACAGCCCCTGGACCAGCAACAACAGCATCACCTGGAAACTTGTTAGAAATGTTCACGTTCTTGGTCTCCCCCAAAACCTACTGAACCAGAAACCCTGAGGCGAGATCTGGCAATCTGATCTCATGAGTGCTCCAGGTGATTCTGATTCACGTTAAAGTCTGTGAATCACAGGCCTGAGAAAAGGTGCAATTTCAAATCCGCAGTAAAGGGAGAACGTTCTTCGAGCTCCTACGGACTAGTCTTCGGTTCCCATCCACACACTGACGCTGGATCCAGCTCCTGCTGAGGGCAGTGCATGTTGGCACCGCAGGGAGGAGAAGGCCCCAGAGACCCGAGAAGGAAGGTAGGGACCGTGGCTTCCTCTTTCTTTATTGGGCGCTTTGTAGATGTCACGCAGGTCTAAAAGTTACACTGTTAAATAATTATTTAAAAACTGACCAGGACGAAGGTCCTGGTCCAGAGCTCCAAACCAGAAGCAAAAAGGAATCGGGGCGGTGGGCTGGGGGTACTCCTCCAACATCACCAAAACCCAGAAAACGAGGATCCTAAGCTCCTCCGCGGGCCAAATCCAGGGCTTGGGCCCTTGCGCTAACCCGCTGGTGCCTCTGACTGCATCACACTCAGAGTAAGTAACCAGCAAGGGGCTGGAGGGAACGGCCAGCCGAGTCCAGACATGGACAGACGTAACTGGAAGGAGGACAGGAAACAGACAGGTACTGTCCAGCTGTAGATAAGAGAGTGCAGCTAAGGCAGGTTGAGGGGCAGGGGAGAGGCTGGGGGAGCAGTATTGCAGCAATGCAGGAGTGTAGCCCCAGGGTCCTGTCCTGAGCGGCTGGTCAGGGTAGCAGCTGTTAGTTCCCAGATGGAGCTCCTGACCCGAGCCCAGGTAGAGGGCTCACACGTTGTGGGTCCTCTTGGTGAGCTGGGGCTCCTCATCCACCAGCTTGGACTTGAGGTGCTCCTTGTAAGCCAGGATGTCTCCAGGCCACTTGGTGATTGTCTGCTTCTCACAGACCCAAATTTCCTGTGCAACCTAGAGAGCAAAAACTAGACTTAATCCTGGGCTAGTCACTGTCCCCACCTCTGCCCAGCAGACTATCCTGAGGGGCATCTAGGAAGAAAACTCCACCCTCCAAACCCATATCCAACTCACTGTCTCACTACTTCTAAGTTATTTGGGATGTTCTCACCCAAGGGTACCATAATCAGGTTTGGAGCCTTCCAAGCCAGGAACTGCTGTGTCACTCCTATTGTCAGCTCCCTGGCAGGGCCTAGATCTATTCAGAGGCTTCACTCTCAGCCTTCTTTTCTCCACCTCCTATCTTCTCCAGAGCTTCAGAGGAATGAGCAACAACTTCTTCTCCAATGACTGAGGTAGTTCTCTGTCTAATCAAAATCCTTCTTAGAATACTATTTTTGGACTAAAGAATCTTGGGACAGTAGTAAAAGCACCCAGTTTTCTACCCAACTCTCTTTCCCATTTGGGCCCAAAATGCTAAGTTGGTTGACATCTCCAGATAGCTACTGAAGAAATGAAGTGTTTCAGTTAAGGCATTCTAAGTAGCCCCAAAGAGGCATAAGAACCGGTCCTTACTACTTGTGTCTATGCTCTGAGCCCCTTCTCTTAATTAAGTAGGCGGGTATTATGCACCCTCCACATGCCATGACTACCCTACCCAACCCTCTAGAAGCTCTCTGCTGTGCCTCACCCACCGGCCAGGGCCTCACCTGCTGAATGAGTCTGAAGTCATGGCTGACCAGCATCATACCACCCTCAAACTCATTGATGGCATCTGCCAGGGCGTCGATGGTCTCGATATCCAGGTGATTGGTGGGTTCGTCCAGGAAGAGCATGTGGGGGTTCTGCCAGGCCAGCCAGGCCAGACAAACTCGGCACTTCTGCCCATCTGACAAGTTCCGGATTGGGCTCACCTGAATAGAACCATGACCTACATATAACTTGGCATTATCCCACCAACCAGCACAGCTCATCTCTCCCTGACTCCTCCATTAGCATCGCCATTTTATAAAAAGTGAGGCTCAGAGAGACCCACTAGTCTCTTGAGGCCTGAAAGAGACTCGTCCGGAAACCTGAAGCCCTTGCCATTACTAAGCCGGTATCTCTTGCTCTCTTGACAATTAAATCTTAATGAACTGGATCCTTCCAGATCTGAATCCAGAAATTTGTTTTCTAGACTGCAAGTTCCTTTGCCCTCAAGCACTATGGCACAAGGGCATGTCAGAGACTGGCACGCTATCCTTGCTCCCTTAAAATGCTCCATTACATAACAACCTAGAGTAAAGAAAAGGTAGTAGGTTCTTAGGGGAATCAAATGGCGGAGACTCTGGTTTGGACAGCTTCGAAACCTAGCCTGCCAGGACAGTGTCCCTTGACCCACCCAGTCACAGTCTCCCAGCTATTTGGCATCCTCACCACACCCTCCTTTACTGACCTGTTGTTTCCCAGTAAGACCGTATCGCCCAATGATCTTCCTCATTTCTTCCTTCTCCTTGATCTCTGGGTAGCACTTCATCATGTACTCCAAAGGCGAGAGATCTAAGTCCAGCTGCTCTTGTAAATGCTACAGGAAAAATGGAAGCCACCTGGGTGTGACTGGCATCCCGCTTCAAAAAGAACCCTACTAGATAACTTCCTATTTCTATCTCGGGCACCTGTTCTGGGTTCAAGAAGCAGGTAGGAGCCACCTAGGCTGGAATTCCTGCCAGGGGGTGGGGGCGGCTGGCTGGAACTCGGCCAGATACAGCCCTTTCCTACACCCTGGGCAATTCCCCGGATCCCAACCCCAGGCCTGTACCTGATGGTAACGCCCTATCTTGACATGAGAGTGTTTTCGGATCATGCCATCTGTGGGTAGTAACTAGGAAGAAAAAAGTAGAAACGTTAAACATGAAACAAAGGAAGCCCAGTTAGAGACATAGGCAGAGCAGGCAAACACACACATGTTCACAATGAACAAGACTCAACTTCCTAAAAAGAATACATCACCAACTCACACACTGCTATTCTGGCCACTCTAAAAATATTTAGGAAGATGCACGGAAGCAGATGTTCTCAAGAGGCAAAGATACAATTTAAGTAGTTATGAAACGTCTACTGCAGAACGCACTATGCTGTATAACAAAGGACTTGGATGTAGGTGTAACATACATTTTCTAAAATTAAAAACAGTTAAGTCCTCAAAGTTGTCACTGTCATTGATAGGTTCTTAGACACAGAACCTATTTTAAAGTTTCATTTTAAGTGAAACAACATATAACAAAACTAATTTTGCCACAGGCTAACTGATATAAAGAAAAATTAGGTTCCTGCAGCATTTTTGGTCACAAAAAAAGATCACCAAACTTCTAAATAAAGATCCAAAGATTCTTTTTTTTAAGAGGGAGTCTCACTCTGTCACCCAGGCTGGAGTGCAGTGGCGCGATCTCAGCTCACCGCAACCTCTCTGTCCCAGGCTCAAGAGATTCTGGAGTAACTGGGATTACAGACACCTGCCACCATGCCTGGCTAATTTTTTTGCATTTTTAGTAAAGACGGGGTTTCACCATGTTGGCCAGGCTGGTCTCAAACTCCTGATCTCAAGTGATCTGCCTGCCTCGGCCTCCCAAAGCACTGGGATTATAGGTGTGAGCCACGGAGCCTGGCCAAAAGACCCAGTCACTTCTAATATTCAACATTAAAATACATGTGAGCTATACATACACTTAAGAAAGATTAATAGAAATGAGGTAAGTTATTTACCCAATTTTTGGTGAATCAGTGAGTGATGGCAATTGTAAGAGTGGTGGGTTAAACCAAGGAATAAATGTTTGCAAAGAGAAAATCGTAAGGAGCACCTCCTATCACCACACAGTTCAAAAATAATCACGAATGTGGCTGGTTTGCTGAGTGCATTTGTATGATTATCATAAACTTTATGAATTTTTCTTTTACAGTAATTTATACTCATTCATGCTATCATTTTCCAACCTGCTTATTCAAGTTTAGGATCATGGGCAGCCGGAGCCCATCCCACAATCCGGGGAACAAGGCAAGAACCAGCCCTGAAGAGGACGCCATTCCATTATAGGGTACGCTCACACACACCCACACTCATTCAGACTGGAACCACTGAGACATGCCAAGTAACCTGACAGGCGCAGCTTTGGGATGCGGGAAGAAACTGAAGTACCGGGGAAAACCCATGTAGACGTTAAGGGGAAAGTGCAAACTCCACAAAGACAGTGGTCCCAGCTGGGAATCATTTCTATTTTTCATCAATATTAATGAAATGACATTACTTGAGAATCTGCAGCATCCCTAAACGCACAGATGTTCCTATATTCTAAATGCTCTGATTGAAAATAGAAACATGGGCCAGGCATGGTGGCTCACGCCTGAAATCCTAGCACTTTGGGAGGCCAAGGCAGGCAGATCATGAGGTCAGGAGTTCAAGACCAGCCTGACGAACATGGTGAAACCTCATCTCTACTAAAATACAAAAAAATTAGCTGTGGTGCATGCCTGTAATCTCAGCTACTTGGGAGGCTGAGGCAGGAGAACTGCTTGAACCCGGGGGATGGGGGTTGCAGTGAGCTCAGATCGCACCATTGCACTCTAGCCTGGGCAAGAGTGAGACTCCGTCTCAAAAAAAAAAAAAAAAAAAAATAGAAATGTGCTCAAATACATACATGTATTCACACACGCACTATAAAAGACTCCCCCCTACATCCCTGTCCCAGGAAAACAGCCCCCAGCCTCAGCACTGTCCAACCAGACATTCCCCTTCTCCTGTCTGCTGCCCCGCCCCTCCAGATGGCTCACTCACCACCAGGCTACTCAGGCCCTCCCAAAGTAGTAGCCGCTGCATCACTTCCCTCTTCCTTAGCCATCGCAAGGCCTAATCTTAGAAGGATCCACGCCCACCTTGGCACTGTACCTCTCCAGTTAGCAGCTTCAGAAGAGTTGACTTCCCTGCTCCATTGGGCCCTACCAGAGCCACTCGTGTGTCAAGGTCAATTCCAAATTCTAGATTATTGTAGATGCAAGGCTGAGGTGGGGATGAGAGAGATATGGACACAAGGCTAGAGTACGAATCTGCTCTGACCAGCAGACTAAGCCCGCTGACTCCCCAGTCACCAAGAGAGGAGGAAGGAAGAGTAGTGGGAGGAAGCACTCATAGTAGACCCCGCCTCCCCCACTGCCTCCGCCCACCAACCCAGCTGAGTAGTCTTCTTTCCATATACACGAAGAAGTGCCTGTGAGCAGCCTTGGATGAAGGCATCCCAGCTGCCACACCTGAAAATCCCCCAGAGCGCGTGGGCTAGCAGGTGTGGTCAGCACAGGACAGGAGCGGCTCCCATGAGCTGCCACTCACCCTATAAGATACACCCCAGCCACCCATGCCCTGCCCTGAACTTACCCCATCTTTTGTATACTTGAAGCTCACATTTTGCACCATAATGACAGGTGGAGGGATCTTGCCACATGGTGGGAAATAAAATGACAGTGTCTAGGCAGAAAAGAGGGCATGTATCAAGTTGGCTCCCTTCTTATCCATCTCACCTTAGGCCACCCAACCCCACCCAATCACACCCTACCTTATCGCTCACGACCCTCTCTGTCAGTCCTGATGCCATCATTTTCTGTAGCGTCTTCTCCTTGCTCTGGGCCTGCCGGGCCAGCTTGGCACTGCCATGACCAAACCTCGCAATGTAGTTCTAAAAGAGACCAAAGGGAGCTTGGAGTACATGCAGGCGCTCAACAATTCATCTTCAATCCAGGGCAAAAATGGTGATCGTAACTCCTTCCCAACCTCCTCCATCACCCCAATTTGTCCCAATGCCCTCATCCAAGCCCCCTGCTTGTTTTGGACAGGAAGCCACGAGCCTGACTCTGCAGTCTCCCTACCTTCATGTGTGCAATCTGATCTTGCTCCCAGTGAAACCTCTTCATCTGGTTCTCCTCCAGCTCTAGCCGCGTCTTCACATACTGATCATAATTACCCTGCGTGGAAATGTGCCAGGTAAGGCGGGCAGCTTTAACCTGGGTTTCAATCCTGGATTCTCATTCAGAGTTTAGGGGGATGAGGGATGGCACTGACTTGGCCCTGGCTCTAAGAATGTGCAGTAAGAACAGAGGAAGTGCATTACAGAAGCATATCCTAACCTCAAATCAGAGTCTTTTCAATTCTATGCCCCTTGCTCAGCGCAGCCAGGGTCAGGCTCCAGCGCAAATCCTTAGGTTAGCCAGAACGACACCTGTGGCAATGGGAGTAGCCCTGAAAATCACGGTCATAGAGACGTCATGAGACTGAGAGCCTTCCAATACCACCTCCCATTCCTCTCCCAGCCCCTAGAGGCTAAAGCCCCACAAAAGACTACAAGAGCTGTCTCCAGATAGGAAAACAGACCAGTCAGATTTAGAAGCTGACAAACCCTGCATAAGTGGACTACCATGGCTTCTATCTGCAAACAAAACTGGACTCAAGCTAAATATCCATCAGAAAGGGCCTAACACGTTACAGGATAAACACATAACGAAATACTGTGCAGTCACTGAAGATTGTGGTTGATTTATATATACTCACATGGAAAGCAGTCCAAAATATACTAAATTTAAAAAGCAACCTACAGAATGATTATTAAAATTGTAACTGTGGCCAGTTGCATTGGCTCACGCCTGTAATCCCAACACTTTGGGAGGCTGAGGTAGGTGGATCACTTGAGGCCAGGAGTTTGGGAGCAGCCTGGTCAACATGGCAAAACCCCGCCTCTACTAAAAATATAAAAATTAGCCAGGTATGGTGGCATGTGCCTGTGGTCCCAGCTACCTGCGAGGCTGAGGTGGGAGGATTACTTGAACCTGAGAGGCAGAGGTTGCAGTGAGCCAATATCACGCCACTGGACTCCAGCCTGGGAGACAAAGACAGACCCCATCTCAGGAAAAAAGAGGCCAGGTGTGGTGGCTCACGCCTCTAATCCCAGCACTTTGGGAGGCTGAGGCAGGCAGATCATGAGGTCAAGAGAGCAAGACCATCCTGGCCAATATGGTGAAACCCCGTCTCTACTAAAAATACAAAAATTAGCTGGGCATGGGGGCGCGCACCTGTAGTCCCAGCTACTCAGGAGGCCGAGGCAGGAGAATCCCTTGAACCTGGGAGGCGGAGGTTGCAGTGAGCCCAGATTGCTCCACTGCACTCCAGCCTGGCAACGGAACAAGACTCGGTCTCAAGAAAACCAAAAAAAAAAAAATGCTGCAATTGTATAAAAAGATATGTATATATGAAATTTTCTACAAATGCGTGCAAGTATACATGAAGTGTCTGAAAGGCTATGTTAAAAACTAATACTCCTATGACTATGAATGAAGAGGACATCAATTGTTAATTTCTTATATGCTTTTTGAAATATAAAATGAAAAGGCAAGGCACAACAGTGGGCTGTTGAGATCCTGATCCCCATTCTCCTGTGGTCATGGAAGATGGGGTAAATGTGTTAACTCCAGTGAAGCAGAGTTAAGACGGCATTCAAGAAGGCAGAGGGAGGCCTGGTACAGTGGGTCATGCCTGTTTTTCCAGCACTTTGGGAGGCCGAGGTGGGCAGATCACCTGAGGTCAGGAGTTTAAGACCAGCCTGGCCAATACGGCAAAACCCTGTCTCTACTAAAAATACAAAAACTAGCCAGGTGTGGGGTCGCATGCCTGTAGTCCCAGCTACTCGGAAGGCTGAAGTACAAGAATCACTTGGATTCAGGAGGTAGAGGTTGCAGTGAGCTGAGATCGTGCCAGCCTGGGTGACGGAATGAGATTCTGTCTCCAGAAACAAAAAGGCAAGGCAGATGGCACCAGGGCCTGCCTGGGCACCGTGAAAAGTCAACTTCTTTGCCACAAGGCAAACATACACCATGTGCACAGGCTGCCAATCCATGGCCTATGGCCTGGAAGCAATGACTTTGGGATTAAAATAAAACAGGTGGCAGGACTCCTTGTCCATATCCTTTTCTTTTTTTGAGACGGAGTCTCGCTCTGTCGCCCAGGCTGGAGTACAGTGGCACGATCTCGGCTCACTGCAAGTTCTGCCTCCTGCATTCACGCCATTCTCCTGCCTCAGCCTCCCGAGTAGCGGGGACTACAGGCGCCCGCCGCCACGCCCGGCTAGTTTTTTGTATTTTTAGTAGAGACGAGTTTTCACCATGTTAACCAGGATGGTCTCGATCTCCTGACCTCATGATCCACCCGCCTCGGCCTCCCAAAGTGCTGAGATTACAGGCGTGAGCCACTGCGCCCGGCCGTCCGTATCTTTTTATAGCAATAGGTAGAAAGGAGCTAACAGATAGGTCTGGTTTTTTTGGTTTTTTTTTTGAGATGAGTCTTGCTCTGTCACCCAGGCTGGAGTGCAGTGGCGTCATCTCAGCTCATTGCAACCTCCACCTCCAGGGTTCAAGTGATTCTCCTGCCTCAGCTTCCCAAGTAGCTGGGACTACAGGCACCTACCACTACACCTGGCTAATTTTTTTGTATTTTTAGTAGAGATAGGGTTTTTTTTTTTTTTTTTTTTTTTGAGACGGAGTCTCGGTCTGTCGCCCAGGCTGGAGTGCAGTGGCCGGATCTCAGCTCACTGCAAGCTCCGCCTCCCGGGTTCCCGCCATTCTCCTGCCTCAGCCTCCCGAGTAGCTGGGACTACAGGCGCCCGCCACCTCGCCCGGCTAGTTTTTTGTATTTTTTTTTAGTGGAGACGGGGTTTCACCATATTAGCCAGGATGGTCTTGATCTCCCGACCTCTCGGCAGATCCGCCCGTCTCGGCCTCCCAAAGTGCTGGGATTACAGGCTTGAGCCACCGCGCCCGGCCAGAGATAGGGTTTCACCATGTTGGCCAGGCTAGTCTCAAACTCCTGACCTCAAGTGACCCACCCACCTCAGCCTCCCAAAGTGCTGGGATTATAGGCATGAGTCACCACACTGGCATTCTTCTTTTTTTTTTAAAGAGAATTTCAGAGATTTGGTAAGCAGAGATTACCAGAAAGAAGCCGAGGCCCACTCACCGTATAATACTTCAGTTTCTTGTTGTGCATGTGAATGATGTTGGTACAGACACCATTCAGAAAATCCTGGGAATGGGAGACGAGGACCAAGATGCGCTTAAAACTGCAAAGCCAAAGAACCAATCAGTGAAGAGCTCAACCACGGGAGCTAGCTGACAACAGGTGAACTGAGAGTCAGGCCCATCCTTATTCCTAAGCACCTTTTAGATGTGTTGTCCAATTCCTGGTTGTCAGCAAGCACCTAAGCCACCACTTAACAATCTAACTCTAAGGGACATCTTTCAGTGTGGCGAGACAGCCTGAGTTTCCTCAATCTTCTGTTCTAATTCTCTTTTTTTTTTTTTTTTTTTTTTGAGACGAAGTCTCACTCTGTCGCCCAGGCTGGAGTGCAGTGGCCGGATCTCAGCTCACTGCAAGCTCCGCCTCCCGGGTTCGGGCCATTCTCCTGTCTCAGCCTCCTGAGTAGCTGGGACTACAGGCGCCCGCCACCTCGCCCGGCTAGTTTTTTGTATTTTTTTTTTTTTTTTTTTGAGACGGAGTCTCGCTCTGTCGCCCAGGCTGGAGTGCAGTGGCTGGATCTCAGCTCACTGCAAGCTCCGCTTCCCGGGTTTACGCCATTCTCCTGCCTCAGCCTCCCGAGTAGCTGGGACTACAGGCGCCCGCCACCTCGCCCGGCTAGTTTTTTGTATTTTTAGTAGAGACGGGGTTTCACCATGTTAGCCAGGATGGTTTCGATCTCCTGACCTTGTGATCCGCCCATCTCGGCCTCCCAAAGTGCTGGGATTACAGGCTTGAGCCACCGCGCCCGGCCCAGTTTTTTGTATTTTTTAGTAGAGACGGGGTTTCACCGTATTAGCCAGGATGGTCTCGATCTCCTGACCTAGTGATCCGCCCGTCTCGGCCTCCCAAAGTGCTGGGATTACAGGCTTGAGCCACCGCGCCCGGCCTTCTGTTCTAATTTTCAACAGAATGGAGTGGAGACAGTAGTCACAGTGATAGTAAACAGAAATGTGTATGTACACAAATACACCCACGAATATATCCAAAACTGTGGGTGGGAAGACACAATAAAAAACAAAATTCTTTACTTTTTGAAAGAAGGTACTAAGTCACTGTACCACTAAAAGCCTTCTTTTAAAATTGGTACAGTATTCCAGCTTATTCAGTTCTTTAGCCGTAGGACCATGACCATATTGGCTATATTTTCCTTTGTCATTGCTTCATGATCTTAGATGGAAGACCTCCTTTTTTTGCTTTATACAATTAAGAAAAAAAAAGTCTTTAATTAAGATCTTGAATTTGAAATATGGAAAAAATCAACAAGGATTTTTTTTTTAATGCTCATAAATTTCAAACTAAAGAAAATCAAACAAAACGGCCAGCCCTAAACAGCCCTAAAGGTGCTCACTGCTTGTCCAAGCAAGTGAACTCCGGCCTTCCTTCAGTTCCTTTCTCACCGCTCTAACAGCAGTGCAGTTTCTGGGCAGCCATTTTCTAGATTCCCCGCTTTGGGACCGGCCCACTCACATCCCCCATCCCACCTTCTTACGTTTTTAGTTCTTCTTCCAACCACACACAAGCATCTAGGTCCAGGTGGTTGGTGGGCTCATCCAGGAGCAGCATGAAGGGCCGAATAAAGAGGGCTCTGAAGGACAGTAAAGGAGACAGAAGCACCTCAGAATTATAATGGATGTGACACAGGAGGGACCAACTTGCCTGCTACATGCAGTTCTGAGTAGGCTCCTGGCTTGAGTCTTGAAATCAATTTTAGGCTCTATACTTCAGAGGGAAAAGAAGTAGGACACAAACAAGAGTCGAAGAGGAGAGACTGAAGAGTAGAATACGGGACTCAGAAGCATATAAGGACAGTTTGAGGCAAGGCTGTAGAAGTCTCTATGAGTTGATAAGCCTTGTGCACTGAAGTTGGATACCATAGAGACGACAAAAAGATACAAAGGAAATAAACTGCTAAAACAAATTAGACCTATCTGAAGGTCTGAAGATAGACCTATCTGGTGGGGTGGCCACAGTCTCGCAAGGGATAGACTCTAAAGCTCTGGTTCCTCTAAAGTTCTGGTTCCCAAACCAGAAATCTGTGTTTTTAAAAGCTCCTTGGGTGAACCAGTGACAGCTAATCCTTGCTAGCAAGTGGAGCCACTGTGTTCATGTTCTAAGGCACACGCAGGCAACTTTCTAGAGCAGTATATCAAGTCTTATAAATTCCCTTCACAGAGAATGATGGGGCAAGGAATTACCTGTTTAGTGACTCGGGGGGGATTATTGGGGGAATGCTTGTCTATAGAAGCTCACTTTGAGTCCAGGCCACAACAGAGTAAGAATGATAGCTATCATAATCGCCGTCTAACATTTTATCTTTACAGCCAAAATTAGCAGGAGTACAGCACAAAAAAGGTGGAAAGGGAATCCTGGTGGGAGGACAGAAATAGACCTACTCTACCGTTTTACCTAGGACTACCCCTAGGATCTCTAAACTCTGTGCTGGGTGCTGGGAATCCAACAGAAAACTGAGTCACTCTACCACTTCAGCCAGGAAGCTCTCTCTCTAACCCATACGCAACAACCCCCTCTACACTGCAAATGTCCATGTCTCGTTTGACACTTACCAATGACTCCTGTTCCAAACAGTTCCACTGGAGTGAACACTAAACTCTGGAGAGATGGGGGAGTTACGGCGGTAAGGAAGGAGGGAGGGACTCACCTGGCAAGGGCAACCCTCATCCTCCAGCCCCCACTGAAGTCTTTTAGCTTCTTGCGCTGCATGGCAGGCGTGAAACCCAGTCCATGTAAGATCCGCGAGGCCCTCATCTCTGCCTTGTCAGCATCCAGCTCCTCCAGGCGCTCGTAGAGCTCCATGAGTTTCTCACACTCCGCTGTGGATAGTGTATGGCCATGAGGCTCCTGGGGGCCTTTCTGGGAGGACGCCCACCCCCATGCCCAGGTCTGGAGTCCTACCATCCTCATGAGCCAGCCGCTCTGCCTCCCTCTCCAGCATGGCCCGCTCTGTGTCAACTTCCATCACACACTGCAAGGGTGTCTTGTCACTAGGAGGCATCTCTCGAGTCAGATGGTAGATGTCAATGTGCTCAGGGATGGGCACTTCACGTTTCCCAATAGCGGAGAGCAGCATGGACTTTCCTGAGATGGGAGAGAAGCAGACGCTTGGTACACTGAGCTTCCCCTATTCCTCTTCACCACTAGCTCTTCCACCCCAGCCAAACTGGGACCTCATCCAATTTTTTTTTTTTTTTTGAGGACCTTTCTTCCCTTTATTCGTTCAAACCTTGCCAGCCCCCATTCTTGGGATTCCTTTCCAACTTTCCTCCAATTCTTGCCGCACCCCTTCTCTGAAGCTTTTTTCATTTACCACAGCTTCACACGCCCCTGACCAACTTCTCCAGCACCTGCTGTCTGTAACTACTCATGTGGTACAGGGTGGACGCACCCTAATCCGAAAATCCAAAATGCTCCAAAATCCAAAACCTTTTCAGAGCTGACATGACGCTTAAAGGAAATGCTCATGGGAGGATTTCAGGTTTTTGGATTAGGGATGCTCAGCTGGTAAGTATAATGCAAATATTCCAAGATCCGAAACACTTCTGGTTCCAAGCATTTCAGATAAGGGATTCTCAACCTGTACATACCACATACCGCTCTGCACTGCTAGTTCCTTTCCCCTGGACGTATCTGGTCTCCCACCCACATTCTAAACGCTTTGCTCTGAACATAGTTGGTGCTAAATACTTGTGAGTGACAGATGAGCCAAGGAGAGATACCTCCCACTTCCCCTTCCAAGGGCCTCACCAATTCCATTTAAACCAATGAGGCCATAACGACGGCCTGAGTTTAATTCCAGTTTGGTGTCACTGAGCAGCTCTTGACCATGAAAGGTGAGTGAGAGGTTGATAATGTGAACATCTGTACTGTTGGGGTGAGAGGCCAGGACGCCAGTGACAGCTCGAGCAGCAGCTTTCTTCATCTCAAAGTCCTCTAGCTCCTTGGTCAGCAAATCTATTTCTGGGGATAGAAAAGCAGTTTGGGAAGATGGCTGTGAGACAGACTCAGCTCTCCACAAAGAGGAACATCCTGAAGGACTGGGTTCCGATCCTGCTGAGCAGACTCGGATGTTTCCCAAGCTTTACAGAGTGCACACTCACACAGAGCTGCCCTGACACCCTGCTCGTTTTGACACCCGTCCTTTTAATTATAATCTCTCTTGCCCTTGTTTTGTCCCTTCATATCTGTTTACTTACTCCCATCATTCATAACTTCTGTCCTCCACTACTGTGGCCAGGAATAAAACTTTCCCACAGTTTTACTGACTTTACTGCTCCTTCTAATCGCTTTCTAACTCTCCCTTTTCTGAATGCCTGTTACAATTTGCAAAACTAATTCTCCTTTCCTCTTCAAACATTTACTTAGTGTCTATCTGAGAAGTTCATTAAAAAACCCAAGACCTAGTCCTTGCACTCAAAGATGACACAATTTAGACAAAGAAACAGGAGATACAACATAAAAAGGTAACACTAAAAGAAAGCAAAAGCATATAGAGAATGGAAATATTGAGGTCAGGTTTGACTGAGAGACGCTTCACTATCCTGAGCTAGGCCTTGACAGAAATGTCAAATGTAGCTAGCAAAAACATGATGGTATTAGAATTCAGTGTGTGAAAGAACAGAGATGTGGTGACTATTCAAGGGATAATAAATAGTCTGGATGGAGCAGAAGGCTGTTTAGGGAGTTTTCAGGGGGCAGGGAAGAGGGCTGGGATTGGACTGCCAAGGGCCTGGAATAGTCTTTACGGCATATTGCCATGTTTCCCCGTCTAGACGGTAAGTTTTTGGAAGGAAGACTGTAGTGCCTCAGTGTATAGCACCATGTCTAGCACTTGAGAAATAATAAATATTTCCCAAAATACAAATAACAGAAAGGGAGCTCTCTCCCAGGAAAAACCCCATGAAACAACCCATAAGTTACTCTGGTAGGGAGAGCCACTACTCCTGTGAGGACAAGCGTATAATGTAGCACCGAACCTGGCACACTGGCCACCATGCATAGAAATGGAAACTGAAAAAGGGGCAGGGAACCGAGCCCCTCCTCACGGTCTAATAGAGCAGCAACACAGCTCAGCAACTCCCACTTCTGCTTGCCACTGAGTATGTGAGAACCTTGTCTTCGGCTTCCTCGCTCAATGATAGGGTGGCACAAATTCCAACTCTACTGATTTGATTCATCATGAAAAGTTGCATGACACCAGATACATTCTCCACTGCCCCCAGCATCAAGATTCCGACTCTGGCTGGGGCATGCCTTAAGTCTTAGCAATCATTCCCAACTCACCCCTCCCTCAATTCACCTGTGGTCTCTCTGCCATTGGCCTCATTCTTCTCCTCTGCCACCTGTGGTTCTGTGACAGCATCTCCATTTTCTTCATGTCCTTTTCTGGGCCGCTGTCGAGCTTTGGCAGCCTCCTTCTTTTTGGCTGCCTTCTTCTTGGCCAGGTCGGAGGGCATGATGATGACCCACAGGGGTAGGTTAACTGTTCTTTCAAGGTGCCTGAAGGAAGGCAAACAGACACCCCCAAACTCTAAACTTACTAGTAAGAATGCCTGGGCCCTGCTCCATCCCTCTCAGGAATCTTCCTGTCAATATCAAGCCTCTGATGCCCTGGCCTGCCCCTGCCTCCTCTCTCCCAACTTGGTCAGGGTCTCTCAAACCAATGCCGATTCTCAGCCGCTCTTCTAATCTTAACATCTTTTTCCACAGGCACCAGTTCCCCCATGAACTGCCTCACTTTGGAAACGCTCCTTCTTTCAGGGCCTCCAGCTGGGGACCAGGTTCTGTCCCTCAGCGGAGGTCCCCTTCTCTGGTTTCCCTACAACTTGGCGCTCCGCACTCAGCTGGCCGCCTCGCTTTCCGGGCTTCCTTCTCCCGTCCGTCTCGGGCCTCTTCTCGGTAGTCCCTCTCCACATCACCCGGCCGCAGAACCCAGCCTCTTGCCGGGACTCACTCGTCCTCGCCCGCGTGAGTTCCCTCCTAGTCTCCACGCTCGTCACCCCGGGGTACTCCCCCACCCCGCCCGTGAGGTTCTCTCCCTGAGCTCTATCTTTCCCCTCGCAGAAACCTCCATCCAAACCCCGTTCCTCCTTCCTCTTCTAATCCTCTTTCCACATCACCGGCGGGCACCCTCTCCCTACAGCTCCCCTTCCCCTAACTCACTGGGCCTTGCTGCTCGGCCTCTGTCGCAACAGAGCTGCTCCTTGGGCTCCTCCGCGTGCGGCCGGCTCACCAGCCAATCACGACCTCGGGTGGTTCTCGGCGCGCCGCCGCGCTGCCTCCTGGGAAGTGTAGTCCTCAAGTTGCAGCGGCCAAGAGTGAGACCCGGCTTCAGGACTACCGCGTATCCCAGAGACCTCGCGGGGCCGCGTGACGCCATCAGGATGCGCGAGGCTCGGGAAGGGGCGGGATTAGAGTCCAAGAGCTCTCTGCGAGCGGGCCCGCTTCGGGCGCTGGAAACTGCAAATCCCAGGTTGCTCGTCGGATAAGCCGGCTGAGCCTTCCAGGCTTACCCCACCTCTCGAAAATCGATTGAGCTGTTGTGGAGTTACGAGTTTTTAGAGCTACCTAACCGACTCAGGCAGCAGGGCGTGCAACTACACTTCCCAGCTTGCCTCAGCGGGAGTAGGTCGAAACAATGGGAGAGGAGAGGTGGGAGGTGAGCGGAGAAGGACTGAAATGAAGGGGACGCTGGGCAGGGGTCCCGGAAAGCGGGGCATCCCTGCGAAGATGTTGCCAACGGAATTCCTTCACGAAAGAAAGCGCCTTGATTTCATGAAACCGTAATTTTAGAGTCTGGTTCATTGTTAAACTTTTAGAAGGTGCCAGACGTTGTTTTGGAACCTCGGCCGCTTAGCCTACCCACTCCAGAATTGTTAGGTTTCCACTGAAGCCATGCAAGTTTCGTGGAAAGAGCCCTGAGATAAAAAGGCCCCTTGGCCGAGATTCGTTTTGTTATTAGTTAGCCATGCTACGGGCCCGTTACTTTCCCTTTGAGTCTCACTGTTTAAAATCTCACATGACATTTTGGGCTGGATGGTTTAAAAATAAATACAGTCTCTCACGGACTTCACCTTGCCTACATTGTAAACTCCAAATGTTTAGCCTCAAGTACAAGGCAGGCCCTTTGTGATCTTTGTTACTTCTCCAGGCTCCTGTGCATCAGGAGTATCTCCATCAGTGATACTTGGGGAAGCAAAGGAAGCTATTACTCCCCGTGAGCATATTCTCCAAATGCAGCACCTTTTCGCCCACAGTCCGTGACTCAAAAAGTGAGAACTAGTTTTTCTTCTCAAACTCAAATGCTTTAGTAGAACTTACCTACTTAAATAGTTTGGAGGTTAACCATGCTATTTTACACCTGCATGCCTTTGAACATACATTTTCGTAGAATATCCTCCACCAACGAAGTGCCTACTATCTGTCAGGCTCAGATATGTGTGCTGGAGTTGCAATGGTGCAAAGTCACTCCCTGACCTCAAGGAGCTCATAATGCAGAAGGAACATGTGAAAAGTAAACAAGCTGGGTGGGGTGACTCACACCTGTAATCCAAGCACTTTGTTTTTTTTTTTTTTTTTTTTTTTTTTTTTTTGAGACGGAGTCTCGCTCTGTCGCCCAGGCTGGAGTGCAGTGGCGCGATCTCGGCTCACTGCAAGCTCCGCCTCCCGGGTTCACGCCATTCTCCTGCCTCAGCCTCCCGAGTAGCTGGGACTACAGGCGCCCACAACCGCGCCCGGCTAATTTTTTGTATTTTTAGTAGAGACGGGGTTTCACCGTGGTCTCGATCTCCTGACCTTGTGATCCGCCCGCCGCGGCCTCCCAAAGTGCTGGGATTACAGGCGTGAGCCACCGCGCCCGGCCAATCCAAGCCCTTTGGAAGGCCCTGGTGGGAGGATCACTTGAGCCCAGGAGTTCAAGGCTGCAGTGAGCTGTAATCAAACCATTACACTCCAGAATGGGTGATAGAGATAGACCCTGTCTCTAAAAAAAGAAGAAAAACAACAACAACAACAGAAACAGACCTTGACACCATGACATTAAGTGCCCTAAAAGAAGTGACTTTTGTGTGTTGCTGGGGTACCTAGGTGGAGACCTTGCTTGACATCGCATAATTAAGAGCATAACAGTTCTACGCTTCATTGTGTGGCCTTGGACAAAGTATATGTTCTCCTCTGCAAAATGGGAATGATAGTTACAAAAAGAATACAGTTAAATGACTGCAAACCCCTTCTGTATGAAGCAAAGGAATTATGATTGTGGATCACATAAAAAGCACTCATTTGGCCAGGCGTGGTGGCTCGTGACTGTATTCCTAGCACTTTGGGAGGGGGAGGTAGGTGGATGTTTTGAGCTCAGGAGTTCAAGACCAGCCTCGGCAACATGGCAAAGCCCTATCTCTATTAAAAAAAAAACAAACAAAAAAACAAAAATTAGCCAGGCGTGGTAGCACACACCTGTGGTTCCAGTTACCCAGAAGGTCGAGGTTGCAGCAAGCTAAGATTGTACCACTGCACTCCAACCTGGGTGACAGAGCAAGACCCTGTCTCAAAAAACAAAACACAACAAAAAACACAGATTCAAGTGCCTGTGCGTCCTGGGAGAAATATGCCTCTCCTTTCCCAGCCTCATTTAAAAATGTGGTTTACAGACAACAATATTTATTATGCTCTTTCATTTATGCCATCACATTAACCTCCCCCCCTCCCCCCACCGCCAACAAACTCTGAGGTGAGTATTATTACCATTTTACAGATTAGGAAACTAAGGTGACAAGCAGCTCTGGGCAGCTCTGTTGCCTAGGCTGGAGTACAGTGGAGTGATCATGGCTCACTGCAACCTCAACCTCCTGGGCTCAAGCGATCCTCCCATGTTGGCCTCCCAAGTAGCTGGGACTGCAGACAAGTACCACCATGCCTGGCTAATTTTTGTGTGTGGTTTTTTTTTTTTTTTTTTCCCAGAGATGAGGTTTTGCCATGTTGCCCAGGCTGGTCTGGAACTCCTGGGTTCAAACGATCTGCCAAAGTCACTTTGGCCTCCCAAAGTGCTGGGATTACAATCCCAGGCATGAGCCACTGCACCTGGCTACAATTTTAAAATTTTCTTATAGAGATTGTGTCGTCCTATGCTGCCCAGGCTGGGCTCAAACTCATGGGCTCAAGAGATCCTCCTGCCTCAACCTCCTGAAATGCTGGTATTACAGGTGTGAGCCACCATCCCTCCCCCTGCCCACCCCGCCCTGGGTTTAGCCAGAGAAAAGAACTTGGGATGAGGGGAGAAGAAATAGGGAAAGAGAAATGGAAAATGGGGGAGAAAAGGAGATGAGTAAAGAGAGATAAGAAAAGGACTGGCTAAATTTGAAAAAAATCACAGCGGGTCAGTGCTGGAAACAAGAACATTTGGCTTAGATTCTGTTTAAATTACGAAGAAATGGAGACCCAAGGAAGGAAATGTCTCTTGGAGAATTACCTAGGAACTTAGTAACTGAAAAGGATCTGGACCTGCACTGTTGAATATGGTAGCCTCCAGCCATACGTGGCTATGGAGCACTTGAAGTGTGGCTAGTCTGAATTGAGATTTGCTGTTAAGTGTAAAATACACATCAGATTTCAAATATTCTGCATAAAAAATGTAAAATATCTCATCAATAATTTTTCATATTGACTACATGTTGAAATGATTTGGATATATTTAATAATACAATAAAATATTAAAATTAATTTTACCTTTTTTAACTCTAAAAAATGTGGTTACTAAAAAATTTTAAACAACATATATGGCTCACATTTGTGGCTTGCATTAGATTTCTACTGGACAGCGCTGGTCTAGAAATCTTCTGACCTTGAGCTAAGTGTCTCTGCTGTTTCCCAGAGTCTCTTCCAGCAAGTCATTTACCACCTACCATGTGCCAACTGATGAGAAAAGATTCAGTTGCAGTCTAAGGATGAGACTAAAACAGGGATAACACGTGCTGATAGGCAATATATCAGTGAGTTCTATCTTATATACTCCTAGAATGGTATATATATAAGATATACATACAAGATGTTCTTGAGTGGTTCTTAACTTTACCAGCCCCAATGTTCCATTTTAATAACATTTTTACAACTCCCCATTTACTATTTTGAAATGAAGTTTATAGATGGTATAGCCTAACTACATACATAATTTCAAAAAAATTATAGTGTCTGAATCAAAGCAGAAAGAAGAAATAGGCCGGGTGCGGTGGCTCAAGCCTGTAATCCCAGCACTTTGGGAGGCCGAGATGGGCGGATCACGAGGTCAGGAGATCGAGACCATCCTGGCTGACACAGTGAAACCCCGTCTCTACTAAAAAATACAAAAAAACTAGCCGGGCGAGGTGGCGGGCGCCTGTAGTCCCAGCTACTCGGGAGGCTGAGGCAGGAGAATGGCGTGAACCCGGGAGGCGGAGCTTGCAGTGAGCCAAGATCACGCCACTGCACTCCAGCCTGGGCGGCAGAGCGAGACTGTCTCAAAAAAAAAAAGGAAGAAATAAAGGAAATCCTTTATAATAAGATAATACTTTTATTTCAGTATGCTAGAAAGCATAATTAGTCAGATGCTTGTATTTATGCATAGGAGCACCTTGATTGTGGCAGTGCAAATGCAGACATGCAGACCTAACGCTATGAATAACACTGCTATCAGTGACACAGTTCTCCAAAATGGTAACTCCGAATAAATTCCTGAACACAACAAAGTATAATCTTCCTTCTGTTAACATGGTGGTTACATTCCTTAAAAATTCAGCACATTTCACACCCCTACAAGATTACTTTGTTTTTGTATATAAGACACAGGCACATCAGATGATTATAACCAGTGTTTTCCTTTTTTTTTTTTTGTTTTAACCTATATGAATGTTCAGTAGGACATGTGAAAGCTGTGCGGGATCAGGACAGTTTTCTTGTGTGATACTATCTTGCAATGTGCAAGACAGGGAGCCTCCTTGGCTCTTCTCCCCCAGTCATTTGACAACAAAATTGCCCCGTACATTTCCAAATTGCTCCTTAGGGAGAGTGCCATTCTGTTTGGGGAACCACTGTGGTGGTCCGAATGCCCTACCTGTCCCCTATTCCCCAGCCTTACTTTGGGCTGTTCTCCCCTCACCAGGCTCTAAGATGCCCTGGACCTTCCCAGTTCTTCTCCAAGCCAATCTCTTCTCTCAGGACATTCCGGTGCTCTTTTCTTTGCCTGGAAAACTGTCCACTTCATGTCTGGATAACTCTTCCTGAACCTCTGGACCTCAGCATTACCAAATTCCCAATCTAATTTAATACTTTCTGTTTAGTTTTTCCACAGGACTCTGTGCTTTTCTGCAATGGTACTTATCACAGATTGGGATTTCTACCTGTTTTATTCTTGCTATGTCAAGTGTGTTTATTACCTGTCTCCCTCAACTTACAGTTCCCTGAGAGCAGGGACCATGCCCATCTCGTCCACCACTTGTTTACCCAGCACTCACGAAGATGCCCGGAACTTAGGTACGTGTCTGGCAAACAACAAACATTTCTTAGGCAACTGAAAGGCTGATGGGATTCCCCAGCCAATTGGGAGAAAAGCGCTCTCGAGGGTGGGGGTATGCTTTTTCCAGGACTGATAGGGTTCAGCCCAAGCTACGGGGCAGCTTTGGTCCACTCTGGATTTGCCTGGATTCGCCTATGTGGGGGCGCACGCGTCTTACTGAGGGGCTGCCGGCTGGGGCCAGGTAGCCCGCATCCTGGCCGAGGCTGCTATGCGCTGTGCGGTTAAGCCGTGGGAGCGACCATAGAGAGCGCGCGGGCGGAGCGAGCGGCCGGATGCGGTCACCATAGAGACGGGTGACTGACAGGCAGCGGAAGAGGAAGCTGCGGACAGGGGCTGTGAGGTGGCAGCGGCTGCAGCGGCGGAGCCGGCGCCTCAGCGGGAACTGGGGTCTGTTCCCCCTTCCCCGTCCCTGCTCCCTGCCAGGCGCGTGTGGGACGCCGCTCTTGGTCCCCACGTCTCCGCCCCGCCCCTTCCCTGGACGCCGGGAGCCCCTGGCCGTCCTTCATCCGGCGTCCGCCGGCCCCGGGCCCTGAAACCCGGGCCCCCTCCCCGAGGGCCTTGGGCATCCCTCCTGGTCCGGCGCTGGCTGCCTCGGTGCTGTCTCTGGCGCGGCCTCCGCTCCCGCCGACGGGCCCGAGAACGAGGTCTGTGCCCCAGTCTCCCAGCCGCGACCTCCGACCCCTACTCGCAGAACGACCTGAGCTGGACTCCCGAGCCCCCTTCCTAGCAGCCCGGTGACGTGGCCAGTTTCTGTTTTGAGACGAACGGCGAAGACTCGCGTTGGGCTTTCGTTCTAGGGCTAGATTTGGTCTCTGATCGCCGAGAGGTAGAGCAGGGGCTCTGGGACCCCGGCAGGGGTCCTGTCGGAAGCCGGCCGCGCTTCTCTTTGCGTTCCCAGGACCCTGGCGTTGTCTCTAGTTGCTGCTTGTCCTCTGTTTGCTTTTGGTTTGTTTCGTTTGCCCCCTGGGGCCTTGGTAAAACCAGGCACCGAATCGCTTGCACACAGTAGGAGTTCCAGTCCGTGCCTGCTGTCTCCTCAGCAGCTGGGGTTCCGAGGAGAACGCCCTGCAAGATGGCTCCATCGGCCATGGCGCTCCTGAGAGGCTGTCAGTGCTGAGTCACCGATCTACCTCATTCGGGTGGGCAGAACTTGTGTGTGCCATGCGAGTGGCTCCTGACCGCTTTCCTGTAGCCATTGCGTCTCCTCACACGCAGGGAGCAGAGTAGAAAGAGGCTCTGACCCCTTCCCTTGTGCCCGCCGGGCCTGCCGCAGTAGCCCGCCTGAGAACCGGTGCCAGAGGCATGCTCCGGCTCCTCTGTTTGAGGGCTGTTGTTTTGATGGATCGTGTGCTTTTCCCTAACCACTTATCACTTGCTGTCATCTGTTGACTTAGGCCCAGTCTGCAGATGTGTGTAGTGCTCCTTTTTGGGTTAGCTTTGGCAGTATTGAGTTTTACTTCCTCCTCTTTCTAGTGGAAGACAGACCATAATCCCAGTGTGAGTGACTTTGATTGTTACATTTATTACCGTTTTGGCTGGGGGTTAGATCTGACACCTTCACCTTTGAAGAGCAGGCAGAAGGAGTTGTGAAGACAGGACAATCTTCTTGGGGATGCTGGGCCTGGAAGCCCTCAGGCCTTGCTCTGTCATTGGCCTCACTGACCCCAGGTTCCCTGGTTAAAACTGCAAGCCTACTACTGGCCTGGTACCCATCAATCCATTGATTCTTGGGGCTGTGCCCCTGGGCACCCACCTGGCAGGGCCTACCACCATGCGGCTGAGCTCCCTGTTGGCCCTGCTGCGGCCAGCGCTTCCCCTCATCCTAGGGCTGTCTCTGGGGTGCAGCCTGAGCCTCCTGCGGGTTTCCTGGATCCAAGGGGAGGGAGAAGATCCCTGTGTCGAGGCTGTGGGGGAGCGAGGAGGGCCACAGAATCCAGATTCGAGAGCTTGGCTAGACCAAAGTGATGAAGACTTCAAACCCCGGATTGTCCCCTACTACAGGGACCCCAACAAGCCCTACAAGAAGGTGCTCAGGTGAGAGCAACATGTATGCATAGTCCCCAGACACTGTCCCTGTTTTGGGCTGGTGTAAATCCTTGCCGCTGCCTTTCCGCTGGCAATCGGCGTCAGGCAACTTGGAGCAATTCTGGCTTATTTTCCATCATGGTTTCTTCCTGTATTTTCCCTCCTTCTCAGGTCTCAGAAAGTCTCACATTCATTGGTGTTAAATTAGGGTTCAATGTTTTTTGTTTGTTTGTGTTTTTTTGTTTTGTTTTGAGATGGAATCTTGCTCTTGTCGCCCAGGCTGGAGTGCAGTGGTGCAATATTGGCTCACTGCAACCTCTGTCTCCCGGGTTCAAGTGATTCCCCTGCCTCAGCCTCCCGAGTAGCCGGTATTACAGGCGCATACCACCGTGCCCAGATAATTTTGTATTTTTAGTGGAGACGGAGTTTCTTCATGTTGGTCAGGCTGGTCTTGAACTCCTGACCTCAGGTGATCCGCCCACCTTGGCCTCCCAAAGTGCTGGGATTACAGGCGTGAGCTACTGCGCCCGGCCAGGGTTCGATGTTCTTGAACAGAGTAGGAATTGCATCTAACCTATCTAGTCTATCCATAGTAGACACCCTCCCTTCCCAAATCAATTCCAATGTCAGCTACTTAGTGGATACTCAGTTGAGTACCTAATTAATATTGACAAGGAAGGAGGTTTCTCCCTTCTCAGCCTCAGCTCACTCACTTCTAGAGGGGGATGTATATACTGAATAAGCTGGGTTCCTAAAGATTAGGGAGTTGACCCCTGGCACACCGGTCTCTCCACAGGACTCGGTACATCCAGACAGAGCTGGGCTCCCGTGAGCGGTTGCTGGTGGCTGTTCTGACCTCCCGAGCTACACTGTCCACTTTGGCCGTGGCTGTGAACCGTACAGTGGCCCATCACTTCCCTCGGTTACTCTACTTCACTGGGCAGCGGGGGGCCCGGGCTCCAGCAGGGATGCAGGTGGTGTCTCATGGGGATGAGCGGCCCGCCTGGCTCATGTCAGAGACCCTGCGCCACCTTCACACACACTTTGGGGCTGACTACGACTGGTTCTTCATCATGCAGGATGACACATATGTGCAGGCCCCCCGCCTGGCAGCCCTTGCTGGCCACCTTAGCATCAACCAAGACCTGTACTTAGGCCGGGCGGAGGAGTTCATTGGCGCAGGCGAGCAGGCCCGGTACTGTCATGGGGGCTTTGGCTACCTGTTGTCACGGAGTCTCCTGCTTCGTCTGCGGCCACATCTGGATGGCTGCCGAGGTGACATTCTCAGTGCCCGTCCTGACGAGTGGCTTGGACGCTGCCTCATTGACTCTCTGGGCGTCGGCTGTGTCTCACAGCACCAGGTGACAGCTCTTTCAAGTCATTCCCGGTCTCTGATAAGCTAGTGGGGGATGAGTGATTAGCTTTCCTCCCAGCAGCACCTTGGAGGCCATTGTTCCTCCTTCCTGGCCACTGACCGCCCCCGTGGGCCCTCTGTTGCTCACCTTTGGCAATCTGAGAACCTGGGGCTATCAAAAGTGGTACCTTGTTAGGAACCCGTAAGCAAGACCAAAGGGTGCTCCTACTCACCAGTCCTTCTCCCCTGCCCCCCTGCCCTCCACACCTCTCCCGATATCAGCACTTCAGTTATGGCAATGTGGGCATGTCTTAGAGATGGCTACTCCCCAGAGAAGTGAGGTGATCACTTTTCCAGCCCAGAGAGCTGCCCTGTTTATTGTCCCGGAGAAGAGTGGAAGAACCCAGAGGTGGCTCATCCTCTCAAACCAAAGTATTGGGAAGATTTTCTGGCTTACTTCTTTCATTCCCTTGAGGAACAATGGGAATCTTTGGGGGAAGAGAGTATCCTTATTACTTTTAATATGTTATTTGTGTGACGGCTCCTTGCAGAGCAGGGCTAGCCCATAGACAGGGCACTGAGAGTAGCCGAGAGTGTCCTTAGTTGCCTACTTACTTTCTACTTTCCAAAATGTGGGCAGTGAAAGAGCTGGGGTTAAGCGAGGTGCTGGAAAGGGTGCCTCCTCTGTCCTCTGTTCTAACGCAGCAGTGCTAACAGACGTGAACACTGAGTATGGTTAAGGATGGTTTGGGACTGGCAGCTCTTGTGTGTGTCATTGATTGGTCTGATTGTCCCTCTAGGGGCAGCAGTATCGCTCATTTGAACTGGCCAAAAATAGGGACCCTGAAAAGGAAGGGAGCTCGGCTTTCCTGAGTGCCTTCGCCGTGCACCCTGTCTCCGAAGGTACCCTCATGTACCGGCTCCACAAACGCTTCAGCGCTCTGGAGTTGGAGCGGGCTTACAGTGAAATAGAACAACTGCAGGTGAGCTGAAGAGGAGCAGGTGGGCAGAGGACTGCAGTCAGAGGGTCAGAGAGAGCCTGAGATGTCCAGGCGTACAATGAGCGAGCAGCTGGCAGTGGGGCTGGTCTAGGCCCTGTATAATGGCAGGGCAGGAAGAGGCTGACCATACTTACATTTAAAACAACTACAGGGACAAAGGTCTTTGGGGGTCCAAAGCAATCATAAGGTAGGCTCCCAGGACAACTTGAATGCAGCTAAAGGGGTTTGCAAGTAGACTCTGAGGATCAGGAAGCTCCGCACAGTGTTCAGACAGAATAGTTTTAGCTCTTCCTCAATAGTGCCTGTCCACTGGGGAGGCAAAAACTCTGAAGTTTCTTAACTTCTAGAACTGTCCCAAGAAAGCCCAAGGGTGGAAGGTAGAATTCTCAAGTTGAATGTCGGGGTTGGCAGAGGTGGAGTATAGATGAAAACAAGGGTGTGATTATGAAGAAGATGTGAGTCCTTTGGGTATGGGAGAGAAAGGCTGTTGAGCTTCTATTTCAAGATATTTTTACCTGTGCAAAAAGCACATTTTCCACCTCCTTCTCATGGCATTTGTGTAAGGCAAGTAGGATTCCTGTCTGTTTGCATTTTAGAGGTGAAGAATAATGTACAAGGGATTCAGTGATTAGCGAGGGACCCGTCACTAAGTGTTGATGGAGTTGGGACAGAGCTCAGCTGTTTGAATCTTACAGCCCAGGCAGCTGGAGCTCGCACTAACTTGAGGCGCATTCCCTCCAACCCAGGCTCAGATCCGGAACCTGACCGTGCTGACCCCCGAAGGGGAGGCAGGGCTGAGCTGGCCCGTTGGGCTCCCTGCTCCTTTCATACCGCACTCTCGCTTTGAGGTGCTGGGCTGGGACTACTTCACAGAGCAGCACACCTTCTCCTGTGCAGATGGGGCTCCCAAGTGTCCGCTGCAGGGGGCTAGCAGGGCGGACGTGGGTGATGCGTTGGAGACTGCCTTGGAGCAGCTCAATCGGCGCTATCAGCCCCGCCTGCGCTTCCAGAAGCAGCGACTGCTCAACGGCTACCGGCGCTTCGACCCAGCACGGGGCATGGAGTACACCCTGGACCTGCTATTGGAATGTGTGACACAGCGTGGGCACCGGCGGGCCCTGGCTCGCAGGGTCAGCCTACTGCGGCCACTGAGCCGGGTGGAAATCCTACCTATGCCCTATGTCACTGAGGCCACCCGAGTGCAGCTGGTGCTGCCGCTCCTGGTGGCTGAAGCTGCTGCAGCCCCGGCTTTCCTCGAGGCCTTTGCAGCCAATGTCCTGGAGCCACGAGAACATGCGTTGCTCACTCTGTTGCTGGTCTACGGGCCACGAGAAAGTGGCCGTGGAGCTCCAGACCCATTTCTTGGGGTGAAGGCTGCAGCAGCTGAGTTAGAGCGACGGTACCCTGGGACGAGGCTGGCCTGGCTTGCCGTGCGAGCAGAGGCCCCTTCCCAGGTGCGACTCATGGACGTGGTCTCGAAGAAGCACCCTGTGGATACTCTCTTCTTCCTCACCACTGTGTGGACGAGGCCTGGGCCCGAAGTCCTCAACCGCTGTCGCATGAATGCCATCTCTGGCTGGCAGGCCTTCTTTCCAGTTCATTTCCAGGAGTTCAATCCCGCCCTGTCACCACAGAGATCACCCCCAGGGGCCCCGGGGGCTGGCCCTGACCCCCCTTCCCCTCCTGGTGCTGACCCCTCCCGGGGGGCTCCTATAGGGGGGAGATTTGACCGGCAGGCTTCTGCAGAGGGCTGTTTCTACAATGCTGACTACCTGGCGGCCCGAGCCCGGCTGGCAGGTGAACTGGCAGGCCAGGAAGAGGAGGAAGCCCTGGAGGGGCTGGAGGTGATGGATGTTTTCCTCCGGTTCTCAGGGCTCCACCTCTTTCGGGCCGTAGAGCCAGGGCTGGTGCAGAAGTTCTCCCTGCGGGACTGCAGCCCACGGCTCAGTGAGGAACTCTACCACCGCTGCCGCCTCAGCAACCTGGAGGGGCTGGGGGGCCGTGCCCAGCTGGCCATGGCTCTCTTTGAGCAGGAGCAGGCCAACAGCACTTAGCCTGCCTCGGGGCCCTAACCTCCTTACCTTTCCTTTGTCTGCCTCAGCCCCAGGAAGGGCAAGGCAAGATGGTGGACAGATAGAGAATTGTCACTGTATTTTTAAAATATGAAAATGTTATTAAACGTGTCTTCTGCCAAACTGTTTTTTAGGTCTAGGGAAAATTGAGTGAGGAGAATCCAAGGGAAGGGTATGGGGAGTTTGTCCAAAAGGACCCACTGTCTCCTCACCCTCTTCCCTCCCCCTTCATCCCCCACCCTCCCCAGTTTCCAATGACCACGCGGCTGCTGTCAGATGAATGACTTTTAATCTAGCCCCGCACCCCAAGGTGGCAGAGGAGTGATGCTGGAGCCCAGGGCAAAGCACTGGGGCCCGGGGCACGGCCGGAAGTTCCCTCGTGCTGCTTATTTCTGGGCTCCTAGGTGTTGCGCACAACCAGCGACTGCTCCAGCTCCTGCCTGCGCTGCTGGATCTTTAGAGGAAGTGAGAACAGGAGCAGGTGTCAGTGTTCCTGGTGAGTGATCAGGACAACCCCCCCTACTGACACCGCCTGCCATGGAAGAGCATCTGGGAGCAGGGAGGGCCATTGCATGGTGAGGCGGTATGGTGAAGCTTTACTGTAGGGAGCTGTGAGGGCTGCCCACAAGCTGAACAGGGAGGTTTCTCTTGGAGTTGAGGAGGGGGAAGCCTTAGGGCAAGGGTCCCTCCATACCTTGCAGTAGAAGTAGCGACTGACAGCCTCCTGGGACCAGGGCTGGTGGTAGAACTCAGCCCGGCGCTCCTCTTCGGGGTTGCCGGCTACATCTGTCATCACCTGGGAGGGAGCGTGGGGTGAGCCCTGAGCCCCGAATCCCCTCACCTGCCCCTGGAGTACAACGTTTACTGTCTTTCCCGATGTGCTTGTCTTCCACTCCAGTACTCCCTGAGTCTCCCTCTTCACCTTGAGGTCCCGGCTCTGGGAGCGGAGCAGGTCTTGGACATAGCCTTTGGGGTCTCTGGAGAAGCTTAGCATGAAGTCCCTCTGGATCTTGAGCTGGTTTATGGACTCAATCGTCTCATGGATCTGCAGGTAGAAAGATAGATGCTTTCCACCTGGCTGTGGTGATGTGGGAGAGGAGGGAAAAGGAAGTGGGAGGGAAGGGGAGACCTGTGAAGGACAACCCCTCAGAGCCCCTGATTCCTCTGAAGTCCCAGGGGCGGAGGGGATGGGCAGAACTAAACTTGGAATGAGGTTCAACTCCAAGCAGCATGGAAGGGCCATTTGTGCCCCATTGGCCCACAGTCTGGTCTCTCTTTTTTTTTTTTTTTAATTTTTTAATTTAACCCAGACTGCTCATCTGCAGCCACACCCTGGTCTCAGAAAAGTCTCCTCTATCATCTCTGGGTTAATATCCCACTCCGGCTCTGGGCTTGGGCCCCACCTTACTGTCCAGAGCACTGATCTCCTGCTGGTTGGCCGTGGACAGGAGGAAGCTGCTCATCTGTCCCTTTAATGGCTCCTCTACTTCCACGTCAATGTCATAGCACGCCGTCTTCTTCTGGTCTGAAGGGTCCACGCTGCCAGGGAAGTCCAGCCCTTGGTGTCCACGATGCCCCCATACAGGCCCCAGGGCGCAGGGGCTGGGGCAGATCCAACAGGGAGGGAGAAGAGATGGGAGTGGGAGGAGAGGGAGGGGCAGGGAAGGCAGGAACGAGATCATTCCCTGGTCTGAGAAGCAAGCTGGGGCCACCTCACCTGATGACATGGTTGATGACAATTGGGTCAGGGGGCAATAGCAGGGCTGTGAGGCGCTGGGGAATCTCAGAAAACTTCAGCCGGGGACAATCAAAAATCTGAAGCAGGACAATTAGGGAGAGAGAGATCACTCTTCTTGAAGAGATCATCACGCAGTTGTAGATCCTTTTGTTCTAGAAAGGCTGCAAGAAGCTGAGAGGAAGTCTGATTCCTTAGTGCGCATGGGGATGGGATTGGGGTGGGCTGGTCTGGCAGTGGAGCCACCCATACGGCTGACAAGGTAGGGGGTGGGTCATTGTGGGGCAGGGGTTGAGAGTGCGGGCCCTGAGTCAGCCTGTGTATGTATCACTCCTGCCTCTGCCGCTTACTATGCAGCCTGGAGCAAGTTAACACCTCAGGGCTCATCTCTAGAGTGGGGATGGAAAGAATACCCATCTCCTAGGGCTGCCGTGGGAAGGCAGTGAACTAATACACATAAGGTGCTTGGAGCAGTGCCTGGCACATGGTAAGTGCCCAATAAATATCAACTGCTGTTTTAACTCCTCAGGTTTATCTGCTGTATTTATTTTTAAATGCATTAATAAGAATATTCTCTGTTTTGGTGGAATTTTGCTGAATCCCTTTGCAGCAATTTGATTTTCCTAACTGCCCAGGAGAGTAGATAGGACAGGTATTTTCACTCCACTTCAAAGATAAGGAAACAAGGTTCAGAATCGCTGAGTCACTTACCCAGAGTCCAGACTCAGGACTAGAACCTGGGGATCCTAACTCCAAGTGCCAAGAATATTACATTCCAGAAAGCGGTTGGCTTTGTAGGGTTTCCAGGTCTTCCTAACTTGGGGGGGGCTAACATGGATTGACTGCAGCACAGAGCTAATCCACAGTAGGGCCTGAACTAGAATCCTGGTCGGTCTCTTGGCTCCAAGACCATGACTGTGTATTGCTTCTGCTACTCAGGAATCTAGAAGGGAGGGGTGGTAGTTACCTTGGTAGAGGTACTTCCCCTGCTGGAGAACTCTGCCTGCTCCCCAGATCCCAGGGTTCAGGAGAGAGGTTACCTGCTGGAAATACTTGTCCCCATTGATGTATTCCTTGTCATGGGAGTCCTGCAGCCTGTTGGTCTTCACATACTGCCACAGGGCCTGGACGATGGCTGAGCGGCTCTGTGTGTGCAACCCCAGCAGCCGGGCTAGGCGGGGATCCAGTTTGAACTGGGGAGGCTGAGAAAAGGGGACTGTGAAAGTTAGAACAAAGGGAGAGAAAGGAAGGAGCCCAGGGCCAGGCCATTCAGGACTATGGGGATGTGTTGATTGAGGAAACATGCCCCTGGGGAAGGATAGGGTTGGGAGGGGAAGGAGGTCTCTCGAGATGCACCACTTTGGGACCTAGGCCTGCCCTGAGAGCCTTGTGTGGCGTGTATGGGGCAGCGTGGCAGGTGCAGACCTGGTAGTCCAGCATGAGGAGCAGCGTGCAGCGCACACTCAGATCCCCAGGCCGTTTCACCTGGAAGCCGTCCGTCTCCTGGGTCGTGGGTGTCCGATGCCACTGTCCAGGAGAGAAGAGCTGTGTCTCCCAAAGGCCCATCTGGAGTGGTGGGGCCCAGGACTCTAGGGCGGTCCCTGACCCAAATCTGTGCTCGTTCTTCAGGGATTCTGGCCTGTGGGAAGGTGGCAATTCAAGGGCGGAGGGGCTCTTGGTCTTACCTCAACAAGGTGGTTGTCAGGACCATAAAGATCTTTGTCCAGCTCGATGACCAAACTCTTGAAGAAAGAAGAGAACTTCCGCTTCTGTTTGCTGGGCTGTGGGAGAGGAACAGGAACCATGGGGGCAGAACAGGGACAGGGTGGGAGAAGCAGAAGGAGGCCAAGTTGGCAGCAGACAGGGCAGTGGGCTTAGATGAAATCCTCTGCACCTGGAATGTCTCTAGGCCTGCCCCCACCTCCCCAGCCTGGGCTGACTCCCTAGCCCTTAGTGCAGACACTTTGTTCTGTTCTCAGTGCAGCCCGTGCCCACCCCAGGACACCTGGAGAGACCTGGGCCGGGACGTACATCATCCAGGAGCTTCCCCTCCACCCGTAGCTCCCAGGAGGCAATGCTGCCATCGGAGTCCTCAGCGTCAGGCTTCGCAGGGTTAAAAGTGTTGGAGATATAGAGACGCAGCTTCCGCTTTTGCTGTAGAAATAGAGTGTAGAACCGGGCAAATGCTGTGTGCTTCCACCCTGACTACCTTGCTTCCCCATCCTGGTCACGCGACTCAAGAGTCCCCTTCCTACCCCCGAACTAAGGCACCTTCATGGGCCTCTTCAGAGCCTCCTGGATGTCCACCCGCTTCCGCATGATGGTTTGATCCAGTTTCCTCTCAAATGCCAAGAGGTCCATGTAAGCCTGGGACTCGGGGACCAGCTCCCGAATCTGGAGGAGGAGGAGCAGGGCAGGAGTCAGAGGCTCGAGTCCAGGGTTGTACCATGGAATGTATGCATGTTGTGCAATCCTAGGGTGCAAAAGATGTCGGGGGAGCCATCCTACTTCTGGGCATGGAGCTTTGACAGTGGGAACAGGACCTCTCCCCAGGATGCCATTATCCAGCAGTAGGGGCCTTGCTGTGTAGGGATAACAATTGCTTCTCCCTTTAGGAAGAGCCTTGTGTATCATCACGGGGAGGAGGTAGCAACTGTGGAACCCAGCAAAGCACTAGCCTTTAGTCTCCTCATCCTGTCATTTTCTATGTCATATGCCCACTGGGCTTCCCCTGGGCCCCTGCAAAGTGCCTAGTAGGGGCTCAATCCCTGGGACAGTTGGACAGCAGTGCTTTCTTCTTTGCTGGCACATTGCTCAGCCCCCACACCTGTCCCAACTGTGCTGTCCCCCATATCCAGCTGGACCTGGGTCCCTTTAGGATGCTCAGGATCTCTGGCCACCTTCTATCCCCTTCATTCTGCCTGGCAGCTTTTGATCCCCTAGCTCTTGCCCCCTTCTTGTCCCACAACTCTGTCTTAGTACCACTTGGATCCAGCCCCCTGACAGGCCCCTGTGTTCTGGCCCCAGTGGCTCTGCTGCTTCCCTCCACCTCACCCCCTCCCTCTGGCCTAGGGAGCCTCACTTATTAATGAGTTTTTTTAAACAAAAAGTGAAAGTGACTGTGACACTGAAGCTCTGCTTTTGAGGGGGGAGGGGAGGGCAGAGCAGCAAAGGGTAGGGGGTGGGCTGGGGGCTGCTGTGAAAGACACTCACCCTTTGAGGGAGGATTTTGTCAGCCATCTTCCTCCTCTTGGCACTGTACATTTTTTAAAGAAAAAACCAGGTTACCATGGCGACAGATCTGGGAGTAACGAGGCCACCTGCTAAATTATCCCGACATCTCCGCCCGCCTGGCTGGGGTTCCCACAGCCCGCTTGTCTGCCCGCCCAAGGGCTATGACGGTGGTGTGTGGAACTGGTGCTCTGTCCTCTCTAAGGACACAGGGGTGACCCGTCCATTCTCTGGCCTGGGAGCCCCCTTCTAACCTGCCACATCCTTAGGGACAGAGAAATTTAGACTTAGGAGGGACTGGCGAGTGGGGGTGGTGCTGCCAAAAGATGGGAGCTGCAGAAGTGTTTGAGGAAAGGTGGGGATGAGGGAGGACAAAGGAGAGGGAAGCCAGGTCTGAGGACCTTTTCTGGAAAGCAGGGGGTGCCCTGTCCAAAGGATTCTAAGCTCAGAGGGAGGGAGATAGACGACTTCCTTCCTATCCATGGAGCGGAGGTGATGGTGTGAAGCTGGCGGGACTTGCATCCCTTCCAGGCACCCTGGGCTTGCAAGAGAATGCTGATGAGCAGGGGTACTCATGCCCTGGGACTACCTGGCAACAAGGTGAGGGACATGCTGCAGCCATAGGCGCCCAGAATGTGCATGGGTGTGACTTCAGGCTGAGGCCAAATTGACTAGGCCCAGGGTAGTAGCAGCTGGATGTGAGCTCTTTCTGACCCACTAGCTGCTGCTGACTAACCCAAAAACCCCCAGAAAAACCTTGGCGGGTCAAGAGATGAAAACGCAGCCTAGAGAATAGCTCCATACTGCCCCCGTGTGGTGTTCTCAACCACTACCCCCTCCCTATGCAGAAATCTAAGGCTAACAAGCAGATTTCATTAAAGGTCTGGTTTGTTTTAGACAGATTATCTTTGTGTAACTCTCCATTTATACAAGATAAATCAGGGAATTACCGTTTGCTGTACAAAATGACGATGCACTTTACAAAATAATTCATCATGGGATTCCTATAAGTGGTGAATTTTCCCTGATGTGTAAAAAATACTTAATAATGAGGTAAAATTGATATTACACCTTTTATAGAAATCCATCTGTTGTGCAAAAAAAGCATGTGTATTTGGCTAAATACTGAAATCCAGAGGGGCACTGCTGTTGCCAGGAGCCAGCAGGGGCTTTGAGGGTGCCACCAGCTGCTGGAGGAAAATAAGGCAATGGGCTGGCCCTGGTGGCTTGGGAGCAGACCTGGTCCAGAGTGCCTAAGAATTAAGAGCGGAACTGGGCAGAGACCACCTACCACAGGGCAAATCCCCAAGCTCCACCCCCAGGGCCAGAGAGTCCCATTGAGAAAATCTGGAGTGGCTTTGAAACAGTCCGGGGTCTGGCAGGAAGGCTCAGCGGAGAACTACACTTTGGGCAACACAGTCCTACAGCTCTGCCCTCAGTCCCACTGGAAGCCCCGCCCCCAACCCAAAGACTTAAGCATCACCCAGAACCTGATGGGTGGAGAGAGGGACTGAGCAGGTGACAAGGAGAAGGGTGAGGGGAGCGTGCAGGGAAGCGGTACCGGCTGCCGACGGCCACAGCCTGTCTCTACCGTGGGCACACAAAAGAATCAGGCCGGTGCCCCCTAAGCCCACCTCCCCAGAGGGCATCCGATCCGGGAAGCCTCGCTCCCTGCTAATCATTCTTCCTCACCTCTTCCAATCCCCGCTACTCTCTCACCTGGTCCCTGCGGGTCCCCAGGGCCCGCCCCTGCACGCCCACTCCGCGCCGGGCCTCCCACTCACCTGCGGCTCCGCGCGGGGGCGGTGGGCACCGGCTGGCCCTGGCTCTGTGCCTGGCTCTGCCCGGGCGGGGGCGCTGCTCGCTTACGGGCGGGCTCCATGCCCGCGGGGGCCAGGCCGGGTCGCACGGCGGGGCTGCCCATGTAGGGGGAGCCCGGGGGGCCCATGGGCGCCCCCTGGTGGGGCATCCGGGCTCCAGACGGCATCCCGGGGCGCTGTGGGTGGGCGGGGGTGAAGCAGAAACGGGCGCCCGTGGGTCAGACCAGGGCCCCCAGCTCCAGGCGCGGTGAGCCGGCGTCTCCCCTCCCCCACCAGACCCTCGGCTGGTGACCCTGAGCGCTGAGCGATGGGTGGGAACGATGGGTAGGAGGGGCAGGGGCGCCGGAATACGCGCGGCTCTGGCGGAGGGGCTTGGCGTCTGGCTGTAGGAAGCTAACTGAAGCCAGGCACCGCACAGGGCATTGCGAGCCTCGGGGCTACGGAAGGTACCGCAAAAATGAATATTAATGGCTTCTTTCAACCTTTCAAAGATGTTCACATCCACATGCTCCTCTACAAGACAGTCTGAGCAGGTCCTTTCATCCCCACTTGACGGATGGGGCCACTGTGGCTCAAGGAGAAAAACGACCTCGCCAAGGTCACACAGCTCATCCAGGCCCGGCCAACCCCTGAAGGGCTGCCTCCTGGGGGCCCAGGGCTTTGCTCTCTGCAGCTTGGTTGAAGTCAGGTACCCGGCTCCCTGCTCCGACTTCTGCTCCTCCTCCTGCTCCTCCTTCTCAGGCTTCACTTCTTGGGCGGTTCTGCCTGGCACTCACTAGCTCCTCATCTCAGCCACTCTGCTCCCTGCTTTGACCCTTCGGTCCCAAACCCCACTCCCCTCGACTGACTCCAAGTCCCCACACCCAGGGTCTTCGCTGACCCAGGGTCTAAGCTGCCCTCATAATTTGCTCCCAGGGTGAGGGCTGGAGGCAGGGCAGGCAAGGGCAGCCTTTGGGGGCACCCCAGACCCTGCCAGGATTATCTGATTGGGAGGAGGGGAGCTGCGTTGGAGGTGGGCTGCCCAGGGGGCCTGAGGTGGGTCAGGGCAGTGACACTTCCACTCACATTTCCCTTCCTGTCTGCCCAGGTCAGCAGCCACCTCCTCCTCTTCCCATCCCCACCCCAGCAAGGTCAGCAGTCAGGGTTCAGGGGGCTGTGGAGACTGAGAGGAGGCGGCTCCTCCTCCCTTGCCACTACCCCTGGGTGGTCAGATGGGGTGTAAATGAGATGCAAATGCATCGAGCGAAGTGTTCCAAACCCCACTTGTCCAGACTCCAGAAGGGAGATGGGGAGGGCCAGAGAGAGTTTCAGGGGCTGTGAAACAGAATGAGTGGGGTGGGATGGGGACTGGGACCACGAGAGCAGGAAGACGATCAGAGGGCAGGGGATGCAGACCCTGGCCCTGTTAACATGGACACATCACCCACCTCATCCCCAGGCATGAGGAGGGGCCCCTTGGGCTTGCTGTTTTCCTTCCAACTGCTACCTCCTCCTGGCCCTCCAGGCTCTGTGTCTAACCCTAATGTCCTCCCACCCTCGGTCAGCAGCTGTCTCTGCCTATCTCTCCTGCAGTGAAACCTGCCTGTCCATGTGTCTGCTTCCCTCACCCCACCTGACCCTGTCACTCACGCCTCCAGGGTAGCGGCCCAGAATGGAACCCAGGCCTGGCCACCAGCTAGATGGGGCACTGGGGCTCACAGTCACTCAATAACTGAAGCTCTAAGTTGGCCAGATAAAAAAAAGTCCACGTGTGCAGCCTCTCCCCACTAGATGGGCCTTTTTAAAGGGGCTCCCACCAGCAGCCAGGTTAGGATTGGTAACTCAGCTAGCTGACATGGACACTTTGGGAAGTTACCCCCAGGGGTCCCTGGGGTTGGAGGATGGGCTACTCCAGGGAGGCCCCCTCTTCCTGTCAGCTGCTCTCCCCAGTTATCAAGGCCAGGGATACTGGCTCCTCTGCTGAAGAGGCCCTGAGAGGGAGGCTTCCAGAGCCCCCAGAGAGCTGTGCCCACCTCCAGCCCCACCCCCATGAAAGGCCAAAATCCTAGGGACTCTGGTCTTACTGAGAAGGTGCCTTCCTTGGGGTCACAACCAAATTTGGCCATAGTAAACCTGACAGCTTCTTCTACACAGGGCCTCCACCCCCTCACCCATCTCAAGAGTCGCAGCCCCTGCCTCTCCCATTCCACACCCCTCCACACCCCTCCCAGCCAGGCCCTACTGACTCAGCTCCAGCCTCCCGGGCTCCCACGTGCCTTTGCAGCCTGCCTGTGGCAGGACAGTGCTCCCCTGTCCCTTCGGTCTCTAGGCCTCACATCCCCAACTCCAGCCCTTCCTTCACACCTTCGAGGAGTTAAGGACATCAGCTTCTGGTGGCTGAGTCCGCCAAGGGGACCCTCAGAACCCCTAACTTGGGCTAAGTCCCTAGAGCGGGCCTCTCCCCGACCCTGAGGCAGAAGCTCCAGAGCCCTCCCGCTGAGATGCAGAGGTGGCTCAGCCTGCGAGCTTCCCACTACAGTGCCTCCAGGGTCACCTGCTCCTTGCTCCGGAGACACAAGCAGTGACACTGTCCCAACGGATGAACAGACAGCCCAGCCCAGCCTCTGCCATGTCCCCATCCCCCACCCCCACCCCCAGGGCAGGGGCAACACCTGGGCCCACAAGGAAAAGAACGAAAGTCAACCTGTCGGCTACAGCGAGGACTCCCCACTTGGGGGGGAGAGTCCCCAAGTCCCACCCCCGCCCCTGACAAGAGCCATGCAAACGCCTCCCTTCCCCGCCTCGCACCAGACCCGGCCGGCCGCCTGGCGACGTGTTCGGGTGCCAGGGCGCCAGCACAGTCCCGGAGCCGGGCCGTGGGCCATGGCGCCCCCCACTAGAGGGGTGGGAGAGCGGGAGTGCCCTCCCGGCCCCTCCCGATCAGCCCTCCATTCAGCCCGAGCCAGCTCGCTCGCCCTCCCCCTCTAACTTTCCCCCACTCACCACCCCATGGACCAGAAACTCAAAAAGTTTGCTTTTCGTGGCTTTGCGCGCCCCTCCGGCAACTTCGTCCGCGGCCATCGGGGTGGGCTCAGCGGCTCCTCTCACTCTCTCTCTCTCTTCCTCTTTCTTTCCCTTTTCTGCCTTTTTTTTTCCTCCAACTCTCCCCTCTGAGTCCTGCTGGGCTCTCTCACACTTCTACTCGAGCGGAGTGGGGAGGGGGCCCCTTCAGGGCTGCCCTGACGGCCCACGGCCCACGCCGCCGCCGCCCGCCCGCCGCCGCCGCCGCGGCCGCGGCTGCCGCATTCCTGCACTGATAAGACAGAAATAGTCCGGCGGCCCGGGGTCTGCCTGTTGACTCGGCGGGGACGGGGCCGCCTGCCTTTCCAAGCCCGCTGTCCAAACAGCGCAGATAAGCGGCGAGGCGCGCCGACCAGCCCGGCCGCGGGCGCTGGGCAGCAGTGCTGCAGCCCGAAGCCGCCGAGGCCCGCGGGAGGCGGCGCGAGGAGGGGACGCCAGGGGAGGCGGCGGGGGGTCGCCGGCCACCGGCTCTCGCCACAAATAGTTTCTCCGTCAGGGAATTCGCCGGCCGCGCCAGGCAGGGAACAGTCAGTTCCAACTTTTCCCCCAGCGGGCTCCTGCTGCATTTCTGAGGCCCTTTCCCCAGAGACCTGGCAGGCCGAGCAGGGAAACATTCGCTGGCAGGAACCGGGGGAGCCCGGCCCGCGAGGCCTCGCGCCTGCCCGGGGCCGGCGGCGGTGGGTGTGCCCGGGCGGCGGCGTGGCCCTGCGTCCACAGCTGTGTGTGCCCTTGTCTCACACGCCGTGTGTGTCCGCGCCCTTTTGTGGTGTGTCAGCTTATGTGCGTGCAGACAGACGCCCTGTCTGTGTGCCTCCCTCCACGACAGCCTCCGTGCGCGCGCCTGCGTGTGTGGCAGGACGTGGCCTGTGCCTTTCAGCTCTGTGCAAGGCTATTTCTGGGTATGTGAGTCTTTGTTTGCCGTTCTGTGAGAAAGTGAGGGCAATAGGGGAAGTATTTCAGAAAGAGGGACAGGGATTGTGTTCATGAGAACAGGAAGAGAATGAATGTGGGGAATGGCGCAGCGCCAAGGGGGTGCTTGGGTGGGTGCATGGAGAGAACGAGGCAAGCCGAGCTTGGTTTTCTTGGGGTGGGGGTGGAGTGGGGTTAGGGGACCCAGAGGAGTTGGGGCAGCTGGGCTGGGTATAGTGGGTATATTGGGCCGGCCTCAAGACCCCAAAGAGAGGGATCTTGAGGCTGCGGTGTGGGGTGGGGTGGCAAGGGAGCCCCAGAAGGGGCGTGTGGAAGGAGTTGGCAGTCCCTGGAGTGGAGGAGGGACCGGAAGGAGGAGGGGCAAATCCTGACATACCCAGGCTGGGAGCCCTGGGCCTACCCAGGTCCCCAAAGGCCACGCCCCTTTTCCCTCCTTCTGGGGGAGGAGCCCGTGGGCTTTGGAACAAGGCCCCTTGGGTCAAGTTTGGGGGCCTGCTGGGGCCTCACTGTGAGAATCCAGGTGAAGGCAGGGCCATAGCCTAGTGCCTAGGGGAGTTTGTTGAAACACTTATTTGAAGTTGTGTCCTGAAGACTGAAGTGTCCTGACCCTAAACCCTTCAGAATGCCTTTGCCTAGGGGTCTTTTCTGCCTGCAGCCTGATTTCTGCTGGCCCTGGTTGTGCTCTTGGCTGTCACTGTTCATTTGGGTGTCCACTGTCAATCTGAAATGTCAGGGAGGGCATCTGGTCCAGGATGCTCCTCTACCACCCCTAGCTTGAAAGGGGACCTAGAGATACCCTTGCTGCCAAATCTCTCCCAGGGCTTTAGCCTAGACCCCCCCTCCACACCCACACACAGAGCCTGGGCCCTGACAGGGTGGGGATGGGTGGGTGGCCTGCCTCTGTCTGCCACAGGTCATGCAGGTAGCTGCTGGGAACCTGGGGAAGTGACTTGTCCAGTCTGCCTGCTAACCTCCAAAATCCCTGCTCACTCCCATTTCTTAGCCCCTGCCCACGATTCTTTTACCTGGAATGTCCTTTGTCTGCCCTCTGCCTTCCCTCTGCTTGTCCAAATCACATCTATCCTTTAAAGCCCAGCCCAGGCCCCACTTCCTCCAGGAAGCCTTCCCTGGTCCTACTTGTATGCAAAGATTTTTCTCTTCTCCAAATGCTCATTGCCATCTACCCAGCACCATGAATTGGCATTGGACTGGCCTGATGTGCACAGTGCTTCATGGACATTAGCTTTGCTTTTTCCCAAAGAGGCTAGGTCCCTATGAGGTCAGGGACTGATCTTTAACTCCCACTCTTCCTCCATGCCTGGGCACAGGAACTCAACAATACCCCGATACCTGATGCTTGCAAAGCTCAGTGAGCCAATGGATGGAGCTGGTACTCTGCCATTTACCTGATGGTGTGAGTTTCATGGGTACCCCCACCCACCACAGGTGCGTCTAGCAGGGGCGTGGGAAACCACAGGCCTCGGAGGTTCTGGGGGTTGGGGATAGACACCTCTAGGCTTTGTTAAAGCTCAGTGTTCTCAACTGTTGGAGAGACCTCTTGGAAAAAGAAGACAGCAGAGGAGATGCTGCGCACTCCAGTTTGGGCAGCTGGGAAATTTGAGGCAGGGCCTGGGAGATCCGGGGCTTGGTCTTGGTGGTGGAAGAGGTTGCAGGAGGTGGTTAGAGCAGGGGCTATGGTTAGGCCCCTGTGGAGGAGCTGTTGGGCTTCACCCAAGTCCATACATAAGCCCCCTCCTGAGCCACCCCTCTGGAAGACATCCTTAAATGTACAAAGACAATAGATACACCGTGCACACATACCCTCCCGACACACACACACCAGGCACACACACCAATGCAAGCGCCAGAAGGTCGAGGAAGCCACACGGCTCTGCACACACAGGCACACCTTGAGCACCTCCAGATCCCGTCGTGGGCCCCATTCCAAAGGCAGGCCCAGACACATTTGCATACAGCTTTTAGGTGGGCGACATGAGGAGCCTTCAGACCAGAAAACTGGGGCGGCGCCAGTGTGGGGGCCCGGACCAGGGCTCCCTCCTCACAAAGGCCAGGATCCCCAATGGCTCAACCCCAGAAGGGGGCTCGGCCGTGCCACGCCGCCGATGGCTCCTGCGGGTGGGGAGGCGGCCCGGGAAGAGCCTGGATTCTTCCCAGCGCAATAGGGCTCCCGCCGCACTTGGGGCAGGCCGTGCGCCTGTCGGGGGCGAGGGCGGCCGCCTGGCGCCCGGAGCCGCAGTCCCCCCTGCCGTCCCCCCATCGCTCCTTCCCTCGCTGAAGCACTACCAGCACCAAATGGCAAAGCGCCGCTCCCCGCGCAGGGAGAGATGCGCCGCGGCCTGCGGGACGGGCTCGGCCGCCTCGCCCCCACCGCGCCCGAGCGAGCGGGCGGCGGCCGGGGAGATGGGGGGCCCGGGCCGGCCCGGCCCGCGCCGCCCCTCCCTCCGCCCGCGCCGGTCCCCAACCTGGGCATGCGCGCCGCGGCCTCCCTCCCGGTGAAGGTCAGCCCGGGGCCCAGCTGCAGGACTCCGCGGCGGCCGGGGAGGCGGCGGAGGGAGGAGGGATGCGGGGAAGAGACTTAACCCCTTCCCTGCGGGAAGATGGCCACCGAGGCCGGGCCCCAGCTGCAGTCCCGCCTTCCTGCCCTCCGTGAAGGTCCCACCACCAGGACTCCGCTCGGGGGGCGCGGCAAGAGGAGCGAGAGAGCGGGGAACATGGAAGAAGGGGCTGGAAGGAGAGAAGAGAAGCTGGCGAGGGGAGAGGGAGGAAGGGAAGGGAGGAACAAAGGAAGCGAGACTGGAGGGAAAACGGATTGCTTGGGAGAGAGCTCTTTCCTCTACTCCCTTTTCCCTACACTCCCAGCAATAAAGCTTTCCTTAGGGGAATACGATCACCCTCACTGGGGCGGCCTGAGTGTGTGTGTGTGTGTGTGTGTGTGAGAGACAGAGAGAGAGAGAAAGAGAAAACGTGAGAGGAGAGGGAGAGAGAGGAAAAGAGAGAGAGAAAGAGGGAGAAAGTGAGACCACTTGACGCTCTAAGGACCACAAAGCCTTGGTTTCTGTGTTCTGGCCATCCCTAAACCAGGCCCCACTTTCCGCCATCCAGCCTACCGGCCCGGGCTAAGCCCCAGCCCCAGGGGACCTCTGGCTAGTCCTTGGGGTCAGGCCCAGCCCCAGAGACGGCAGGAGGGGAGACTGTACCTCAACCTCCGCCTCTGGTGAGGGTCAGCAGAGGGGACCCGAAGGCCACCTTCCTCCTCCTCCTCCTGGCTGCCCCCATGCTGCTCCCAGGCCAGGGCAGCTGTGCACCTCCCTGTTTGTGTTGGGATGTTTCTGTAACCCCGAAACTCTCTGCTGCTATCAAGGGGGCTGTTTCTCTGTGACTTTGTCTTTCTGTGTCACTTTTGCAAACACACCCGAAAGAGACAAATGCAATAGATGGAAGCAAAAAAAAAACAAAAAACAAAAAACAAAACAAAAAACAAAGAAAAACTAGGACACCAAAATAATGGTGCGACCTTGGGCAAGTCACTGTACCTCCCTGTCCCTCAGTGGCCTCAGAAGTCAAAGGAGAGGCTTAAGTCAGAGCATTCCTAGAGCCCTTCCAGCTCTGAAATCCAAGAATTTCCTAAGACAGAGGCAGGAACCAAGGCAGACTGGGAGGAAGGAGAGGGCAGAGGGAGGGAGCAGAGAGAGGGAGCTGTGCCGGGAAGCAGACCCGCACCAAGTCAGTGGGGGCTGCTCACCAGGAGTGAAGCCTGGTCCCAGCTCAGCACCCCCTCCTCTATGGGGTCCTCAGGGACACGGCCCTCCCACTCACTCCCTCCATCCTCCCCTCAGAGTAGCTCTCTCTGGGTGGCTCTGCCCCTGTCATACACACCTGGCTGAGCCCTCACCCCTACACCTTCAGCATCCAGCCAGCAGGGTGGGCCTTACCTTGGGGTCCCCAGGGTCCTGTGCAGCAGGCAGGTGCATGCGAAGCTTAGTGGAATGAATGAGGCCTCCTTCCTCTCTTTGCGTGCGTGGGATTCCTCAGTCTAATGGGATGCTCCTTGACACCCCTCCCACCACACACAACACAATCAACTGCTGGTGGCAGGAGGAGAGCAGGGCTGGGCCGCTGGGCTCTGAGCCTCCCGCTGGCCCACGGGGAAGGCACATGTTGGATCCATAGCAGGTTTTTTCTTATCCCCCATTAATGAGGTGGTCGCTTGTAGCAGGTCACACACCCCATGAAAATGTGCCACACAGGCCTGGTCCCCATTTCTGCAAGGACAGAGCTGGGCTGTGGGACAGTGTTTATGTGGGATCCTGAGGGGTGCTATAACCTCTCTCCCACCTTCCAGGGTGTGGCTTTGCCTGGCGGGCAACAGGGATGCATCCAGGGACCCTGAATTGGGCAGTGCCCTGATCTGCTGGCTGTATGGCCCCTGGAGGGAGGGATGGGTCACTCAGAGCCATCCTCACTCTCCTCTCGTCTCCCTCCAGATCAACACCTGGCACATCTGGCCAGATTCAGCGGCTTAGATGTGGCTGAAACCCAGGGCAAACACACGGGGATCACATGGCCTCGGGACTCATAGGGTAGTTGGGACTCCAAACAGTAGCCAGTCTTCCCCTCTCCTCCTCCCAGGTGTGTGGGAGCCATGTCTGGCTCCACCGGCCTCCTGGTTAACAGGCAGCCAGGGCTGGGAGGTCCACCCATCTCCATAATATCCCCTGGCTCTGCTAAGGTCCCACTCCTGCCCTGCCTCAGCCGTGTCCCAAATGCCTGAGGTGCCAGGGGAGTCACCCAGTGCATGTCCCAGACATCCTACTCACCTCCCCATCTCTCTACAGATGCTGGCTGCATCCAGATGTTGGCTGCTAGGGAGCTGGGCACCCGGATCTGGGGGGCAGCCTTGTGGCTTCTGGTTGACTTGGGGTCTGCTCATGTCGGGCTGTGTGGCCCTGGGAATGCCGCTTCCTCCCTGGAACTCTGTCCTCATCTGTGAAATGAGGGTGCTGCTGCCTCCCCTCCAACCTCTGCCTCTGGAAATGCTGGCAAGGCACAGAGTGCTGCCCGCTTCACCGGGGCTTTGCGCCAGGGCCCGGCCTCTTCCACCCTGCCTGGTGTGGGGAGGCCTTTGACCGCCCTGCTAGCTGTCTCCACGTGTGCCCTATGTTCCTCAGGTCCCAGCCCTCCTCTTTCTTAGTGAGAGGACCCCCATTCTGGCACCTCCAATTCTCCTCTCTGTCTTTTGCAGCTAACAGCTCCCCATGACAGTGTCAGGACAATCCTGGTGGCCTGGCGTCCTGCCCCTCACCTTGGGAAGCTTCTGAGGACTTGTGAGGCAGGAACAGGCCTCATTTACTGCTCTGACCAGGTGTTCAGGGGGATTCCTGCCAATCACTGCATTCTGGGGTCTGGGTGTCACTGGAGTGAAGAGAACTGAATAGTTATAAAAAGTCCATCTGCATTTCTCTAAACAAATTTTTGGGAATATTAAATCAAATGGCAGTGGGCAGTGGGATGTGTAAATAAACCCCCCGTGGAAGTGCTGCATGGACTCGCCACCCAGCTGTCCTTGCTGGTCTGATACTGCACCTTCCACTCTGCACCCACGGGGCCAGGGGAACCCTCCACCTGCCCTCGGCTTTGAGGGCACCAGGTTCAATCTCACGCTGCCCTTTATCCCCAACTGCGTCAGTCACCACAGAAATCCCCAGACCCCCTCAACTCCTGCATTTTGGGCCCCACAAGGCCCTAGACCCTCCTACAGTTGCCATTTCTCCCCAACCCCTGAAACCCTCCTACTCTGTGGTCCGTCCTAAGGAACATTTCCAACATGCTCCACCTCTTCTGGAAGCATCCTCTTTGCCTTCCAGAAGCAGAAGCCAGGCTCCCTTCCAGCAGTGGCTTGACCACTGGCCTCAGGGTGGGTACGGCCCCCCGTTGCCCCTCACTGCTATTTCCAGACCCCTGGCTCTGCATCTTACCCCCAGCTAGGGAGCCTTCATTCGTGCAGATTCTGGCTCCTGGCTCATGTCACTCTCTGGAGCACCACTCCTGTCCAGTCTGCTGCATGCTCTTCTGGACATCTCTGGCCTCTCCGTTCCTTGGCAGCTCCCCTTTGAGAGATCCTCCCCGTTCCCTCAGCCACGCACTCCCAAGGTCATCTCTTAGATGACTGCAGCAACCACAGCCCCCCACTTTCAGTCCCATGAGCCCCACTTGCTGACCACCATCTCCTCTTTTTCCTTTTTCCAGTTCACCCTGTCCAGCTCCCTGACCTCCAAGTCCTGCAACTCCTCTGGAACCTCTGCTTCATTTCACCACTCTGCACCCCTCCCCACAGCTACCCCTTGCTCTTACACATTGAATCTCCTGGCTCTTTTGACGGTGGTACATAACACACAATTGACCATTTTAACCTCCCTTGCATGTACTCTTTTTTTTTTTTTTTTTTTTTTTTTTTTTGAGACGGAGTCTTGCTCTGTCACCCAGGCTGGAGTGCAGTGGTGCGATCTCGGCTCACTGCAACCTCTGCCTCCTGGGTTCAAGCAGTTCTCCTGCCTCAGCCTCCCAAGTAGCTGGGACTACAGGTGCCTGCCACCATACCCGGCTAATTTTTTGTATTTTAGTAGAGACTGGGTTTCACTGTGTTGCCCAGACTGGTCTCAAACTTCCTGACCTCAGGCAATCTGCCTGCCTCGGCCTCCCAAAGTGCTAGGATTATAGGCATGAGCCACTGCGCCTGGCTTTTTTTTTTTTCTTTGAAACAGAGTGTCACCCTGTCGCCCAGGTGACGTGATCTCAGCTCACTGCAACCTCTGCCTCCTGGGCTCAAGCAATTCTTGTGCCTCGGCCTCCTGAATAGCTGGGACCACAGGTGCACACCATCATGCCTAGTTACTTTTCGTATTTTTAGTAAAGACAGGGTTTCACCATGTTGGCCAGGCTGGTCTCGAACTCCTGACCTCAAGTGATCAGCCCACCTTGGCCTCCCGAAGTGCTGGGATTACAGGCATGAGCAACTGCACCCGGCCCCTTACATATACTCTTGACTCTCTTAAGAGGTAAATCCAGCTTCATCAATTCCTCCCCTGCAACCATGCACCTGAATGTGGCCAGAGAAAGACACACAGCTACCCCTCCCGGTCTCATTGTGGATTTGGCATGAGCTCAGCTGGCATCGTGCTGCCCGGCAGACCACTCTTCCCACAACAGTCACATCTATGCCTGCTCCCACACCCTGACAGGAGTTTTTTGCATCTTCTCCCTCCTCTGACCTCCAACCTCTCCTCTATCCTCCTCACTCCCAGCTCATGTCCCTGTTTTCCCCCTTCACTGAGAAAAAAGAAGCTTCCGAAGAACTTCCAGAGCCTCCCACCACACCCTCTGCCTGCCAGCAGCTGATCCCGTTCCTCCAGATGAGCTCTCTGTGCTCCCGACTACAGCCAGCCGTGCCTCCATGTGCCAGCTCTGTCCCTCCTCCACACCAAGGACACTGCTCCAGCAATTCTCTCCCACACCATCATTTCATCAACATTCCCCTCTCCCCTGGAGTTCCCCCAGCAGCATGTGCAAGTTCTGTTACATCTCCACTGGAAACAAACGCTCCTCTTTCATTTTTTATTATGTTTTAAAAAATAGAAGTGAAGTCTCACTATGTTGCCCGGGCTGGTCTCAAACTCCTGGGCTCAAGTGATCCTCCCGCCTCAGCCTCCCAAAGTGCTGGCATTATAGGCGTGAGCCCCTGCACCCGGCCTCCTGAAACAATCTCTCTTAACCCTACTTATCCTACAGTTTGCTGCCCAGTAGCAACAAAACTTCTCAAAAGAGTTGTCTCATTTGTGCTCTTCCATTCTCCCTGAATCCCAATCCTGTCAGATGCAGCTCCGGCTGCTCCACTGAAACACTCCTGGCAGGGCCACCGGTAGCTTCCACATTGGCAAATGCGGCTGTCAGTTCTTAACCTACTGCAACCTCCACCTCCTGGGTTCAAGTGATTCTCCTCCTCAGCCTCCCAAGTAACTGGGACTACAGGCGCCCGCCATCACACCCGGCTAATTTTTGTATTTTTAGTAGAGATGGGGTTTCACCATATTGGCCAGGCTGGTCTCGAACTCCCGACCTTGTGATCCACCCGCCTCGGCCTCCCAAAGTGCTGGGATTACAGGTGTGAGCCACTGCACCTGGCAAAGTCACAACACTCTGTCCTCTTTCAAACATTTCCTCCCGTGGAGGGAGGACACTTCCCCCTCTTGGCTGACCTCCTGCCTCCTGGGCTGCTCTTTCTCAGGCCCTGGGGACCATCCAGTTCTTCTCCTTCCCTCTCCATGCAGGAGCACCAGGACTCAGGCCTGGGTCCTCCTCACCTCTCCACACTCACTTCCTCGGAGATCTCATCCTTTGTGCGGTCTTATCACATCCAGCACCACCCATATGTCAGCAGCTCCCAGTTTCCTCCAGCCCGGTCCTCTCTCCCAATCCTTGGACACATCTATCCAATCACCTATTCAGCGTTTCCACCTGGATCTTCAGTGGACAGCTCAAACATGGTCTGTCCAAAATGAGCTCCTGCTCTTTTGCCTCAAACCCCATCCTCCACCCACAGTCTTCTCTCTCCTTCCAGCTGCCCAGGCCCACACCTTGGAACACCCTGGACCCCTGCCTTTCCCTCACACCCCACATGCACTCTGAAGGCACATCCTGTTGGCTCTGGACCCAGCAGCCCACTGCTTCTCACCTCTCCCCGGGTGCCGCCCAAGCTCCAAACCACAACTACTGGGTAGCCTGCTTCCAGCCTCGCCCTGACAGTCTGTTCTCAACATGGCAACAAGTTCTTTAAAAAGGGAGTCAGGACCGGGCGCGGTGGCTCATGCCTGGAATCCCAGCACTTTGGGAGGCTGGAGGTTGGTGGATCACTTGAGGTCAGGAGTTCGAGAGCAGCCTGGCCAACATGGTGAAACCCCGTCTGTACTAAAAAATACAAAAATTTGCCGGGTGTGGTGGCATGCAGCTGTAATCCTAGCTACTTGGGAGGCTGAGGCAAGAGAATTGCTTGAACCCGGGAGGCAGAGGTTACAGTGAGCCAAGATTGTGCCACTGCACTCCAGCCTGGACAACAGAGTGAGACTCCGCCTAAAACAAAAAAGAAAAAGAAAAAAAAAAAAGAAAGAAAAAGGGAGTCAGATTATGGCATTGCTCTGCTCTAAACCCTCCAGGGCTTCCATCTTATTCCAAGCAAGGGCCAAGGTCCTGAAGGTCCTGCAGGATCTGGTCTCATCCTTACTCCCTGTCCCCTCTGCTCTCACCTCTTGCTATCTCCCTCACCACCTTCTCTCTGCCCTGGCCTCTGTGCTCCCTGCAGTGCTTTGGAAACTCCAGGTCCATGCCAGTTCAGGATGCTCTTCCTCTGGCAATCTACCTGGTGGACTCCTCACCTCCCAAAAGCCTTTATTCACATGTCTCCTCCCCAATGAGGCACAGTCTGTCTCCCTGATTAAAAACTGCAAGCCCTCTCCCTCCACACACCCATCTCTTTTATTCCCCTCCACTCTCCCTACAGGACCCTATACCTTCTACCTTTCTATATCATCTACTCCCTACATTGATGCCTAACTTTTTTTTTTTTCTCCATTAGAATGTAAGCTCCAGGCCGGGCGCAGTGGCTCACACTTGTAATCCCAACACTTTGGGAAGCCAATCACCTGAAGTCAGGAGTTTGAGACCAGCCTGGCCAACATGGTGAAATCCCGCCTCTACTAAAAATACAAAAATTAGCCATGTGTGGTGGCAGGCACCTGTAGTCTCAGCTACTCAGGAGGCTGAGGCAGGAGAATCGCTTGAACCTGTGAGGCAGAGGTTGCAGTGAGCGAAGATCACACCACTGTACTCCAGTCTGGGTGACAGAGTGAGACTCTGTCTCAAAAAAATAAAAAATAAAAAAAGAATGTAAGCTCTGAAAAGGTAGGGGCTGTGTGTGTGTGTGTGTTTTCTAAAGGAGGCAGGGCTTTTTATCTGTTTTCTTTGCTGCTGAATCCCAAGTACCTGGCACATGGCAGAGCCTCCAACATGTGATGCGTGGAGGTGAAGAGAGCCCACTCTGACCCCATTCAGGATCTTCAGCACAGATTTCCAAATGCCAGCTGAGGTTACAACCTGAGACTTGTTTTGTTTTGTTTTGTTTTTTTGAGATGGAGTTTCACTCTTTTCACCCAGGCTTGAGTGCAATGGCACAGTCTTGGCTCACTGCAACCTCCGCCTACTGGGTTCAAATGATCTCCTGCCTCAGCCTCCTGAGTAGCTGGGATTACAGGCACGCACCATCACGCCCAGTTAATTTTTGTGTTTTTAGTGGAGACGGGATTTCACCATGTTGGCCAAGCTGGTTTCGAACTCCTGACCTCAGGTGATCCACCTGCCTTGGCCTCCCAAAGTGCTGGGATTACAGGCATGAGTCACCATGCTTGGCCGAGACTTGTTATCATAGGAGTAATAACATTGGTTTAGATTTGTATAGGATTTTACCATTGACCAAGTACTTCCACACACAGTAACCTGTCTGATCCCAAAAGATAACCCTATCAGGTTCCTGGCAGGGTCCCCATTATAAAGATAATGAAAATGAGGCTAGAAGAAGTTGTGTGACTTGCCAAAATTCACTGTGCTATCACAGGGTGGAGCTAGGATTGCAAATCAGGTTTCCTGTCCTCAAGGTTACTGGGTTTTCTCCTTTACCCCAAGCTGCCTCCCCAGTGTCCCCATGCTAAAGCTTGCCTGCTGGGGGTAGTGACAGACTCACCAACATACACACCCCACCTTCCCCAAACACCTGCCTTTTAAAGAAGGAAATCAAGATCCCTGAAAGCCTGTAGAGCTAAGCTGAATTACCCTTAATTATCCTTTTAAACACACCCCTCAAAATCTCAAGCTGATTGTTCGAAACATTGGGAATACAAATTCTAGAAAATGTGCTACCACCAAGGTGTCTGAAATAAATTTCAATGCATTTGAGAAGGTTCCCTTTGTTACTTTTCAGCCAAAAACAAGAAAAAATAAAAAATGAATGCTAAACTTGGAACAAGCCCCTTGTTCCTGTGGCTTCTCTGGTCCTCACGACCAAGTGTAACTCCTATACATGCTCGAATCCCACAGCGACATGCCACCCCGCCCCCTACCTGGACCTCAGTTGGCTATCCTTTGGGAACGTCTCGTTACCCTGACATAGCCAAGGGGTGCCCTGGGACAGCCCCCTACCACCTCGCCTTGCCTTCCTGGTGCCACTTGGTGCTAGGTTTAGAGAACTTAAAGAGGATCCAGCTGGCCCTTAAGAGGGGTAGGAGAAGCGATGAGAACAGCAACAGACTCTGTCTATGCCGAGTGGACCACCAATTTCTTGGAGAACCAGGCAAAAGTAAGTGGGATTGAGAAGAGATGGGGCTTGTGAGGCTTGTCCATGACCAAGGACTTCACAGGAAGCTCAGCTTCTTGCCGGCCCCACACAGCACACTGGTAACTCAGCAGACTTTACTCTGGGGCTCAAATGGCTACAGTGGCACCGAGAAGTCTCGTGAAGACTCACCATGGGGCAGGCAGTGGGGAGGCGGCAGGTGTTGGGGCCTGCTCTCGGCAAACCCTTGTAACTAAGGCTAGCTATGCTCTCCACCCCTGCCTGAACCCACTGCCCTGGGCAGGGTCTCTGCAGTCCACAGTGTGATGGCTCCTAGCCTGGATTCTAGAACAGGGTTTCTCCAGTTGGCACTGCTGACATCTCGGGCTGGATGATTCTTTATTGTGGGGGTTGCCTTGTGCACTGTATGATGTTAGGAGCATCCCTGGCCTCTATTCTTTACCGTGTGGCAAACAAAATATCTCCAGATGTTGACCCTTGTCCCTGGAGGGTGAAATTGCCCCAGGGTTGAGAACCACAGCCCTTGAGTCAATTAGTTCTGGGTTCAAACCCCACCCAGTCACTGAGTGATCATAACCCTGATCATGTTACCTGACCTGTCGGAGCCTCAATTTCCCCATCTGCAAAACTGGGGGTCTCTCACGTGATACACGGGTGGATGTGAGGATTAAAATGTGGTTGAGCATGTGCAGGATTCAGCACAGTGCCTGGCACAGGGTCAACACTTAACGAGCAGCAGCTGTTAGCATCAGCTTCCCAACGGTCCTGCCTGCTTGTCCCACAGCCTGGATTCCCTGTGGCCTCGGCTGCTGCTCATCTGTCTTATCTCCCAGACTTGAATGATCCTGCTTCCAACCAACCCCCAGCTAGGGTGGGGCGCAGTGGAACCAGGGAGCTCTCAGAACCCTTCAGTGGCAGGCTCATCACAAACGCCACGGCGGGTACAGGTGAGGGCCGAGCTGCCACTTTTAGAAGCCAGCCAGGTGATCATTCAGAGTGGCTAATTACGGCAGCTCTGGGAGCCCTGCGGGAAGTGTGGGGTCTACTCAAACCACTGGACCCTTCCTTGGGCAGAGAACAGCCACAAGTGGTGTTAGCGTGCAGGGGGTTATGCCGTGGGAAACCTGTGGTCCCGCAACTGAGCTGTGGGGGCTGCAGCTCGGGCTGCAGGACAGGAGGGAGACATTCAGAAGCCACCACACGTTAGCACATCCACTGCACTTAAACTTTTTTTTTTTTTTTTGAGACAGGGTTTTGCTCTGTCGTCTAGACTGTAGTGCAGTGGTGTGATCACAGCTCACTGCAGCCTGGACCTCCTGGGCTCAAGCTATCTTCCCACCTCAGCCCCCTGAGTAGCTGGGACTACAGGCACGTGCCACCATGCCCGGCTAATTTTTAAATTGTTTGTAGAGACAAGGTCTTGCTGTGTTGCCCAGGTGGATCTCGAACTCCTGGGCTCAAGGAATCCTCTCACCTCGGCCACTCAGAGTGTTGGGATTACAGGCATGAGCCACCATGCCCAGCTTTGGGACTTAAATTTAAAAAGACACTGTAAGGCCAGTTACGGCCTAGAAAAGCAGAGGTTTGGGAACTGCTGATAACGGCATCTGAGGAAAAGCAGGGCCTTCTCCCACCCCGTGCGCTCCTCTGCCTTCTGTTCTCTGTACACGTTTAGTGAGCACCTCCTTTGGGACGGCTCCTGGGAAGCGCTGCCCATTTACATGCATGACATGGCCTCCGCCTGTGAGACCTGGTGGTCACTGAGAAAGACAAGATGGATAGAGGCTTTTGTGCCAGGTGTGTCCAGAGGGCCCTGCGGGAGCAGGGAGGAGGGGACCCTAACAGGGTGGGGCAGGGCTACCCCAACAGGTGTCTCAGAGTAGCGACACCTAAGCAGGACCCTGAGTGCAGCCAGGGAAAGCCCCAGCTGGGCAGGATGCCCAAGGCTGGTATGGGGTACTGTGGGTCTCAGGGGCTCTGCCTCCTTGGGCACCTCTGTGAAGGTCAGGGGAGAGGCACCCAAGACTCGTGCTTTATCTTGGCGAGAGTCATGAATAGTGGAAAGGGCAGGACAGGTGCCCTGCAGAGCCCAGCAGGCTAAAACTAGTGACAGGGAAGCCAGCACACACGGCTCTTATTGTGAGCAGCCACTGTTTGTTCCAAGCTCAGTTCAAGTCCACAGTCCCCCTACCTTGCGAGGACAATCCTTAATCCACCTAACAAGTGGGGAAACTGGGGCCTAAGGAAGCAAAATGACTGGTGCAAGGTTGCAGAGCTGGTAGGGGTGGAGCTGGGATTTTCATCCGGGTGGCCTGTGTCTAGCCCAGATCCTAGCCCAGAGGCTGTGGGCAGACTTGATGGGAAGAAGTGGAATGTGCCAGACACTCCTGCTAAACGGATTTTTTTTTTTTATTAAAAAAATGCCAAGGGGTGTTCTGAGGGATTTAAATCAAGGCTGAAGCTATAACCACAACTTCAAACCTGGGAGGCAGCTGGGGAGGGAGGGGAAAGAGAGGCAGGATGGCCATGTGTCCACCAAGGCCCTACCACTTTCACCAAGGAGGCCTCCTCACCAGCCTCAAAGCCCTCTCTTTGCCCTCCCCAGGTTCCACCTTGGAGAATGTCCCTCTTGTCCCTCCAAACCTCAATCCTGCCCATCTACATCGCCATATCTTTCGAGCCATCCAATTCCCTCAGCCCAACTCCAGGGTCCAGCCATTTTCCATGCTGCTCTGTGGTTGTTATTATGAACATCCTCTTCTCCCTTGGCCCTCATATTTAATCCATAGGCAAATTTTATTAGTTTCACTGTTATCTGCTCTCTCAAGCCCAGTGGTCTCTGCATTTTTTCTGTCACTACCCTGGTCCAGGCCAGCACTATCTTTCTTCTGCACTGATTGTCCCATCTCTCCATTCTGTCTCTCTCTACAGCATGGCCAGAGTGATCTTTTAAAAAATGCAGTGAGGACCATAGTACATCCTTGCTTAAGATCTGACAATGGTTTCACGGCACTGACAGAATCCACATTCCTTGCCGGGGCTCACAGGGCTGACTCCACCTTGTGGGTGCCTTCAGCTCCGCCAGTCCCTATCTGGTCCTCAAACTCACTGGGTCCCTGCCCACCTCAGGACCTCTGCACCTGCCATTCTCTTGACCTGCTATGATCAGCCACTGGGTCTGAAGGTCAGGTTCCTGATGACAGGATTTTTTTTTTTTTCGAGACATAGTCTTACTCTGTTGCCCAGGCTGGAGTGCAGTGGTGTGATCTTGGCTCACTGCAACCTCTGCCTCCCGGGTTCAAGCGATTCTCCTGCCTCAGCCGCCTGAGTAGCTGGGATTACAGGTGCCCACCACCACACCTGGATAATTTTTATATTTTTAGTAGAGACGGGGTTTCGCCATGTTGGCCAGGCTGGTCTCGAACTCCTGATATCAAGTGATCTGCCTGCTTCAGCCTCCCAAGGTGCTGGGATTAGAGGTGTGAGCCACCGCACCGGGCCAAAGTCAGGATTTTGCCCCGAAACAGAGAGGAGCTAATGTCAGCTCCTGCCTTGGAAAGTGCCCCAGGATGTGCAGTGGCTTTTGGCACAGGGTGTTGGAAGAGGAGAGCATGATTGTAAGCCATTCCAAAGCCCAAGATGAGTGCTCTGAAGATGGTCTCACACAAGAAGCCACCAGGCCAGGCCAGGCCAGCGCCTAGGGTAGGAACTGTGGGAGTTCCTCTGGAGGACGGAGGCAATCACCCGCTAAACACCTAACTCCTCAGCAGGCCACCTCCTTCTCCCTGATGTGGAGGTGAGGAGGTCAATGGTGGGATCCATGGAGTTCTGGGGAGTCCAGCGGAGCTGGGCCCAAGCCTCTGCTGGAGGCAGCGTCGGAAGCCAGCATGGAGCAGCAGCAGTGGTGGTGGTGGCGGAGGGGGAGCAGACCGTGGGGCCAGGCCCAGGACTAGCTGGGAAGGTGGCATACTGACTGCCCAGGGTAACTGCCGGAACAGGAGGCTGGAGGCTGCCCTCTGGCTCTTCATGGAGCCAGGTGGGGCACTAGTGTTCCAGCAGCCCAGGGGCCCAAGGACTGGACAGTGGCAGGGAGTCGACCTGTCCCTCGGGGCCTTGGTTCTTCCTGTGATGGGGGTAGCCCAGGGTTTTGAACCCCATCAGCTCCCTGAGGCTCTGACCATCTTGCTCCTCTGTAAGACACATCTCCAAATTCTGAAGGCACCTGTAAGAGTACCCCTGCTATGGGATGAACTGACTGTGTCTCCCAAAATTCATATGTTGGAGTCCTAACCCCTAATATATCAGAATGTGATCTTATTTGGGGATAGGGTCGCTAAAGAGGTAATCAAGTTAAAATGAGGTCATTAGGGTGGGCCCTCATCCAATAGGACTGGTGTCCTTACAAGAAAGGGAAATTTGGGCACAGAGACTTGCACAGAGAGATGATGATGTAGAGACAGAGGGAGAGGATGCTCAACTTCTAGCCAAGGAGAGAGGCCTGAGACAGATCCCTCCCTCACAGCCTTCAGAAGGAACCAACCTCACTGACACCTTGATTTCAGACTTCCAGCCTCCCACACTGGGACCAGGAATCTCTGTTGTTTAAGCTTCCAGGTCTGTGGTCCTTTGTTGGGGTGGCCCTAGTGACCCAACACCCCCACAGCCTGCTCTTCAGGACTCCCAGGGTGGTCGTCATGAGACCTGCCTGCTAGTCCACCTACCACCTGGGCCTCCCCTCGGAACATCCTCTGGTTTGCCTGATGAAAGCAAGCCCTCCGAGCAGGGTGCAAAGCACGGGGCAGAATCCAGGCCAGAAGGCCTGAGTTTGAGCCTTTATTCCATCATCCGTTGACAGGAGTATAAAAGTGCCAAGTCACCATTAACCTCTCTGATCTCAGTCTCCTCATCAGTGGGCATTTATCATCTTACCTCTCTCACCGGGTTATTGTGCATAGCAAAATAGTAATGATTTGCCATATGTGAAAATTCTCTTTAAGTCACAGAGTACTGAGTAAAGTCATCATGGCCATTAATGTATCACTCTTTGGTAATCACTCATTGCACTGTGGACTTGAACTGACCTTATTGTCAATTTAACCTCATTTTTTTTCTTTTCTTTTCTTTCTTTCTTTGATACAGAGTCTCGCTCTATTGCCCAGGCTGGAGAGCAGTGGCGCGACCTCGGCTTACTGCAATCTCCGCCTCCAGGGTTCAAGCGATTCTCATGCCTCAGCCTCCTGAGTAGCTGGGATTACAGACGTGTGCCACCATGCCTGGCTAATTTTTGTATTTTTTGTAGAGATAGTGTTTCACCATGTTGGCCAGGCTGGTCTCAAACTCCTGACCTCAAATGATTGCCCACCTCAGCCTCCCAAAAGGCTGGGATTACAGGCGTGAGCCACCACGCCCAGCCAATTTTTTTTTCCTACTCTATGCAAAACATGTCTCCCTATCCCCTACTTGTAAAGTTGTCTTTTTGTCTCAAGAAGGGACACTTAACATTTACTCCTGTTAATATTCATCTTCTAAGAATTAGCCCATAATTCTTAGAAGGTGAATGTTGACAGCTTTTGAATATTAATTCAAAATATCCAAATATTCACCATCTTTTCTGGCTGTGTGTCATTCATAAATCCAGTGAGTGTGACCATCAATCTGCATCTAAATCTTTGCTGAATGTATTGAGAAAGGGACAGGAAGCAAGACAAGGCTCTCTCTCCAGACTAATGTACACCCTTTGGGGCTTAGTCTTTCTTCAATTCTCAGCAAATTTGCCCAGTGATAGTAACATCCAGCCAGCAATATGCTAGTGTGTCATGTCAGAACATCAGCCACTGTGGGAGGTTTTTTTTTTTTTTTTTTTGAGATAGGGTCTGGCTATTGCCTAGGCTGGAGTACAGTGGTGTGATCATGGCTCATTGCAGCATGGACCTCCTGGGCTCAAGCCATCTTCCTGCCTCAGTCTCCTGAGTAGCTAAGACTATAGGTGCATGCCACCATGCCTGGCTAACTGTTAAAATGTTTTGTAGAAATGGGGTGTTGCTTTGTTGCCTAGGCTGGTCTTGAACTTTTGGCGTTAAGTGAGCCTCCCAAAGTGGCCTCCCAAAGCGCTGGGATTACAGGCTTCAGCCACTGCACTCAGCTAGTGGTATTTATACCACAGGAATTGGCGAACGATACAAGCCGGAACTCTGCTCCCACGCCCCATCCTGCCAAGAGCCAGTTGTTAAACATTTATCGGCACACCACTGCATCCAGCCCACGTTTATGTATCATACCCTAAAGATATAGGGAAACACTTTGTCAAACACCTCCAAATTAACACATAGAGCTTCATGGAGCTTAGCCTACAAAATAGTTCAACATGCATTATCCAATTTGGTTCTCTCCACACTCCAGGAAGCTGAAAGGATGACTATTACTATATCCATTTTAAAGACAGGAACACAAGGCGTAGAGAGTTCTTTAAAGACTGACTCAGAGCTGGAGGGCAAGTTAGTGTCGAAAGTGAGGCTCAAACTCCTGTTTTCTTTTTTTTTTTTTTTTTCTTTTTTTTTGAGACGGAGTCTCGCTCTGTCGCCCAGGCTGGAGTGCAGTGGCCGGATCTCAGCTCACTGCAAGCTCCGCCTCCCGGGTTCACGCCATTCTCCTGGCTCAGCCTCCCGAGTAGCTGGGACTACAGGCGCCCACCACCTCGCCCGGCTAGTTTTTTGTATTTTTTTAGTAGAGACGGGGTTTCACCGTGTTAGCCAGGATGGTCTCGATCTCCCGACCTCGTGATCCGCCCGTCTCGGCCTCCCAAAGTGCTGGGATTACAGGCTTGAGCCACCGCGCCCGGCCCAAACTCCTGTTTTCTGATCATAAGGTCCATGTTCTTTTTGAGTCACTATCTGACTGCTCCCCCATTCGTTATCAAATGTACTCTGAAGTCCTCAGGGGTTGGTACTCTGGGTTTAAGTTAAGACACAGACAAGTTGAGAGGGATTCTACAACAGCCCCGCCCTTCCCATTAGCAGTCATCATGAGGATTTATGAGCACTGCTTCTCAAACTGGGATTCGGGTCTGTTGTGGGAGAGGGTCCTCAAGTTTTTGAAAAGACTCTGCATTTTGTTTATAATTTCATTGTAATTATAATGTAGCTGACAAGAAGCCAACTAAAGCGAGAGCAGGCCAGGTGCAGTGGCTCAAGCCTGTAATGCCAGCACTCTGGAAGGCTGAGGTGGGCAGATTGCTTGAGCTCAAGAGTTGGAGACCAGCCTGGGCAACATAGCAAGACTCCTCTCTACTAAAATTCAAATATATTAGCTGGGTGTGGTGGTGCACACCTGTAGTTCCAGCTACGTGGGGCACTGAGGTGGGAGAACTGCTTAAGCCCAGGAGGTTGAGGCTTCAGTGAGCCATGATCGCACCACTACTGCAGCCTAGGCGATGGAGCCGAGATCCTGTCCCATAAATAAATAAACAAACAAACAAACCAATAAAGTGACAGCAATTCTTAATGCAGTGTTTCTCAAACTGGGGGCCCTGAGTTCTCAGTGAGAAATGCTGGTTTGTTTTCTGGGCTAGGGGATAGAAGGGAGGGAAGGGGACAAGCGGCAGGCAAGGAGATCTCAAGGTGAGTGTTACAAACTGGGCAGGGCAGACAGGTTTTGCTCAGCCCTCACTGTGTCCTAAACACTTTAATTAGACACCAACCTTAAAGACTGAGAGATTTCGCATCAAAGCCAGATTTCCAGAATCTCTAAAAAAAATGAGAAATTTGGCAAGACCAGACCACCAGTCCACTTAGAGACAATCAGGTGGAGCTGAGAAGGGGCTGTACCTTTTCAGAGGGGCGAGAGCCCTCCCATTTGCCACATCTCCTCCCCATTCCCTATTTTAGGGGTTGCAAACTCAGATACTCCTAGGGGCACAGCAGTGACAGTCAATGAGTGGAACAGGCTGTGTGTGAGATGATAAATGGTCTTTGACTGTGAGCCTCAGTGCTGGGGGCAAAAGAGGAGGGGCTGGGTTGAGACCCTGAATAAAGGGGTGGCTGTCTTATCCCTGTGAGGGCCCCTGAGGTTTGGGCACAGCAAATTTCTGAGGGCTAAATGTGGTGGAGAGACACCAGTTGGGACTCTTGCCTTGACCACTGGGAAAGTTCCTTCATGCCCTGTGCCTCAGTTTCCTTATCTAGAGTGATGATGATTGTAACAGCACTTACCTTATAGTGTTGTGGCTAGGATAAATTAAACCACATAAAATTCTCTCTTTTTTTTTAAATGTAGAGATGGGGTCTCGCTTTGTTGCCCAGCCTGGTTTTGAACTCCTGGCTTCAGGCGATCCTCCTGCCTTGGCCTCCCAAAGTGCTGGGATTACAGGCATGAAGCACTGCGACTGGCCTAAAATTCTTGAACTAGTTCTCAAAGCCTACAATGAGCCCTCAGTCTCTACTGGCTGCTATTACTCTGCCCCCAGCCACTTCACTCTTGCACTTCCTGCAGGTCACTGTGTTTGTGGCAGCTGCTCTTGAATCTGAGGTAGGGGCTGTGCTGGTGGGTGGCGGGTGGCAGGGGGAGACATCTCTGTCCACTGAATGGCTCAAAAGTGTCTCAAAGACAGAATTTTCTTCTGAAGGAAGAGGCCTGGGTAAGATGCAAGTGAGGTGATGGTGCAGGGGGAGTTAGAGGGGAAACTGAGGCATGAAAAGGCAAAAGTACAGTGCTGCTTCCTGCTGGGGAGAGTGGAGTAGGTGCTGTAGACCTGAAACTGGAGCTCAGCTTCTCTTGCATCTACTTAGGCCCCCACGGGGGGCACCTTCCCACCCACTGGCACCTCCTTCAAGCCCACCCACCCTCGAGGCCCCTGCTGTGGATTCAGCTGCCGGCCCACCCTGAGCCATCTCCAGGGACCACAGGGCTCTCTCCTGGGCCCTGCTGACTCACTTTTTCTTTTTTCCAATGAAAAACTTTATGAAAGGCAAAGAAGACAGGCCTCTCACACCTGCAGACTGCACCAGGCTAGATGGGAGCTGTGGGCTGGAAAGATGGGCTAAAGCTAAGATAGCTCCATGTTGGGGCTGACAGATATGGAACAGGAAGAATGGACTGCTGGGTGCCTGGGTGGTGGCCAGTGGTATAAGCAGGCAGCATGAATGGCAGGCTGGGACCTGCAACCAAGGGAGGCATCAGTGGCATTAGATGGTGCTCTGGGGTACGCAGATGACACCTAGAGCAGGGACAGCACTCAGCATCCCATGTGAACACTTGCAGTGGCAAGGGGCGCTTGGTGAATGCAGGCATTGTGCAGAAGGTCTGGCATCACTGTTGCTTCTTTATAGAAGGGCATGATGTCCCATTCTACAGACGAGACATGTCACTCAGAAAACTGAGTACCTTTTCCTCATCTGTCTGGCTGGAGAGGGAGAGCTCACCTTCTAGCACAGGCCCAGGTGGCTCCAAGCGTGGGCCATGGCCTTGGGGGGGATCTCCAATGCTCCCCAGGGGGCACAAAGACAGTGAATCTTTGAAAGAGCCAGAGCTGGATGTTCCGGGCGGAGACACAGGTCCTGTGGGAAAACTGCCTCCAAATGTTGAAAGGTGGTCAGATGGCTTGGAGGGAGAAAGGGGTTTCTCCCTGCAACTCCAAAAGGCAAAACCAAGGTCAGAGGGAGTGACATTCTCCTTCACCACGGGAATAACTGAAGAGGGAATGAGCATGGAGCACTCCTCCAACCACGGAGTTACAGGAGGGAGGGCTGCTGGGCGCGGGGCGTGGGGCAGCTCGGGCAACAGCAGGACAAGGCTGGCAGGCAAGAAAGGCCCCCCCTTGCATCGTGGTAGTGTTGAGAGGGTGACGCTGACAGCACCAAGAGGGATCTGGGGCTCATTTTAGAATCAGCCATAGAACCATCCCCTCTCTGTCCACTGCCTCACACATCTGTTCATTCATTCAAGAAATATTTCTCTGTACTGTGTGGAACAAGACAGATGCAGCCATGCCTTTAAGGAGCCCTACAGCTCAGCATGAGACTCTTTGGTAGGTGCTGCAAGACAGAAAAGAGTGGGTGGCCCTCACGCCCAAGCAGGGGTGGGAGAAAGACTCCCTGCAAGAGGTGGAACTGAAGTGGAGACTTCAAGATGAGTGCAGTTAGCCAGGTGAAGGGAGCTGGGAAGGGTGTCGGAGGTGCAGGGAACAGCAGGTGTGAGGGCCCTGAGTGAGGGCACAAGAATGAAGCCACAAGGAAGTGGAAGGCGGAACAAATCAAATTTGTGTTTAGGAAGCCCATTCTGGTTACAGTGCTGGGCTGGGGTCTGATGCAGGGGCAAGGCTGAGTATGCGGCACTCAGATGGCGGCAGAAGACCACAGTGCATGGACTAGGGCGGTGACGTGGGCAATCAGGAGCGGATGGAATTGACACTTATCTAGGAAATAACATCAAATAAAAGGATGTGGTAATTGTTCCAATGGAGAGATAAGAAAGGGGGTGGACTTGGTCATTCCAGGTCTGGACCTGAGCCTCGAGGTCACTGTTCAGCAATGTGGCCCGTCCACCCCACCGCAGAGGGGTCCTACTCCCTTGTCTTCACGTGTTCACAAGGAAAATGTACTCTATTCCCAGGAGAGGAGATGCTGGAATGACCCTGGCCCTCTCCCCACCCTTCTTCCCTGTGGGAGGAGGCTCTGTCCGATGAGGTGGTAAGGGCCTGCGCCAGCTGGACGATCCTTCTCCCGGGAGGGTGGGGTAAAGGTGCTGAAGGCAAAGCTGCTTATCCTGTGGCCAGTGTTCCCCTTCCAGGCGAGTCTGTTTTAGGACACAGATCATCTCCTTCTGCTCCCGTGCCCAGGTAAGCAAACCCAGGTTAGGAAATAGGACAACACTTGGGCCTCAGGTTCAAGCCTCTCTTCAGCTCGACTTTCCCTGCACTTAAGTTAACTGAGGCCTGTGCCTGTTTTTGCATGGGTTCAGGACCTGTGGGGAAAGACCAGGGCTGGTCCCTCCTCATACCCAAACTCACCTGTGGGGCCTACGTGCTGAAGGAGTTCTTTATTTCCTATAAGGATATTACCCCTACTGGAGAATGTGACTGTACTTAATTTCCAATTTTAAATAAATCTTCCTGCTGCCTGATATTTATCAGAAACATGGTTGTAAATATCAACATACAGAGTATTTCCTGGCCAGGTTCGATGGCTCATGCCTGTAATCCCAGCACTTTGGGAGGCTGAAGTGGGAGGACTGCTTGAGCCCAGGAGTTTGAGACCAGCCTTGGAAATATAGTGAGACCTCATCTCTACTAAAATAAAAACAAAACAAAAAGAGCAAAAGCTAGGGGGCATTGTGGCTTGTGCTTGTAGTCCCAGTTACTCAGGAAGCTAAAGCAGGATCACCTGAGCCCAGGAGTTCGAGGCTGCAGTGAGCCATGATCATACCACTGCACTCCAGCCTGAGCAACAGTGTGAGACCCTGTCTCTTACAAAAGAGAAAGAGGGTATTTCCTGAAGGTAGTAATGCACTCCTCTAGTTGCTCCGAATTTTAAGTTTGGGTTAAGCAATATTACCAATATGTTTATGGCTGGGCAGTATTGTGTTGGTCCTTGCCTTAGCCCTAGGAAGCAGTTGTGACATTGTTGAGAACATTGCGTAGCTCTGTCACATGGTATCCCCTTCATTTCCTCATACAGGAGAGACCTCCCAAGGGCTCGGGACCAGAAATCACAGTGATTTGAGCAAGTTGTCTGATTTTTTATCTTATGCACAGTGTAAATCATGTAATTGCTTGCTTCTCTGCTCGCATCAGGGTCTCTGGGCCTCATGGTTTGCATCTGGTGCCGCAGCCACATCCTAGGCGGCACCATGTTTTCTGTACTCTATCTCCGTCTCCGTTTCCTCACTATATGTATCTTTGAAAACTACCTGAAACCCTTTTCAGGATGAGGCAGAGCATAAGAACACCTCCCTGTGTCTTCCTCTCCCTCCCTCATGGCACAGTGTCCCTCACTCCAGGGCATTTGCCCAGAACGCTCTTCGGTCTGGGAAAAAGGTTCACGTGGGAGATGGTCCAAGTTTTTAAGTTCCAGTAGGAGGCCTGTGTGGGGCGCATGCTCATGAGGCACGTTCTGAAATCCCTGGAAGTAAGTGTAGGGTGCCAAGAATTGGTGTCACAGCTTGGAAAGTCAATAAACAGAACGTGCTATCCCAAAAGGTGGGCCTGGCCGAAGTGATCAGCCCTCCCCTATGGTCCTTTATGAGTCACCAAGGATTCCCACACCCCTCATTAGCAAGGAGCACCGGGGGACACAGCAATGGTCCCTACAAGACGTCCCTCAGCCAAGTACCCGTCAGAAGCAGGCGGTGGCCTCAGCTTGGCCCCAGATGGTTCTGAGTCCAGCCACAGCTGAGGGAAGTCCACTCATCCCTGAGGGGTGTCTCCGCCTCCTCCCGGTGACACCTCTAGCTCATTACCTCCACCACTTAATTCTCACTAATCACTTGCAATCACACTGCCAGCTTGGGGTGAGGACGGATGCCTAGGCACTAGCACCAGGCCTGTCAGCATCCAAATGCCCAAGTGCCTGCCTGGCTGCCAAAAGCCTGCAACGCACACCGCCGATTGCATGTTAATGCGATTCCAAAATAAAGTGCCAAACTTAGCCCACCTTGTCACTCTTGGAGCTGGGGCTTCTGACTCATGGCCAGGGCCACTCTGGGGCCAGGTGTCACAAGGATGGACCTACTGCCCCAGGGCCCCAACTCCAATCTTCGCAGGCCTCCCCTGCCCTCCTCCCCTGTGCCCATCCTCAGTGACCCTTCAGGAAAGGTCTGGAACAGCCCAGGGCTCCCACCAACTGCTGCTGGGGAGCCCCTTAGGGCCTAACTCAGTGCATGTCAAGTATCAGGAGGACTCTCCATGTGGGGGACCACTTCAGGTGCACCCCCCCAGGAAGCTTAGCTGCCTCCCATCAGCCTGCCCCCTATTCAACCTGGCCTCTACCCTCGGCCACCCCAGAACTGTAGAGTGCTTGGTTTAATATATTAGCTCACACCTTTTCTTTATGAATTTCAGCAAAAACACCAACCACCACAAACTGAGCAACCAGTCCCCAGTTCACCTCAGGTGCTGGGGAGGTGTTGGGGATGAGGGTGGGACCTTTGCTTGGAGGCCTTGACCTTCCTGCAGGTGGCCCAGGGCTTCAGGTGTGGGGCTAGGCATGGCGGCACCAGGCGTGTTTCCTTGGTGATGGGTACCAGGTGACTGGTGCCTGCTGCTGCCCTGTGTGGCTTGGATCCTCTGGGCCAGGCCAGATTCCCCAGCAGCCGGTGCTCTGCCCCATTTTTCCCTGGGCCTGCACCTCACTGGAGGAGGAGGGGCACTGGGGGAGTCTGAAGGGGAACAGGGCTGTCCCTGGCCTTCAGAGCAGCCTGGCAGGAGGATGAGTTCCTCTGCCAACTTCTGAGGAAGGAGAAGCAGAAAGCACTCTCATTCTGCCCACAGCCCCAGGCCTCCCCGAACCTCAGGCTCCTCTGAGTCATTTCCAATTGCACCTTTCCAGGACTTTCCTGACATCTCCCTCCTCAGTGCTCTGAGGCCTGTGTGGTCTGTGGCCCTTTGTGCCCGATTGCCAAGGCTGCTCTCCAAGGCTGCAGGCCCTGAGGACAGGGACTGGGCTCCACGTGCCTTGAGGCCCTGACAGCACCTACCCTGTTGCCAGGTGCCTCCCACCGGTAAGGCCAGCCAGCGTGATGATGGGTGGGGCTGGGCAGGCAGAGCTCAGACCAGACTTCAGATCCGACCCCTTACCATGCTGGGTGGGGCTCTGGGGCAGGTGACTTTTCTGCCCAGAGCCTCAGTGTGTCCTTCTGGACAAGGGGGGACTGATGCGGACAAGTGCAGACCATCTTCCTCTCACTCCTTGGGGAGGAGGCTTAGGAGGGCCCTACAAGCAAGCAATGGTCCCAGAGTACATCAGAGCTAGAGGTGCGCCTGGGCCAGGGCAGGGTTGGCTCCCACCGCGGGCTGTGCAATAGACGACTGCCACCTCCCTCCTGCCACAAGCAGAACCCTGCCTGGGGCCCTGCAGGGTTTTTAGAGGTTTCTGAGCACAAGTTGTGCCAAGGAATCAGCAGGTTCCTTCCAGCTCGCAGAGAGCATGTGGTGTGTGTGCATGTGAGCATGTGCACGTATGCGTACGCTTCTGCATGCACAGTGAGAGGAGATGGGGTGTTGTCTGGGTGTCTGGGTGGGGAGGAAGTGGAGCATGCCAGAGCCCAGACTATGCTCACATGAACCCAAAACTTGGTTTCAGGCTAGTTGTCCCTGGCTCAGAACAGCTTTGAGAGGCAGGACCTAAGGACACCAGGAGGTGAGAGGGCACACAGAAAAGGGAGTGTGGGATGGAGGGAAGGACATTAATGACAGGTGTCAGCAGGGGTGGGGAGAGGGACAGAGAGGCCCTGCCATGGGCAGGAGGGGCCATGTGGTGGGAGCAGGGGCCAAGGGCTGGCCGACTCTCCATGGGGCCCAGAGCTCCTGCTCCTGGGCTGGCAGGGGAGGAGGCACCTACCTGTACCACGGTGGGTGGGTGCTGAAGGCCTGGAGTCATAGACAGCAGGGTCCTGCACCTGGAGAGTCATCCAGTGCCCTCTCGGTGCCTGGGCCCGGAGCCCACTGCGCCTGTAGCACCAAGGGCCATTCTGAGGATCTGGAAGGAGAGGTCACACCCTGAGCCCCAAGGTAGATTCAAGGAGGCCTCGGGAGGCTGGGAAGAAGCCAAACTCCCTGGAGCAGAGGTCAGAGGAAGCCAGGAAGCTGTGCAGAACAGAGGGGCTAGGATGGAGGCAACCAGCACAGGCCAGCTGGGTCTAGGGTGGCACAAGGCAGGGAGTGGGTGGGAGCACTATGTGCGGGGAGCAGACAGATACCGGCCCCAGGGTCCTGCGGGACAAAGAACTTGAAAGACAGAGCAGGGACCCCAGGCAGAGCCCAAAGCCTGACTGGAGAGGCCAGTTTTTGGGGTGTGGCAATGGTTGGAGGGAGAGAGCTGGGCATTGGAGGCAAAGACCAGAGGGCAGGTCAGGATGGTAACCGGGATGGTCCTGGAGCCCAGGGGCACGGAGGGACTCCAGAGGTGGCAGGCAGGTAGTCAGCCTGCTCCATGACCACTGGCTGGCCTAGGCACCTCTCTCCTGGTCCCTGCTAGTGCCTGCTCTGTCCAGTCCTGCCCTGCTTCCTTCCTTGCTGGAAGAGCAGGAAGGTCTCCAGCTTGTTGGGTCAGGACCCAACGTATGAACTGAAGTCCCTGAGCAGACCGTGGGGCATGGGAGCCAAGAAGAGAGCAGTGCTGTAGGAGTGGGGTGTGGGTGACAGAGGTGGGGCTTGGGAGTGGCTCAGGGTCTGGTTAAGCCATGTGGACAAAAGGGGCTGCTGCGGATGGATGAACCCTGACTAGGGTTGGGAGGAAAGGGGATGAGAAGGGAGGAGGCTGGAGACAGGGAGTGCTGGGGATGGGAGAGCTGGTGGGGTCTGGGAGACACAGTGGGAGGGGAGGATGAGAGGACGATGCAATAGGGGAGGGGTTACCAGCCCAGGGTTGGGAGGAAGTGCCCTGCAGGAAGGTGGGGGACAGAGGGACAACCTGAATAGGAGAGGGGTATCCAGGGAAGACGGTAGCAAGTGGAGACAGGGAAGGTGCCAGGCAGGGGAATGATGGGAAGGTGCTAGGTAGGGGAAGGAGGGAGAGGATGCCAGGCAGGGGAAGGAGGGAAGGTGCCAGACAGGGGGAGTAGGAAGCAGAGCATGCAAGGCAGGAGCAGGTTGAGAAAGTGCTCGGCAGGGGGGAGGTGACAGGCAATGGGAGGAGGTGGTGCCAGACAGGGGGAGGAGGGGAAGGTGCCAGGCAGGAGGGTGCCAGACGAGGGAAGGAGGGGAGATGCAGGTGGAAGGAGGATAGGAAGGTACTGGAGAGGGAAGGAGGGGAAGATGCCAGGCAGTGATGGGGAGGAGGTGCTGTCACAGAGGGGCTGAATGGGAGTCTGCCAGTCAGGGAAGAGGTGCAAGGAAGGGGTAGGAGGAAGAGGTACCAGGTTGGGGTGGGGGTGGAGGGAGGTGCCAGGCGGGGGGACGGAAAGAGTCAGGAGTAGGGGAGATACCTGGAAAGGAGGAGGGGAGGAAGATGCCAGGAAGGGAGAAGGGGATGCCAGGTAGGGAGGAGGGGAAGTGCCAGGTGAGGGGAAGGTGCCAGGCAAGAGAAGGAGGGGGGATGCCTGGCAGGGGGAGAAGGGATGCCAGGCAGCAGGAGGAGGGGGATGCCAGGCAGGGGGAGAAGGGATGCCAGGCAGGGAGGAGAAGGGATGCCAGGCAGGAGGAGGAGGGGGATGCCAGGCATGGGGGAGGAGGAGGATGCCAACAGAGGCGAACAGAGACTGCCAGGCAGGGAAGGCGGGGGCGCCGGCGCAGCGCGGCCGGGAGGCGCCTTCGCCAAGGGCCGTGGGGGCCGCGCGGCGCGGGTCGCTCACCTGCTCCCCCGGGACCCCGGCCCGGAGCGCGGCCGCCCGCTCCCGGCTCGGCGCTCGGCTCGGCCCGGCGCCTGCGCCGCTGCAGCCCGGAGCGGGGGAGGCGCAGGGAGCGTCTGCAAAGAGCGAGGAGCTTAATAATGAGTTAGGGACCGGAGCAGGAAGCGTCGCCCCATCCAACCGTCGGTGTACTGGCCAGCTCGGAGCCCAGCGGCGGGCCCTGGCCAGACCCGTTGTGATCTTCAGCCTGTACACAGATGTGTCGTAGGTCTGTGCTTGCATCTACACGCCCACGAGTCACACACGCAGTCAGCATCTTGTGTGGCCGCAGACATCACCTACACTAGGACCACACACGCGCATGCACGTGGGCGCGCACACACAGGCACACAAACAGTTGCGCTCACACACAGATTGAGTCAGATCATTCTATGTGACTGCAGACATTACCAGATGAGGTCCCGCACCCATGTGCATACCCGCTCCCACCCTCCACACACACACCCTGGGAGGCTTTGGGTCCATCAAGCCTCAGGGCCATGTTCTCACTAATGCCAATCTTCCCCTTTTATGTACTCAACGCTTAACTTTGCAGCTTGGAGAAGCCTCTTCCCAACTTCCAGCCAGACAAGCCCATCTCTGGCCATCTCATGGGCTCTTCCAGGGCCGGATCTCACAGGGCTGAGCTTCCACAGTGCCCAGCACAGAGGGGGACCCCAGCCTACCTGAAGAATGAAGGAGCCCTAGAGAGCTCAAGCAAGGGCAGGGGAAGTGGGAGCACCTCCCTAAGCAGCCAGCGGGCAGGGAGCCTGCCAGCATTTGGGGACAGGTGGGCCTGGCAGGCCCCCAGTAGGAGGCAGGCAGGCAGCAGGGACCCATGGTCTGAGGCTGAGGTCAAGGTTAGGTCCTTCTCCCTCAGGTTCCCACCTCTGCCCTCCCAGATATCCAGCCACTCCCCAGGCCAGACCACGCCCTCAACACTTAGGGGTATTTTGGGGTCTGGGCTCTGCACTGCCTGGGTTTGTCTCGGTGATAGGCAGGCCCAAGGCAGAGACAGAGCTTTTCCACCCCTTCCCTTTCTGGTACCTTCCTATCATCCCTCCATCTGAAAATATTTATGTTTCATTGTTTAAATTTTTTTTTTTTTTTTGAGATGAAGTCTTTCTCTTGTCCCCCAGGCTGGAGTGTGATGGTGCGATCTTGGCTCACTGCAACCTCGGCCTCCCGGGTTCAAGCGATTCTTCTGCCTCAGCCTCCCGAGTAGCTGGGATTACAGGCACCTGCCACCATGCCTGGCTAATTTTTGTATTTTTAGTAGAGACGGGGTTTCACCACATTGGCTAGACTGGTCTCGAACTCCTGACCTCAGGTGATCTGCCCACCTTGGCCTCCCAAAGTGCTGGGACTACAGGCGTGAGCCACCGCAACCGGCATGTTTTAAATTTTTAATTGTGATAAAATAAACATAATGTAAAATTTGTCATCTTAGCCATTTTGAAGCGTATGTTAGGTATTGTAAAGTATATTCACATTGTTGTACAATCAATCTCCGGAACTCTTTCCATCATCCCAAACTGGAATTCTGTATCCATCTAACAACAACTCCCCCTTCCCCCTTCCTGTCCTCTGGCAACCACGTTCTACTTTCTGTCCATAAATTTGACTACTCCATGTACCTCATAGAGTGCCTTTGTGCTGGTTTATTTCACTTCACACAATGTCTTCAAGGTTCATCCACATTGTAACATGAGTCAGAATTTTCTTCCTTTTTAAGGCCGAAATGTATTCCATTGTGTGTATACACCTCTGTTGTTGTTGTTGTTGTTGTTGTTGTTATTGTTGTTTTAGAGATGGGATCTTACTCTGTCGCCCATGCTGGAGTGCAGTGGCATGATCTAGGCTTGCTGCAGCCTCAGAGTTCTGGGCTAAAGTGATCGTCTCGCTTCAGCCTCCTAACTAGTTGGGACTACAGGTGCACACCACCATACCAGGCTAGTTTTTGTATTTTTTGTAGCGATGGGGTTTCGCCATGTTGCCCAGTCTGGTCTTGAACTCTTGAGCTCAGGCAATCCACCCAGCTCGGCCTCCCAAAGTGCTGGGATTACAGGTGTGAGCCACTGCACTGTTGTTTATCCATTGATTTGCTGTGAGACACTTGGGATGCTTCCATCATCTGGCTGTTGTGATTCGTGCTTTTACTCCCCTTTTAAAACATGCTGACATCAAACAGGAAGGAAACTGAGCCCTGAGAAGACGTTCTCAGCCTTCCCCTGCCCCTTCCCCCAGCGCCTGTGTTTCTACCTTCAGGACCCTTACCCCAGGCACTCTTACACCTCTGGCTACTCAGAGGACCCGCTATGGACATTTTAACCAAATTTGCTTACTTAATGCCCTTCATCAAAACTGATTCTTGTACGCATTTTCATAAAGGCGCCTGAGTCCATGCTAAGGAGAAATCCCTGCTGCCTTTCCTGGAGACATTTCCCTTTGAATGAGGGGTTTTTGGAGGTGCAGAGCCTTATAACCCCAGGAAATAAACCCGGAGACACTGCTTGGACTGCAGGTGTGGCAGGGAAGGGAGAGATGGGGTGGGTATTTTGAGTGGAAAGAGCATTGTCCAGTGAACTGGGAGAGGCTGAGAGCTTCTGAATGGTGGGTTTTGAAGAAGCTCAAAAGGCTCCCTGGGATCCAGACCCTGGTGCCCAGAGGTCAGCACTGGCTTCACTCCTTTGGGCAGAGGATAACCTGTGTAGAGGCAGTGTCTGCCCTCTCCCCACCATCTGAATGGCTTAATGCTGCCTTCCCCTCCCACTGTCACCAGCTATTAATTTGCAGAATAAGGGTGGAAAAGCCCTTCCAATGAGACAGTTAGTTAGTTTCAAAAGTGAGGAGGACAGTGAGGTGGCAGGGTCCTGACATGGGGATTGGCAGAGTGGGCCCAGAGGGAGAGAAGACAGCCAAGACACAGTGGGGAATAGATGGGCACAGGCAGCATCAGACAGACAGGCCTGGCCTGAGTAGTGCAGGGAAGAGCAGCCAGATCGGCATTCGGTCCCATCTGACTCTGGCCCCACACCCCGCCGCCTCCCTTCCTCCTCCTCTGCCCTGGGAGCCTGGATTGGGGATAAGGTTATCAAGGATAAGTCTGTGGCTCCCCAGGTGTCGGGGAAGGGACATAAAGTTAGGGCGGCAGGTCTATCCCAGCATTCAAACTCGATTTCTAAATATCTCTTTCCTCATTTGTCTCTTCCTCTGAGCTGTGGCTCCAGGGAGGATAGGACTGGGACCCATCAGCCTAAACACTCTAGGGCCCAGCACAGCACCTGGCATGGAGTAAGAGGAAGATCCCAAGCCATGGCCACATGGGGGCAGGTAGGAGTCCTGGGAGGATGGGGTGCGTTGGGGGCCAGGGAGACCAGGCAGGGGTTAGACTGGGCTAGGGTTAGGGATCACGTTCAGGCATTCAGTCATTCGTGAGTGTCCGAGGCTGCTCACTGAGCACGTCTTGTATAGCAAGAATTCAGAAATGGCCTGAATGGTCATCAACAGGTGACAGATGACATAAATCCTGTGGCAGGTGTAAATAGGTGACAGGATAAATTTATCATTCAATGAATGCTATCAGACAACAGGGAAACTGTCCATATACCGATCTTAGAAGGATTCCAAAGATCTGTCAAGTGAGAAAAAGCAGGATGTGCAAACAGTATGTAAAGCATGCTTCCACATGTGAGTGTGCGAGCGTGTGCTGTGTGAACATGTGCATGCACACATATGAGTGTGTGCACATGTGGTGTGTGTACACTCCTCCAGAAAAATGCAGAAGAAACTGGCCAGAGTGGTTGCCTCCAGTGAAGCTGGAGGACTGGGTTAGGGGGAAACTGACTTTCCATTGTGTATTCTTTTGTACCTTTTTGAATTTCAAATATTTCACCTATTCAAAAAATAAGTAAACATTTACAAAAACCACTCGTGTCATCATTTAGACTTTCAATATATTCTGGGCACCTGCTACATAAAATCAGACACAAAGCTCTTTGCCTTTAACCATGAACCCACACGTGACCCTCTCTGTGCTCATTCCCTCGTTCATTTTGCATTTTCCCCTCGAACATCTATTGTCAACATGTGCCTCGGTAATAGGGGTGAGGATGAATGAGATGCCGCTTGACCTACGGTGGGGTTAAGACTTCTTAACAACTGGCAACACGAGCTAGAAGGGGCTAGTGCTGTCACAGAGGCCAGGCCCAATGCCAGAGGAAAGAAAGTAGAATGGGACATGCCAGGGGCTGAGGGAGGGGGGTTACTGTGCAATGAGGACACTGAGCTTCAGTTTCACAGGATGAGGAGCGTTCTGTGGGTGGATGGCAGTGGTGGCTGCACAGTACTGTGAATTTTTCAGTGTCACTGATCTGTACACTTAAAACAGTGAAGATGGCAAATTGTATGTGGTGTGTATTCTACCAAGTTTTAAAAACATTATAAGTGAAGACTGGGCGCAGGGGCTCATGCCTGTAATCTCAGCACTGTGGGAGGCCGAGGCGGGCAGATCACTTAAGGTCAGGTGTCTGAAACCAGGCTGGCCAGCATGGCGAAACCCCTCCTCTACTAAAAATACAAAAATTAGCGGGGCATAGTGACACATGCCTGTAATCCCAGCTACTCGGAAGGCTGAGGCAGGAGAATCGCTTGAATCCGGGAGGCGGAGGTTGCAGTCAGCCGAGTGCCACTGCACTCCAGCCTGGGCAACCGCCTAAGACTCCATCTCAAAAAAAAAAAAAACAAAAGTGAAAACATGCCAGAAGGATGGAAAGAAGTGTTTATTCACCCACCACCTGTTGGGCTCTGTGAAAAGTGTTTGATCTTCCAATGGCCCTGCAGGGGGGACATTATTATTCACATTTACAGATGATAGGACACAGAGCCCAGGGAGATCTAGTGACATATTTGCGGCCACATAACCCACACATGGCAGGGCTGGGATTCAAATCCACATGTGTCAGACTTCTTCCCCCTCAACTGGTAGCCACTGGGGAAAGGAGTGCGAGCTGGAGGGTGAGGGCATTTCACAGAAGAGGCAGCCCTGGTGCTGAGTGTTGAGGGACCATTGAGTCACTACCTGTAGGCAAGAAGGGTAGGAGAGAGCCTGTCTTGAGAGGAGCAGTCTGAGCTGCTATGGTGCATGGTGTGCCTGTGGACCCACCAGTGTGGTGGGGCGGGAAATAAGGCCAGCAAGGGGCACGCCTGAGGCGGAGGCTCTGAGATGCTCATGGAGGTGTGGGCTTGTCCTGGGCCATGGGGCATTGGCAGGCAAAGCTCTTAACCTGTCTGACTGGTGCCATACCTCCTGGAGCTCTTGGATCCTGCTTCCGGAAGACTTTCAGCACCTGCCACCCCATTCCTGATGGTCCCTCGAATATCCCCACAGATTGGGTCAAAAATTCCGGAAAATTTGCTTGAACCTAGGAGTTTGAGACTGCAGTGAGCTTTGATCATGCCACTGTACTCCAGGCTGGACAACAGAGCAAGACCTTATTTCTAAAAAAATAAAAAATAAGAAAAAATGTTCAGAAATTGCTCTGAGGTTAAATCAGATTAATTTTTTATTTAGTGTTTTTCTTTTCTTAAATAGTCCCCTCCCCAGTCGTATAAGCTTATGGCCCCACAACCTGGACCTGGACCTGCCCCTGGCTGAGCCAGATAGTAAACCATGAGTATTTTTTTTCCTGGGTCCCTTTTGTTTTCCCTGGAGTTAATGATCAGCTTTTTTTTTTTTTTTTTAAATAGACTTTATTTTTCAGAGCGGTTTTAGATTTACAGCAAAATTAAGCAGAAAGTGCAGAGGTTTCCATAAACCTGCCGCCATATAGGTACAGCCTTCTCCACAATCAACATCTCCCATCAGACTGGCTGCCCACAGCTGTCATCCTGGAATCTCCCTTCACCATAGCCATGGGGATTCCATTCACCTCTCTTCTGTTCATTTATTTATTCTGCAAATAAGTATTGAGTCCTCACTATACGCCCAGCATTGTTGTAGGCACTGGAATACAGCACAGAACAAAATGAACAAAAGTTTCTGCCCCGTCGGAACTTATCATCGAATGGAAGAAATAGACAACAGCCAAGAAAAATATGTGAGGTGTTCATTCCAGTCATACAAGGCTGGTTGAATATTTCAAAATCAAGCAGTGTAATCTGCCGTATTAACAGATGGAAGAAGGAAAATCACACCACACTAAGCAATGCAGGAAAAGCGTTCAACAAAATTCAGCAACTATTTATGATAAAAAACTCTCAGAAAAATAGGAAAAGTGGGAAACTTCCTCACCATGATAAAGGGCATCTACAAAACACTTTGGGCTAATATCACACTGACTGGTGTGTGAAAGTTATGAGAATCAAAATGGAGTCATGTGTGTTAAAAACCCTGACAAACAGAGCCAGGGAAGGCCATTGAGGGAGAATTCTCACCCACAATGCCTGATAACAAGAACTATCACAAAACACTGCAAAAACCACAACCTTGCACAAAGGCCATTGCAACGTTACACATGCACAAATCCTTCTGTGAGGACATCCACTTGCCAATTGCCTGTCCAGTCTCAGATTGGGGCCACCCTTGTTACTGATTTTTGCAGCCAAGGATAATTATCTCAAAACAATTATGTTAATTCTCTTCATTTTTCCTTTAAAAACCTTAGTCTTCCTTTATTTCCCTGAATATGCACGTAATTTACTATCATGTGCATATTCCCACTGCAGTACTCTATTCACAAATAAATATCATTTTCTTTCAGTGGGTCTCCCTCTCTGTTTATTATCTAGGTTGACAAGTGAAAGACTGAATGCTTTCTCCCTAAAATCGAGGAAAGGCAAGGATGTCCACTTTCACCATGCTTCTCTAGCATATTGTTGGAAGTTCTAGCCAGTGCAAGGCAAGAGAAGGAAATAAAAGTCATAGAGATAATAGAGAAGAAATAAAAGTGTACCTATTTGCAGATGACATGATTGTCTACACAGAAAACACCAATAAGACTACAAAAAACCTCTTAGAACTAATAAATAGGGTCAGCAAAGCTGCAGGATATAAAAGGATAAAGGAGGCCAAACCTAGTGGTTCACATCTACAATCCCAGCACTTTGGGAGGCCGAGGTGGGAGGATCATAAGAGGTGGGGAGTTTGAGACCAACCTGGCCAATATGATGAAACCCCGTCTCAACTAAAAATACAAAAATTAGCTGGGCATAGTGGCTTACGCATGTAATCCCAGCCACTCGGGAGACTGAGGTACTAGAATCACTTGAAATTGGGAGGCAGAGGTTGCAGTGAGCCAAGATCACGCCACTGAACTCCAGCCTGGGCGACAGGGCAAGACTCTTGTCTCCAAAAAAATAAATAAATAAATAAAAATAAAAAATAAAATAAAAGGATAAAGGATGCAAAATTATTATAATTATGCTTCTGTATACTAACAATGACCAAGCAGAAACTAAAATTAAAAATACAATATCATTGACAATTGTCTAATAAAATGGAAATACTTAGTGCAAATCTAACAAAACATGTACAGCACTTGCATGCTGAAAGCTACACAACATTGATGACAGAAGTCAAGGAAAATCTAAATAAATGGAGAGACATAGCATATTGATGGATTGGAAAATTCAACATAGTAAAGATGTAAATTCTCTCAAAATTGGTATACAGGTTTAATTCAATTCCTATCAAAATCCTTGCAAGAGTTTTTGTAGATAAAGAGATTATTTTAAAATTTACATGGAAAGCAAAGGAACTAAAAAACCTAAGATATTTTAAAAACAGAAGAATAAAGTGGGAGGAATCGCTCTGCCCCATGTTAAGGCTTATTATATAGCTACAGTAATAAGACAATGTGGCATTGGCAAAGGAATAGACACACAGATCAGTGGAACAGAACAGAGAACCCAGAAATAGACCCATGCAAATATGCCCAGCTGATTTTTGACAAAGGTTCAAAGTAATTCAATAGAGGAAAGATAGCCTTTCGATAAATGGTGTTGAAACAGCCAGACATCCAAAGGAGAAAAAAAAAAGAACTCCACCTAACCTTCACACCTTATACAAAAATTAACTCAAAATGGATCACAGACATAAATGTAAAAGATTAAGCTATAAAACTTGTAGGGCAAGCATAGTGACTCACGCCTATAATCCCAGCACTTCAGGAGGCTAAGGAGTTTGAGACCAACCTGGGCAGCATGGTGAGACCACATCTTTACAAAGAAAAAATTGGCCAGGGGTTATGGCATGCACCTGTGGTCCTAGCTGCTTGGGAGGCTGAGGAGGAAGGATCCCTTGAGCCCGGGAGTTCAAGGCTGCAGTGAGCTATGATCATGCCACTGCACTTCAGTCTGGGCAACAGAACGAGAGCCTGTTGCAAAAAAACAAAAACAAAAAACCCAAAGCAAACAAACAATAAAAAACTAAAACTAAAACAAAAAACCAACTATGAAACTTTTAGAAAAAATATAAGAGAAAATCTTTGGGATCTTGGGCAAAGGGCCAAGTGAAGAATTCTTAGACTTGACACCAAACGCCCAATCCATAAAAGGAAAAACTGATAAATTGGATTTCATTAAAAAAAGAAAAACTCGTGTCTTGTGAAGACTTTTGCTCTGTGACAGAGGATGAAAATAAAAGCCACAAAATAGGAGAAAATATGTATAAGCTACGTATCAGACAAATGACTAGTATTTAGACTATAAAGAAGTTTTGAAACTCAGAGGTTAAAAAAAAACTCAAGTAACTCAATTAGAAAATGAGCAAAAAACACATATAGACTTACACCATAAAGGACATACAGATGGCAAATAAGCCTTTGAAAAGATGTTCAACATCAGCAGCTGTTACACTACACACCTCTCAGAATGGCTAAAATAGAAACCAGTAACAACAGCAAACGCTGGCGAGGATGTGGAGAAACTGAATCACTCATACATTGCTGGTGGGAATGCAAATTGGTACACTCTGGAAAACAGTTAGGCAGTTTCTTATAAAACCAAACATGCACTTAACCCAGCAATTGTACTCTTGGGCATTTATCCCAGAAAAAAAGAAAACTCATGTTCTCCCAAAAATCTACATACCAATGTTCAGATCAGCTTTATTTCTAATAGCCAAAATTGGAAACAACTTAAATTCCTTCAACGGGTAAATGGTTAAACAAACTGTTGCACACTCATACCACTGCATACTACTAAGTAATAAAAAGAAACAAAACACAGCCACACAGGGGAACTCCCAAATAATTTAAAAATTATTTCCATTTTTTGAGTTAACTGAAAGTGTGAAAAAGCTATTTTGAGTGAAAAAAAGCCAATCTCAAAATGTTACATACTCAATGATTCCATTTACATAACACTCTTGAAATGGCAAAATTAGAGAGATGGAGACCGCATCGATGCTTGCCAGGAGTTAAGGAGGGGATGGGGTAGGAGGGAAGTGGGTGTGGCTATGAGAGGGCAGTCTAAGGAGCTCTCATGGCGATGGAAACATCCAGAATCTTCACTCTTGTGCTGGGCTGATAATGGCTCCCAAAAATATGTCCACATCCTAATCCCCAGGACATCTAAATGTTACTTTATCTGGAAAAAAAGTCTTTGCAGATATAATTAACTTAAGGATTTGGAGAGGAGATTATCCTGGATTATCTGGGTGGGCCCTAAATGGCATTACCAGTGTTGGGAGGGATTTCACACACACACACACACACACACACACACACACACACACACACACCCTGACCCACAGGAAAAGGTGATGGGAAGGTGGAGCACAGAAAGATGGATTAGATCAGCTGCCAGATGCTAGAAGAGCAAGGAACAGATTCTCTTTGGAGTCTCTGGAGGAAGCACAGCCCTGCCTATACCTTGACTTCAAGCTTCTTACCTCCAGAACTATGACAGCATAGATTTATCTTGTTTTCAGCCACCCAGTTTGTGGTAATTTGTTACAGCAGCCATAGGAAACCAACACAACTCTCCTCCTTGTGATATTGTGCTATAGTTTTGCAAGATGTTACTGTTGGGGACACTGGACAAAAGACACACATCTCTGCATTATTTCTTACAACTGCATGTGGATCTACAACTATCCCCACATAAAAAATTTAACTGAAGGATGGGAGCTGAAAAGTTCAGTATAGGTGGAGGAGGGGAATGAAGTACAAGGTCCCTTGATTTTCAGGGTCTGTGTTAAAGGAACAGCAATGTGACTGATGGACAGTGAGGTCAGAGAGATAATGGCCTCAATGTGTAGGGGGCAGTGAAGAGGATGGGTTGTGCAGGACTTTGTGGGGGTATTTAAAGACTTTGTCCCAGCTGGGCATGGTGGCTCATGCCTGTAATCCCAGCACTTTGGGAGGCCGAGGTGGGCAGATCACAAGGTCAGGAGATTGAGACCATCCTGGCTAACACGGTGAAATCCCATCTCTACTAAATATACAAAAAATTAGCCCAGTGTGGCAGTGTGCGCCTGTGGTCTCAGCTGCTGGGGCAGCTGAGGCAGGAGAATGGCATGAACCCAGGAGGTGGAGCTTGCAGTGAGCCGAGATTGCGCCACTGCACTCTAGCCTGGATGACAGAGCAAGACTCCATCTCAAAAAAGAAAACAAACTTTATCCTTCACTCTGAATCAGACAGGAAGCCATTGCAGGATTTTGAGCAAGTATAGACATGATCTGATATTCATGTAAGTGGGACAATCTGCTGCCATACTGAGCATAGACTGTGAGGGACACAGTCTATGGCCCTTAACTCAAGGCAGGGAGACCGGTTAGGAGGATAGTGCCATCAATCAGGTAGGAGGCAATGGCTGGTTTGAATAAGATGGATTGGATTCTGAGTATGTTTTGAATAGAAGGTTGGATTCTGAGTATATTTTCAAATTAGAGCCAGTGGGATTTGCTCTCAGATTGCCCATGGGTGTGAAAGACAGACAGAAGGTAGGATGGCCCTAAAGATATGGCCTGATCCCAGCTGGAAGCATGGGACTGCTGTTACTTACATGAGGAAGGTTGAGAGGATAAGTTTGAGATGCTTATTGGACATCCAAAAGAGATGTCAAACTGGCACTTGGATGTAGGAGGCTGGAGCTTAAGCTGGAAATCTGCTTTTAGGAGTCAACATTTAGCTGGTAGTTTATGCCATGAGACTGGGTGAGTTCACCAAGGGAATGAACATTGAAAGAGAAGAGGCCCAAAGCCTGAGTCCTAGAGTATTTCAACACTAGGAGGTCAGATACAGGGAAAAGCCAGGAAAGGAGGCTGAGAAGGACCCAAGAGAAGAATGTGGCATCTTAGAAACCAACTCTAGAGGAAGCATTTTAGGGAGAAGAGTGATCAACCATTTCACGTGTTGCAGGTGGCCAAGTAAGTTGAAGACTGAGACTTGGCTGTTGCCTGTAGCAATGAGGAGGTCATTTGTTGACCTTGGTGAAAGTTTTGATGGGTCTGTAGGGCAAAGCCAGAAGGGGAGAAGATGAATTATAGACAACAACTAGAGACAGCCTGTTAGGGCAGTTTTATTGTGAAGAGGAGTTGGAGGGAGAAATGGGGTTGCAAAGGTTTCTTTAAAGTGGGGAAATTAACAGCATGTTTGTGAGCTGTTGGGAATGAGCCAGTAGAGGGAAATGTTGATGATGCTGGGGAGGGAGAAGACCATAGCTGGGGTAGTTTTCTTGAGTAAGCTGGAGACAAAAGCAGGGGCCATTCATCTATAGCAGCAGTTTTGAATTTGGGATGTATATTAAAAATCACCTGGAGAGCACTTAAAAATCACCATGGGTACACCTCAGACCCATGAAATCAGGGTCTGTGGGGATGACTTGACAGAGAACGTGGGGAAGGAACTGTATATGGGCACCAAACAGGTGGGTGTGAGGTGTAGTTGTGGGAGTGTGTGGAAGTTCTCTTCTGACAGCTGCTATTTCTTCAGTGAAATAGGAAGCAAAATTATCAACTGAATGTGATGATAGGGGAGGAGATTTTGGAGGTTTGAGGGGAAGAGCAGGTGTGAAATGATGATTTTGGTGTGGAAAGGCTGCAGTCATTGGTAATGATGAGGTCTAGGGTAAGGCTAGGGAGATGAGATGCAAAGATGGAATAAAGGGCAGGCTCATTGGATGAGAGGAGGGTAGGAATTGAGAGACCAGGGTCCTGGAAGGATCCTCTACATGGACATTCAAATTATCAGGAATTGGCCAGGTGTGGTGGCTAACGCCTATAATCCCAGCACTTTGGGAGGCTGAGGAGGGCAGATCACTTGCGATCAGGAGTTCAAGACCAGCCTGGCTAACATGATGAAACCCTGTCTCTACTAAAAATACAAAAGTAAGCTGGGTGTGATGGTGTGTGCCTATACTCCCAGTTACTTGGGAGGCTGAGGCAGGAGAATCATTTGAACCTGGGAGGCAGAGGTTGCAGTGAGCCAGGATCATGACTGTATACTCCAGCCTGGGCAACAGAGTGAGACTCTGTCTCAAAAACAAAACAAAACAAAACAAAAACAAAAAACAAACAAACAAACAAAAAACCAAAAAATAAAAAAATAAAAAGCCAAATGATCAGGAATTAAGATGGGGGAGGTAGCAGAGAGAGAAATGTAGGAGGATTCTCTGTGGATCTCAGTCAATGGAAGGGTGGAACTGGGGAGGAGCAGCGTCACATTCGATGCTTCAGCAAAACACAACTATCTATAGGTCCCAGATGTTGCATCAGAACTCTTGTTTCTTGTATTCCCTGTCTTCCTCTTTTTTAGTTTAATTCCTTATTGGAGTGATCCTCATAATTGTATTTTATTTATTTATTATTTTGCTAAGACTGGTGCAGTAGTCTCCTTACTGGTATTCCTGTCTCTAGTCTTGCTGCACTTCATGTGGCCTCTAACAAACCTCATCGCTTCTCTACATTTCCTCCAGTGTAACTTCTTGAACTACCAAATCGGCCCTGATCACTTCCTTGCTTAAAATCTTGCCGTGAGCCACCATCCCTAGCAATAATCAGCTCACATTTGTCAGTCCCTGGCTGTGGCCATCACTTTGTTGAGTGCTTTATGTGTATTCTTTACGTTGATCTTCACAGGCACTCCAAAAGGTGTTGTGGGAAGTCAGGGATCCCGAACAGAGGGACTGGCTGAAGCCGTGGCAGAAGAACATAAATTGTGAAGATTTCATGGACATTTATCAGTTTCCAAAATTAATACTTCTATAATTTCTTACTCCTGTCTTACTTTAATCTCTTAATCCCATCATCTTCATAAGATGAGGATGTATGTCACCTCAGGACCCTGTGATGATTGTGTTAACTGTACAAATTGTTTGTAAAACATGTATGTTTGAACAGTATGAAATCAGTGCACCCTGAAAAAGGACAGAATAACAGCGATTTTCAGGGAACAAGGAAAGATAACCATAAGGTCTGACTGCCTGTGGGGTCGGGCAGAATCGAGCCATATTTTTCTTCTTGCAGAAAGCGAGTAGGAGAAATATTGCTGAATTCTTTTCCCAGCAAGGAATATTAATAATTGAGACCCTGGGGAAGGAATGCATTCCTGGGTGTAGGGCTATAGACGGCTGCTCTGGGAGTGTCTGTCTTATGTGGTTGAGATAAGGACTGAAATATGCGCTGGTCTCCTGCAGTACCCTCAGGATTGGGAAATTCCAGCCTGGTAAATTCTAGTCAGACCGGTTGTCTGCTCTCGAACCCTGTTTCCTGTTAAGATGTTTATCAAGACAATGCATGCACAGTGAGATACAGACCCTCATCAGTAATTCTAATCTTGCCTTGCCTTGTGATCTTTATTGCCCTTTGAAGCATGTGATCCTTGTGACCTATTCCCTGTTCATACATCCCCTCACCTTTTAAAATCCCTAATAAAAACTTGCTGGTTTTGCGGCTTGGGGTCGCCATCACAGTCCTACCAATATGTGATGACACCCCAGGAGGTCCAACTGTAAAATTTCTCTCTTTGTACTCTTTCTCTTTATTTCTCAGACCAGCCAACACTTAGGGAAAATAGAAAGAACCTACATTGAAATACTGGAGGCTTTTTATCTAGTAATAAAAAGGCATGTCTGATGATTGCCCTTATTCCGTAGGTGATGACACTGAGGGTAAGGGAGGTTAGGTAACTTGCCCAATGCCTCGTATAGCTGACGTTATCACAGCATCCAAAGCTTCTCATAATTGATCACTCTCCCTATACTCTTTCTTCCTTCCTTCCTTCCTTCCTTCCTTCCTTCCTTCCTTCCTTCCTTCCTTCCTTCCTTTCTTTCTTTCTTTCTTTCTTTCTTTCTTTCTTTCTTTCTTTCTTTCTTTCTTTCTTTCTTTCTCTCTCTCTCCCCCCTCCCTCCCTCCCTCCCTCTCTCTCTCTCTCTCTCTTTATTTCTTTCTCTCTTTCTTTCTTTCTGTCTCTCTCTCTCTCTTTTTTGAGACGGTCTTGCTCTGTCGGCCAGGCTGGAGTGCAGTGGTGCAATCTCTTTTGTATTTTTAGTAGAGACGGGGTTTCATCGTGTTAGCCAGGATGGTCTCGATCTCCTGACCTCATGATCTGCCCGCCTTGGCCTCCCAAAGTGCTGGGATTATAGGCATAAGCCACCGCACCTGGCCCTTAGCAGCCCTATCTTTATGGGGTTACCACTGTGGCCATCACTATTGGACAGGAAGAACTATGAGGTACCCCAGCAAGTCCTCTGGTCCAGATAGAACCCTCTTTACCCCTATTCCACAGCAGCAGCTAATTCCCCTTGGTAACTGGGATCAATCAACCTGAGAAGTATGGTGACCGCCTTCAACACCTATGGATTCAGCAGCATGAGAAGCCCAACCTGGCCAGTAGGATGCTTTAGCTTACAATGGAGTGAAATCAAGATGTGTTCTCTCTTAAAAGTGACAGAGGCTGGGCATGGTGGCTCATGCCTGTAATTCCAGCACATTGGGAGGCCAAGGTGGGCAGATTACCTGAGCTCAGGAGTTCAAGACCAGCCTGGCCAACATGGAGAAACTCCGACTCTACTAAAAATACAAAAATTAGCCAGGCATGGTGGCACACGCCTGTAATCCCAGCTACTTGGGAGGCTGAGGCAGGAGAATTGCTTAGGCCAGGAGATGGAGGTTGCAGTGAGCTGAGATCATGCCACTACACTCCAGCCTAGCCGACAGAGCAAGACTCTGTCTCAAAAAAAGAAAAAAGAAAAAGTGGTTGAGAGAAAACACTTACCATGGCTCCTGCCTGTAATCCCAGCACTTTGGAGGCCTTGGTGGAAAGATCTCTTGGGGCCAGGAGTTGGACACCAGCCCAGGCAACAGAGTGACACTCTGTCTCTAAGAACATTTTTAAAAAGTTAGCCAAGCCTGGTGGCACATGCCTGTAGTCCTAACTACTCAGGAGGCTGAGGTGGGAGGACTCCTTGACCCCAGGAGTTCAAGGTTGTAGTGAGCTATGATTGCACCACCTCACCCCAGTCTGGGAGATAGAGTGAGACTTTGCCTTAAAAAATGGTTAAGATGATAAATTTTATGTTATCTGTATTTTACTACAATAAAAATATTGAATAAAAGGACCCAGCTCACACCCATTATCTTGGCTAAAATCAAGAAAACTGACCAACCCAAGCACTGGCAGGAATGCAGAGTGAATACTGAAAAAGGCTTGGCAGCTTCTTGACATATGTCTCCCATATGACCCAGCCATTCTACTCCTAAACGATTGTTTCCTGCCTTCTCCACTCTCTTCAAATCTCCGACATCTCTCTCAGAGCAAATAAATTGAGTCTCCAGGAATACTCTATCAAAGAACAGGAACCTGTGTATTCTGACTATAGGGGAAACAGCACTATATATTGGCCATTGGCTTAAAGTATCTACCACATCCTCTAGGGGAGCACCCCAGCCTCACGGAGTTCTGTCCTCCACTCAGTGCCATAACTGAGCTTTCAGTGGGCCATTTCCCAGATCCACCCACACAGTTGCAACTGAGCGATAGGCACAGCGTAAGACCAGTGGATTCTCTGGACATAAACTCAGTGCCACAGGCCTTTTGTTATTATGAGTTCCTTGGTTGGAGATGGTGTTGTGGGGGTTACCATGACAATAAATAGGGCATTCTGGAAATCTTCAAACAGTGGGACTGGCAGAAGTAGTGAAAGTAGGGAAAACAAGTCTGTATCTGGAATAGGACTCAACTCTTTGTGCTTGTTCTTTTGTTGTTGTTGTTGTTTGTTTGTTTGTTTTAATAATACCATCCTGTTAGTTACTCCAAAAGACTCCTTTCTTAAGAGGACAAATTGATAGCCTCCTCATGAAGGAGTGATACAAAGTTAGCATCAACCTATTTCCAGGGGGCTTGCTGGTTCCTGTGGATGCTGCAATGTCAGGAATTCAATGTTGGTTATTGCTGGTATTTAGCAGTTTGGGAACCAATGGTAATGGCATCCATATAAGCCCTAGTGGTGGGTACTTACTGAGGAAGGATTGGGTGGGGGGAAAACAAGCTGGCTGATATTCACAGGAGGAATTTATTATTTCATCAGCCAGATCATTGAAAGCCTCCTCTGCAGTGGGTGACTCTAATGGGAATGTGCATGATACATGAGTATCTCCACGTGGCACCCATTCTGGGACTTCTGTCCACATTACCTCTTTCCCAGACTTCCTGGTCACCAGTCTTCTGGCTTTGACCAAAGTTCCTGACCAACCACACAATCTATTACCCATTACCCATTAGTCCTTGTAGAGCCATACCCTAAGTCATCTTGCCTCCAATGCAAAGCAGACAACTAGATTGGCTAAAATTTGTCTACTGGGAGGTTTTCCCTTCACTACTGTCTTCTGGGCCCATTTCTGGGTTGAACTTAGTGCAGTGGTCATACCTTTCCATCTGATGACTCTTCTGTAAACGATAGATTGATTTTTCTTCATCGTCTATTAAGTAAGCAGAGGGAGCTCACTATGAAGCCATAGTTGTGAGTTGAGGGAGAGGTAGCAAAAAAGTAGGAGTGGATACCATTGGAGTTTGAGCCGCTGACCCAGGCAATTTTTTGTACCTTCTGGACCTGAGCGAGTTTATTCTTATAGCTGTTATGCAATGCAAGCTGCACGTGTTCAGCTTTATGATTTGGTGGATTAGATAAACTCAGCCCATGATGAACAGCTCATGCCCCACTGTTACCTGGTACTCCAAGGACAGGCATTTAGTCCTTACAGGATCTAGATTTAGATTTTTCCACCCATTTATCCTTTCCTGGGATCATTATTCTTTGTTGCATTACTGTGCTTCCATCTGGTATCATTTTCCTTCTTCCCAAATAAATTGCTTTATTATTTGCTCCAGTGCAGGTCTGCTGGTAAAAATTCTGTTGGCATGCTTATTAAAAAAAAAAAACAAACACTATTTTGCCTTTAGTTTTGAAGGTAATATATCTTTTTCCGTTGGCTGTTTTTTAAGATTTACTCTTTGACTGGCTTTTTGCAGTTTTACTACAGTGGAACCAAGCATGGTTTTCTTTGTATTTATCCTGCTTACAGGTCATATGGGACTTCTTAAATCTGTGGCTGAAGTCTTTCATCATTTTTTGAACATTCTTGACCACTATCCCTTCATATGTTACTCCTGCTTCATTGTCTCTGCTGTCTTTCTGGGACACCAGAATCATGTATATTAGGCTGTTTCACTGGGTCTCATATGTCTGTTATACTGTTTTCCGTATCTTACTTTTTTCTCCCTTGTCTATGTCCTTCAATATGAATATTTTCTACTGAGCTAACTTTTAGTTAACAAAGCCTCTTATCTGCAGTTCTCGTCTGCTGTTGAATTCATCTACTAGAGTCTTGAATTTAGCTATTTTATTTTTCAGTGTATGGTTTTTAAAATTCTTTTTTAGATTTGAGGTTTCTAATAATACTCCCCACCTTTTCCTTCCCATTTTCTTGAAAATGTTATTTTTAAATATTCTTTAATAATTATTTGTCTTCTTGAACGTATGTATTAGTTCATTCTCACATTGCTATAAAGAAATACTTGGCCGGGCATGGTGGCTCACGCCTGTAATCCCAGCACTTTGGGGAGGCTGAGGCAGGTGGATCACCTGAGGTCAGGAGTTTGAGACCAGCTGAGGCAGGTGAATCACCTGAGGTCAGGAGTTTGAGACCAGCCTGGCCAACGTGGTGAAACCTCGTTTCTACTAAAAATACAAAAATTAGCCAGGTGTGGTGGCACACGCCTGTAATCCCGGCTACTCAGGAGGCTGAGGTGAGAGAATCACTTGAACCTGGGAGACAGAGGTTGCAGTGAGCCGAGATTGTGCCACTGGACTCCAGGCTGGGTGACAGAGTGAGACTCTATCTCAAAAAACAAAACAAAACAAAACAAAACAAAAACCCTGAGACTGGGTAACTTATAAAGAAAAGAGGTTTAATTGGCTCATGGTTCTGTAGGCTGTACAGGAAGCATGGCTGGAAAGGCCTCAGGAAACACAATCATGGTGGAAAGTGAAGGGGAAGCTGGCATGTCTTCATAAGGCCAGGGAGGGAGCGGGAAGGTGCTACACACTTTTAAACAACCAGATCTCATGATAACTCACTCTCACCGTGACAACACCAAGGGGGATGGTGTTAAACCACGAGAAACCATCCCCATGATCCAATCACCTCCTACCAGGTCCCATCTCCAACCTTGCGGATTACAATTTGACATAAGATTTGGGTGGGGACACAGATCCAAACCATGTCAACGTATTTATTTTAAAAATCTACTTCTAGTAACTCCAATATCTAGATCACCTGTGAACCTGTTTCTATTTCTATTCTCCCCTTGGTTCTCTCTCATTTGGTCTTGATTTTTGGTATGCCTAGTAATTTTTTTACAGCTTTACTGAGGTATGATTGATATGTAATAAACTGCACACGTATAAAATATACAATTTGATAAATTTTGGCATATGTATTTATTGTGAAACCATCACCACAATCAAGATAATGAATGTATCCATTACCCACAGAAGTTTCCCTGTGTCCCTTGGTAATCCATTGCTTTCTATGTCCTCCCCCACCATCCCCAAGCAACCACTGAACTATCACTATAGATTCATTTGCATTTTCTAGAATTTTATATAAATCGAATAACACTGTATTTGTTTTTGGTATGGCTTCTTTCACTCAGAATAATTATTTTGAGACTTATTGTGTAATTGTATATATCAATAGCTTATTCTTTTTTATTGCTGAATAGTATTCCATTGTGTGGATATACCACAATTTGTCCATTTACCTTCTGATGGATTGTTTCCAGTTTGGGACTATTAAAGAAACAAAATGCTACAACATTCTTATACAAATCTTTTTGTGAAACTATGTTGTTGTTGTTGTTTTAGACAGTGTCTAGCTTTGTTACACAGGCTACAGTGTAGTGGCCTAATCATAGCTCACTACAGCCTCAACTTCCTGTGCTCAAGCAATCCTCCTGCCTCAGCCTCCCAAGTAGCTAGGACTACAGGTGCAACACACAAGGCCTGGCTAATTTTTACTTTTTTTTTTTTGGTAGAGACAGGGTCTTGTTGTGTTGTCCAGGCTGGTCTTGAACTCCTGACCTCAAACAGTCCTCCCATCTCAGCCTGCCAAAGTGCTGGGATTACAGGCATGAATCACCATGCCCGTTCCGTTTTCATTTCATATGTTTTCATTCCTCTTGGATAAATACCTAGATGAGGAATGACTGGGTCATATTGTAGGTGTATGTTTTATCTTTTAACAAGCTGCTAAGCTTTCTTGCAATGTGATTATACCACCAGCAGTGTATGGGAGTTCCATTTGCTCTATATTTGCAGTCAGTCTTTTTAATATTAGCTACTTCAGTGGGTGTGTAGTGATATCTCTTTTAAATTTCATTTTGGCTGGGCATGGTGGCTCACACCTGTAATCCCAGCACTTTGGGAGGCCGAGGCAGGCGGATTGCCTGAGTCCAGGAGTTTGAGAACAGCCTGGGTAACATGGTGAAACCCCATTTCTATAAAATATACAAAAAATAGCCAGGCATGGTGGCACATGCCTATGGTCCCAGCTACTCAGGAGGCTGAGGCAGGAGGATCATTTGAGCTTGGGATGCGGAGGTTGCAGTGAGCTGAGAGGGCGCCTTTGCACTCCTGCTTTGGGAACAGAGCGAGACTCTGTCTCAAAACTAAATAAGTAAATAAATAAATAAATTTTACTGTTCTTAGTGACTAATGATTTTGAGCATCTTTTCATGTGTTTATTTGCCATCTATATATTTTCTTTGGTCAAGTGTTCAGATCTTTCGCTAAGTTTTTTCGAGGATGTGTCTCGATGGTAATTTTGATTGAATTTGGGACATTGCATGTGAAAAAGAGGCTCTGGATGATATGTATTCCTACTTTATATTGGCAGGCAGATGGAAGACGGGCAAATCACTTTGGTGCAGTTAAGGGTGGGCTGCTGGCTTTGCTCAGGCTGGCCTCCCTGGCTTCTCTATTTGCTTACAGCATAGCCCTTCAGTATCCTCAGGTGATAGGTTGTTTTTTCATGTTCTTTCTCTCCTGGAAGACACTGAACCCCATATTCTGTCTCCTCCCTATCTTGACACCACGGAATGACTGTGTTTCAGCCTCTAACCAGATGCTTGCTGTTTGATTTCTTGCCCCTTGTTCTGGAAGGCCAAGGAGACTGAAGAGCCATCATGGGTGTGGCCACAGCCAGAGCCCCTCAGCTCCAGGATCTTGAGGATATCACAACCCAGTGAGATTCATGGTGGCTCCTGGTGAATCTGTATAATCCCCCAGGTCTAAGGTCCCAGGAGCCTCAGAAGCACCCATGGAGGTGGAATGGATCCTACCAGATCATTTCCAGTCCAAGCAGGTAGGGAGAGGTGTGAAGAGTCCTATCCCTATCTGGGATCTTCGTGCTCTTCCAAAAGTAATACTCCTACCATGGAGGCGCCAAAAGCAGCAGGGAAGGGGAAGAGGTATGCTGATGGAAGAATGGTGACTGAGGGACTTCACCCCCCCACCTCTACCCCTGCAGTCTAGAATGATCCTTTCATAAGCAGGATGAGCGGGACCTCAGGATTCTAGTGTCACTTATAGCACTGCCTTAGTGAGCCTTGCTCAGGGTCACTCTCCCCCTAGTGGCTCCTGTGGGAAGGTGACCTTCCACTCCTGGGGGAGCAGGCAGAGCAGGAAGTCTCCAGGAAAAGACAGGAACGGGAGCATTTCCTTTGGGTTGTTAGTAACCCTGGAATAGACCCTATGTCCTTTGTTGTTAAATATTTTTAACTTTTTCTTGTGAAAAAATGAAATGCATACACAAGCTAACTGGGTAGTCTAATGAGCCCCCATGTACCCATCACCTAGCTTCAACAAGGCGCGGCCAGTTTCGTTTCATCTATGCTCCTACGCACTTCCTCCTTCTTGTATTATCTTAAAGAAAGTCCTAGACGTCATATTATTTCATTTGTAAATACTTCAGTGTGTATCTCTAAATGATAAGACTTCCTTTTATATATGTGTAAATATATATAAAGCTGTAATACATAATATATCAATATTAGATATTATTATCATATTAATAGCTAATGTATTATGGTTTTCTATACATACAACCATAGTATCAATATATGTAACCTACATATAACCATAAAACCATCATCACACCTAAAAAATTAAAAATACCTTCATTTCATCAAATATCCAGGAAGTATTTAAGTCTCCAGTTGTCTTATAAACTTTTAAACTATCTTTTAAACTATAGCTTGCTTATTTGAAGCAAGATTCAAATACGATTTACACATTGAGATAATTTGATCTGTCTTTTAAGCTCCTTTTACCCTATTTCTTGCATCTGTGTGAGCATGCATGTGTACTTATAGGTGTGCATGTATGTGTGTGTGTGTGTGAACGTGAGCATTTGCATGAGTGTGTGTATATGCATGCATGAATGTGTATGTGCATGTGCATGTATGAATGTGTGTGAGTGTGTGTGCATATGCATGTATGAATGTGTGTGCATGTGAGTGTGTGTGCATGTGTGAATGTGTGTGCATGAGTGTGTGTGCATGTGTGAGTGTGTGTGCATATGCATGCATGAATGTGTGTGTGCATGTGTACATGTGCATGTATGAATGTGTGAGTGTATGTGCACGTGTGTGCATGTGCATGTGTGAATGTGTGTGCATGTGTGAATGTGCACGTGTGCATATGCACACAAGAATGTGTGTGTGCATGTGTGCGTGTCCATGCTGAAAGTGTGTGCACACAGGCATGTGTGAATGTGTGTGTGCCTGTGTGTGCATGTGCATGTGTGAATGTGTGTGCATGTGCATGCATGTGTGTGCTCATGTGTGCATGTGCATGTGTCAGTGTGTGTGTGCGCATGTGTGAATGTGTGTGTGTATATGTGTACATGTGCATGTGTGACTGTGTGAGTGTATGTGCACGTGTGTGCATGTGCATGCATGAATGTGTGTGTGCATGTGGGCATGTGCATGTGTGAATGTGTGAGGGTATGTGCACGTGTGTGCCTGTGCATGTGTGAATGTGTGTGCATGTGTGAGGAAGCAGGCCATTTGTCCTTCAGGGTTTCCAAGGCCTGGACCTCACTGGTTGCACCTCTGTGGGGTTACTGTGCTTTTCCACCAGGAGGGGCACCCTGTGGGGTTGTCTCTCCCTGTGATATTAAGTGCAACGGGTGATCAACAATAGATTCATTAATTCAGCATTTGATCCTACACTAGGGGGCCTGTAAAGCTTCCTCTTGGACATACAGGAGAAGGGCAAGGCAGGCTCCTGTGTCCTCTTTCTTCTCTCTCCCAAAACTCCACTGTGGCTTCTTCAGACCTATCCCAAGTGGTGCAATCAGAATGGGGCTTTTCTGCCCCAGCCCTCAGGGCCCCGCTTTTGGTGGGTCCATCCCTGCAGAACGAAGAATGAGGAAATTGATGAGACAGCAGTTGCCATCTCTGCAAGTCATCCTTCCAGGTAACAGCCCAGGTGCTGGGTCAGGCCAGGAGGGGAAACGCCTTAAGGCAGCGAAGCCTTCTCAGCATCCTCAACTCAGGTGGCCTGACTGCTTGGTGACAGGAGTTGAGGATGGAACAAACCATCCTGATGGTGGCCCCTGAATAGAGACTTCTGGGGCACAAGGGAACAAGGATGTATTGAGTGAGAGCATGGTTCCTCAGGCAGACCCAGGTCCAGACACCAACTGCACCCCCTAATCAGCTGTGTGCCGTTGAGGATGTCCCTGTCACAGGCTGATAATACCCCCCAGAGACACCAGGTCCCCATTGCCGGTACCTGTCAACATTGCCTTATTGGAAAAGGGTCTTTGCAGATGCGATTAAGTTAAAGCTTTTGACATGGGGAATGTCTCAGATGGTCCAGGTGGGCCCTAAATGTGGTGGGAAATGTCCTCATAAGAAAGGCAGAGGGACATTTTACACAAGGAGAAGACCACGTGAAGACAGAGTAGAAGAAGATTGAAAGACGCTGGCCATGCAGATTGGAGTGATGCAGCAACAAGCCAAGGTAAGCTGGCAGCCACAGGAGCTGGAAGAAGCAAGACTCCGCTCTAGAGCCCCTGGATCCCTGATTTCAGAGTTCTCCAGAACTGCGAGGGAATACATTTCTGCTGTTCTAAGCCACCAAGCTTGTGGTAATGTGTTACAACAGCCATAGGAAACTAACTCATGCTGTATGCCTCAGTTTCCTCCTCTGCAGAATGTATAGTGGCCCCCTATGGTGGGGGAGAAAATCTGGTGGGAGGCTAGGAGGTGGTAGCTAGCAGGAGCCCAGCCCTCTCAACTTGCCCACCTCCTCTCTTCACCCTCACAGTTGCAAGGTTTGTCCCAGTGGCCTTTGGTACAATGTGACCCACCTTCCTGGCCATGGTTGATGGTCCGAGGAGGTAAGTCAGAGTTCATCTGATTGACTCGGTGTCTTCCCAGGTGGCCAGGCCTGCAGCAACCCTCCTCAGCCTTCCAAAGACACCCTGTTTTATGCCATGTGGGCCAGAGGCATGGGGAAACCAGCAAAGGGAGAGAGGGGGAGAGGACGCTGAGAGAAGGGCCAGGAAACAGGCAGTGCGCCCTTCCCCTGAGATGTGGCCTGGAGGGGCTGGGAGAGGTGCCATGGTTCCCCAGGCAGGCGCTAGGCAAGTTAGGTGAGCCTGCCTCAGGCCCTGCAACACGTCTCACCTGGAACCCCTGCCCAAGACCATGGTCTACACCTGCACTGCCTGTCATCACGGCGAGGCCCCTTCCCTCTTTGGAGTGCATCTTCTCTGTGAGGGGAGATTGGTGCCATTTGGATTGCTGAGGCATCCCCAGCACCTCGCACACGGTAGGTGCGCAATACGTATTTGCCCAGAGGATAAATGAGTGAACAGAAAGAGATCCGGAGTGAGAATGGACAGTCTGAGGAGAGCGTCTGGCAGAAGCTGGTTTGACAAGAACGTCACTTAGGGAGGCATTGGGTTCAGCGTTCAAGATTGTCATGTCACCTTGAATCCTCAGACCTGCCCTTGGTGCCGCTGTCCTGGCTCCAAGATCTGTGTCCAAGAAAGGTAAGATCCTCTGCCCAAGACTGGCTGGCTTTTCACACGTGGCTGGTTCTCAGCCTCAGCCTGTGTCCCCACCTGCCTTGGAGCTCAGTGGAGTCTTCTGATGGAGACGGGGGACAAATCAGCGAGAGTGGTAGAACTCCTGACCTCAGGTGATCTACACGGCTCGGCCTCCCAAAGTGCTGGGATTACAGGCGTGAGCCACTGCGCCCCGCCGGGACTATAATTTTTTTAGAGTCCTTATTTTATGGAGTTCGGAACTGAGATATTTTCAGATGCAATGATGGATCGTCTGGGATTTGCTTTTAGAGAGAAACAGGTGGCGGGGCTCCGCTAGAGGTATAAGGGAATTGGACTGGCTTCTTCGTTATATCCGGTCTGCTTTTGAATGTGTTTGAATTCTTCTTTTGGAAACCATTTCCCGCCCCTCAGAGACTCCGAGGGAGGGGCGGGAGACCCGGGACCCAGGACCCGGGCAGGTTGGGTTTGGCTGGAGGGCACCGGGGCTGGGAGGCGCAGGGGCTGCGGCTGGGCGGGCTCTGGCGCCACCTGGCGGCCGTCGCGGGACCGACGCCCGGTGGAGCTCCCCGGGGCCCGCGGAACCAGCAGCCGAACAGCAGCCGGGAAGGGGCGAGGGAGCCCCACTCCACGCCAGGCACAGGCCCACGCCTGCTGCCCTGACCCTGGAAGCCCCTTCAGCGCAGCACCCCAGCCAACTGCGCTCTCCCAGGTCCACCTGGGATTTTCACCCCCCACTCCCGTTGGAGGCCACTTGGTCCCAACAAGTGCTCTGTGTGGATGACAGGTCACGACCTGGCGATGGCCAGGTCCTCCTGCTGGGTGCAAGTGCGCGCGCCTGCGCGTATGGCGCGGCCAAGCAACTCGCTAGGGCCCTGCTTTTTGCAATTTAAACCAAGTTACACAGTTTCAACAAGAGCTTTGTGTAGTAAGTTTCTTTTTTCTTTTCTTTTTTATTTATTTTTATTTATTTATTTGTTTATTTATTTATTTATTTTGAGATGGAGTCTCGCTCTGTCGCCCAGGCTGGAGTGCAATGGAGCGATCTCGGCTCACTGTAACCTCCAGCTCCTGGGTTCAAATGATTCTCCTGCCTCAGCCTCCCGAGTAGCTGGGATTACAGGCGCCCACCACCACGCCCAACTAATTTTTGTAATTTTAGTAGATACGGGGTTTCTCCATATTGGCCAGCCTGGCCTCAAACTCCTGATCTCAGGTGATCTGCCCGCCTCGGCCTTCCAAAGTGCTGGGATTACAGGCGTGAGCTAACGTGCCCGGACTTTTTTTTTTTTTCCAATGAAGGACACCCGGCAGTGGCTCTCAGTGGATCCCGGTGCTGGCAGGAGCGTGGTGGGAGCAGGCTCTGTCTGTGTGCGTCTTTAAGGAGTCCTAGGGCTGACTCCACCTGAGAACCCCGTCCTGGGCTGTGTTAAGCACCTTTTGTAGAATTGTATTTTTATTAAAACATCAAGGCCAGGCACAGTGGCTCATGCCTGTAATCCCAGCACTTTGGGAGGCCGAGGAGGGCGGATCACGAGGTCAGGAGATCGAGACCATCCTGGCTTACACTGTGAAACCCCGTCTCTATTAAAAATACGTAAAATTAGCCGGGCGAGGTGGCGGGCGCCTGTAGTCCCAGCTACTCAGGAGGCTGAGGCAGGAGAACGGCGTGAACCCGGAAGGCAGAGCTTGCAGTGAGCTGAGATCAGGCCGCTGCACTCCAGCCTGAGCGACAGAGCGAGACTCCGCCTCAAAAAAAAAAAAAAAAAAAAAAAAAAAAAATCAAATCGGTGTTCCCATAAACAAACAAACAAACAAGTTACACAGTTTAGAATCACATTGTTACGGGAGATGTCTGAAAAAAAGCAGTTCCCCTCCCACTTCCTGACCTCCACAGCGGGGCTCTTAGCTCTTCCAGCTGATGCTCTTATTTTTTGCCTCCATGTCTCTAAACAACAGATTTCCATCCTTAGTGTTTCCTACTGGCTAGGGAAGAGAAGGACTTACCTGCTCCTCACACCCTCCCCCACACCTCCTACTGCCTCATCCTCCAGTGAATTCTTACCTTGGGGTCAGATGGATGTTAATGGGTTAGGTAACTACTGTTCACAAATGAGCCGTGGACTACGTATTAGGACTATTTTTCCTTTCTGCCACAGCTTTTTCTTTTCTCTGGATTTAATGATTGTCTTGGACTTTCTTTCACTTAGTTATCCAGATGTCTATGGCTATTTTATCACCAAATTCTTCCCCAGCTGTGTAACTCTCCTTTTGGTAAATTCCTGTCCAATAGTCTGTTCATTTCAGTGTTTTTTTTTTTTTTTTTTTTTTTGAGACGGAGTCTCGCTCTGTAGCCCAGGCTGGAGTGCAGTGGCCGGATCTCAGCTCACTGCAAGCTCCGCCTACGGCTTCACGCCATTCTCCTGCCTCAGCCTCCCGAGTAGCTGCGACTACAGGCGCCCGCCACCTCACCCGGCTAGTTTTTTGTATTTTTTAGTAGAGACGGGGTTTCACCGTGTAAGCCAGGATGGTCTCGATCTCCTGACCTCGTGATCCACCCGTCTCGGCCTCCCAAAGTCATTTCAGTGTTTTGAAGAGCTCTTTCCCAGGGCTTCTGCCCTGCAGCCCAGAGAGGCCCTTGCCTCCCTCTTGGGTGGCAGCCCCTGGTTCCTGGATCGTTTTTCTTGTTTCTTGCTTTATTCTCCCATTTTAATTGAGTACATCCTTCATAGCTTCCTAAAAGAAGATGCTTGAGAGGTAAACTTTTGAGATCTTGTATATCTGACCCTGTTTTTATTTTACCCTAACACTTGTTTGGTAGCTTAGCTGGGTATGTAATTGTTATCTGGGTATCATTTTCCCTCAGTTTTGGTTTTTGTTTTCAGAGACAAGATCTCACTCTGTTGCCCAGGATGGAGTGCAGCGTTGCTCACAGCTCTGTAATCTTGAACTCCTGGGCTCAAGCCATCCTCCCACCTCAGCCTCCCAAGAAGCTGGGACCACGGGTGTGCACTAGCACACCTGGGTAATTTTCTAAACCTTTCTTTGTTTGTTTGTTTGTTTTTTGAGATTGGGGGCCTAACTTTGCTTCCCAAGCCAGTCTTGAACTCCTGGCTTGAAGTGATCCTCCCGCCTAGGCCTCCCAAAGCATTGGGATTACAGGCGTGAGCCACTTCACCTAGCCCCCTCAGAGTGTCGAAGACATGGCTACCTTCTAGTGTTGTAGATGAGAAGTCTGAGGCCACTCTTATCCTTCAGCCTTCCTATTACATCTGTCTATATGTAGGATTGGAAGCCTGTAGAGTCTTCTCTGGGCCCTCAGCATCCCCAGAGTTCATGACAAAGTGCTTTGAATGGGCCTAATTTTACATTGTACAGAGTATTTTGGGGCATTCTTTCAATATGTATTTCCTGACTTTCAACTCTGAGAATTCAGGAGAGAAATTAGAAGTAGAAGATAAATCCAGGATGCCAAGTTGGAGTTTTGGGAAAATGAGTATATAATAGGAAGGAAGTTATTTGTAAACATACATGAAAATTTCCCAGAACTGAATATCCTGTCTGCAGATTGAAAAGTCTGGTAGCATTTAACATGATAAGTGAAATGAGACCCACAGCAAGGCACGTGGTGGTGGCATTTTGTGGTTTGTATGTTTGAAGCTGTGTTCAAATATCACATAGAATATGATTTGAACTTCAATATACAGTCCAGGCAATAAGTACTGTGGCTGAGATGGAGAAGGAGTTGATACTGTTTGGCTGCATCAAGATATATCCAGGAGAGCTGGGTGCAGTGGCTCATGCCTGTAATCCCAACACTTGAGGTCAAGGCAGGCAGATCACTTGAGCCCAGGAGTTCGAGACCAGCCTGGGCATCATGGTGAAACCTTGTCTCTATTAAAAAAAAAAAAAAAATTATCCAGGCGTGATGGTGCGCATCTGCCATTCCAGCTACTCGGGAGGCTGAGGTGGGAAGATCACTTGAGCCCGGGAGGTGGAGGTTGCAGTGAGCTGAGATCGCACCACTGCACTACAGCAGCCTGGGTGATAGAGCAAGACCCTGCCAAAAAAAAAAAAAAAAAGTATCCAGGAAGGCTTCAGGGAGGAGATGAAACTTCATCTGGTTTGTAAAAGATGGACAGACAGCAGGGCTGGAATGTTTCAGAGGCAGGAAACACTGAGCTTGTAATTACCCCCAAGGTGTGTGGGTGACTGTGCCCCAAGTCAGGTGATGGGGCTGGCCCAACACTCGGGATAAGGGCTGATGTAGGGAAGGTATCCCTATTGTGAAGGCTGGTTGAGCCAGCCTCTGCTCCTAATCTGAGACGTCCCTTGGAGAAAACAATGGCCTCACTGTATTCAGCTGAGCCCAATGTCAGCCAAGAGGCTTGAGCAGCTGAGACCCACCAGGTAAAGACCGAAAGACCAATAAGCAGGTAAAGGTAGGGCCACATCCTGCCTCTTTCCAGGGAACCGAAGGGCAGAGGGTCCTGCTGTATAGGTCCCCTTGTGGGGAGTCACCAAGCCCCTCCCTATGTTCCCCATAGAGCCAGAATCATGGCACCAGAAGGGACCTTAGAGCCACCCAACCTCTGAGCAGAGGCCAGAGGGGGTGGGATTGGCCCAAGGTACTACTGCTCATCGGTGACAGGGCTGGGTTTAGAACCCAGGTTTCTAGACCCTTACTCCCTTTGTCCCCATGGGGAGGGGCAGCCTTTAGAGGAGGAAACACTGGGAGACATTCATCTGAAGGTCATCTACATTCAGCTCAGGGGCATCGCAGGGCGTCCGGTTGCGGGAAAGGGGACAGTGGGCCAGAGCGGAGGGGTGGCCGTTTGCAGTTTGACTCGAGATCTGCATTCTGAGCTCGAGTTGAAGATGGAAGTGCTCAGGGTCATTACATGTGCTCTCCACATGTTCAGATCCCCCTGTTCTGTATTCTCTGGGTCAGGCTCCTCAGGACTGTCCCCTGCCTGAGGACCCTGAGCAGCCCTCGGGACAGACCCCTCCCAGAGGGACAGGAGCCAGGTTCTGTTCAGAAACGCCTTGGGCTTCCCGTTTTGCATAAAGGTTGCTGGTAAGTGAGGCTGGCAGCACTTACTTCTGAGGCTGGGGTCAGCTCCGTGGAGGCAGGGCCCACATCTTATTCATACCACCTCCCCTCAGAGGCTGGCACAGTGCCTAACACACAGAACTGGCCAAATACGCTTGTGTAGAGTAGCCGGCTCTTATGGGTTAACTTGTGTCCCCCAAAAGATGCCAAAGTCCTAACTCCCCATATCTGTGAGTGTGACCTTATTTGGAAACAGGGTCTGTGTAGACGATTAAGTTGTGCTCCTTAGGGCAGGTGCTAATCCAATATGGCCGTGCCCTTTTAAAGAAGGGAAATTTGGACACAGAGACAGACAGGCACACAGGGAGAACGCCATGCCATGTGCAGATTGAGTGAGTGAAGCCTCTGGAAGCTGGGAGGGAGGCCTGGGACCGAGCCTTCCCTGGTGCCCTCAGAGGGGGCCTGGCCCTGCCAACATTATGATCTCCAACTTCTGGCCTCTAGAACTAGGAGACCATACATCTCTGTTGTTCAAGCCAGTAGGAAGCCCCAGGAAACCAATGCATGGCCCAAAACACTGCCTGGTTTCCACCTCCTGCCTGCCACACTGGTCTGTCTGTCTCTCGGCCTCGGCCTGCCATGGATGTTTGCAGCCCAACGGCCAGGGAGCAACATCAGTGAGGCTGGGGTCGTGGGTCCTGTGCCCCATGGACTGCATGTGGGACCTGAGTGCTCAGCAGCCTCCCCAACCCATGTGCCTCAGCAGGGGCCACAGCTGGTGGAAGACAGTGCCCTGGCCAGGGGCACAGAGGACTGGGCCTCTATCCAGTTCTGTTATGAGGCTGGGGTCCCTCCATCTTGCCTTGGCTCTGTGACCCAGTCTCTGACCACTTTCTTATTTAAGGAAAGACAAATAATTCTTGTGCTCCCCAAGTCCTTGCCAATTTAATGTCATTTTCATTTGCAGCCTTTTAGGCTATTTAACTTGTAAATTTCCCTCAATAATTCCAGCGACATTATTTTCAGAGCCCTGATTGCAGCATTTACATTTTTTAGTATTCCACGAACTGCACTCTGAGATGTGTGGGTGCAGCCATCATCAGGGCACAGCCAGAAAGCACCCCAAGGGTGGGCGCCCTCCCATCCTGCCTGCAGGCGGTGGCTTGCTGGCATCTGTGGGAACTGCCAGTGTCCAAGTGCTGAGAGGAATGACCTGCAGGAATGGGTCCCTCTGCACCCGCTTACAGGACTTCCCGCCAGCGTGCAATTCCCCGTCTGCTGCTAAGACCCTCCTAGATCAATGTCCCTTGGGAAAGGCCATCCAGGGAAGCTTTCCCAAGTGGTTTCACACTTCTTAACTCCAAGTCCTGAGGGGCTGGTTATTCTCCTTTCTCCCCACCCCAGCCCGGGTTCATTCCCAGCCCTCTGGTCTGCTCTGTGTCTCAGTACTGGCCCCAGCAGGTGCTCAGGGTGAAAGGAGAGGGGCTGTGTCTCTGAAGCTCCCTCCCACCTCCTTGCCAATTGTGGGCAGCAGCCACGTTCCTCGGGCCACTCTCCCTGTTTTGTGATCTAGCCTCAGCAGCCACCTCCTTTATTGTCCGAGGGGGCTGCAACTGGCCCTGCAGCAGTCTCTGGAAACCTCGAAGCTACATCATAAGCAAGCGAGTCTGCAGAGTCCCCACCTCCTTCGGCCACCAGTGTCTGGCTTGTGGTCTGGGAGGGTGCGGCTCACAGATGGAGCTTTGACATGTGTGGGGCCGGCCACAGCCAGGGAGGCTGAAAGAGTGAGCGGCATTTCCTGCTTGTACAGTGGGAGGTGATTTTTGCCTAGTAAGAGGGTTTTTCCCTAGATGCATGAAGACTGAAGATATATGATGGTAGACGAAGAGCTTCCAATGCTGGAGGCCTTAGTGAGTGCCAAGGAATAGTATAGCCCAGAAAAACCGTGATAAGTTCTGACTTGTGTGTAGCAGGCCATGTTGGAAGTGCCCACCACATATCCTGTCAGCAGAGTAGACAGGGCACATCTTTTCTTTGCTTTTTTATTTTTTTGAGGCAGGGTCTCACTCTGTCACCCAGGCTGGAGTGTAGTGGCATGATCACAGCTCACTGCAACCTCGACTTCCCAGACTCAAGTGATCCTCCCACCTCAGCCTCCTTACTAGCTGGGACTACAGGCATGCACCACCACGTCTGGCTAATTTTATTTATTTTTTTATTTTGCAGAGACAGAGTCTCACTATATTTCCCAGGCTTCTTTATTGATGGGAATGGTATATTTGATAAAACTTGAATACCACCTTTTAGCTACAATTTTTTAAAAAAACTGTTTTGCAGCATTGTAATAAAACCAGAGAGAAATTGTAGACTCTAGATTTGGTTGTACAAGATATCTTCTTTTGTCATCAATTTGAAATGAATGAAATCTGGAACAAAAGTAATAAAGATGACAGAAAATCCATATAAGCTATTTGAACATTGAGAAGCAAATTGTAACAAAATCCTTCCAGATCACATAAAAAGCAGCAATTCATTCGGGAGAAATAATATATTTTGAATAGAAACAATGAATATGCTTTTGGGTTCTTTGATAAACCAACTAATGAATCCTATGAATACATGGGAAAGGATGGAACTTCTTTGCAGTTTGACATGAAATGCTGACATTGATGCAACAGTGTTTGTACAGCATCGTGTCACAGAGGACACCCTGTCATTCATTCAAAGGGTTTTTAAGACTAGTCAATAAGCACAAAACCCATGAAATGCCCTGGAATCTTACAACTCATATATGAAACCTGACAGATATTTTCCCATATTTGAAAATAATATTTTAGATATACAATCATTATGACCAACAGTGGGCGGTAAAGCTGTACTAGTCAGGTTCCAATCAGAAGACAGAAACCACACAATAATTTGTACAAGGAATATTTCCCATAGATAATTAACTTTAGGCCAGGCACAGTGGCTCATGCTTGTAATCGCAGCACTTTGGGAGGCTGAGCCTGGTGGATCACTTGAGGTAGGGAGTTCGAGACCAGCCTGGCTAACCCATCACTACCAAAAATACAAAAATTAGCCAGGCATGGTGGTGCACGCCTGTAGTCCCAGCTACTTGGGTGGCTATGGCACCGGAATCGCTTGAACCCAGGAAGCAGAGGTTGCAGTGAGCCGAGATCATGACACTGTATTTCAGCCTAGGCAACAGAATGAAATTCAGAAAAAAAAAAAAAAAAAAAAAGAACTAACTTTAACCAGGGGTTGGAGTAATAAGGCCTGGCTAGAAAGAAGTTAAGAGAACTCTTGAGAAATGCAGGAATGGCAGATAGAGGTGCAACCATCACTCTTAGGGCTGAGATAATGCACCCCAGAAGAAGGTCCCTACCAGGGCTGAGATCCAGACCTGATGGGAGAAATCGTGGCAGGGAAGTCACTGAGGTGCCAGGTTGGCAGAAGAGGCTGGAAATCTGCTCTCTGGGGTATCAGAGGAATCACCCACAGTGACACATCATGCCTCAGAACAGTCTGCAAAGCCACAGGAGAAAATGCAGGGGGAAGCTGTTCCCAGGACAGTGCCCTACTGGCCACAAACTCCTGCAAAGTTGCCCAGGGGGCTTCCAAAAAAAGCTACTGGTGGCTGGGAACTGGAGCTGGTGCTGCAGAAGCCACACATGCTGCTGGAGCTGCCAGACACTGCAGAAGCTGGGTGCCTTGCAGGAGCCGGTACAGAGAAACCTCATGGGCCACAGGTGCCTGCCAAGAGGGGTGCACCAGACCGGGAAGAGAAACCCCTTTCTCCTCCCGTGTCCCTTCAGCGCCCTCTACTGACAAAGCTTGACATGCAGCTGCAGGCAAAGAGCAACTAATTACAAGGCTCAGCTCAATTCTAGGAGGGCAGGCAATGATGGACATATTAGGAGCTGAGATACAATAAATTGACAACTGGCACAGAAGCTAAAAGAAACTTTTCTAAGTTAATAAATCACTAAATTTTAACCCACCATGCTAGAGCAAAGATTGTCTTTCTAATTTCTCTGATAACGTTGTCATTTAAAGAGTCAAAGAGCCTATAGCCAAAAAATGAAAGTAAAAAGTATTATGGATATGCGTCAGTTAATAAAAACATTTTGTTATTTTTCTGGATTTTGCAAAGTCTGTGTAATTTTTTACTTTTTAAAATTTATAACTTTTTTCTCATTCTTAGTAATATTTATTTTCTTTTCTAATATTGTATTTGTGGCACGATCTTGGCTCACTGCAACCTCCACTTCCTGGGTTCAAGTGATTCTCCTGCCTAGGCCTCCCAAAGTGCTAGGATTACAGGTTTGAGCCACCACACCCGGCCAGTACTGTGTATTTAAACATAGTGAAAAATGGAAAAGGTACAGTAAATGTATGGTATAATCTTATGGGTCCCATTATCTTATGGGACCACCATCGTGTATGCCGTCTGTCATTGGCCAATATCATTATGTAGGACATGACTGTGTATTTGGGAGTGGAATATGTCAGCATTCCATTTAGGGGTGTTTAAGACGTTCATTGTGGCATGACTTGGAGGGCATCTCCCGCTTCCTCTATTAGATGATAGCCTCCTTAAAGGGCAGAACTAGAATTAATGCTGGGGTGGGGACTCAGAGGCATCATCTAGTCCAATCCCCTTGTATAGGTGGGGAAACTGAGGCCCATAACGAGGCAGGCCCCTGAGACCCTGAGAGGCAAGACCATGTCGGTGTCATGTTCGAGTTCAGGGCTCTTTCTAGTCTTCCACAGGATGTATGTGAGCATGAGAGTGTGAGTGTGTGTCAGTGTGTGGGGGCTGTGTGTGTTTGTGAGTGCCTGACTGTAGAGGAGTGGTGTGTGAGTGCATTTGTGAGTATGGGTGTGTGTGGGTATGAGTGTGTGAATGTGTGTGTTTGTGAATGTGTGTGTTTGTGAGTGTATGAGTGTGAATGTGTGTGGGGGTGGTGTGTGAATGTGAGGGAGTGGTGTGAGTGCATGTGTGTGAATGTGTGTGTTTGTGAGTGTGTGAATGTGTGTGGTGTGTGTGTGAGAGTGTGAGGGAGTGTGGTGTCAGTGCATGTGTGTGTGAATGTGTGTTTGTGAGTGTGTGAGTGTGAATGTGTGGGTGTGTGTGAATGTGTATGTGTGAAGGTGTGTGTGGCTGTGAGTTTGTGAGTGTGAGGGAGTAGTGTGAGTGCATGTGTATGGGTGTGTGGGTGTGTATAAATGAATGTGCATTTGTGAGTATGGGTGTGGATGTGTGTGTGAGTGTGGTGTGTGTGTGTGTGTAGAGGGGTGTGGAGGAGTGGTATGTCAGTGCATGTATGTGGGTGTATATGAGTGTGTGAAGGTATGTGTTACTGAGTTTGTGTGTGAGTGCGTGGGAGAGGTGTGAGTGCATGTGTATGGGTGTGTGTATGAGTGAATGCGTGTGTGTGGGTGTGTGGTGTGGGGGAATGGTGTGTGAGTGCATGTTTATGGATGTATGTGGTTGTGTATGAGTGTGTGTGAGTTCGTGTGTGAGTATGGGAGTGTGTGAGTGTGGGGTGTGCATGGGGTGTGAGAGTGTGTGTGGGGGGAGTGGTGTGTGCGCATGTGTATTGGTGTTTGGTGGGTGTGTATGAGTGAACGTGTATTTGTGTGTGTGTGGTGTAGAGGGAGTGGTGTGTGAGTGCATGTGTATCGGTGTGTTTGGTTGTGTATGAGTTCATGTGCGTGTGGGTGTGTGCGTGAGTGTGGGTGTGTGTGAGTGTGGGTATGAGCGTGTGTGAGTGTGAGTGTGAGTGTGAGATGGAAAGGAGGGCAGGTGTGGAGAAAGATGAGGCAACCTGAGCCCCGGGACGCTCCCTACCCACTGACCCAGGAGACTGAGTCAGGCGCCAGTCCCCACTGTCCCCCCGTTCTTGGCACAGGAAAGCTTGTGCTGAGAGCAGAGCCCCAGAGGCTGTTCTTAGAAAATGGCAGTGGTTGGGGACATGTAACCAACGGCTGGAGAACTCGCTTCTTTTCAACAGTTAGGAGAGGGGCTCTCAGATACTCTAACCCCAGCGCATCTTACCAGGGTGCTGACGATCTCAGCAGCAGGCCAGGCCGGGGCCCTGACGAAAGTCTTAAAAGAATTCATGAGTCAAAAGCATGAACTTAAAAAATGTTAATATTCTTCATAGTCCGTTAAATTGTGCCAGTTTATATCCTCACCAACAAAGTATGAAGACATGTATTTCCTGGTTCCTGCACCCATGGCAGCCTTGGATATTATCAGATATTTAAGCCTATCCGAGCTTAAGAGCAGGCAAGTGATTTATTGTGGTTCATTGTGTTTCTTTACTGAAGGGGATAAACCTCTTTGTCAACGTTTGTAGGTCACTTTAATTTTTTGGTGAATTCCTGTGGTCGTTAATTCGTGTTGGGTTCCTCTTTTGTTTAGGAACTTCTTCACACTTCTTAGAGAGAGATACAGAGGGCTTCTAGGAATGGGTGCCTGGCCCATAGTGGGTGCTCAGTAAACGTCCTTCAGGTTAATGAATGACCATGGAGGATTTGGTTTGGTGAGGTGTGCGGTGTACTATTCTCTGAAGGTTCTGGGCTTGGGGGGGCAATATGGTCAAATTTTATAGTGACAGGCTGGGCATGGTGGCCCACTTGATCACTTGAGGTCAGGAATTCGAGACCAGCCTGGCCAACATGGTGAAAACCCGTCTCTACTAAAAATACAAGAATTAGTGGCGCGTGCGTGTAGTTCCAGCTACTCGGGAGGCTGAGGCAGGAGAATCGCTTGAACCCTGGAGGCAGAGGTTGCAATGAGCCGAGATCGCGCCACTGCGCTCCAGCCTGGGCTCAGAGAGAAACTCCATTTCAAAAATGAAAAAAAAAAATTACAGTGACGATTCCAGGAAACACAGCAAGAAGGGGTTGGCTTGCAGAACGTGATGCTTTTAATTCTTGCTAGGCGGCTCTCCGAGGCTGTGATCTAACACAAATTCTGAATCTTACCACCAGAGGGAGCCCTAGACTCAGAGAGATCCCGAGACGGGTGGGGTACTGCTCAATTCTTGACAGCTGTGTCCTCACAGTTTTCCATTTTGCACCTAAAAATTTTCCTCCAGGTTTAAATGACTGAAAAGCATACAACTTCCAGCTTATTAAAAATATTAATATTTTGAAAATAAAACATGTGACTCTTGGTTATGTGTTCAGCGATATGTAGGCATCGTAGCACTCTGACACCCACCATTTAAACATACATAAATGAGTTCTTTAACCATTCTTTCCATCCACCTCACTCATAAAACTTTTATCCTAATGTATGTTATGTTTAAAAGTCATATGGCTTATACATCTCATACTTCTCAGCAACGAAAATATGTTTATATGTTGAAATTGAAGGAAGTGATACTTTGTGATCAGGTCTCTAAGTGTGGAAATGTTACCTTCTGGTTACAGTTATCACCATTATGGATATTTGATTAAAACAGAATAAATATGTGACAAACTGATTAACAATTGCTAAACATAAAAATACATTTGTATTGGAAATGCATCTCTGAATGGGGTGGATGAAGTTGTTTTTCTTTCTTAGCTTATGTATCTCTGTGCTAGAGTAAGACATTATAAACATCAATTCTAGTTCTTCTTTTTCTTTATTATTGTAGATGTTGATGATGAGACTTTTTTTTTTCTGACACAGAGTCTCAGAGAAAAAAAAATCAATGCTTCCTGCATTTTTGCTAATTTCACTCCAGTCTGTTGTCCAGGCTGGAGTGCAGTGGCGCTATCTCAACTCGTTGCAGCCTCTGCCTCCCGGGTTCAAGCAATTCTGTACCTCAGCTTCCCAAGTAGCTGGGATTACAGGTAAGTCTGTCTTCTAGCAACACAAACTGAAATGACCAGTAATAGGGTACGATTGACTCATCCATGGTTATGTCCACCTGGGGAGACATGAAGTAGCTACTGAAGTTATATTAATGAAGGTATGAAATAACATAAAAGATGCTTAAGGCCAGACATGGTGGCTCATGCCTGTAATTCCAGCACTTTGGGAGACCAAGGTGGGCGGGTCACTTGAGGTCAGGAGTTTGAGACCAGGCTGGCCAACATGGTGAAACCCTGTCTCTACTAAAAATACAAAAAATTAGCTGGGCGTGGTGGCAAGTTCCTGTAATCCCAGCTACTCAGAGGCTGAGGCAGGAGAATCGCTTGAACCCGGGAGGCGGAGGATGCAGTGAGCTGAGATTCACCACTGCACTCCAGCCTGGGGGACAGAGCGAGACTCCATTTCAAAACAAAATAAAATATAAAACAAAATAAAATAAAATGAATGATGCTTAAGATACATTAATTTTTTAAAAAAATGGGTTAAAAATTTGCACACCTAGGATGATGACTCTAAGAAAAGCTCTTATTAGAAAGAAAACTCTGGAAAACTTTAACATGTTATAATGGTTCTATTTTAGGTAAGGAAAATTATCTAAAATACAATTCTCTCGTTTTCTTATTCTTCTCTCATTTAATTTTATTATTTGAAAACCATTTTAATAATGAAAAAGTAAGAAAAATGTATCAAATAGTATTCTCAAGATATTCAGGGCCGGGCGCGGTGGCTCAAGCCTGTAATCCCAGCACTTTGGGAGGCCGAGACGGGCGGATCACAAGGTCAGGAGATCGAGACCATCCTGGCTAACCCCGGGGTGAAACCCCGTCTCTACTAAAAAAATACAAAAAACTAGCCGGGCGCGGTGGCGGGCGCCTGTAGTCCCAGCTACTCGGGAGGCTGAGGCAGGAGAATGGCGTGAACCCGGGAGGCGGAGCTTGCAGTGAGCTGAGATCCGGCTGCTGCACTCCAGCCTGGGCGACAGAGCGAGACTCCCTCTCAAAAAAAAAAAAAAAAAAAAAAGATATTCAGCAAATCTTCTCTTGGGCCAGCCTTGTATCCAGGTGGTGTAGGGATCTGCTGGTAATCCAGGCATCAGCCAGTGGAGTGGGGAAGGAAGGGAAGATGCCCCTCTTTCCCAGCTCCCACCAAAGCTCCCTTACAAGCTGACCTGATGACAGCAGCTCTGTCACTAACATGGACTCCTCTGTACTACTCCTTTGGGGTTACCCCACTAAAAATCTGCTACATGAGGATAAACCACTTAGACGCTACAGCAGCTTGCTCATTAGTGGCTGCAAGATGAGCGCATGGGTGGGGGTGAGGAGGTTGGATGGGATGATGGGGAAATGTGCACAGAAGAGCAAGGTCATCTGAAGCTCTGCCTAAAGCTTTGTCTGGAGTGAGTCCTTGTTGATGCAGCCTGGTTGCCTACTGAGCGCCCATTCTCTTCTTCCTTACTCGTAGATTATCTTTTCTTTTCTGTAGTGGGTAGGCAATGATTTCCCAAGATCCCTTGCAATTAGGAGTGTCTGTGTGGCATTTTTCTAGGCAGTCAGGTGTGAGGAAGTCTAAGGGATGGGGCTTCCGGACAAGCTATTGTTTGCCTGACAAAAATGGGCAGACTTGGTGGGCAAGTGCTTTCCATTCTTTGTCCTCCCTGCTTCCTCTGGTCTGGACCACAAGCACGATGCCTGGAGGTGCAGCTGCTATCTGTTGTCCATGGCACAGAAGCATTGAAAGATAAATTTCAGGGGAAAAAGTAAAACCATGACTCTTCTTCAGGTTAAAAATGAACACTGTTAAGGGTTTTATTTAATTCATGTGGAAACTAGGCAGATGATATAACCATTTCAAAAGAGGAGTCAAGGCTGTGAGTAGTGGCTCACACCTATAATCCCAGCACTTTGGGAGGCTGAGATGGGCGGATTGCTTGAGCTCAGGAGTTCAAGACCAGCCTGGGAAACTTGGCAAAACCCCATTTTGACCAAAAATACAAAACAAACAAACAAACAAAAAAACAAGCCCCCAAATAGCCAGGCATGGTGGCCTGCACCTGTGGTCTCAGCTACTCAGGAGGCTAAGGCATGAGAATCACTCGAGCCCAGGAGATGGAGGTTGCAGTGAGCAAGATCACGCCACTGCACTCCAGCTTGAGCAAGAGAGTGAGACCCTGTCTCAAAAAACAAAAACGAAAAACAAAAAAAGAGGAGTCAAGAAGCACACATTCATGTGGAGTCATGTGGCTTGAAGGAATGTTGAGATGAATGGCAGATAGAGGGTAAGCCTGTTTTTCCTCCCGTTGGTGACAGAGTTGTGAAACAGCTGCCTGGAATCAGAATGTGACTCTCATGCAGGTGGAAGGCCATGCTGTCCGCTGTGCATGGTTTCCCCTGCAGCACAGATGCTTTCTCCAGAGGGACTGCACCTCTCTGGGAAAGAAGCAAAAACAAAAACAAACAACAAAAAACCCTGTATTTTCTTTTTTTTTTTTTTTTTTTTTTTTTTGAGACGGAGTCTCACTCTGTAGCCCAGGCTGGAGTGCAGTGGCCGGATCTCAGCTCACTGCAAGCTCCGCCTCCCGGGTTCACGCCATTCTCCGGCCTCAGCCTCCCAGGTAGCTGGGACTACAGGCGCCCGCCACCTCGCCCGGCTAGTTTTTTGTATTTCTTAGTAGAGACGGGGTTTCACCGTGTTAGCCAGGATGGTCTCGATCTCCTGACCTCGTGATCCGCCCGTCTCGGCCTCCCAAAGTGCTGGGATTACAGGCTTGAGCCACCGCGCCCGGCCTTTTTTTTTTTTTTTGAGACGGAGTCTCGCTGTGTCGCCCAGGCTGGAGTGCAGTGGCCGGATCTCAGCTCACTGCAAGCTCTGCCTCCTGGGTTTTTACGCCATTCTCCTGCCTCAGCCTCCCGAGTAGCCGGGACTACAGGCGCCCGCCACCTCGCCCGGCTAGTTTTTTTTTTGCATTTTTTAGTAGAGACGGGGTTTCACCGTGTTAGCCAGGATGGTCTCGAACTCCTGACCTCGTGATCCGCCCGTCTCGGCCTCCCAAAGTGTTGGGATTACAGGCTTGAGCCACCACGCCCGGCCAAAAACCCTGTATTTTCTGAAATGATAGTTGTTGGGTTTTGCTAAATGCACCTGGCAACCACCTTAATTGCTTGAGTTAAATGTAACATGGTTCAGTTATTGATGACAAGCCTTCAGACACTGCAGGGCATTAAAGAAAATTTATGGGAGGCCGTCAGTTTGGACTGAACTTCTGTGCTAGACTCCAACAGACAAGCAAAATGGAGTCACTCGTGCTAAAGTTCCACATCACCAAACCCAAACTAAGTTGTTTATCTGACCCTCTAAGAAATCAGAAGAGAGACATGTAACTAAATCCCCAAAAGGGCCAGGTTAGCTCTCATGATAAGGAAGTTTCCTTGGTTTTAACCCTATAAGAAAAGTACAGTAGTTCCCCCTTATCCATGTTTCACTTTCCAAGGTTTATTTGCCCACATTCTAAAAACAGGTGAGTACAGTTGAGTAAGATATAAGGTATTTTGAGAGAGACAGGGAGAACACTCACATAACTTTTATTACAGTATATTGTTACATAGCACAAATAAACCTATGATCTGGTCCCCATGTCCTTATGTCTAGGTGAAGAAATAAGACAAATATGCATAAAAATATAAGGGCAATTTGTGAATGCTCTAAGAATGAGGGTGCAGCCCAGGTGTTGAGCACAGGTTCTGGGCAGAGCTTTGAGAGATGGTTAGTGAGGCCTTTGGTAGGTGGACAGGGAAGGAAAGAGTGACAGAATGTTACTGAAATGCCAGAGGTTTGATCTAGTTCAGGAGTGTCCCAGGGAAAAAATAGTCATGGGTTCTTACTTTTTGTTTCTGGTTGGGCCAGTAAAGCCCCTTCCTCATCCCTCTTTTCCACTTATCACTGGAGACAGAAACTAAAAACCATGGCTTCAGACTGTTAAAGGCCTAAAACAAAACAAAACAGAACAATAACAACAACAACAACAAAATAAAGTGGGTTGGACAAGCTTGCTCTACATCCTGCTGCTCACTGCACAGAAAGCCAATCACTGAGACAACAAGTATTGCCAAAGAAAAAGGTTTTAATTAGTTGCTACAGCCGAGGAGATGGGTAATCAGTCTCAAATCCATTTCCCTGACCTACTAAAATAGGGGGTTTATATAACAGGAAAAAGATGTAACTATTTGCAAGAAAACAGGAATTAAGAAGTGATAAGGAAGGGGAATCTGTCAACAGGCAGCAGGTGGTCTGTTAGGTAATCATTATGAGTTAGAGGTCTGGCATCTCATTGTCCAGAGGCGGGGACCTGGTAAGTTTTGGTTTGTTGACACTGTCCGGGAGGCCTGGTAGTTGGTTTCCTGAGAAAGGACCTCAGATAAGACAACTGTAACTTTCTCAAGTTTTAAGACTGGGAGGGCCAACTTGCATGCTTATTTAAGAGAGACCAAAAACATCAGTTATATGGAAAAATTGGACTGGTTTCAAATACATCTCTGACCCCAGAAGGTCTGCTCAGATGAGGCTCTTGGCCCCATCCTTTCCAAACCCCAAAGCCCATCCCTGGACCAGCTCTAGCACTGTCACGTGTGGAGTTTGAAGGTACAGGTCCTAAACACGCTGCTCCAACAGGGACCTGGGCCACCTGGGTGAGTTCCTTTCTGCTCTGCCTCAACAGGGATAATAATGACCCTACCTGTGTACATTGTTGTAGGCATTCAGTGAGATTGCGAATGCAAAGTGCTCAGTAGCTGCTGCCTATCACTATTATCCACTTTTCCTGATCCCCTCCCCTACCCAAGAAATGTTCTTTGCGTAGCTTCACTTATACTAATTGACTATTCTTATTTTTGTGAGATTTTGAAGAGTAGAGTTGTAGGGTCCTGGATATTGCTTGCCCAGTTTGTGAGAGTCAATTCCGGGATGACGAGCTTAGCCATGAGATGCATGGAGAAGCCAGATGCAGGGCATACAATTGATGCCAGTGATAGGCCATCTGGAGTGGCCACTGCCATCACACTGGCCACTGCAGGGAGGGTGTGGGGAGGAAACAGACAGTCTTCCTGCAGCCTGCTGCCCTAGGAGCCGCCATGATGGGGCTGGGCCAGGTTGCCCACCAGCAGGGGAGCAGTGCAATTGGGCAGAGAGGGGCTTTGAGGTGGAGCTGGGCCCAGGGCAGTGCTGTACTTACACACAGAACATAGGGGCTGGGCCCAGGGTGCAGAGCTGGGGCCACACTTCCGGGGCCTGGGGCAAGAAATGGGAATGGCACCCACTTCAGGGACCTGGCCCACTCCATTGAAGGTGTTGGGTTCCTGTGCCTTAGGAGGAAGCTCTGTGCAGGGCTACCTGGGGCTGCATCCCTGGGATCTACCCCATGTTGGGGTTACTGCTGAGCCTGGTGCTCCTGATAGCCAGGTCTGGGGCCCATCCACTCCACTCTGGGCCACCTCTGAGCACTGGGGAAACACGTGGAGCTCGTGGCTGTGTTGCCCCTGCCCCACACACTGGCCTGGGCCCAGTGAGGACCTGGAGCCCCAGGCCCAGGCTGCAAGCAGCTGGCAGGAGCCAGGAGAAGCCAGCAGTCCTGCCCTCCTGGGCATAGCTACAGCCACCCGACCCTTGCAGGCTCAGAAGTTCCTGATCCCACTGCCTGTATTCTACCTGCTGTCAGCACCTGCTTTGATCTTGGAGCAATGTGGGGCCAAGCCCGGGCACTGTCACAGCCTGGCTGGGGTTCTTGTGGCACCACTGACATGCCAGTCCCCCAAGCTGCCTCAACTCCCTCTGAACTTTGGGCACCAACAGGCATTGTTGGGGGGAGCTGAGGTGGGGATTGAGGGAGGTTTGGCACTGGCCTGTAGGTGCCCCTTGGCATGAACAGCCTGGGCTCCATGGACAGCAGCAGGGGGCAGTCAGGCTCCTGGGTGGAAGGGAGCAGGTCCCACCTTCAGGGTGAGGAAGGGCCTGAAGGCTGGGGGCTGAGCTGCCAGTTCCCATGGACTGGAGTGGGGGCTGTGGTGCCTTTTCTGGGCCTACTCATGTCTGCCCATGGACAAGCTGGCATGCACTTCCTCCCCTCTGAGGCTCACAAAAGCCCTGGGCTCAGCTAGAGCACAGCAGAGGGCAGAAAGAGGTCAGGACAGCCAGCTGCAGAGAGGAACCACCCTCCCCAGGGCCTCTTCTCTGCTGAGATTCAAGCAGACGTTGGGATGACCAGCTGCAAAGAAGAGCTACCCGTTCCAGGGCCTCCTCTCTGCTGAGACTCAAGCAGACGTTGGTATGACCAGCTGCAGAGAGGAGTAACCCACTCCTTCTCTCTGCTGAGAGCTGGGAAGACGACAGGACAACCTGCCTGCAGAGAGGGGCGACCTACTCCAGAGCCTCCTCTCTGCTGAGAGCTGGGAAGACAGTGGGATAACCTACCTGTAGAGAGGAGCAACCCACTCTAGGGCCTGCTGAAAACTGCAGAGACAATGGGACAAGCTGCCTGCAGAGAGGAGCTTCTCACTGCAGAGTCTCCTCTCTGCTGGGAGCTGTACACTCATCGGGACCCCCTGGCTGTGGAAAGGAGTTGGCCACTGTGGGAGGCTGGGCTGTTCTGTTGCTCAATAAAGCTCCTCTCATTTTGCTTACCCTCCACTTGTCTGTGTACCTCATTCTTTTGGTCACAGGACAAATACTTAGGACCCATTGTATGGCAGGGCTAAAAGAGCTGTAACACTAACAGGACTGAAATATGCCCCCCTTGCTCGCCATGTTGTGGGCAAAAAGGAGAGGAGAGCTGCAGACCTTTGGGGAGCCCAGACCTGTGACTCCCTGTTTGGGGCCCTGTGGTTCCTGGCATTTCCAAGCTTCTAGGTGCCACTTCATTCCCCAGTGCCAGCCAGGGAAGCTGCTTGCAGTGCCCCGGTCCAGCTGCAGCTTTGCAGAGAGCCCATGCCAGCACCTGGAGCTGCCCACCCCACAGCAGTAGCTGGCGTATCTGACTGTGCAGTGGCCAGACCCCATGCTCACTCACACACCCCTTGCCGCTCCACACCTGAGTTGCAGTCTTCCTTGGAGGCATGGGATCCAGGCTGGTAGCATGAGCTGAGTGCAGCCCGTCAGGCCGAGTGGGCAGAAAGAGCCCAGTGCGCTCGAGCAAAACTCAACCGAAGGTGCCACGAGCCACAGGTTTCTGACCAGAAAAGCGACACCTCAAGGATCCCATAAAACAATCAAGAGCTTATGGAACGAACCCAGGTGTGAAATGACAAACAGGATTTGACTGTAGACAGAGAGAGCAAGAAGAGAGAGAGCAAAACACCAAGAACTGTGCAATGGAAACATGGTCAGGACTTCAGGACTGATTCATGTGGAGGATGAATAGGGGAACTGGTTCAGTGCAATGCAACCAGCAATGATAATAGTGAGCCTGGGTACCAGAGAAGTCTGAAGTGCCTTCTGCTTTCTAATGGACATATTGATCAGCACATGTTCAGTGGAGTTTCGGTTACTAAGTGTAACATATCTGCTTTCTTTGAAAATTGCTAGGCCTTGTGTACTGAAGAAAAGGAGGCTTTACTGCGGGAATAACAAAGGGCTCCTTCAAGCAGACCCAATTCTATTTCCAAAATATGTTGTGCAAACTCAGTAGAAATGCAAAATATTACTAATTATCTACAAATTTTCCATCCCACACTCACCATTACCTCCCCCAGTCACTGGCACCACTAATCTACTTTCTGTTCCTATGGATTTGTCTAGTCTGAACATTGCATAACAATGGAATTGTACAAAATGTGGTCTCTTTTGATTGACTTCTTCTACTGTTTTAAAGGTTAATTCATGTTGTATTGTGTCAGTACTTCATACCTTTTTATTGCCAAATAATATTCCATTGTATGGAAAAGAATAATGGAGTAATATTCCATTATATGGAATTTCAGTGGAGTAATATTCCATTATATGGAATATTATTGCATTCCATTAATTAGTTAATGAGCATTTGGATAGTCTTCACTTTTTAACTATTATGAATAATGCTGCTGTGAACATTAGTGTACAAGTTTTTGTGTTAGAACATAAGTTTTCAATTCTCTAGGGTTTATGACTAGGAGTGGAATTGGTAGGTCATATGGTAACCCTATGTTTAACCTTTGGAAGAAATGACAAACTGTTTTTCATAGCAGTTGTACCATTTTGTTCTTACCAGCAATGTTTAAGGATTCTGATTTCTCTGAATTTTCACCAACATCTTTCTTTTTCAATCTAACCATTCAAAGGAGTGCAAAATGTTATTTCATGGTGATTTCAATTCCCAATTTCTTAATGGCTAATGATGTTGAGCATCTTTTTATGTGCTTGTTGGCCACTGTCTTCTATAGAGAAATGTTTATTCAGATCCTTTGAATATTAAAAAAAGGGTTGTCTGTTTATTATTTCATCTTTATTTTTATTTTTTGAGACAGAGTTTCACTCTCGTCGAGCAGGCTGGAGTGCAATGGCATGATCTCGACTCACTGCAACCTCCACTTCCCAGGTTCAAGCAATTCTACCTCAGCCTTCTGAGCAGCTGGGATTATAAGTGTGCCACCATGCCTGGCACATTTTTGTATTATTAGTAGAGACGAGGTTTCACCATGTTACCCAGGCTGGTCTTGAACTCGTGACCTCAGGTGATCCACCCACCTCAGCCTCCCAAAGTGCTGGGATTACAGGCGTGAGCTGCCACACCCAGCCTATTTGATCTTTAGAGTTCTTTGTGTATTCTGGATCCAAGTCCCTGCTAAGATATATGATTTGCAAATATTTTTTCCCGTAGAGTGAATTGTCTTCACATTTTTCTTTTTTTGAGACAGGGTCTTGCTCTGTGCCTAGGCTGGAGTGCAGTGGCATAATCATGGCTCACAGCAGCCTCAACCTCCTGGGCTCAAGCAATCCTCCCACCTCAGCCTCCAAGGTAGCTGGGAGTACAGGCATACACCACCACAGCTGGCTAATTTTTTTATTTTTTGTAGAGATTTGATCTCACTATGTTGCTCAAGCTTGTCTCAAACTCCTGGGCTCAAGGGATTCCCTCACCTCAGCCTCTCAAAGTGTTGGAATCACAGGCATAGCCACAGCATGCAGTCTGTGTTCTCATTTTCTTGATTATGTCCTTAGAAGCACAAAAGTTTTAAATTTTGATAAAGTCCAACTTGCCTAATTTTTCTTTTATCATTTGTACTTTTGGTGCCATAGCTAAGAAACTATTTCCTTACCCAAGATCATGAAGATTTACTCATTTGTTTTCTTCTAAGAGTTTTATAGTTTTAACTCTTTTATTGAGATCTATAATCCATCTTGAGTTAATTTTTGTATATGATATGAGGTAGGGTTCAACTTCAATCTTTTGCATGTGGCTATCCAGGTAGCCCAGAACCATTTGTTGGAAAGATGGTTCTTTCCTTTATTGAATTGTGTTGGCAACTTTGTTGAAAGTCAATTGACCATAAATGTGAAGGTTTATTTCAATTATCTTCCATTTCTCTGTATCCCTATTCTAACAGCAGTCTCATACTGTATTGATTAGTATAACTTGGTAGTAAATTTTGAACTAGGAAACTGTCCTTTTCAAGATTCTTTTTTTTTTTAAATTTATTTATTATTATTATACTTTAAGTTGTAGGGTACATGTGCATAACGTGCAGGTTTGTAAGGCCAGAGGCAATTCAAGATTCTTTTGTTCTTTATTCCTTTTCAAGATGGTTCTGACTATTCTGAGTCTGTTGCATTTCCATATGGATTTTAGGATCAGCCTGTGAATTTCTCTGAAAAAGGCAGCTGGTATTTTGATAGAGATTGCATTGCATCTATATGTATTTTCATTCTTCTTACCTCAGTCAAAGCTATGTATAACTGAGATCTCTTACTCAATTCATCTTGCCTACTGTTCCTCTTCTACAAAAAATTTTACAGTTCAGATAAATTGGTTTACTCACATTCCAGCAAATAAAGCTTACATTTTCAATTCAACAACTTATATTTATTGCCTACCATGTAAGGCACATGAGGTCATTTTGAAGAACAAATTGGAGAATGGAAGGAAGGCAAAGAGATTTTTTAAAAAATTCGATTCCCTGGAAATCCAATTCCCTGGAGAAAAGGTTTCCAAATTCCTTTAGAACAAGTCAACTTATTTCAGAGCCAGAGATTATGGGAAAAATTAAACATTGATCATCTTAAGTGTTGGTGAGGATTTGGGGAAATGGAAATTCTTTTAACAGTGCAGTTGAAAGTACAATGTAATACACTTTGAATAATTATAAGGTAGTATTAAATCAAAGTTATATGAGGTAATTTTTTTTTTAATGAAGTCTTACTCTGTCACCGAGGCTGGTCCGTGCAGTGGCATGATCTTGGCTCACTGCAAATTCTGCTGCCTGGGTTCAAGTGATTCTCCTGCTTCAGCCACCTGAGTAGCTAGGATTACAGGGATGCACCACCACACCTAGCTAATTTTTGTATTTTTAGTAGAGACGGGGTTTCACATGTTGGTCAAGCTGGTCTCGAACTCCTGATCTCAAGTGATCCTCCTGCCTCAACCTCCCAAAGTGCTGGGATTACAGGCATGAGCCATCACACCCGACAGGCAGTAATTGTTTTTGACTAAGCTCTGCACTAGGCCCCAACAGGACAGACTAAAAATCAATCAAAATGGAGTCACTAAACCGAAAAAATTAAAACTGAGTCACCAAACCCAAACTCAGTTGTTATCTGACCTTTGCAAACAGAGCAGCTAAATCTTCAATCGGCATGATAATGAAATTCCCTCTGCTTCAATTTTTATGCAAGAGAAGTAGCCTGAAGTAATCTGATGTTAACTAATCAGCTGTTTTCTCTGATCTATCTCCCTGTCCCTGCCTTACAGGAAAAGTAGCTTTGAAACAATGAATACACTATTTGTTCTTTGCTTCTGCTTTCTGCAGCTCTTCTCTGCCTACAAAGCCAACCTCTTCTGCTCAACTCATCAGAGCACTTATTCTATTTTATAGAATGAAGTGTTGCCTGATTCTAGAATTGCGATAAACCCAATACAATTTTTAAATGTGTTGTAATTTTGTTCTTTGACAGTAGTATGTAGAAAATCTAAAAACTGCACATCTTGTACTCTAACACTATAGCTTCTATCTATATGAGGGGACTTCAAAAAGTTCATGGAAAAATGGAATTAAAAGATAAAAATTTTTAAAAATAAACTTTATTTCTCAGTATCAGCTCCATCAAATTCAAGACACTTATATAAGACACTTTTGCAAGCCATTCATTCCATCTGTTAAGAACTGAGGGTCCTGGGAATCTAATCATGTCAATGCCATCTTTTTCACATTATTAACTGAAGAAAGATTGGTGTCCTTTAAAGATCTTAAAGATCTTCCTAAAGATTAGGAAACAAAAAGAAGTCAGAAGGAGCCAAATCAGGACTGTAAGGTGAATGCCTAATGATTCTCACAGAAACTCTCATAAAATTGTCCTTGTTTGATAAGAGGAAGGAGCAGGAGTATTGTTGCGGTGAAGAAGGACTCTCCGGTGAAGGTTTCCTGGGTACTTTTTTGCTAAAGCTTTGGATAACTTTTTCAAAACACACTCACAATAAAATGTTATTATTCTTTGGCTCTCCAGAAAGTCAACAAGCAAAATGCCTTGAGCATCCAAAAATTTGTTGCCATGACATTTGCTCTTGACCAGTCTGCTTTTGCTGTGACTGGACCACTTCCACCTCTTGGTAGCCATTGCTTTGATTGTGCTTTGTCTTCAGGATTGTACTGGCAAAGGCAGGTTTCATCTCCTGTTACCATTATTCAAAGAAATGCTTCAGAATCTTGATCCTAATTGTTTAAAATTTCCATTGAAAGCTCTGCTCTTGGCCGGGCGCGGTGGCTCAAGCCTGTAATCCCAGCACTTTGGGAGGCCGAGACGGGTGGATCACGAGGTCAGGAGATCGAGACCATCCTGGCTAACACAGTGAAACCCCGTCTCTACTAAAAATACAAAAACTTAGCCGGGCGAGGTGGCAGGCGCCTGTAGTCTCAGCTACTCAGGAGGCTGAGGCAGGAGAATGGCGTGAACCCGGGAGGCAGAGCTTGCAGTGAGCTGAGATCCGGCCACTGCACTTCAGCCTGGGTGACAGAGCGAGACTCCGTCTCAAAAAAAAAAAAAAAAAAAAAAAAAAAGAAAGCTCTGCTCTTGTCTGCAGCTGATCTGGTTGCAATAGTTCTGGCACAGATTGAGTGGAAAGTTTGCTCAACTTTGATTTTTCCATCAGGATTGTGTAAACTGAATCAATTGAGATGCCCATGGCTATTGTTTCTGCTGTTATTGTTGGTCCTCTTCAATTAGGGCATAAATAAGATGAACGTTTTCCTCACAAATTAGAGTGGATGGTCTGCCACTGCGGGCTTCATCTGCAGCATTGTTTGGTACCTTCTTAAAATGAGTTATCTATTTGTAAACTGTTGATTTTCCCATTGTTGCCATAAACTTTTTCTAAAGGTTCAGTGATTTCACCATTCTTCCATCCAAGCCTCACTACAAACTTGATGTTTGTTCTTGCTTCAATTTTAGCAGAATTCATGTTGCCCTGATGGGGCTCTTTTAAAACTGGTGTCTTATCCTTCTTAGTGCCTCAAACTAGATCCTGTTCAGACGTTATAACAAGTTAGTGCAAGTTTATTTTGGTGCAAAAAAATTTTGAAATTTATATATAGCTTTTTTAAAATAATACATTGACCAGGAACTTTTTGCAGGCCCCTCATATATCCACATTTAGCCAGACAGCATTTTTCTAACCATAGGTCATGGACTGTTAGGCTCTGCACACCCTCCAAGGTGTCTTCTGATGTTGACATGTGGGTCAGCTAAACAGTCAGACTCACAAAACTGTCATAGCCACATAAGGCATTAAATTCATATAGAAGGATACGGGACAGTGGCAGGGTCTGAATGTTTGAGTTCCCCCAAAATTCATGTGTTGAAGCCTAACCCCCAGGGTTATGCTTAGAAGGTAGGGCTGTGGGAGAGGTTTAGGCAGAACTCTCGTGAATGCGATTAGTGCCCTTATAAAAGAGGCCAGAGAGAGACCTCTCACCCCTTCCATCGCGTGAGGACACAGAGAGAAGGTGCGATCTGTGAATTAGGAAGTGGGCCCTCACCAGACAACAAATCTGCCAATGACTTGATCTTAGACTTCTCAACCTCCAGAACTGTGAAAAATATGTTCCTGTTGTTTATAAATTCCCCAGTTTAAGATATTTTTGTTATAGCAGCCCAAATTGCCTGAAACAGACCACAGGGCACTGTGGAGTATTCTTCCACAGTAGTAATCATTACAGCAGTCTATGCAGACATCCACACTGCTCTCCAGGTGTTCTCCTGTATCCTGCACCCCAGGCGATGTGGCACAGGTTCAAGGAAATGAGACTCACATCAGATGGGTTCAAGAACCATCCTGACTTGGAAGGCTCATCACCTATACACACATAACTCTTGTAAGAATACTGTAGCTTCCTGGTATCTGCATGGTACATACTTAATTGTAAAAGTTAGTACATGCAGGGACACCTGAGGTATGGAGTCCCCATTAGGTCTCTATAATATACTTATAGTTCCTCCTAGTCCAGGTGCAATTTACCAGCCAGGGGTTATTTATTCATAAATAATGTCCCTTAATAACAAAGCTCACATTCTACCTTCATCAGGTTTCCAAAGGAAAGGTCTAGAAAATTAAACAATGGTTAAATTCTCATGCAGAAGGAGAAAGGGTTGCGTTAACCATTTACCCGCAGACTTGAAATCAGTGGGGTGGTTCTTACTATGGTTAAATGACCCCTCCAAAACTTGTGTTGAAATGCCATTGCCATTGTGACAATATAGAGAGTGGGACTGTTACCAGGTGATTAGGCCATGAGGGCTCTACCCTCATCAATGAGTTAATGTCATTGTTGCAGGAGTGGGTTCGTTATTGCAAGAGTAGGTTGTTATAAGAGTGAGTTCACCCGTCTCCTTCTCTCTTGCACTCACTTGCCCTTCCACCCTCCATCGTGGGATGACACGGCACGAAGGCCCTTGCCAGGTGCCGAGAAGATGCTGGTGGTATTTCTTTTTTTTTTTGAGACGGAGTCTCACTCTGTCACCCAGGCTGGAGGGCAGTGGCTCGATCTCAGCTCACTGCAAGCTCCGCCTCCCGGGTTTACGCCATTCTCCTGCCTCAGCCTCCCTAGTAGCTGGGACTACAGGCACCCGCCACCTCGCCCGGCTAGTTTTTTTGTATTTTTTTTAGTAGAGACAGGGTTTCACGGTGTTAGCGAGGATGGTCTCGATCTCCTGACCTCGTGATTCGCCCGTCTCGGCCTCCCAAAGTGCTGGGATTACAGGCTTGAGCCAACGCGCCTGGCTGGTGGTATTTCTTAGACTTCTTAGACTCTAGAAACATGAGCCCAATAAGTCTCTTTTCTCTACAAATTACCCACTCTATGGTATGTTATAAATTATCCAGTCTGTGGTAAACAGACTAAGACAGTTGTCAAGTAGCATTTTTTAAAGAAGATGTAATCAAATAAAAATAATCAGAGTATACTGCATGTAATAAGGGTAATCACTGTTTTATGGACTTGTAAGTTTTTATTTTTATTTTTATTTATTTATTGTTTTGACACAGAGTCTCCTTCTGTTGCCCAGGCTAGAGTGCAGTGGCATGATCTCCGCTCACTGCAACCTCTGTCTCCTGGGTTCAAGCGATTCTCTTGCCTCAGCCTCCTGAGTAGCTGGGATTACAGGCACGTGCCACCATGCTGGCTAATTTTTGTATTTTTAGTAGAGATGGTGTTTCACCATGTTGGCCAGACTGGTTTTGAATTCCTGACCTCAGTGATCTGCCTGCCTTGGCCTCCCAAAGTGCTGAGATTACAGGTGTGAAGCAGTGCACGCGACCTTCACTTTTTCTAATGCAACAATTTGCATTCATTCTTAATCCTGGGATAGGGAGGGTTCTAATGCATATAGGATATTTAGTATATGATAAAGGTGGCATCTTAAATCAATGGAGAAAAGTTGGTCTATTTGATAAAGAGTATAGGCTGGGTGTGGTGGCTCATGCTTGTAATCCCAGCACTTTGGGAGGCAGAAGTGGAAAGATGACTTGAGCTTATGAGTTTGAGACCAGTCTGGGCACCATGGCAAAACCCCATCTCTATAAAAAATACAAAAATCAGCTGGGCGTGGTGACTCACACCTGTAATCCCAGCACTTTGGGAGGCTGAGGCGGGTAGATCACTTGAGGTCAGGAGTTCGAGACCAGCCTGGCCAACATGGTGAAACATCGTCTCTACTAAAAATACAAAAATTAGCCAGGCATGGTAGGGCATGCCTGTAGTCCTAGCTACTCAGGAGGCTGAGGCACAAGAATCGCTTGAACTCGGGAGGCAGAGGTTGCAGTGAGCCGAGATCACACTACTGCACTCCAGCCTGGGTGACAGAATGAGACTCCATTTCAAAAAAAAAAAAAGCCAGGCATGGTGGCACACACCTATAGTCCCAGCTACTCAGGAGGCTGAAATAGAAGGATTGCTTAAGCCCTGCAGGCAGAGGTTGCAGTGAGCCATGATTGTGCCACTGCACTCTTGCCTGGGCAACAGAGTGAGACTCTTTCTCACAACAACAACAGCAAATAGGAGAGAGACAACTGAATAACTATCAGGGAAAAAGCAAGGTTTGATCCATATCTCACACGGTTCACCAGGATGAATTCCAGATGAATCAAAGATGATAGTGTAAAAAATGAAACCACTGATAGGGGAGTTAAGAAGACATTATTCTTCAGGCAGATAGTGAGGGTATGGGAGTCTTTGGTAAGGTTTTCCTTTTAATGAAAAACAGCCCTAAAATCATTTTCTTTTCTAACAAAGAGCAGCCTGGAAAATCGAACTGCACACATAGACAAGTAAGCTGGAAGCTTGCACAGGTGAACACTGGCAGTTGTGCCAATAGGAAAAGGCTATCTGGGACTAGGCATGTTCAAAATGACAGCTCCATCTTCCCCTCTCTTTGCCAAATCACGTGTACAGAAGGAGAAGACAATATGGAGCTGGCCAGGCAAAGACCCTATTTGCATAATAAGATTAGGGTGGGGCAACCAGCCTTCCCTGCACGCTATGTAATTGTCACACCTGGTCAAACCAATCTGTAGGTCCTATGTAAATCAGACACCACTCCTCAAGCCTGCCTATAAAATCTGGTGCTGTACACCACAGGCTGGTTTTTCCCTTTCAGGAGCCCTTCTGTCTCGCCAGGGAGAGAAAGGGGCTTTTTTCTTTCTTTTGCCTATTAAACCTCTGCTCCTATACTCACTCTTTGTGTGTGTTCATGTCCTTAATCTTCTTGGTGTGAGACAATGAACCCCAGGTATTTACCACAGACAACTATGCCGCTTCACCACAAATGTTCTAGAAAAAGAGAAGAAAGCCTTTTTTTTTTTAAGCTAAGACAATATCCAGAAGCCATAAAACAAAACAAAAGATAAATTTTACATTTTGAAAAATCTGTGTTTAAAAATTAATAAGCAAAGGCAAAAGACAAATGGCAAAATGGGGGGAAATACTGCCAACTTACATTATAGATAAATCTCTTTAATACGTAAAGAGCTCTTATAATTCAGTAAGACAAAACCAAAATAGAAAATTGGGCAAAGACTAAGAAAATATGATTCACCGAAAAGGAAATAGAAATAATTCATAAACATGAAAAATTATTTAACCTCACTCATAAGGAGATAAATATAAATTAAAACTACACCAAGATACCACTTTTTACATCAAGCTGGAAAAATTTTTTTACTTATCAAGCTAGAAAAATTTTGATAACATGCTGTAATGACAAGGCAATATGGAAAATGCACCTTCATGCATTACTTGTAGGAGGTTAAATTGGTATAACTCCTTGAAGGGCAATATAAACAGTATCTATCAAAATCACAATGTAGGCCGGGAACAGTGGCTCATGTCTGTAATCCCAGCACTTTGGGAGACTGAGGCAGGCAGATCACTTGAGGTCAGGAGTTCAAGACCAGCCTGGCCAATATGGTGAAACCCCATCTCTACTAAAAATACAAAAATTAGCCAGGCATGGTGGTGGGTGCCTGTAGTCCTAGCTAATTGGGAGGCTGAGGCAGGAAATGGCTTAAACCTGGGAGGCAGAGGTTGCAGATAGCTGAGATCGTACCATTGCCCTCCAGCCTGGGGGGACAAGTGCAAGACTCTGTCTCAAAAAATAAAGAAGAGGCCGGGCGCGGTGGCTCAAGCCTGTAATCCCAGCACTTTGGGAGGCCGAGGCGGGTGGATCACGAGGTCAGGAGATCGAGACTATCCTGGCTAACATGGTGAAACCCCGTCTCTACTAAAAATACAAAAAAAAAAAAAAACTAGCTGGGCGTGGTGGCGGGCGCCTGTAGTCTCAGCTACTTGGGAGGCTGAGGCGGGAGAATGGCGTGAACCCGGGAGGCGGAGCTTGCAGTGAGCCGAGATCACGCCACTGCACTCCAGCCTGGGAGACACAGCGAGACTCCGTCTCAAAAAAAAAAAAAAAAAATAAAGAAGAAAAAAATCACAATGTACATACTCCTGACCCAATAATTCAGCTTTTATTGTTTTGGATATATTTTATTATCTTGCCTCCTTTATCTTATTCTCAACACTGAAATTTAATGGCTCTAATAGCAATTTTTTGAGATGAAGAACTCTTCCTCATTTGTTTGTTTTTGTTGCTATGGTGTGATATTGTGAAATACATATTTGGTCTTTGTTCCCATTTCCTGGTATACAACTTCTAAAATCCGTGGAACCTCCAAAGTGATGTATTTTTATGGTAACGTGTTGGCTGATGGCTGGCAGCTCCTAGATAGCACCAGGATAGGGCTGGTCCCAGGAAACACCAAGACCTAATTAAAGAGTTGAGACTTTACAGCCTCACTTCCCCAATCTTGGGGGAAGGCAGCAGGACTGGAGGCGAAGTTGATCGCCAAAGGCCAGTGATTTAATCAATCATACCTGTGTAATGCAATTTCTCTAAAAACCCAACAGAACCAGGTTCAGAGAGTGTCCAGACAGCTGAACACATGAAGGTTCCTGAAGGGTGGAGGGCCCGGAGAGGTCAAGGAAGCTCCGCACCCTTTCCCACATTTCTTATCCGATCCATCTGGTCATCTGGTGTTCATCAGTATCCATTGTAATGTCCTTTATAATAAATCAGCAAATGTAAGTGTATGTCTCCCTGAGTTCTGTGAGATGCTCTAGCAAAGTAATTACACCTAAGGAGGGGGTTGTGGGAACCTCAGTTTAGGGCCGCTCGGTCAGAAGCACAGGTAAAACAGCCTGGAGCTTGTGAACTGGCATTATAAATGGCAGGGGCAGTCGTGGGGTCTGAGCCCTCAACTTGTGGGATCTGATGCCATCTCCAGGTAGATAAGTGCAAGAATTGAATGAATTAGAGGACAGCTGACTGGTGTCTCCTGCCGAACTGACTGCTTGATTGGTGTGGTCTTCTGTGTTGATTGTTGAGAGAGACTCTAGGAGAAACTGAGTTTGTTTTTTCCCTATATTCTCAGAATTGGTGTCAAAAGTAGGACTTGGTATTCACAGAAACATGTGGTTTGGGAAGAAAAAAGATAAAGGGTGGGGGATGAGGAAGCTTTGATTCCTGGATGGCTCCATAAACACGGGGTAGCAGCTGTGTTGCAGTCAGCTACCAAAGATAAAAGTTAATAAAACACAGGGATGGCTCTAACTTCCAGGCAGTTGGTTCTCTGGGAGCATAAAGAAATGCAAGTTGGTTGGGTGTGGTGGCATGCACTTGTATGCACTTGTAGTCCCAGCTACTAGGGAGTCTGAGGTGAGAGGACCTCTTGAGTCCAGGAGTTCAAGGCTGTAGTGAGCCGTGATCATGGCACTACACTCCAGCCTGGGCAACAGAGTGAGACCTTGTCTGGAAAGAAAAACGAAAAGAGGCCGGGCGCGGTGGCTCATGCCTGTCATCCCAGCACTTTGGGAGGCCGAGGCAGGCGGCTCATGAGGTCAGGAGGTTGATACCATCCTGGCTAACACGGTGAAACCCCATCTCTACTAAAAATACAAAAAATTAGCCGAGTGTGGTGGTGGGTGCCTGTAGTCCCAGCTACTTGGGAGGCTGAGGCAGGAGAATCTCCTGAACCTGGGGGGCAGAGGTTGCAGTGAGCCAAGATCGTGCCACTGCACTCCAGCCTGGTGACAGAGTGAGACTCTGTCTCATAAAGAAAAAAAAAAAAAAATTAAAGAAAGAGAAAGAGAGGAAAGGGGGAGAAAAAAATGCAAGCTAGTAAGAAAATGGCAGATACTCAATTCCTAGGTAATTACTATCTGTAACAGCTAAAATGAAATTAAAAGAGAGTGTTGGTGGGGACCTTGATACTAAATCAAGCTCACATTTCAGTTGAGTATGAGGTCTGGCCACGAGCCTTAAAGCTACTTCCCAAGGGGAAAATTATTCAGGGACAAGAGAAAGTACCTCTAAGGCCTGTGGTTACTAAGGTAGTCAATGTAGGGGAAAAGCAAAATCAAGAAACTACTGAAACCAGAAGGTATAGTGTGGAGGAATTGTTTTGTTTTGTGGATTGGCATCATTGGCTTCCTGAAGAACATTTACTAAAATGGATTGTGAGGTAAGTAATTTAGGGGCACTTTCTCTTCTTTTTTTTTTTTTTTTTTTTCTTTCTTTTTTTTTTTTTTTTTTTGAGACGGAGTCTTGCTTTGTCATCCAGGCTGGAGTGCAGTGGTGCGATCTCGGCTCACTGCAAGCTCTGCTTCCCAGGTTCACGCCATTCTCCTGCCTCAGCCTCCCGAGTAGCTGGGACTACAGGCGCCCGCCACCACGCCGGGCTAATTTTTTTGTATTTTTTCTTTTTTTTAGTAGAGACGGGGTTTCACCGTGTTAGCCAGGATGGTCTTGATCTCCTGACCTCATGATCCGCACGCCTCGGCCTCCCAAAGTGCTGGGATTACAGGCGTGAGCCACCGTGCCCAGCCAAGGGGGCACTTTCTTTAATGTTCAATGATGCCAGGTGGAAGAGATTTTGACTTGATACCGAACCCACAGCTCACTATAGAACAATCACAGATGGTTGTATGGGATGCAGACACACAGCAGGTTATTCCCAATGAAATATAGCCTCTGCTGGACTGGAAAAAGGCATTGTAAGTTCTGCTTACCCTGTAAAGAGGAATTGTTTGTTTCTCCCTGAAACCAACTTTGCAAAATTATAAGAGTAAGAGAAATGTGACATGGTTGAATCCATCTTGCTTCTGACCTCCAAGCTGTCCTCAGTCATTCCTGGGTGTAGGCCAAGCTAATTTTGGGAGGAATTTAGTTTACAGTTTAACCTTAAAGCAAGGATGATAATAGCCCTTCCCAAAACTAAGCCACCTTTCTAAAACTAAGGAATGACCACCAGGTTAGGTTTCTGAGAGGGGCTTGAATTCTGCTAAGATGTAGGCATAGTTAAACAATAACCAGGCATTGTTTTCAGGTCACATGATTTGTAACTTCCCCAATTACTCCTGTAGCTAACATCACTATTATAGAACCTAAGATTGGTCTTCTGAGATATTTTTCTGACTTTGCATTCTAGCAACTGACTGACCTCACCCAGAGGTGGACTTGTGAGTCATGACCCAACCTGTCCTGTGGCCCCACCCAAAGGTGGGCTCAGCATGCCCCCATGATTGCATCCCCAACCAATCAGCAGCACCCATTTCCTAGCCCCTAGCCCACCAAACTATCCTTGAAAACCCCTAACCTCTAAACATTCAGGGAGACTAATCTGAGTGATCACTCTGTCTCTCCAGGTGGCATGGCTGGCCTCGCATCGATTAAACTCTTTCTTTACTGCAGTGCTGCTGGCTCCGTGAACTGATTTTGTCTGTGCAGCAGGCAGGAAGGACCTGTCTGGAGATTACAGGTCCTATAAATGCCAAGTGAAACACCCTGGATGAAGCAGCTCATATGCTTCATATGCATGGGATGTGGGACTAGCTTTTTGATGACTGGGATGTTCACTCACTGAAGAGGCCCATTACTCAGGTCATGGTAGATGCTGTGGTTTCCGGGGCCCTTTTGATGTGGATATTTCATATAATTTTATTGATGAAAACCAAAAGACAGTTTAGGAAGTTTTATCCAATTTGCTATCTCAGCTTCCCCTCATGGATCTTACAGATGCTGATAAAAAAACATTAGGTTAATTACTAAGAGACCAGGGAAAGGCAAAAGGGAGACTCAAAGGACTCATCTCAGTTGACCAAGAAAAAGCTGCCAGGTTTGTGGATGGCAGTTCCAAGGTGAATGAACAACATCCTATTTGCAAAGATGCCACTGTGATCGAAGAAGGTGAAAACATGGTCAGCGCAGTGGGCTGAATCCCATGCTGTTTTCCTAGCAGCAGTGGAAGAATTGAAGAGTGCTCAAAGCCCCTGTTTGTGCGTTTTTCCTGACTCCCAGGCAGTGGCCAAGAGCCTGGCATGGGTTTTGTGGTGATAAAGAATCAAGGAATTTCTACTTAACCAACTTTACTTCTGCTGGAGTAAAATCAGAAACTCCGTAAACACCCTCCGCACGACAGCAAAATTTAATGTTGAGTATTATCAATTCCTGTTGGAAGAGTGAAAAGTAACAGGTAGTTTTGGCAGTTCCTCTTTATTGATAGTTGCTTTGATCAGAATGATACAGTCAGCCTTCCATGTCTGTGTGTTCTGCATCCATGGATTCAACCAATTGCAGATTGAAAACATCCAGGAAAAAAAAATTCTACAAAGTTCCCAAAAGCAAAACTAGAATTAGCTGCATGCTGAGTACTATGCTGAATCCATGTGAACGAAGTGGTGTGTAGGCATTGTATTAGGTATTATAAGTGATCTGGAGGTGACTTAAAGTATAAGGAGGATGTGCATAGGTTATATGCAAATATTATGCCCTTACAGATCAGAGACTTGAGCGTTTGAGGACTTTGGTATCTGTAGGTGGTTCTGGAACAAACTTCCACAGATACCAAGGGATGACCATATATGCTTTGGATTAAGTTGTGTGGTAAAATTCTTTTGTACACGGGGAAGTGGATTTAAAAAGAAAACAAGTTAATTCTTGACTTTCCTATTTATAAATGGGAATTTCTGGGGAGTGGTTATCAACTGGAGTTTTAGGGGAATTTGAATGATGACTCACACTTTCAGTCTGGCGGGTTTTCTATTTTACTAGGAACTCTTGACAAAGACTCTCTCTTCTGACCAAACTTTAGTCAGTCTCCTGAGTCCTTTCTGATTAGGCTCAGCCTTGGGCTTCTCTCTCTTCTTGTAGAATCCAGTTAGAGCAAGAACTTTGCCAAGTCAGTTGAGAGAAGGCCCTCATCTTTTGTATCTGATCCTTTTATCTTATATCTGATCACCCTGGCCTGCCTTCAGGAACAATAGTATCAAGTCATTTTAGCCAGAAACCCCTTCTCCTTGATATTTCTTTTGATTTTTCATCCATTGACCCCTCTTCTGCCCCTCTTGCTCCTTGATTATAAATTCCCGCATGTCCTAATTGCACTTGGAGTTGAGTCCAGTCTCTCTCCCCCACTGCAACACCTGTTGCAGGGGCATATATATATATATATATATATATATATATATATATATATATATATGACGGATTTTCGCTCTATCAACAGGCTGCAGTGCAGTGGCGCGATCTCAGCTCACTGCAACCTCTGCCTCTGGGTTCAAGTGATTCTCCTGCCTCAGCCTCCTGAGTAGCTGGGACTACAGGTGTGTGCCACCACGCCCAGCTAATTTTTGTATTTTTAGTAGAGACGGGGTTTCACCATGTTTGCCAGGATGGTCTCAGTCTCTTGACGTCGTGATCCACCTGCCTTGGCCTCCCATAGTGCTGGGATCACCAGCGTGAGCCACTGCGCCCAGCCCATAAAAATTTTTTAAACATGCTGTTTGGAGACATAGTAATTTTATTCAGCATCTTAGTTGGATATGAAGAACATGGAAGAAAGAAATCAAGTAAGTGGTGAGGAAAAGTTGTTCCCATCTGATCGGGAATCCAGAATTTCAATCACCCCAAGAGATGATAGAAGCTAAAAGAAGTTACAAGATAATTGCATAGGAGGATTACTCTGATTCCTAGGAAACATGGGCCAGGATGCCTTATCTCAGTGGAGGTCATGAACTGTTGCCATAGTCACTGTGAGAAAGAGCTTGGCCTTTTCACCTGTGATTCAGGTAGAATCATTCTGGAAGCATGTAATCAGTCCTCAAAGTTTGTGTCCTGGTTTTGAATCTCTGACATATTCTGGTCCAAATTTTTTAACCCAGGTCCATTTGTCTCAATAGTTGGGTAGGTGATATACTTACTCTAACAAGATAAAAAAAAAAAGGACAGAGATGATAAAATAAATAAAACCACGGTAATAGTACTACTGAATTAAGTTCAGGATCATCTGTTTGTGTTTTATCTGTGTTTGTTTTTTAACCCCTTTTAATGTTAAAAAGAATTTGATATACAATGTTAGTCATGTGATTTTAAGTTTAAGGGTGAATAAAAACTAAGATGACCTTGGAAGCAAGAAGGTGGCTAATCATCACTGTAGGCTTACCTTTTGAGAGACCTCCATGGGATGCCAGAATAACTTCTTTTGCTTTTTAAAACTTAATTCCAGAAGACATCATATATGCATGACAAAGATAAAAGCAGAAGTCTGCATCATTTCTGTGTTCTTAATAAATCTTATTGCCTAAAATATTAAGGAATGTTGAATTAAATATGTGTATTTTCTTTTAGCACATTAAAGATGCCATTCCATTATCTTCTGGATTTATTGTTTCTGAATTCAGCTGACAATCTTAAAAGGCAATGCATCTTTTCCCCGGCACCTTTTTCTTTTTTAACTTAATTTTCTTTTTTTGAGACGGAGTCTCAATCTGTTGCCCAGGCTGGAGTGCAACGGTGCGATCTTGGCTCACTGCAACCTCCATCTCCCAGGTTTGAGTGATTCTCCTGCCTTGGCCTTCCAAGTAATAACTGGAATTACAGGCGCCCGCCACCACAGCCAGCTAAGTTTTGTATTTTTAGTAGAGGCGGGGTTTCAATATACTGGTCAAGCTCATCTTGAACTCCTGACTTCAGGTGATCCACCCGCCTTAGCCTCCCAAAGTACTGGGATTATAGGCGTGAGCCACCGCACCTGGCCCTGGCATCTTTTAAAGATTTTATCTTTTTCCTTGGTTTTCAGTGGTTCTACTAATGCACTGGGTATGGCTGATTTTGTATTTATCCTGATTAGGAGCCATAGAACTTACAGAATTTGTAATTTGATGTCTTTCATCAGTTTTGCAAAACTTGGAATCTTGGTTATTATCTTTTCAAATACTGTTTCTGCCCCATTCTCTCTTTTTCTGGGAAACAGAATACTGGCAGACCTTTTCATCATGTCCCATGTGTTTCTAATGCTTGTTTCTGTATTTTCCATTCTTTCCTTCTGTTCTTCAGTTTGGATGTTTTCTATTGATGTGCCTGCAGTGCACTAATCGTGTCTTTAGTTTTGTCTAACATCCAGAGCTCACAGCCTCATTTATTATACTTTTTACCTCTAGAGTTTTCATTTGATTTCTTTTTACAGATTTCAATACTCAGGTGAAATTTTTCATCTTTTTCCTCTGTTTTCTTGAAAATGGTCATCATAGTTATTTTTAATCAGGCAACTCCAATATCTGACTCATCTGTGGGTCCGTTTCTATTGTCTTTTTCTTTTTTTTCATTTATCTAGTAACTTTTTAATGAGATGCCAAATACAACTTCTAAAAAGTTGTAGAGGCTTCAAATGTTATCATTCTCTCACGAGGGTTTTCCCTTTCCTCCACAAAACCAAAGAGAGGAGTGGCCAATAACCTTAATCCAATCAAGGACTGTGTGGAGTGAAGGCTGGGCTGAAGTTCTGGTAGGGTTCAAGCTACCTTTGCCCTCCAGTTTGCAACTGGGAACATGGTGTAGGCTCTGCAGCAACCCACTTCCACCACCACCCTAGCAGATCTCAGACTCGAATCTTTGTTTTGCAGTCTATCAAAAACTTCTGCTTTCAGAGGCCTTCCATTTATATTTCAGTTTCTTGCCCCATACAAGCCTTGAATGTAGCAATTGTCCTTGGAATTTCCCCCTATGTCTCTGCAAAAGCTGTGTTGTTTTTCTGTCCCCAGCAGTGGCCTTCTGTGGTCTCAAAGTCTAAATTCTCAGCCTCATCCTTGTATCCAGAATTGGCAAAATCCGTCACACATCAATACAAGCCACTGTGGACATTAGCTCACTTGAAGGTTCCTCATTCTCTGGAATATCAAGTCCGCCCATTCTTACCTCAGCAGCTTCCACTGCCTTCAAACAGATGTTTTCTGACTTTGCTTTCTGGCTTTTCTAGTTGTTAGCTGGAGTCTTGGTCTACCGCAAGCTTCTCTACCACACCTGACCGTGGACATTCAATTTCCTGATGGTCTACTATGTAACTGTAAAAGTGAAACTATCTTTGTTACTCATTTCAGAGAAAGCCCTCAGAAAAAAATGTCAGAACAGATTCTGTTGTCCTTCTACCTTGCTGCAATTGCTACTGAGCAATCAACGGGCTTGCTTCCTGATGTGCCAGAAGCCAACACCATGGCACTGGTTTTTGAGAAAAGAAAGGCTTTGTCGTGAGTTGACTGTCAAGGAGACATGAGGAAACCCTCAACTCTGTCTCCTTGAGCTGGGTTTTATAAGCATACGGTAATGACACATGATCTGATTAGATTTTGCGATGAGGTGATGCTGGGATGCTCATCTGACTGGACCCTGCCATGGGGTGATGCCAGGGCTTGATCTGATTGCATTCTGGATCTCACCATGCAGTGCCCATCTCTTAATTCAGTCCCTGCTTTGATTTGAGCACTCAGGTTCCGCCCCGGTTGCATGCTCGGCTCATCTGGGCATCCTCAGCTTACGTGTGAAACCTTCCTTCTGGGAGTCCATGCAACTGAAAAACAACTCACAACTTGGGTATATAAAAGGTGAATCAGATTGGTCTGATGCGGTTATACAGTTATTTAATACCTCTTTGTCAGAAGTCAAAATTTCCACAGATTTAGATTAAAGATCTATTGGCTTTTATTGATTCACGAATCAGGATGGCATCTTCTCTAAAAATTTAGAAACGGTACTCCAATGAGCTGGGCAGAGGAGGTGGGTTTTATAGGTAGAAAAGGCCTAAAGAAAGCAGAAACAGGGAACGAAAAGCGGATTGGTCACTGCAAGGTTACAGCAGTCCCCTCTTACCCACACACAGGTGGTATGTCCCAAGACCCACAGTAGATGCCTGAAACCTCGGATAGTACTGCACCCATGTATAGATATATACACACACACACTATATATATACACACATATACATATACACACACACAAATATATATATACACACACACACTGCATTTTTCCTATACATGCATACATACCTGCGATAAAGTTTAATTTGTTAGGCACAGTAAGAGATTAACAGCAATAACTGATAATAAAATAGAAGCGTCACTGTTGAGCACAGCCTTGGGAATGGGGCCTTGAAAGCAGGCAGAGCTCCCTAGGTTTTGTAGTCCCTAGTGGCCGTGGACAGCATGGGGGAGGAAATTCCCGGGAAGCAGCCTAATTTCACCCCAGGGAAGCCCCTCGTGGGATTGTGGAGGGCGGGGTGAAAAGCCGCTGGTTTAGGGAGGGGGTCCAGCCTAGGCTGAGGGATGAGATGTGGGTTGGGACGGTCCCGACCCTTCCCCCAGCCTCTTTCAAGGATTTTGGAGAAACAAAGCCAGGATCCATTTCCTCTTGATGGCTGGCAAACTGGGCCCGGGCGGGAGGTCCTGGAAGCCTGAGCCTGGGGCGGCGTCGGACACCAACTCCCAGGTCCTCGCCCCACACGGCCACATTCTCGCCCAGCCCCGCCTCCATTTAGCTCCCCCGTCGCGGCTCCGCCCCGCGGTAACCACGCCCACACGACCGTATCCCCGCCCACGACTGGCTTCGCCTTGGCCCCGCCCACAACCCTCCTTCCAAGCGGCGGCTACGGCGGCGGCGGCGGCGGCGGCGGCGGCAGCAGCGGTGGCGGGGGCGGGGCTGGCCTCACCCGGAATGAAAACAAACGGCGGCCGCCGGCGCATCCGGGCACTCTGTTGGTCGCAGCGGGCGCGGCGTGGCGCAGGTGAGGACCCGGCGGCCGAGTGTCCCCGACCCCAGTCTCAGCAGCGCTGCTCGGCGCCCCGGTTCCCGGTCCGACTGGGCACCTCTCCTGACGGGGGTGGAGCGGCCGCGGGGCTGGGGTCAGCGGCCATGCGTGAAGCTGGGCCGGGGCCGGGAGCGGCGGGTCGGGCTTCGGGACGCGCTGGCCCTTCGGGGCCCTTTGGTTTGCGCTGAGTTAGGCACAGGTGTGGGGTATTTAAAAGAAAATGTTGAGTGTATTGATTTGGGGAGAGAAAGGAATAAATATATCTATAAAAAATTAGCCAAATGCTATACTTGAATCGTAACACTTACTCCGAGTATACCATTTGGGATTTATTTGCAATCAAAGCCAGATTTTCTTTGCTATTTAATGACGAGACACTTGATTTTCTCGAACCTTGACGACCTGATTCTATTACTCTCACCTCCTTCCCTTTTATTTTTAATCAAGAATCTTTCATTTTCCTACATATTTTCGTAAGAAAAAATGAATGTGTCTTGACTAGATATAGTTGTGCTTCAACTGTATATAATGTATAGTTGAAAAACTGTGGCTAAAGGTAGCATTGATTGATTCATTACAAAAGTGAAAGTGAAATTTTTAAAGGATCGTTATAACGTTTCACTTTCTGTTTGGAGCAGGGAGTGGTTTTAATGAGTTTCGTCTTTTCTTGGTTACAATGTGAAACATTGTATGGCATGCATGAAACTTTTTCAGTTCTCATTTCAGTTAAAATTAAAAGCTGACTTATTAAACTTAAAATATGTCACCACTTACTCTGTTGTCTGTAACTGAAGTTTCCTAAGTTTCAAGATAGTGGTTTAATTTTTTTTAACATTAAATCCTATTAGGTGTAGACCCTGGACCTGTTGTTTGCTCCCTGGAGTGTCTGACACGCACTAGGTTTGTAATACTCCTTTGTCCTTCTGTCAAGTGGTGGCTTGGATGGCATCTTTTTAAAAATTTTTATTTGTTTATTTTTTTAGTAGAGACGGGGTTTCACCATGTTGAGCAGGCTGGTCTTGAACTCCTGACCTCAGGTGATCCGCTGGCCTCGGCCTCCCAAGTGCTGGGATTACAGGCGTGAGCCACTGCACCTGGCCGTGGATGGCGTCTTTGAGTACCGCATCAGCCTTTCAAATTGCTTGGCTCCAGTAACCAACCTGTGAAATTACTGTCCCCCAGTGGGGAAACAGTAGGGTTGCTGTGATATTTTATTCAGAATTTCTGAAGATTCATGAGTAGTATGTAAAGTAGTCTTTTAAGTTATTGGTGTTTGAAAAGCTAACGCTTTAAGTACTAATATGCTTTGCTGTGATAAGCTGTTTGTCAGTGCTTGAAAATGGAGGATTCTCCCATGGGCCACCCAGGTTGCACACATCAACTTCCTTGGCTGTGTTATTCCTTCCTCTCTTTTCTCCTCTCTGTCCTGATTAACATAATTCTTGTCCCCTGCACTGACATCAAATAGATTTGAACTTTCTTTAAACAAATATTTGTTTATGAAATACACAAGCTACCAAACTTGATTTCAAAGTTGCGTGAATTGGGTTTGGGGGGATGTGGAATACTGGCCCTCAATAGAAAAAAAGAAATTTATCTCAATAATATTAACTCATATTTTTTCCACTCTCTAGAATTGTCTTCATCATTCAGGGACTAATAACATTTTCTTTACTTATTGCTTGTGTGATTTGGTAAACCTTAAAGCGCTGTGCTACCCCTGCCAGCTGCCTCACATCTCAGCTGCCTCACATGCATCTTTGAAGTGCTGTGCTAGTGTGGGATAAGTAGACAGCTCCATCGTGGCATGTACTTCTCTGGGAGAGAAAAGTTACATACCTGAAACAGGCAAGCAGCAAGGGACTCCACGACAGAAGTTCAGAGTCCAGTATTGTGGGTGGAAGTTACGCTCAATTTGATGCTGCCTGATTTTGTGTCTTTGCCTGAGTCATGGCACAAACTCAGGGCCCTGGTTTTCTCAGCTGTAAAATGATCCAATCAGTGTTAGATTTGAATAGTAGATGTGCTGTTAGGCTGTTAATCAGAAAATATGCAACATTTTTCTAGTATTGTAATCTTTTTAATTTAAAAAATTCTGACATAGAAAATATTTATATATTTATTATTATTTTGAGACGGAGTCTCACTCTGTTGCCCAGGCTGGAGTGCAGTGGTGCCATCTCGGCTCACTACAACCTCTGCCTCCTGGATTCAAGCGATTCTCCTGCCTCAGCCTCCTGAGTAGCTGGGTTTACAGGTGCCTGCCACCACGCCCGGCTAATTGTTCATTTTTTGTTTGTTTGTTTGTTTGTTTTAGTAGAGATGGGATTTCACCATGTTGGCCAGGCTGATCTCGAGCTCCTGATCTCAACTCCTGAACTCAGCCTCCCAAAGTGCTGGGATTACAGGTCTGAGCTACCACGCCCACCTGAAAATATTTATTATTGATAGTTTACAGTTCAAGCAAGCTTTTCTTTATATTTAACTACCAGGATGATTGGCCTTTTGTTTTATGTGAAACTAGCCAAAGTATGAGAGAATTTACAAGCTCACACCTGTAATCCCAGCATTTTGAGAGACCAAGGTGGTGGATCACTTGAGGTCAGGAATTTGAGACCAGCCTGGCCAACATGGCGAAATCCCATCTCTACTAAAAATATGAAAATTAGCTGGGTAGGCGTGGTAGTGCACACCTGTAATCCCAGTGACTAGGGAGGCTGATGCAGGAGAATGGCTTGAACCCAGGGGACAGAGGTTGCAGTGAGCCGACATCACACCACTGCACTCGAGTCTGGGCAACAGAGCGAGACTCTGTCTCAAAAAAAAAGAAAAAAGTTCACCACTCGAGGGATTTATCTTTCTTGTATTTTCTCTTTTCTCTTAGATAAGAGAATAGCGGATTAAGAAATAGCAAACGTGTAATAATCCTTGCTACATATTGGTGACTTTGAAATACATGTTTTATGTATGTAATATATATAATTGAACATATATTTCCATGTATATTTTTAGAGAAGTCTGGAGCTTGTTTAAACCATAGTAATTTATATTTAATGAGAGAAGAAGGGAGCTTTGCTTACCCAACAAAACACCTTAACATGTAGGTAAGTTACTAACACTTTAAAATGCAGTGTGGAGTTTTATTATTATATTGTTTTGCTTTCAGGGATGGCACAAAAGAAATACCTTCAAGCAAAATTGACCCAGTTTTTAAGGGAAGACAGGATTCAGCTTTGGAAACCTCCATATACAGATGAAAATAAAAAAGTTGGTTTGGCATTAAAGGTATTTTTCTTTTAAGACATCAATAATTGGCAGCATTATAAATCTCCTTGGTAAATAAGATTCTGAATTGTCAGGCATGACCATATAAACTTTTGGCATAACCAAAAGCATTAGTGGTGAGCAGGTACCCACTTTTTACTAGGAATTGACAACCTTATTTTTGTTTACTAATATTTTATTCACATAAGGATGTTATCTAATTTTTCAGGCATATATTTTTAATACCATCACAGAATTACATAACATTATTATCTGGAACTCATTTTGACCCATTAGTGCAACAGTATTGGTGCCAGTAAGTTATTGCATTGTGTATTCAGAGTGACAGTGTCTTGGCTCATTCTCGGTCCTCCTTGCTATCATCTGCTATAAAACAATTGCTCCTTTCCACCAGTTTTCTTGATGCTCTCACTATCAGTGTTCATTTTTCCAAAATAGGTTTTTTTCTAACAGTTGTATCTCAATTTTTCATGGCATCATCAGAAATGGTATTGTATGTAAGTGATGTTTCTAGAAACTGAAGTGTGCTTGTTTTTCTAAGCAGATAAACAGTACTCACTTTTGCCAGAAATTATCATATTGGAATTTCCTAGCATGTACTTCTCTGCTATCATTTGGAGTGTCCTGAACATGATGTAACATTTATCAGGGACTAGGGATTGTCATCAGGCATTGAATTGCTCTGTGTTGTGACATAATGATGTGCTTGGGAGGTGACAAACTGTATTAGGGTCCTAGTTTTTCTGTTTCTTCTGTTCCAGGCAGGCCTCACTTTTTCTTTGCAACCCACCTTCCAACCTTGCTTCTGAATTTACTTGTTATAGTCTCTTGGTTTAGAAACTAGGTGTGGCATAAAGGAAAGATATTTGTCCCTGGTTCCTGGCAGAGCCAAAACTCTTGGGATTTCCTGAGTGGTAAGCATGATGGGGACAACCTTTGTTCTAATGAGGCTTGGTTTCCCCTAGATAGCTTCAGGATGGGGCTGGTCACCGAAAGTACCCAGCTGTGATTAGACACTTGAAACTTTCCGCCCTCCCCTCCAACCTCTGGGAAGGGAAAAGTGAGCTGATGACTAATACTAATGGTCAGTGATTTAATCAGGCCTGCATAATGAAACTTCCATACAAACCCCTAAATGACAGATTTTGGGCAGCTTCCAAATTGGTGAACACATCCACATGTTGAGATGTACACCCCCAAGTCCATGGGACAGAGGCTTCTATGCTCAGGGCCCTTCCAGATCTTGCTTTAGTACCTCTTCATATGAATAGTCATTTGTGTCCTTTGTAATGAACTATATTTGTAAGTGTACCATTGTCTGGAGTTCTGTGAGTTGTTCTAGCAAATCATGGAATCTGAAGGGGGGTGCTTGTGTGAACCCTCGACTTTGTAGCTAAGGCAGACAAAAGTATGGATAACCTGGGGACCAGATCCTTGGTAACTGGTATCTGAAGTTAGGGCTTTTTTGTAGAGTGAGCCCTTAAACCTGTGGAGTCTAACGCTAACTCTGGGTAGTTAGTGTCAGAATTGAATCATAGGACTTCCAGTTGGTGTCAGAGTTGGCTGGTGACAGGAGGAAGAAAGAAATCCTCACTAGTTAGGTTTTCTAGAAAATTATAGAAAGTTTTTTTTGAAGTACTTATAATATATATTCTAGATTTTAAAAAGTATGTATATAAATACAAAAATATAAAGAATGTATTTCTAAAATACGTCAAATGTCATTAACATAGGTATATTCTTCCTCTTTTCCTATGTAACTGTTAAAAAACAGTATTGCTGGACCCAGTGGTGCATGCCTGTAGTCCCAGCTACTCAGGAGGCTAAGGCAGGAGGATCACTTGAACCCAGGAGTTGGAGACTGTAGTATGCTGTGGTCCCACCTGTGAATAGCCACTGCACTCCAGCATGGGCAACATAGTGAGACCCCGTCTCTAAAAGAAAAAAAAGTATATATAGGTTTATGTTACTTAAAAAATTTTTTTTCTTTTTTTCTTTTTTCTTTTTTCAAGACAAGGTCTTTGTCTGTTGCCCAGGCTGGAGTGCAATGGCATGGGCATAGTTTACTGCAGCCTCCAACTCCTGGGCTCAAGTGATTCTGCTACCCCAGCCTTGGGAGTAGCTGGGACTACAGGTGCATGCCACCACGCCTGGCTAATATATTTTTATTTTTTGTAGAGACGGGGTCTCACTTTGTTGCCCAGGTTGGTCCTGAACTCCTGGGCTTGATAAATCCTCTCGCCTTGCCTTCCAAAGTGCTGGGATGACAGGCATGAGCCACCACACCCAACCTATACTCCTATCTATAAAGTTTTCCAACTTCACATATATAGTGAACATCTCTTCTGCCATAAATTTATGCTTACACCATAATTTTTACATACTGTATGGTATTACATTATGAATTTAATGAAACCTTGATCTTTGGGGTTTTTTGAAGTGTTTACTGTTTTATGAGATGTTTAGTGAAACATTGAACCTCAAATGCAAATACCGATTGAGAGGAGTATCCCATATCTGAATTATTTGGGACTGGAAGTGTTTTGGATTTTGGAATGTTTGCTTTATACCTACTAGTCAGGCATCCTAATCTGAAAATTCAAAATTCAAAATACTTCCGCGTGCATTTCCTTTGAGCATCTCCAGATGTTGAATTTTGGTGATTTCAGATTTTTGGATTAGAGATATTCATCTGGATTCTTTTGGGGAGGAACCATAATGACTTTGCTCTCAGTAGTAACTGGTTCTCATCGTTTCCTGAGCCCTTTCAATCTTCTTTTTTTTCTCAATTCTAAAGCTCTCCCTGACAAGTAATTTTACAACTAGTACCCATGATTCACAGTTTTTCATTAAGAAAATTGTTTAAGTTCAACTTGATTTGTTCTCACAAGTTTGAAAAATTGGAATATTTTCTGGTTTTCTTTTCGTTTTCCCCTCTAGTGGAGTTGAACAGTTCACTATACTTTTTAAATAGATTGCAGTCACATAAGTCATAGCCCACCCTTTTCTTCCCCTTAGAAGATTCTCAATTATTTTTACTTTTTCTGTTGAGCCTTTTTTTTTTTTTTTTTTTTTTTTTTTTTTTTACTATTTGTGGGTAGAAAACATTTATCAAAGAAATTTTTTTTTTTTTTGAGACAGAGTCTTGCTGTGTCGCCCAGGCTGGAGTGCAATGGCGCAGTTTTGGCTCACCGCAGCCTCTGCCTCCTGGGTTCAAGCGATTCTCCTGCCCCAGCCTCCAGAGTAGCTGGGTCTACAGGCACACGCCACCATGCCCAGCTAATTTTTGTATTTTAGTAGTTATGGGGTTTCACCATGTTGGCCAGGCTGGTCCCAAACTCATGACCTCAAGTGATCCACCTGCCTTGGCCTCCCAAAGTGCTGGGATTACAGGCATGAGTCACCACGCCCAGTCTCAAATAAATGTTTTCACTTTTTCCTGGACTCTCTAAACTCCACATCTCTCAAGATGTCAAGCCACAGCGTGGACTGCAGTGTAACGGGGTGACCTCCACTCATCAGAGTTGATGGCCTTAGAGTCTTTCATGCCCTTTTCTGTATTTTGCCTTTTTGTTTTTTAAGTCAGTATTACATTTTCTGATTTTTCTTGATAGGACCTTGCTAAGAAGTATTCTGACAAACTAGAATGCTGTGAAAATGAAGTAGAAAAGATAATAGAAGAAATACGTTGCAAGGCAATTGAGCGTGGAACAGGAAATGAAAATTATAGAACAACGGGAATTGCTACAATCGAGGTGTTTTTACCACCAAGACTAAAAAAAGTGAGTAATTTCCCTAAATTTGAGTATGCACTAATGTCTGGTTAGTGATGTGATCAAATAAATTGTTGTTTTTTGAGAGGTTACAATCCAAAGTTAGAATTCTTTTAAGTGACTTTACATATTGAACAATTTATCAACTTAAAAGTTAATGTTACAGAATCTTAAACTGGAACATTCCCAAGGTAGGCTTTTAGAGACCCTCTTGGGCCTCTAAAATGCCACAGAGCTGTATGTCACGTTCTGATCCTTTCTAGAGTGCGAATGTTGAGAAGTAATGGGGAATAAAGGACTCCCAAGTTTCCTAGATGCCTGTGCAGGAGGACACAGCACAGAAGGCTTCATCCTTTTCCTGTTCCAGTAGAGGTCAGAGGGCAGTCTGCCGAGTGCTCAAGCAGGGCCGAGGAGATCTGGGTGGGGTCACCTCCTCTCATTGCCATGGCCAGGTAGTTTGCATCTACAAATGTCACTGTGGCAAGGCACCCAGAGTCTCTTGGGACTGATCAGTGCCAGCACTCTCAGAAGAAATAAGAGTATAGGGTCCAGCCCTACTGGGTCTGTGGGTTTTTCTCCTCATGTGTGGAGACAACAGATCGTAGAAATAAAGACACAAGACAAAGAGAGAGAAGAAAAGACAGCTGGGCCTGGGGGACCACTACCACCTAGACGTGGAGACCGGTAGTGGCCCCGAATGCCTGGCTGGGCTGTTATTTATTGGATACAAGGCAAAAGGGGCAGGGTAAGCACTGTGGGTCATCTCCAGTGATTGATAAGGTCACAGGAGTCACGTGTCCACTAGACAAGGGGCCTTTCCCTTTTAGGTAGCCGAGGCGGAGAGAGAGAGGACAGCTTACGTCATTATTTCTTCTATGCTTTTCTCAGAAAGATCAAAGATGTTAATACTTTCACTAATTCTGCTATTGCTATCTGAAGGCGGAGCCAGATGTACAGAGCAGAACATGAAAGTGAAACAGGAGTGTGACCACTGAAGCACAGCATCACAGGATGGCGGTGGGTGGGCCTGACTGATGTCAGGCCTTCCACAAGAGGTGGTGGAGCAGAGTCTTCTCTAACTCCTCCAGGGAAAGGCTCCCTTTCCCGATCTGCTAAGTAACGGGTGCCTTCCCAGGCACTGGCGCTACCGCTAGACCAAGGTCTGCTAAGTAACAGGGGCCTTCCCAGGCACTGGCGTTACCGCTTGACCAGGGAGCCCTCTAGTGGCCCTGTCCAGGCATAACAGAGGGCTCACACTCCAGTCTTCTGGTCACTTCTCACTGTGTCCCTTCAGGTCCTATCTCTGTATGGCCTGGTTTTTCCTGGGTTATAATTGTAGAGCAAAGATTAGTATAATATTGAAATAAAGAGTAATACTACAAACTAATAATTAATGATATTCATATATAATCATATCTATAATCTATTTCTAGTATAACTATTCTTATTCTATATATTTTCTTTATTATACTGGAACAGCTTGTGCCCTCGGTCTCTTGCCTGGGCACCTGAGTGGCTTGCCGCCCACATATATATTAATATGTAAAATGTCATACATGAATGGTCATAGCAACACTATTCAGTAGCTGAGAGATGGAAATAGTCCAAATGTTCATCAGCAGATGAAGGGATAGATAAATGTGGTCTATTCATACGACAGAAAACTATTCACAATGCAGGGGAATTAAGTGCTGATGCGGCCATAGCGTGGGTGCACCTGAAAACATGATACTTAGGGAAGAAGCCAGACACAAAAGACCACGTACTGCATGATCCCATTTATAGGAAATGTCCAGGTAAATCGGTAGCAGCAGAAAATAGATGAGTGGTTGCTAGGGGCTGGGGGGCAAAGGGGAGTGAATGGGGTACAGGCCAGGTGTTTCTCTGAGGGATGGTGGAAATGTTCTGAAATGTTAAAGACGTCCAGCCTTGTGGGAGAGGCCCCTCTGAGTAGCCCTGCCTGGTGGTGCCACGCTGCCGCCCCCTTGAGGATGTGCAGGTCACAGGGTCAGCCTGTGCTGGGTTATGTTCAGTAGACTTCTAGGCAGGCAGCGTTTTAGTTCTTAACGGTGAGCTAAGTTTATATCCTCTGCCGTCAGCTTTTCTGATTTCACAGGGTAATCTCTCCAAAGTGTGTTAAATTCAAGTACACTTTACTTTATTTGTCTTACTTTTAACAGGATAGGAAAAACTTGTTGGAGACCCGATTGCTCATCACTGGCAGAGAACTGAGGTCCAAGTGAGTATCTGTGCACTCTGTGTCCTAGGTGCTCTGGGCCTTTTTATATTGGCTCATTTGATCCTCTGTGAGCGTCCTCTTAAGATAGGTAGGGCAGGTATTATCCTCATTTTATAGAAGAGGAAATTGAGGCTTTGAGGTTGAAGGACTTATTAGAGCTGATACTGGTAGGTAAGTGGCAAAGTGAGGGCTCAAGACTTGCAAACACTATTTCCTGGTGTAACTTCCGAGCAGGTGGGAACTCCATGCCCATCACATGGTAGGCACTGGGTGTATGTTTGAAGGAATGAGTGAGTGATATAAACAGGAGACACCTGGTACTCACTAGCTCATCAGTTTTGAATTATTATTTTTTTCCCTAATGCACCAGTAGCTTGCTATGACCTTCAGCATGGTGTTTTATCTGATTTCAGGCTGTTGGCCCATCTGTAAAACACACACACATACACACACACACACTTGTCTGCCACATACTAGTGAAATCCTACCTTTGAGATCTGGTGGGTTATTTCATCTCCTTATATGTTTTAAAATGGTGTTGGGAGCACCTCCAGGGCTAGCTAGCGGGTGTATTTCTTCAGCTGATTTTTCTCATTTCCTTCTTTGGTCTACATCAGGACTGTTAGGGGTGGATTCAGGAAATGACATTCAACATACATGCGTAGAAGATCCTGTGGATCAGCCCCCGTTATGGGTTCCTCCAAGGAGACCACAGAAGGCATAGGGGGTGGATTTTCTCTGGATGTGCAACTAGGGCTTGCTGTTCACATGGATCTACGGCATTGTGGTCTCCACTGCCTGAGGAAACAAGTAGTAAAAGAGAGTTTAAAAAGGACCTTGTCTCCTACAGTTTCAAATAGCCATCTAGTAAGATGGCTTTATTGTGATGTTTGTGAGTCAGCCAGTTGAAATCCTGGGTGTTTCTGATAAAATGTATAAAATAGCTATCATGATTAAAGCCTTCTTTTAAAAAATACTTATTTATTTTTTAGAGATGGGATCTTGCTCTGTCACCCAAGCTGAAGCACAGTGGCATGAATATAGCTCACTGCAACCTCAAACTCGGGTTCAAGCAATCCTCCTACCCAAGCCTCTCAAGCAGCTAGGGCCACAGGCACGGGCTACCAGGCCTGGCTAATTTTAAAAAATTGTTTGTAGAGATAGGATCTCTCTGTTGCCCAAGCTGGTCTTGAATTCCTTCCTGGCCTCAAGCCATCCTCCCACCTTGGCCTCCCAGGGTGTTGGGATTACAGGTGTGAGCCACTGGGCCTGGCTAAAGTCTTTTCAATGGATAATAAATAACAATTTTGTTTTCACTGGTTTTTGTTTTACAGAATAGCTGAAACCTTTGGATTTCAAGAAAATTATATCAAAATTGTCATAAATAAGAAGCAACTACAACTAGGTATGTATGGCACAGTATGCATAAGTTTTCAATGAACCAAATATAGAAATAATGACTTCCCTTTTTTTCTCACTGGCTTTTCAAAAATTTGTAGCTTTATTCCAATTATAATCCAAAACTGATTTAGAAGTTTACTAAAATAAAAATGTAAAGCAGAAAATAGCTTTTCCAAGAAATATTTATTGTCTGCTCTATGATAGTGGGAAGAAAGACACTCATTACAGCTTAGATAAAATGTTATAGAATGGAACATGAGGTGTGCTGAGTGTAAGATGCCAGTTCCAGCAAATTCTTCTTGAGCGAGAAGAGCGAAGGCTCTGTGAAGACAGTGGGGAGACCATGGTGGCATGCGTTCCAGACGGAAAGCCTTGTGTCAGAGCACTATGGTGTGAATTTGAGGAACTGAGGAAGGTCCAGCGTGGCTGTGTGTGGAGAGTGAGGGGAGGGGAGTGCTTTTTAAGGATGGAGGGGCAGGCAGAGGCCACACTGAATACCCAGGAGACATTTGGCATTGTCTGGAGACATTTTTGGTGGTTATAACTTGGTGACGGGGGAGGTTGTGCTGCTGTCATTTAGTGGGTGGAGGCTAGGGATGCTGCTGAACGTGCAATGCCCAGAACAGGCCCCACAACACAGACTTGCCCAGCCCAACATGTCAGTAGCACAGCTACTGGGAAACGAGAAACTAGATGACCTTACTCAGTGTTAGTACATTTCTCCTAAGAGAAATGGAAAGACATCGCCGGGCGCGGTGGCTCAAGCCTGTAATCCCAGCACTTTGGGAGGCCGAGACGGGCGGATCATGAGGTCAGGAGATCGAGACCATCCTGGCTAACACGGTGAAACCCCGTCTCTACTAAAAAATACAAAAAAAAAAAAACTAGCCGGGCGAGGTGGCGGGCGCCTGTAGTCCCGGCTACTCGGGAGGCTGAGGCAGGAGAATGGCGGGAACCCGGGAGGCGGAGCTTGCAGTGAGCTGAGATCCGGCCACAGCACTCCAGCCTGGGTGACAGAGCGAGACTCCGTCTCAAAAAAAAAAAAAAAAAAAAAAAAAAAAGAGAAATGGAAAGACATCTGTGCTGCGGAGTGATACACAATTCTGTGTGTGTTTTAGAAAGGTCATGTAGTAGAGGAATGTATTTGAAGGTGGCATGAGTTGACTTGAGACCAGTTAGCTATTGCAGCAATCCATACAAGCCCTGTAGCCCATAGGTTTTCAGTGCGTTCCTGTGGCCTCGAGAATGAAGTTCACATTTCTTAGCTTGATCTAAGCCAGCCCTTCACAGCTTACCCAGCCTTCCTTTCCAGCGTCCTCTCTAGCAATTTCCCATTGTCTATTTTAGATGTCATGGATACCTTTTCACTGTTGCCTCATCCCTCTGTTAATTCTGTTTGTGGCATCCTTCATTGGACAGAAATCCTTGATTTTGGTGTCATCAAACCCATTTCCTATGGTTTGTGTTTTGCTGAAATCCTTTCCCTAACCCCAGGGCCACAAGGAGAGTCTACATTTTCTTGAATATTAGCTTAATCTAGAAGAGGTCCTCAGTCTGTCCAGAGTCCCCCTTTCTATATAAAGTCTCAGGGTTCCTTTATTTTTCTTCCTACATAATTCATTAAATAGTCTGTCTTTTCCCCAGTGATTGGTGGTGACCCTTTTTGGGGGGCCCTGTTTCTATACTTTCTGTTCTTCCTAGTCACCTGTGGTTTTTTTTTTTTATTACTGTGGCTTTGTTGTAGTCTTAAAATCTGGTGACCTCCCCCAACCCTTGCCTTTTTTTCTTTTTTTTTTTTAATCAAGATGGCTTAACCACTGATGGACCTTTATTTTATATATTAATGTTAGAAAGGTTGTCATATTTCTCAAAAGACAATCCAGCTACAGTTTTCCAGAAATGTGTTTACATTTGTGTTTTTAGTTCACAATATTATTTTGTTATTTTAAAATCTGTTTGCATCTATGTTTACCCTTTTTTATTTTGTTTATTTGCATCTTTGACATAATTTTTGTTAGATTTGTGTATTTGGCTAATTTATTCATGGAGCCAACTTTTGATTTTGTTACTGTTTTCTTTCATTCTGTTTCATTGATTTCTGCCCTTTATTTCCAATTTATGAGGAAACTGAGTCCTAGAAGACAGGTAGTTTATTCAGGGCCACAGAGTTAAAACGGTAGATGGAGCCCATGGTCTTTGCTTTTATTTATTTATTTAGAGATAGGGTCTCTATCTGTCACCCAGGCTGGAGTGTGGTGGTGCGATTGCAGCTCACTGCAGCCTCCGCCTCCCAGGTGCAAGCAATCCTCCCACCTCAGCTTCCCACTGAGTAGCTAGGACCACAGGTGCGCACCACCATGCCAGGCTAATGTTTTATTTTCTGTGGAGACGGGGTCCACGTGTTGCCCAGGCTGGTCTTGAACTCCTGGGCTCAAGGGATCCACCTGCCTCAGCCTGCCAAAGTACTGAGGTTACAGGTGTGAACCGCCATGACCTGCTGGTCTTTGCTTTTAACCATGACAGCAGGCTGCAGTACAGCTTCCTGTTTGTAGCTGTGAATTGGCTTTGTTATTTTTCCAACTAGAAGGTAGTGTTATACTTTCTCATTTTCCGTTGATATTGTCTAGCACAGTGTTCTCCTTGTAGTAGATTATCAAATATTTGTTGCTTTGATCTGGTCTTAGGCTGAGAATAAAGAAGATTAGAAATGATGAATTTAGTTGATTCTATTGTTGCTAGCTGATTTTAACCACTGCTTAACAGTGACATACTTACAAGCAAAGGTAGGCATATTTTTACCAATTATGTGGTGTGACGGTATGCAGGATAAGAATTCCATTTTGCAGGAGCGAGGGCTGATGTCTGTAACCCAGCACTTTGTGAGGCTGAGGTGGGAGGATCGCTTGAGCCCAGGAGTCCAAGACAAGCCTGGGCAACATAGTGAGACCTCATCACTGCGAAAAATACAAAAATTAGCTGGATGTGGCCGGGAGCAGTGGCTCATGCCTATAATCCCAGCACTTTGGGAGACCAAGGCGGGCGGATCACAAGGTCAGGAGATCGAGACCATGGTGAAACCCCGTCTCTACTAAAAATACAAAAAATTAGCCGGGCATGGTGGCGGGCGCCTGTAATTCCAGCTACTCAGGAGGCTGAGGCAGGAGAATGGCGTGAACCCGGGAGGTGGAGCTTGCAGTGAGCCGAGATCGCGCCACTGCACTCCAGCCTGGGGGACAGAGCGAGACTCAGTCTCAAAAAAAAAAGAAAAGAAAAAATTAGCTGGATGTGGTGGCATGGGCCTGTAGTCCCAGCTCCTCGGGAGGCTGAGGTGGGAGACTTGCTTGAGCCCAGGAGATGAAGGCTGCGGGGAGCCATGATCGTGTCACTGCACTCCAGCCTGGGTGACAGAGTGAGACCTTGTCTCAAAAATAAAAACAATTCCATTTAACATAGAAAATGGACTGTTGCCGGGCGCGGTGGCTCAAGCCTGTAATCCCAGCACTTTGGGAGGCCGAGATGGGCGGATCACGAGGTCAGGAGATCGAGACCAGCCTGGCTAATACGGTGAAACCCCGTCTCTACTAAAAATACCACAAAAAACTAGCCGGACGAGGTGGCGGGCGCCTGTAGTCCCAGCTACTCGGAGGCTGAGGCAGGAGAATGGCGTAGACCCGGGAGGTGGAGCTTGCAGTGAGCTGAGATCCGGCCACTGCACTCCAGCCTGGGCGACAGAGCAAGACTCCGTCTCAAAAAAAAAAAAAAAAAAAAAGAAAATGGACTGTTACCTGGTGAGCTTAATGGCTTTTTAAAGTAATAGGCGATTCTGATTTTTATAGGGAAAACCCTTGAAGAACAAGGTGTGGCTCACAATGTGAAAGCGATGGTGCTTGAACTAAAACAGTCTGAAGAGGATGTGAGGAAAAACTTCCAGTTAGAGGAAGAGGAACAAAACGAGGCTGAACTCAAAGAAAAACAAATTCAGAGGACCAAGAGAGGACTAGAAATACTGGCACAGAGAGGTACCCAGAGCTCTGGGCTTGTCACCCACTCAGACGCTTAGGGGCAGCACTGAATCACACACATGGGGGATCACGGCTCTCCCTGAGTTTCACCTCAACAGTCTGACATTTTTAAGGTTGTTATCCTCACAGCTGTTTAACATTGAGTTCATGGAGGTCCTTTTGGTTTTGTTACAGCAGCTGAGATGGTGGTGGATCCAGAAATGACACCGTACTTAGACATAGCTAACCAGACAGGCAGATCAATCAGAATTCCCGCATCAGAAAGAAAAGTAAGTACTCTGAGAATGTGTGGCCTGTCCTTAGATTTGTTGTCAGGACAGGGGTGGTTTTTTAGTTACTTCATGTTGGAAGTGTTGTAAAGGGTTGGAAACAGTGCTCCATCTCCAGCCTTGTAAACAGCAATGTCACCACGTGGTGAGCACTGGCATCCAGTGGGCCTCACCCTGTGCTTTTCAGTGCATTAGTACAAAATGTCATACCTCACCATCCTGGAGCAGTGACTGTCAACATACCTGAGGACACGACCCACTGCCTTCAGTGCACACGGCCTCCTGTGGCAGTACTTTTTGTTTAGTTTATTTTGCTAGAGGACCATGTCCCCTCAGGGATGGATGAGAATAGGGGCAAGGAAACTGTGGTTTGGGAAAAGTCCACAGGTGATTCTGACATCTCTCCCCTGTTTCCTCATGCCCTTTCCTGTTCTGTAATTTGGAATAGGTAAGCAGGGGTTTAATCTTAAACATATCTGTGGGGTTTTCGTTTACTTTATTTGGTTTTTGAAAAGTAATATGCTTTTAATATAATTTGTTTTATTATATTTTAAAGTGATGTTTTTAAAATTCATATTTTTTCCTAGGCCCTTATGTTAGCTATGGGATATCATGAGAAGGGCAGAGCTTTCCTGAAAAGAAAAGAATATGGAATAGCCTTGCCATGTCTGTTGGACGCTGACAAATATTTCTGGTAGGCGCTTTTGTACTTGGTGAATACCAGCTTTAAGGAAGATGGCCCAGACTATACAGAGCACCCTGCCATGCCCTTGAGACTGCAGACTTTCATCTACGACAGTGGTTAATGTAAAAGAGTAGTTATGGTGTAGACCGGTGAATTTCTTCTTCCCTTTGTATTTCTAATTGACCTTTCCTCCCTGTAAAGAAAAGAATTTTCAAGAGAGGTAGGATATCCTCTCTTCTTTTGTACATGTGCTGTGTTGCTAGTTGGAACTTTCCATTATAAAGTTTCCAGTCAGCTTGTCACCTAATGGTTTTGGGGTAGTATTGATGATTATTCCTCAAATCCATTGTTTAAGAGCTGTATGATGGTGATATTATTCCTTCTGCACTTACTATTATTTTTTTTGAGATAGAGTCTCACTCTGTCACCCAGGCTGGAGTGCAGTGGCACCATCTCAGCTCACTGCAACCTCCATCTCCTGGGCTGGAGTGATCCTCCCACCTCAGCCTCCCAAGTAGCTGGGATCACAGGTGCACATCACCATGCCCAGATAATTTTTTTGTATTTGTTGTAGAGATGAGGTTTCACTATGTTGCCCAGCTTAGTCTCAAACTCCTGGGCTCAAGTGATCCACCCACCACAGCCTCTCAAAGTGCTGGTATTACAGGTGTGAGCCACTGTGTCTGCCTTTTTTTATTATTATTATAGAGATGGGGTCTCCCTGTGTTGCTCAGGCTGGTCTTGGACTCCTGGACTCATGTGATCCTCCCGCCTTGGTCTCCCAAAGTGCTGGGATTACAGGTGTGAGCCACTGCACCTGGCCTCCCTTCTGCATTTATTGTTGGAATTCTGAAAAAATTTTTTTTTGCTCATCAGTTATTTTATATGTGGAGGTACAATTTGTATAGGAAAGATAGAATAAAATACTTTGTTCCTTTCTTCTTATTTTCTTGTTTTCAAAATAAATGAGTTCCTTCACTATCACCCTCCAAAGGTGACCAAAGAGGTTTCTTTTTCTTTTCATTTTCTTAAGTGTCATTATTAACTCATGGATTTAAAACATTTGATATGTTTCAAACTTCAGTGCTTAAATTGGTCATCGCTGGCTGGCAGGCAGCCCCTGTGGTTTTTTGACTCAACCCTGTTAGTCTTTGCAGTCTCTGATTTCTGGAATCCAAAGATACTCCAGGCTCATCTTGGGCATTTAATGCCCCAGACCAGGAATCAGCAATTTCCCAAGGAGTCCTGGTTCCTCTTCATGGGAAATGGTACTAGGAGACTGTGATGCAGACATATTCAACATTTGAAAAGTAGACTTGATTTTTTGAAAATGGTCAAAAGTTAACAAATTTAGTGTTAACTTCTTTTCTGTTTTGGTGCATTCCCAAGATAATACTGTATACTCCCAGAAGATTAATGCAAATATTTATAGTTTTCCATTGGTCAGTGCCTTTGGGTTCTAAGTGAACAAGTCCCAACTTTAACGTACACAAAGAAGGGATTGGGAGGGGAGGGGCCGGGCTGGGAATAGTGAGAATGAGGGCTGGTGGGTGCCTCTGCGGTCTCTGCCTGTTTCTGAAAGGATGTTAGTTTCATTCTCTTCTGCAAACAGTGCAGAGTAAACAGGCTGTAAATTAGGTCCTAAACATTTAAGTAAAATTTTCATTCCCTTCCATAGTTGTTTCTCAGTTTTTATTATGGAAAATTTCAAATAGACATAAAAATAAAAATTAGTATAATGAGCTTCCATATACACTCATAATCGAGCTTCAGCAGTTGTAAAGACATGGTTGATCTTCATACATCTGTGTGAGCCTCTCTCAATCTTTTTACCCTGGACAAATCCTTGAAATAATTTTTAGGTCTCAGGGAACCACTGAATAAAAATTTTGCGACATCTTCAGTTCGTGGTACATTAACATGTTCGGTAAGTAGTAGATATAATAATGAAATAATAATTGTCAATGTCTTTCTAAGTAGAGAAAGTTACTTGTTTTCTGGGCATCTGTTTATCCTGGCCAACTCGTTAGCATATTTTTTGTGTGTGTGATTTCTCCCTTTTCATAAAGGAAATCAGCAGTAATGCAAGCCAAATAGAATGCAGATGGAGGAAACTTCAGTTTTTCCACTTCCTTTTCCATTTGATTTTTTCCCCCTAACTTCTCCAAGTAAGCTAGAAGTTCTGTCACAACTTCCTACCGTATGTCTTGGAGTATGGTTTGTAGTATGAACAATAATAGTTTCTTTCCCCAAATAGTATGAAACAGTGACTTCCTGGCAGTGCAGAATGGTGACCCTGGGGTGGGGAAGCATGAGGGGAGCTCAGTGCCTGGAGAAGTTTCAGGCTATGGGGCAGGGAGGGCGGCAAACCCAGGCAGAGTCTTGTGCTCCCTGGAGTTAAGGAGATGGAGCTGGACGTGCAGGAGGCCAAGGAGGTGAGAGGAGCGAGCTGCGGGAGAGAGGGTGTCAGCTTCAGAGGAGCCTTTGAGTCTTCTGCTGAGCGATGATCAGCACATGTGTGTGAGGAAACCACCCAGGGCTGGGCAAGGTACCACATGAAAGAAGCAGGGAATAATCCCCAGAGTTCCTAGAAGGCCAGGAATAGTTCATATTCCCACCAGCCAGAGTGGAGAATTTGGTAGTCACAGGGCATCAAATGGAATCTTCAGAAGGGTGTTGCCTCAGTACTAGGGCATAATTTGGTCCCACTTAACAAAGCTTAAAAGCTAGTTCTGAACAGTACCCTTAACTTACCGTTTTGAAGTAAGTGCATCCCTAACCGCAATAATTTAGCAACTCAAAAATATCAAGCATCCACTGAAAAATTAGTAGGCATGCAAAGAAACAAGCAAATGCAAGCTATAACAAGCAGAAAAATCAGTCAGTAGCAACAGATCCAGAAGTGACACAGAAGACAGAATTAGTAGACAAGGACATGAAAACAGTGACTGTAATCCATATGCTCAAGAAGGCAGAGGAACAATTGAACATGTCAGATAAAGACATGGGAGACGTTCAGAAGACCCAAACCAGAATGTAAGAGATGAAAAGTACAACACATAAGATGAAAAGTACATTAGGTGGGATGAACTGCAAAATAGCCACTATGGAAGAGAAGATTAGTAAATGTTAAGTAAGGCAATAGAAACTATCTGAGAAAACAGAAAAGACTGAAAAAAAGAAAAAATGAACAGAGCATCTGCAAGCTGTGGAACAATTTCAGGCAGCCTAAAATGCATGTAATTGGAGTCCCTGGAAAGGGAGGCATGTGCGACAGAAAAAATACTTGAAGAAAAAAATGGCCATAATTTTTCCCAGTTTGATGAAAACTATAAACCCCCAGATGCAGTGACTTTAATGAACCCCAAGTACAAGAAATATCAGAAAAAAAACTATACTATAGCACACTATAATCCAATTCCTTAAAACCAGTAATAAAATTGAAAATGACTTTTTAGCCAACCTTTCTTGAAAAAAGGTAAGTTTGGCTTGCCTTTTTTTTTTTTTTTTTTCCAGACGGAGTCTCACTCTGTCACTCAGGCTGGAGTGCAGTGGCACAATCTTGGCTTACTGCAAACTCTGCCCAGTGCAACCTCTGCCTCCTGGTTCAAGCGATTCTCCTGCCTCAGCCTCTCAAATAGCTGGGATTATAGGCGCCCACCACCACTGCCGGCTAATTTTTGTATTTTTAGTAGAGACAGGGTTTCACTATGTTGGCCAGGCTGGTCTTGAACTTCTGACGTCAGGTGATCCACCCGTCTTGGCCTCCCAAAGTGTTGGGATTACAGGTGTGAGCCACTGCGCCCGGCCAGGCTTACCTTTCTTGAAATTAGTATCTTTCTTTCTTTAACATAAAAGTTTAGGCTGGGCGCGGTGACTCACGCCTGTAATCCCAGCATTTTGGGAGGCCGAGGCGGGCAGATCACAATGTCAGGAGATCAGACCCTTTCGGCTAACACAGTGAAACCCCGACTCTACTAAAAATACAAAAAATTAGCCGGGCGTGGAGGCGGGCGCGTGTAGTCCCAGCTACACGGGAGGCTGAGGAAGGAGAATGGCGTGAACCCGGAAGGCGGAGCTTGCAGTGAGCCGAGATTGCGCCACTGCCTGGGCGACAGAGCAAGACTCTGTCTCAAAAAAATAAATAAATAAATAAACTGTAAGACGAACATAATAAATTTCTGTTAAATAACTGACTTAAGCTCAAATGGGATTTAATTTTTGTTGTTGTTTTTGAGACAGAGTCTTGCACTGTCGCCCAGGCTGGAGTGCAATGGCGCGATCTCGGCTCACTGCAACCTCCGCCTCTTGGGTTCAAGCATTTCTCCCACCTCAGCCTCCCGAGTAGCTGGGATTACAGGTGTCCGCCATCATGCCCAGCTAATTTTTGTAGCGATGGGGTTTCACCATGTTGGCCAGGCTGGTCTTGAATTCCTGACCTCAGGTGATCCGCCCGCCTCGGCCTCCTAAAGTGCTGGGATTACAGGCATGAGCCACTGTGCCTTGCCAGGATTTTATTTTTTGAAAGCTAGGCTCAGTAGATTTTATTTAAATAAATGTATGTTTATTTTAATATTGTCAGCATGAAAATGTATCAACAGTGCTGAATATTAATGCTACTAAAATTGTAAACCAAAGTAGTGTTAATAAAAGTATACTCTAAATGAAATTTTTTATTTTTATAGTTTTTTTTTTTTAGAGACAGTCTCTATGTTGCTCAGGCTGGTCTCAAATTCCTGGGTTCAAGTGATTTTTCTACCTCGGCCTCCCAAAGTGCTGGGATTACAGGTGTGAGCCACCACGCCCGGCCTTCTAAATTCCATTTATACCAGGCTTTAAGAAACCACTTTTCCCCAAGCAAATGATCAGGTTTAAATATAGTTTTATATATAATAATGTGTTGATTTCTCAAAACTGAAAGGATGACAGGTAGCCCTCTGAGACCTCTGCTTTGGTTTTGTGTGTTTGTTCATTTTGTTGGTTTTTTTCTCTCTTTTTTTTTTGGCTGCACAAATAAATACTCGATCCTGGGTCCAACTTGAGATAAGTGCATATTGATTTTATTTTTAACTGACATGAGGCCATTTCTGTCCACGCTCCTGATGCTTAGTAAAACATGAATGAGCCTGTTAAAGCAACATGCAGGAGATGGAGAAGTTCGGCCACATGCCCATTGCTTTCCTGTGAGTGGCAGGAGAGTCTTCTGTCACAGGAACCAGAACGTGTCCAGAGCCAGGAAATCTCACCGTGCCTGTGAGATCAGACCACAATCCACAAAGTGCTGCTTTTTCTCTCAAAGTCAAGTTCTCAGGCTGAGCAGTAAATTTGGAGACAGTACCCCTCACCCAGCTCCACATCTGTTTGTCTGCGTGCACATATGTGTGTAAAATATGGTGTATATGTTCTCAAACACTCACGAAATTCGAAATGTTGAGAGAGATGAAAATAAGTGTAAAAATACTGCCGTGATACATTTTTCTTGACGCACCCCCAACTGGACTGTTTACACGGGCCCTCTTTAGGAGACTACTGTTTTAAAGGGCAAATGACAAAATAAAAGTCCTTTTGGGTTTTTTTTTTTTTTTTTTTATTCCATGCATATTTTGATAGGCAGGACAGGAAGCTTGAGGCCATGTGGATTTCGTAGTTTTATACAAGAGCAGTCTTATTTTTAGTAGAACACCAATGAACACAAAGATATAAAACCTTGTTCATGTACAATGTGTGGTTCCAAATGTTCTTATTGAAGACTTGAGACCTAGATTGGCATTAGGAATTTTTAACGTAATCATAACTTAAAATCAGTCACTCTGATGGCTGCCTTTGCCAGCACTTCTCCTGGAGCACGCTGACTTCTGTTGCTGTCTTTCTTCCCTTCTCTGTGCCTGGGTTCAGCCTGCTGCCATGATACAGAGTCTCGTTTTGCCTGCACACAGGCCCTCAGAAATCAGCTGGGCCGTTAGAGCCTGGCGCTTTCTGGATTGATTTTCCCCCAGCTTGAATGTGGTTGAACGTGAATGTCTTGTCCGAGCCTTCGTCAGCCGAGGCATTCATAATACGTAGGGATTTTTTTGGCGTCTTTAAAGAAGCGGTGTTCAGCCCTGGCTGTACGTTAGACTCACCTGGGGAGACTCGGGCAATATAACGACCAGGCCCAACCCCCAGAGATTTCTATTATGTTTGGTCTAGGTGGGATCAATGATTCTTAAAGAAAGAAAGAATGAACGAACGAATGTTGCTCTGGTCCAGGTGATGCTAATTTGCAGTCAGGATTGGAAGTCACAGTTTTAAAGCATGGTCTTCCCAGTATTTGCTGAGGGCCTCTGAAACAGTGGCCCTGGGGTCTCCTTCCTGTCAAGGGACTGCATGTGTGTCCTGGGGCAAGTGGTGGTAAGCTTTGATTCCTAAGCCCTGATTTCTCCTTTTTTCCCCCATTAGAAGGATGAGGTTATAAATACAGCTCCCTTCCTAAACATTAGGATCTCTCCTTTAGAGTAGTCAGCCTTTGAACATATACCAAGAACTGGGAAAGAATTCCAGTAATTCACAAAAAGGTTTCAAATGCTAAAAATGTTTCAAATGCTGCTTGGCAGTGATGTCATTTTCCTTCTCTTTCCAGTGAGTGTTGCAGAGAGCTGCTGGACACAGTGGATAACTATGCCGTCCTCCAGCTGGATATAGTGTGGTGTTACTTCCGCCTGGAACAACTGGAATGCCTTGATGATGCAGAAAAAAAATTAAACTTGGCCCAGAAATGCTTTAAAAATTGTTATGGAGAAAATCATCAGAGACTGGTCCACATAAAAGTATGTTCCTGGAATTCATTTTATGTCTTGTTGAGTCCATTTCTAGCATTTGTGTTTATTCCTGTTAAAGTATTTGAACTACTGCCAGAAGGTGATTTCATTTTGATAGTAGTATATGCAGTATACTCTTGTTAACCTATATATTTATAAAGTGTTCCATGTTTTACAAATCTGGCTGTCTCTTTTAGTGTGTGAGCATTTAGCCCAAAGGAACACAGTTTGCTAGTCATAGAACCCCACCAGTGATCACCCTGACCAGGAGAGAGCTGCTGACTTCTTTATATGGGTAGAGTCTAATTTGCAAGATGTGAATGCAGAAAATAGACATTCAGCAGTAACAGTTAGAGTGAATGAGTCCCAGCTCAAGAGCTCTGGCTCGAGTAAGGATTGTTCTGATTTCCGTAAGTCATCACAATCCTGCTGATGTAGATTCTCTTATACCTGGTTTGGATTTCTGCATACTTCTCTGCTGACCAGGAGGGCCACTGTGCTGCATGTCTGGAGCGCTGCACGTCTGGAGCGCTGCACGTCTGGAGCGCTGCACGTCTGGAGCGCTGCGTGTCTGGAGCGCTGCGTGTCTGGAGCGCTGCGTGTCTGGAGCGCTGCGTGTCTGGAGCGCTGCGTGTCTGGAGCGCTGCGTGTCTGGAGTGCTGCGTGTCTGGAGCGCCGCATGTCTGGAGGAATGTCGTCGTACCACAGGGGATGGGGAAGAAGGGGCTTCACTTTTGCCATCAGTCACAGTGAAGCCATGGACGTTTTAATACTACCATGTTGCCCCTCTGGAGACCAAGGGAATTACAGATATGAGTATTATACACCTGTAATTAGAAATAAGGCAACTTTGTCCTTTTTTTCTTCAATAATTTTAGGGAAATTGTGGGAAAGAGAAAGTACTGTTTCTAAGACTCTACTTACTTCAAGGTATCCGAAACTATCACAGTGGAAATGATGTAGAGGCTTGTGAGTATCTTAACAAGGTAAGAAAAGTAAAGTTGTAACCGTTTTCACCTCCTTTTAAAAAACACTCGCGGAAGTTAAGGATTTTAACTTAGTAGTTTGTGACTTGTGAGAAACATGCCTGCGCTTTCTCCATGCACAGGAGATGTTGAACCAGAAACATATTTGTATTTGTTAGAGTACAGCCAGATGCTGTAATAAGGAGACTTCAAAAAGACAATGACTTTAATTGGATAGAAGTTTATGGCTCACTCATCTTGCAGTCTGGAGGTGAGCGGGGCCAAAGCAGTGAGCAGCCCGCCAGCCTCAGCGAGGCGTCCCAGGTTGCTCCTGTCAGTGCCTCTTTCAGCCAGCAGAGGGGGCAAGAGAGCGTCCAGAGCAGGCCACTTGAGCGATGGCCCAGCAGCTGCACCCAGCGCTGTGGCTGCATGCCATTGACCTCGACTTCACCACCTGGCTACACCCAGCTGCACGGGAGGGTGAGAAATGCCACGTGTACAGCTCAAATTCAGGGGCATTTGTTGCCAAAAAAAAAGTGGATACCAGTCACTTCCACAACAGCCAGCCTCTTTCCTGGTGTGCTGAGGCTGTGTAATGTGAGTAGAGATGGTGTTGGTCTCTTTCCATTTGTACTTGTTAATAACAGGCCTAGTTTAGAGATTTTATCCAAAATCTGATGCCCTTTAATTCACATTGGGCACAATCTAATTTCTTTTAGGCTTTAACTTTGTATTAAGCTTTAAGTATTGCCATGGTTACATGATTCTTACATTTCTCCCTGTCTCTAGGCACGTCAGCTCTTGAAAGAGCTATATATCGATCCATCGAAAGTGGACAATTTGTTGCAGTTGGGATTTACTGCCCAGGAAGCCCGGCTTGGCCTGAGGGCGTGTGATGGGAACGTGGATCATGCGGCCACTCATATTACCAACCGCAGAGAGGTACCCACTTTCACAATGCCCTAGCTCTCTTGGGTATGAAAGAACAAAAAAAGATAGTCTCACAGGAGGTGTTAATAACAAGGAACTCTTCATTACTCCAGATTGGGAAGGAAGGAGAAACTTTTTTTTTTTGAGATAGAGTCTCACTTTGTCGTCCAGGCTGGAGTGCAGTGGCACGATCTTGGCTCACTGCAATCTCCCCCTCCCGGGTTCAAGCAATTCTCGTGCCTCAGCCTGCTGAGTAGCTGGGATTACAGGTGCCCGCCACCACACCCAGCTAATTTTTGTATTTTTAGTAGAGACGGGTTTCACCATGTTGGCCAGGCTGGTCTCAAACTCCTGACCTCAAGTGATGAGCTCACCTCAGTTTCCCAAAGTCCTGGGATTATAGGCGTCAGCCACTGTGCCTGGCTGAAACTTGTCTTTTTCAATTGGATCATTTTTCACATGCTGCAGTTTCCTTAGTTTTGTTTCCTGCTGTGGTGGCAAACAGTCCCCTTTCTCTCTTTAACTCTCTTTCTGGAAGTCATTTTAAAAACAGAAAATTGTTTTTTCATGAGGTCTTTATTAAAGTTGGAGATTGCATCCTTGCCTAGAAACATAAGTCGAATTATAGAAACAAGTTGTATTATATTATGAAAGCACAGGTTAAAAAACTATAATCATTTGAAACAATTAAGTACATTAAAGAAAACCTTAGGATTTTGGAGTTGGAGGGATCCTTATTCTATCCAGTATGTCCTGCGGTAAAATAACTGAGGCCTAGAGGGAGATCATGGTGGAATATTAGCAGGAGAACCATTTTTCTTCTTTTGCCAAAACAAGAAGTTGGTACTAGATTATCTCACAGGCCCTTTCTAGCTGTAAACTCCAGCCACAGAAGTCTCTAGAATCCTCAAATGTATGTTACCTCGTTTCCCTTTTTGCTAAACACTAGGATAATCCCGAAGGATAAAAGCAGCCTCGGGGTATTAGGATGGGAGCAGGAAAGCCCCGTGGTTGTTTGCCCACATGATGCCAGAGAGGGAGTGGATTCGTGGGTTGATGCCATAGTGAGCAGTCCCAGGGCTCCTTGGGTTTCTCCTTTTACAACACCAACTGTGGTCGTTACCTCTCTCTCGCCTAGTCCAATCGTGGTCCTTTGGGTCTTGCTATAGAAGTCAATGAGTAGGTAAAGGCAGAGACTTTGAAAAGCTGAGTTCTTTTTTGTTTTTTTTCCAAGACAGTATCACTCTGTCACCCAGGCTGGAGTGCAGTGGCGTGATCACTGCAACCTCCGCCTCCCAGGTTCAAGTGATTCTTCTGCCTTAGCCTCCTGAGTAGTTGGGATTATAGGTGCCCACCACCATGCCCAGCTTTACTTTTTGTATTTTTAGTAGAGATGGGGTTTCACCATTTTAGCCAGGCTTGTCTCGAACTCCTGACCTCAAGTGATCTGCTTGCCTTGGCCTCCCAAAGTGCTGGGATTACAGGTGTGAGCCACTGCGATGGGCTGAAAAGTTGAGTTCTGTGTGTTTGAGTTTTACGTGGTCTAATTAAGTACTAACAGAAAAACAAACATTGCTGATACTGATTTGTTGCTTTACTATTGCTCCACTACCAGTAAGATTTTATTAGCATCTGGAAAGCTAGTGTTTTAAAATGAGATCATTTGGAAAACAATTCTCATCAGTGTATGAGACTATAGTTCATAAAACATTGTCACACTCATGTCATTCACTTCTGCCTGTGACCACCCGAGAGGCCAAAGGACAGATACTTCTCATCTTACACATGGGAAGAGCTGTAGCTCAGAGGCGGTCTTTTAAAGCATAGTGGAATCACATCACTTGTACATTTCTGAAGTTAAAAGCCCTTGGAGAAAATGCAAATAAAAAACAACAGTGTGTATAGTGCAGTTGATCGTGCTCCCTCTTCCACCCCAATGGGTGTTATTGGTTAGGATGCTTTTGGCTGAAAGCAACAACAACAACAAAAAACCAAAATTGCCTAAACATCAAAAAAAGGAATGTGACGGGATTTATTAGCCTGTTTACTTGTAAAAAGTCCAGAAGTAGGATGGGTCTCAGGGTTAGGTGATTCAGTGGCTTACTGATGTCACTGAGGACCTGAGGTCTGTCTCTCTACCCCACCCCCCACCCCGTGTCATCAGTGTCATCCAATCATACCAAAGGCCATAATCCCTGTCCCAGAATCCTCAGGGAAAATCCTGAGCTTCTTGTGATTGGGAAGCCTTGAACCTGTTGTCACTGAGGCTGGAGGAATGCCAAGACTGGCTCAGGCCTGTGGCAAGAGATAGAGGGTCGCCACCTTAGCCCATTCAGGGGCCACCTGGGGAGCTGGAGCAGCCTCCCACACCTCAGGGAGGGGTAGAATGGGTGCTGGAAAGACAAAAACAATGTCCCACAGAAAGTGGGCTCCTATCGGAGCTTTAGATGAGCGAGAGAAAGCTGCTGCCCACGGAGTTCCAACATTCTAGGTGTGGGCATCTCACTGAGCTGAATGTAAATTCTTTGTTTTTGTTTGGGACAGAGTCTTGCTCTGTTGTCCAGGCTGGAGTGCAGTGGCATGATCATGGCTCACTGCAACCTTGATCTCCTGGGCTCCACTGATCCTCCTGCCAAGAGCTCTTGGCTGATTTTTGTTTGTATTTTTTGTAGAAATGGGGTCTCACCATGTTGCCCAGGTCGGTCTCAAACTTCTGGGTTCAAGCAATCCTCCCACCTTGGCCTCCCAATGTGCTGGTATTACAGGTGTGAGCCACTGCACCCAGCCTTTAATACATAATTTTTAAAGTTTATATTTTTTGTGCAACATGGCCCTGAGTACAGACCAGTTTCTCATCTGGCAAAAAGCAACAGCTGTAGAAACAGAGATCACAGATCATGCTTCAGTATGGCCAGACTGTGAGAGGCAGCCTTCCTAAGAGGTTGTCCCAGCTGCTTGTGACCATACAATGCCTCTCTCTTGAAATCTGATTCTACTTAACTGTAGCCACTTCAGTGCAGTACTGTCATTGATTGATCTACTTTATCTTTCTAACTCATCTTAGTATAAAGAGAAATATATCAGAAAATAATTTTCTCACGTGTGTTTACATGATTAAAAGGAAACAGACTAAGACATTTGTAATGAAAGGAAGTGTTCTTCGAAGCTCCCAGTTGATGTGAGGTCTGTGTTAGGTAATGACCAGGTCTGCTGGCTGGCAGCGTCCTTCTCTGTGCTTGGATGTTAGGCATGCTTCGTAGCCTTTTGGAATATAAATGGAAGAAACTGTATTGAAAGCAGAGGATGGGACCAGTAAAGGCATTTTATGTGGAGTGTAAGTGTGAATAAAAGTGCAAATGTGAGTGGCATGAAAGGCTCCTGCTGGCGTGCGTGGTTGGGTGGTGTGGCAGGATAAGGTCAGTTTGGAAGCGCTGTTGGGGCTAGGGAGTGGGAGCCCTGAGTAGCATAATAAGGAGCTGGTGCCTCAGTGTGGGGAGGTGGTCGGGAGCTGCTGTGGGCTTTTAGGTAGGTGACTGGAATGACGGAGCCCACTGCGCTGTGCAGTGGGGCTGGAGCTGGGGGAGACTGGCCGCTGAGAGGTAGAGCACGTAACGGGGGCATGAGACAGGCCTGGTGCAGCTGGATTCTCGGGGTGCAGAGAGGCACCCATGTACACCAACTAGGGGAGGTTCTCCTGTGATAGAGACAGGCCATGAGTGTACAGGTATCTTCATCCCTGGAGATGTTTCCAGCAGCCACTCTGCTCTGCCTGCTCCTACCGTGGCACTGTGGAGTCTGGTTCCACGATGATGGTGCTTTTGTTTTCCTAAGAGATGAGGCCACTTTCTTGCTGTGGGGAAAACGCAGGGAGGCGCCTGTTGCCTGGGCTGGGTGGGAGGCAGGAGCAGGTCTCTGGAAGGAGGGGAGTCTGTTTTCTCCCCCATCCTCACTGCTGCTGATGGTGGAGCTGGTCTCCCTGGGAGAATGTGGCAGTCACTTAGCTTTGTTGAAAGCTTTCTGTCTCCTTGTTGGGAAAATAATGAGGTTGGATTAAATTCCTGGTTTTCAAACTTGCTTTGTTGTTGTTTTTAAGCAGCAAAATCCCCTTTTTAAGTGACATGTTTATGGGCATACTAGTTTACAAAATAAGTTGGGAACCCTCCTGATTGGCCCTGGGTGGGAGAGGTGAAGAGACTAGAACCCTCTGCAGCCGCCTTGTGCTCCTGCAGCAATGGCAGGCAACTCTGAGAAACAGGGTTGAGAACCAAGAGGTTAGATGACCTTTGTCCCTTGGGCATTCTGTGGGTTCTGAATGGAATGACAGGCCTCAGAAGGCCCTGGAGTCCTTGCTCCCCAAGCTGTGGTGGGTGGGTCATCAACCATGGCATTGCCCAGGAGCCCCCTGACTCCACATCACATTTGAACTTGAGTCCCTGGGCGATTCATCAAAGGCTGGAAGGCCTTCCCACCACATGCAGAAAGCTCTTCTGCCCAGTTGCTAGAAGAGAATCCATGCACCTCACGCCTGCGACCTCTGCAGTGGGAGCGCGCTGGGCTGGGCGAGTGGCCCATCCTGATGCCGGATGGCAGGGCTCATGAGGCACCTCCTTCCTGCCCCACAGGCGTCTCACTTCCACTGCCTGCCCTCAGAAGCAGCACTTCCACCACCCCTCTGCCTGTGTGGCACCTCTGCCATTTGGCTGGGTGAAAAGAGGTAGACAGAGATCCTGCTGTGCTTTGCTTTGGTTTTTTGGCTTTGCCTGGAAACCCCGAGAATCCTGCAGAGTGTAGACTGAGATGCTGTGAAATCTCAGTCCCTAACTTGGGATGGGACTTTGCTGTTTTCCTAAAGGAATTGGCCCAAATAAGGAAGGAGGAAAAAGAGAAGAAAAGACGCCGCCTCGAGAACATCAGGTCTCTGAAAGGGATGGGCTACTCCACGCACGCAGCCCAGCAGGCGCTCCACGCAGCCAGCGGGAACCTGGACGAGGCCCTGAAGGTAGCCGCTCCCTCGGGGCCTCTGGCCTTGTCCTTGAGCAGTGGGTCCTGCCCAGAGCTCCCTCCATGGCTCTCGGGCGTCCTCCCAGGCTCACTCCTATGGGCTGCCCGTCATCAGATCTGAAGGGCAGCTTTTTCCTGGGCTCCAGCCCCAACAGAGGCCATGTGAGGCCCCATGAGGCCCCATGCTCAGTGCCTGGCCCAGGCCTGGCTCCAGAACACGGTGCCTGTCCACACCAGCGGAGTCCACAGGCCAGGACTTGATGTAGGGTTTGTGTGTGCAGCAGAGTGTAGTGTAAACAGGCCGTTTCCACAGCAGAAAAAGAGAATGGTAATTCAACTTGCAGTATAATTGTTTGGCATTAAAATTTTAACTGTAAGTATCTAGTTATATTTATTTAGTCCATAGTACATGTTGGCAAAGGGGAAGCTTCTCAAAGAACCCCTCAGGAGTGACAGCAGGTTGGGATCCAGACAGCAGTGACTTTACCTGGGCCGCTTCCTTCCCTGTGTTGGAGAAGCAGATGGAATCCTCAGTAGGGCAGGTGCTGTGCTGCGTCTCGGCAGCTTGGTATGGAAGCGCCCTCTGCCCTCAGCCCCGCAGCTCAGTGAGAGACAAACTCAGAGCACGCGTGGTAGGGAGTCCCCAGGGGTGCACGGGAGGCAGGGGGCTGGCTGCGTGGAGGCAGCAGTCCAGGCAGATGCTGGGGCAGCATGGCAGGCAGGAGCTAGCTTAGGTTGTGTCCATGCTGGGGGCGGGGCTGGGGGCAAGATGGGGGTGGAGGCAGATGGAGGGCAGGGCAGGTGTACTCGTTTGCCCTGCTGAGGTGGGTGTGGGTGCAGCAGGCACGGGGGTCCACCCTGCCTTTGTCTCTTATCCCTGCCCTGTTCCCTGGAAGGCTCCACAAGTCAGTACTTCTGTTATGATGCATATGTATATTTAATGTATACGTTAAATTTTAAAATTGTATTTGAATATCTACTTTGATTTTTTTGTGTTGGAGAAATATGAAGAGGTGGGAAATTCTGAACATCCGAAGGGACTGATGGGTCTCGAAGTAGACTGGAATTATAGGAGTAGCACATAAATACCTCCAGTCAACACAGAAGTATTGAGTGTTGGAAAGGAAAGTCTCCACAGAGTCTTTTAAGATTAAGTATTGTGTGACGAAGAAACCAAGGGTCAAAATAACTCTACTACCTGCCTGATATTTTAAGTCTAGAGGGCATGACACTTTCAAAGATCAATCAGGCAGCCCTGAGCTGCTTAAGAGACCTTTCTGTCTGTGGCTCTGACGAACCCTGTTTGCTTGGATGCGCTTCCGCCTGCTCTCGTCCCTTCCTGCTCTGTCAGAAGGGATCTTTCCCCTGACTAGTCTTGCTCCTCCTTCAAACCCCAACTGTCCCGGTCTCTGGCTGGAAGCCTTCTGGGCACATCAGCCTGGGCGGGAGCCCCTTTGGCTGCCTCATAGCAGCAGAGGACGGCTGGGTCTGCTGAGCACACGGCAGGGTGCGGTGCCTGTCTGAATGTGTGAAGAGCTTAGTGGTGGGTAAAGGGTGTTCCTGTGTGTTTTAGATTCTGCTCAGCAATCCTCAGATGTGGTGGTTAAATGATTCCAATCCTGAAACCGACAACCGTCAAGAAAGTCCTTCCCAGGAAAACATTGACCAAGTGAGTGACACGTCTTTGTGCCCTCAGCTTGGACAGCCTTGGGTGGGGTTGCTTGGGGTAACGCGGGTGAATCAGGCCGCAGGACTGGGGGAGTCCGTGCTGAAACCTTGGCTCCCAGGCTCCAGGTGTAACCTTCCACCTCAGAGGCCACCCACGCAGCAACAGAGGGCAGGGGAGGCCTCCTTGGAAAGCAGGAAATCTGGGGAAGTGTCAGGAAGCTCTCTTTAGGTTTGCCTCCTTTTCCTATGCACCGCTGTTTACATCAGTCCCATTTATCTGCCTGTGACCTAAAAGGATGTCACTGTGACCTGTGAAACCCATCCAGCTTTGTGTCCCAAGTGACAACTCTGTCCACATTTGTCCCCCCACACGCATTAGCATGCCTGTATGCTGTGGCCACTGACCTCACGGTGCTCGTGGTGAGACTGGCGTGGCGCCTTGCTCTCAGCCCGAGGTCACTGCCTCTCCCGAGATGGCTGCTTACTGATGCACCCGACTCGAGTCTTCCAAGCCCCCCTTCCAGGTTGCTCCACGCTCCCGTTGCACAGAAGCATGACTTGTGCCGAAAGGGCCATGGTGCGCATGCCGGGAGCTCTTAAATATGAGAGCCGGCTGTCTGCTCGTTGTGGGTGATGGGGGTGGCCGAGGCTGTGACCCTGCCCTCTCCCCTAGTTGGTGTACATGGGTTTTGATGCACTTGTGGCCGAAGCTGCGCTGAGAGTGTTCAGAGGCAACGTCCAGCTGGCTGCCCAGACCCTTGCTCACAACGGAGGAAGCCTGCCTCCCGACCTGCCGCTGTCGCCGGAAGACTCTTTGTCCCCGCCAGCCACATCCCCTTCTGACTCTGCAGGTAGGTCTGAGGTCTCTGAGGGCCACGTTGACAGCAAAGTGTCTTCAGAAGCCAACAGATGGGGCTGGTGCCCTAGGTCACGGCAGACATGGAGACTGAGAGGGGCGTCCCCTGACGTCGCTGGGCTGGCCGCCTGGACAGTGTGGCCAGCAGGAGGCACAGTCTGAGGTTGACTGTGGTTGTGCAGTGTCCCCAGGACAATCCTCACATAATTCACTTACTCCCGCGGTATTTTATTGTAGGAACCTCTAGTGCCTCAACAGACGAAGACATGGAGACAGAGGCCGTCAATGAGATACTGGAAGACATTCCGGAGCATGAGGAAGACTATCTTGACTCAACTCTGGAAGATGAAGAAATGATTATTGCAGAGTACCTATCCTATGTAGAAAATATGAAGTCAGCAACAAAGAAAAACTAAATAATGAACAGAAATAGTGCTAATTTTCTGCTTATAAATGCTATCATTATGAAAAGGCAAATGCAACTCTTTCTGTTCTTACTTTTTATCTGAATTGCAAGTTCCTCTTTGGGTGTAGGAGGGGGCGGGCAGGGGACAAGGCCAGGAGGGGTCCCAGGGCCTTCATGCGTGGTCTCGGGGAAGAAGCTTCCTCTGGCCTGGTGTAGGTCGTTCCAGCTGCCTCCCGGGTCTGCGTCCCTAACCCCTTCCCTAGCTTGGTGTTCTACCCTGAAATGGGAAGGAACAGAGGTCCCGCAGAACAGGGATCCTGGGGAAGGTGTCCGGGGCAGGGTCCTGGGAAGGGCATCCCGACCACTTCCTCTCCAGCTGTGGCTCCATCTGCCCGGCTTGCCTGCCTCATGCACCCACTGCCCATGGCCTTCCTGCTTCCCACGCTGCCATCTCTGCCAGGGTGCCCCATGGGTTCCTGTGCCACCCCCTTCCCCCCACCCCTCAAATCATCCTTTAAGTCTTCCTTCCAAGTGCTGTGGGGCATAGTGATGAGGCCCTGGCCTTGGGGGCCACACCAGGTCGCAGCAGATGCCTTCGGCCTGGGGCGCCAGTGTTTTATGCTCTTAGTTCAGTAAAACACGCCCCGGAAATTCAAGATTGAGTGTCAGACTTTATATATGTTCAGCATTCCTCATTACAGAAACCTTTTACTGAATGGGAAAGGTTTAAATGCTAACCAAAGCAATTTATTTTTAATTAATATTTGTAGACGCTGTGCTGTCATATTGAACTCACTGCTAGCTAAGAGATCTATCAGAGGCTTAGATATATTTTCTCCAGGTTTTTGTGGGGGTTTTTTGTTGTTCTATCCATGTGACAGAGGCTCTTTCTAAAAGTATGTAGTTCGCTGTGTGTCGGCTCCAGCAGTAACCGTCCTCACTGCGCCACGTACTCCTCTGTAGATGTGCACCCAGTGGGGGCTCCTTCCAGCCCCAGGACTGCAGCAGCAGCCAGATGCTGAGTGGATTGAGTTCCAGGTGCATCCAAGACTTTTCCTCCCTTCCAGAAGGCACTGACTGAAGACGGATGGGTCATGTGGGACCGGCTGAAATGCTCTAACCTTTTCATAAAGCGTGGGTGGTCCAGTTTGAACTGATGGGAAACTTCTTGTCATTCTTCTTAAATGGATGATACTGATGGAAATAAAAGGTGGAAAATATATTCAAAAATTGTCACCCAGACTTTACAGTAATTGACTCAGCCTCCCCAGCTGCAGGTGTGGAAAGCGTCTGGGTGACTAGTGCTTCATCGTGATTGCAAGATGTTTGTTTCCAGTGAGTTTTGTGAGGAGATGGAAGGATGACCTCAGAGGCAGCAGAGGGCACCTGCTGTGAAAGATGCCACATGCCAAGTGGGGCTGGGGTGGATCCTGGGCAGGGGACTGAAATCCACCTATCAGGGTTTGCCTCAGAAGTGCCTGGTGAGCTGAGGTGACGTGAAGTCTCAGCCTCATTTGACACAATGCCACACTTGGATTTGGGGCCTGAATTGAAGCTTTTTGCTAGCAAGTCGCTGTCCTGAGCTTGGTTCAGGCGTGTCTTCTAGCTTCCCAGCTGTTTTTAGCCATCATAGAAGCAGTGACACACCAGCAGGCCCCAAAACTCTTCCCTGTCTTGTGAAGAGCGAGCTGCACAGGAAGCCGGTTGTGGGGGCAGTTCTGGGCATGCGCTATATGCAGGACGGGCTGCCCTGCAGGCATGGAGACTCGGGCCAGGCCTGCTGTACCTACAACTGACCCTGTGGAACTGGACAGGTGGTGGCGGAGGGGGCAGGAGGGTGCTGAGGCTGGAGAAGGAGAGACCGTTGCAGAGGAGGGGGCCTGGGAGGGTTCTCCTTGGGAAGTCAAAGGAAAAAGAACATTCTAGCTGTGGGACAAAGAACAGTCTAGATGTGGGACAAATGAGATAGTATTTGGGGCAGGACAGTCTGAGTGTGACATGTTCATGGCTGCCAGAAGGTGTGAGTTGTGGGGAGAAGAGTGGCGGCGGATGGTATGATTGCTGATCACAGTGGGGAGGCTGGATGCCACTAGAGGAGCAGGAGTAGGCAGGGGCGTGTGGCAGGCAGGTGAGGGCAGCCCATGCCAGCATGATGGTGTGCACAACTGGTTAGGTGTCCTTGATGCTGATCACTGCCCTACCGTGTCCCTGTGTTCCTGCCCATATGTCCTATGGGTAGCTCCTGTCCTTCCTCTCTTAGCCAACTCAATCAATTTATCAAAAGCAGACACCTAGTTTCTTCGTTCATAGCAAGGCGACAGTGGTGTGGCTGGAAGGGGACCAGGCCTGGGTTCAGGAGATCAGAGTCTCTCACTCACCATGTCTCTCTGGCTCTCAGAAACCAGAGAGAGAATGGACATCTGGCTGTCTTTATGTCCTCAGCATCTCGCAAAGCTCTCTGTGCGGTGGGAGTAGAAATTACCCCAATGTGTGTTGCTATAAAAATGCTGAGTGAGTGCAGCGCCCGTGATTTGGGTCCGCACCCCATTTGGTTTCTCTGGATGGCTTGATGTGTGCTCCATTCTCTGATGTGGTTGGATAAGGTGGGGACTGGAGCTGACATATCAGTGAGGGGCTGTTCAGGCCAGAGTGCGGCATCACCAAGCAACAGTGTCTTCGGCAGGCAGGAGTCAGTGCCAGCGTCTGCACAGGCTCAGGGCCGGCCGGCAGCACTGCCCGCAGGCAGCACTCAAGGCGGTTCTCTGGCCTGCACCTCCGGAACCGTCCCTTCAGCACGATGGAAAGCTCCTCTCTGGTAGACACGCCCCTTGCGGCAGCCACAGGCCCCAGTGGTTCCGGGTCGCAGCAAGACCTGGCACAAGACCTAACACAAGACCCCAGGTCTGTGTGTGCTTAAGTCTCACCCAGAGAACAGTGCGTGGTGCCGTTTCTGCGGCTTCTCCTGCACGGATCTGCTTGCCTCCCAACCAGCCCTTTTTCCTGGGGTGGGGGTCGGGGTCGCTTTGGTTCCCAGGGTTTGGAGGTTTGGCCTACAGGAGTTACAGCGCCTGCGTCCCTTCCTTCCTACTGCCCACAGTGCAATCCCTACCTGTTCATCCGGGCGAGGGTGGACCCGTCCATCAGGCCTGGCAGGTGAGCCCTGGCGGCCCTGGCCCTCTCTGATGAAGTATTTTCTGCATTAACACTACGAAGTGCACGCTGCTCTACCTGAAAGGGCTGCTCCACTTGAAGGGGCTGCTCCTGCAGCAGATGCTTCTCTCTGCAGCGAGATGATGAGCTCTTCACGGCAGACACTGTCACCTGCAGCTTCTCTCCTGGCACCTGGGCCAACCGGGGCACATGGATGCAGAAAGCGGCACCACCAAGGGGCTGAAGAGCGCCCCCTCCAGGTGCTGTGAAGGGTGCTGAGGGGCCTCCTGCAGGGCCTCTCGGCAGATGAGCCCCACTGGCCCCTTGAGCCCCTGCGCACAGGGCTCCCCTTGGGTGCTCGGTGGCTCTGGCGTGTGTGTTGCACCTCCCAGCATCAGGCACTGCCCTGACTCCTGTGCACGAGCCCGGGGATGGGGCTGCTGCCCGTCCCTTCCCCCTCCCCCCACTCCAGGCCCTGAAGGAACTTCCCAGATTCATGCCAGAAAATGATGAGAGCTCCCAAGCGGGGTCCCCGCTGTCACCTGCACAGGCTAAAGAGCCGCTCCCTTGCTCCCTGGCCTCTTCCAAGTCCACTCCCTGCACCAGTGACACTGGCGGCAGCCCCGCATCTCCACAAGTCACCCCCAAAGCTGCCCAGGCCGGTGTGAGAGGCAGAGGGCAGGAGGCCCGCCGCCCTGGGTTCCTGGAATCTCAAGATCCGAAAGGAAGCTAAGACTCAGTTTGCAAAACAAAAAGAGGACACAGGAGTAGTTTGAACTTTCAGGCTGTGTATTTTAGTTCCCCCCAAGGCCCTCGAGACAGACAATTTGCCAAAATAACCAGATTCAGTGGCTTCTGTAAAGTCACTTCCTCTCAGCAGGAAAGGCCCTGTTTCCTGGGGCTGGGGGAGCTGGGGCAGTCCGCCTGCAGCCCCTAAGGTGGGAGGGTCCCTGAGACTAGGCCTTTCGCCAGGTCAGGGATGGGGGAGGGAGGGCAGGAGTCACCCTAAAAGGGAAAAGAGGGCGGTCCCGAGGGCGAGCATTCCCGCTCCCAGCGCCTCCTGGCCACCAAAGAAAAACCAGACGCCTGCGCCGGGCTCTCCTCCCGCCCGGGCTTCCTCGCTCCTCCCCGGCCATCGGGCGCCACAGCCGCGGGGAGCAGGGCAGGGCGCTCTGGGAGCCGATGGGCGTCTGGGCTGGCGTCGGCAGGGCCCCCGCGGGGTCAGGCCGGCTGCAGGGGCGTGGCGGCGCAGCCCACCTTGTTGCTGAAGAGGCGTGAGAGGCTGCGCGTGGGCGGAGGGGGCCGCGGGGCACCTCGGAGCCCGCGCACGTCCCAGAGGCGCAGGGCGCCGTCGTGCGAGGCGGTGTAGAGCACCTGGCCGTGCACCTGCGGGCGCAGGGGCGGGCGTCACTGGCGAGGCGGTAGGCGGGGGGACGCGGCCGCCGGCATGGATGGATCTGGGCAGGGCACCTTCCCTCCCACGGGCAGCGGCCCTGAGCAAGGCGGAGGGACCTACCTGGATGCAGTTGATGATGAATGTGTGGCCCCGGAACACCCTCCGCAGCTCTCCAGACTGCGCGTCAAAGGCCCGGGCGCAAGCGTCCCCGCTGCCCGTGAACACTGCGGACACACAGGGCGCGCTGGGCCTTCCTCCTTCCCTCCCTCCCTGCCCGGCCCCCCGCAGGCAGGGATGGGGCGGCGAGAGCGTGACCTAGGGCGGCGAGAGCGTGACCTGGGGCATCTCCGGGACTCCGCCCCACGGGGGTATCCTGAGGCTCATATGGGAAGTGGACAGCGCCCCTCCAGAGAAACAGGGATCCCCACAGTTATTGGGCTCCACCCTGCAGATGCCTGCGCGCCAGCTAGCCCTGCCCCTGCTGAACACCGCCCGGGCCCAGTCCCCACTCCGCGGTTTGGTGAAGTTGGTTCCCGTGCCTGGTTGGGAGGACCCTGCCTGGGGATAACCGTAAGGTCCTCAAGTCGCGTCCGCCCACCTTCCGCTGCGTCGCAGCCTTATCCTCCCATCCTCATTAATGGATCAGCCCCCAAATCAAAGCCCAGTCCTCTGGGATTCATGATCACGCAACCCCAGGACCCCTAGCGGGGGCGAGCCTCCGCCCTCAGTCTGTCTCCTCCCCCAGGTGGCTCTCTCTCCCTGGGGTTTTTTCCTAAGAACTTAGTCCAATCGTTTTCCAACAGCAGCCTGCATCTGTCACCTGGAGGCTTAGCCACAGAGCATGGGGCCGCATCCCAGAATCTGTTTTAGCAGACGGGGCCTGAGAATCTGCATTTCTAGCCAGTTTTAAGTGACAAGCTGCTGCTAGTCAGGAAGCCACACTGAGGATGTGGACTAGAAGAACTCACTTGGCCTAGGCTGGGCTCTCTGAAGCCAACCCTGTTGCTAGGACTTGAGGCAGACAGTACACCTGGCAGACGTCCCAGGAAACGCTCACAGGGAAATGGGAGGTGGAGAGGGAGGGAGGAAGTCCTGGTCTGTCAATGAGCAGGTAACTACGGTGGGCAGCTAGGGCGCAAGCCTGCCTGGGACCTTGGGGAGAAGGGGCAGGACCACCTGGGGGTAAGGGTGCTGGGCTACCTATCTGAGGGTGCTCTGTGGGTACTTGTTCCCCAGCCTTCTTTTTTTTTTTTTTTTTTTTTGAGACAGGGAGACAGGATCTCACTCTGTTGCCCAGGCTGGAGTGTAGTGGTGCGATCATAGCTCACTGTTAACCTTGAACTCCTGGGCTCAAATGATCCTCCCGCTTCAGCTTCCTGAACAGCTGGGACCACAGACATGCACCACTACACCCAGCTAATTAAAAAAAAAATGGGGGGCTGGGCGCAGTGGCTCACGCCTGTAATCTCAGCACTTTGGGAGGCTGAAGCTGGAGGAGCAGATCACAAGATCAGGTTTCAGACCAGCCTGGCCAACACAGTGAAACCCCGTCTATACTAAAAATACAAAAATTAGCTGGGTGTGGTTGGCACACACCTGTAGTCCCAGTTACTCGGGAGGCTGAGGCAGGAGAATCACTTGAACCTGGGAAGTAGAGGTTGCAGTGAGCCTAGACTGCACCACTGCACTCCAGCCTGGGCAACAGAGCAAGACTCGGTCTCAAAAAAAAAAAAAAAAAGTTTATAGAGACAGGGTCTTGCTATGTTGCTCAGGCTGGTCTCGAACTACTGAGTTCAAGCGATCCTCCCACCTTGGCTTCCCAAAGTGCTGGGGTTACAAGCATGAGCCACGGTGCCCAGCCTGTTCCAGCCTTTCTTTAAAAAACTATAGAGTGAATGGCCCCAGAGGAGAAGTTTCATCTCTGGGTCTCTTTCTAGCCCCTTTCTGCCTTCCCCCCCCAAACTCAGAGACAAATGGACATGGCCTGGAAAACCCAGTGTGGCTGCTGAGCTCCCCGTGGGTGGGAAGAGGATCAAAAACAAAGTCTGGTCATCCCATAGCCTTGCTGGCCAAGACCAAGAACCGAGATGGGCAACAGTGGGCTGCAGGCTCCGCTTTCCCTGCAGCCTCCATGCCCCAGCTGCATGGGGAGGTGTTCTAGGCGGCCACCCGCCAGAGCTTTTGAAAGTAGAACCTTCGAAAGTAGAACCTTCCTCGTGTTCAATTAGAGGACCCAGACTTGGGAGTAGAGCCGTAACCACACTTCCAAGCTTGGACACAGGAACAAACGAAAAATAATTTTTCCCTGTCAGACACCTGAATCCTGAGGGCATGTCAGGATCTATTTTCAGATATCTGCATTCTATCTTCCTCCAACACCTTTGCTGTGAGGTCAACTTGAATATTCCACTGTGACTCTTCCCCCACCCCGTCTCCTCCCTCCCAGAGGCAGAGCCAAATGGCCCGGGTGTGTGACAATTTGAGACCTGTAGGACAGACAGCTCATTGCCTGTTCAACAAGCCATTTTGCCCTTCTTTCTTTCCAAAATAACCCTGATTCCATCTTGGCATCAAATTCCTCAAATAAAAGACTTTATGATTCACTATCTCTTGCAGACAGAACGGTGACAGAGAGGTATGTGGAAGCCCTTGGATGAAGCTTCCAGGAAAGATCTTAAAGGGACCAACTCAGCTAGAAGACGCATCCTTTCACCCTTCCATCCTCTCTAGAAGACGCGTCCTTTCACCCTTCCATCCTCTCTCCCTTCCTGCCTAAAACATGACACGATGGCAGACACTGTAGCAGCTATCTTGAATCATGAGGCTTCTTTAAAGATAGAAGGTCTGTGCTAAGGATGACGAAGCAGAGTGACAGAAGAAAGTTGGGTGCCTGATTACTTTGTGGAGCCACTCATTCCAGCCTAGACCATCAGCCTCTGAAATTCTTCTACCTGAGAGAAAATAAACCACTACCTCATTGGAACCACAGCTACCTAGATTTTCTCTTCCCTGCATACAAATCCTAAGGCCAAGTGAGGCCAAACCCATGTGGTCCTCGAGGTGGCTGGATTAAGGGGTACCCACTGTCTCACTTGGAAAATTAAGATGTACCTTTTGGGACGTGCTTTTGAGCCGAGACCCTCCCAGCAGTCCAGTCTCCCAGGCTGTCCTGGAGAAAGGTGGGGAGGAACCACCAAACCCTTATTTGGACCTTCTCTGCAAACCAGCTGCAGGCCTGGGGTGTGTGGAGAAGGACGGGGCACTGCCATTGGACATTGATGATTGGCAGCCGAGGCTCAATGAGGGAAAATCGCATAGGAAGTAAAGAAGCAGGGAGGAGAAGCCAGGCTGGGGTGGCGCGGGTCGTGCCGGGCCAAGTCACTTACAGGTGCCCGCGTGGTACTTGAGGGCGCTCACGTTGCGTCTGTGGGCCGTGAACGTGCGCACACACTCCCCCGTGTCTGCCAGCCAGCACTTGACGGTCCTGTCCGCACTGCCAGAGTACACGAATCGGTTCACCAGCTGCGAGGAGGAGCAGGGAGGGTTGGCAGCTGGGGCAGCTCTGAAGCACCCCAGATTTCTCCCTCTATAGGGGGGAAAGGGGTGTGTACAGGTCTCAATGGTGAAACCGTGGGTGAGCCTGGAATGGCCCCGCCACAGGCCCCACCAGACTGCCCGCTTCAGCACCCAAAAGCAGGCGGCTCCTCCTGCCCCATGGGACAGCCAGTGCTCCGACAGGGCTGGCCGCTCAGCCCCACACTGCCCTGAGCCAGTCCCTGGCACTCTGCCCCTCAGCTGCTTCCCCTGAGGATTAGGATGTGGACTGCCCCTTCCTCCAGGGGGTGTGTGGGGTACAGGCACTTAACTGCTTGCTCTTGCTGGCTGAGGAAAGGGCTTCCAGAGAAGGGCTTTCACATGCTTCAGACGGACAGACAGGACAGAGAAAGCCCTGAGCGAGGGTGTGAGGGAGACTTCTGCCAGGACTGGAGCTGACAGCTGGGGGCTGTCACGGGGTCACTGCTCCCCCTGCTCATGGGGCTCACAGCGAGAAGAGGGCCTAGGAGACAGGTTCACCCCAGCTGTCTGATGCTGCTGTTTCACAGGAAGCACAGAAAGGGCCCAGGAGACAAGGGAAGAGGCCCTCGCCAAGATGGACAGGAGTAGCAGCCCCAGGGAAGTGCAGAAACTATTAAAAATAATTCTGTAAATTTCCCTAGACTAAACACCACCCAGCCAAGAGCATTCCCAGCCAGCACCTGGTCAGCAGAGTCACAGACGAGAAGGCAAGGGCGGAGAGGCAGGCTCCACAGCTGCAGTGACCTGGCGTGATGGCACAGGAGACAGGCGCAGGCTTCATGCCCCAGAGAGGCCACCTGCCACCACTGCTGGGGCCCAGGAACCAGGAGTCAGAAGCAGGTCAGGCACGCAGTGCGCTTCCCTTGTGGTCAGCAGGCAGTGGGCCCACTGGCAGGCAGGCAGTCCACGCTGGCCACTAGCATCCCGAACATGTCCCTCCTAACTTTCCCCTCACAACCACGCTCTGGGTCACTTTCCGCTGTCGGTCCCCCATATTATCTCCCTGTTCAAATCGTGGAGGAAAGGGCTTCCACGACCCAGGCCACAGCCCAGGTCAAAGGAGTTAACTGGCCTTGGGCCAATCACTGTGGCCAGAGAGGGCAGTGGAACCACAAGGAGCACAGCGTGGCCTCTGGGAGGCAGAGGCTGTGGGTGCTTCCTGTGGACAGTGGCCTGCCCTCCCTCAGGCCCTGCGCTGAAGCCCTGCTGGGGTTATGGTGGGCCCCAGCCCAGGCGGCCTCCCTAACTGGATGGTCCCCTCCCCAAGGACAGGGATGTGTGTGACTGCCCACCTGCCCATGTCAGCTTTGGCAGGGTTCCAGAACATTCCTGCACTCAGACCTCAGCCGTCTGCACCACCCAGGAGCACAGTTCCTGCCAGTAACGTGGACAGCAGCAGGAAGGACAAATGGACCTTCTTGAGCCTGCCAGGCACACAGTCAGCCGCTCACAGTCTTCGACAGCCCCTCCGCTTCCTGAGAAAGACCACCCCTCCCCGCCTGGTGCCCGGAGGCCCTGCAGGGCCTGGCTTCCCTGGCCCTACCTTCTGGTTTCCACTCCACACACCTGTGTCCACACTGCTGCCCCAGGACACCTGGGCACGTGCCTTCCTCCCAGGGTTCCTACAAGTCCTCCTTGCCCAGAAAGCCCTTGTACCGTGATCCTCCCTTTTCCTTCACGGGCAAGTGGAAGCCCAGGACCCCTCTTCGCACCACCCCCGGCCCGCGCCGTGTCTGCATCCTGGAGGCCAGGCTGACCACCGCCAGCGCAGCATTTCCTGGCCATCTCCCCACCACGTGGCCGGCTCCAGGGCCAGCCAGGCTCCCTGTCCTCGAGTCCCAGTCAGTCACAGAGCCTCTCGGACTCTAATGAGAGGAGTGGGCAAGGGCGGAACGTTTCAGACAGAGACCCCCAAGGACTGGAGAGCTTCGTAGCCCCACACCTCTGTGCTGCTCAGCCCCGCACCAGGGAGGCTCGCTGGGTGTCCAGGGCGGGAGAGGACAAAGGGAAGGCCCTCCTGCTGTCTGGCAGCCAGCCCTCACCACACCGGGCCTGTGAGCACTGTGTTTAGCCCTCCCAGAAGCACCCTGCCGAGCACGAGCCAGAGCCACACAGGCCGAGGGGGCGCTCCCAGCCCCAGGGTCCTCAGCCTGTGGAGGCCTTGCTGTTCCCACTAGCTGGTTTCCTAACAGGACAGGGAGAGCGAGGTGGCCCAGGGAGGCCTGAGCCAAGGGGGAAGGCAGGATGATACTGAGGGCTCCTCGCAGCCACGGTGGCTCTGAGGAGTTTCCCGGCGATGAGATCCAACCAAGCAGAAGCAGGAGAGGGCACCGGCCTGGGGCTCCACTGCTGAGGACACAGATGCGGGCCTCCAGCTCCCCGGGTTCCAAGGCAGCCCAGCAGGCGTGGGAGGAGGCCGCACAGGGCCTGGCAGGCTCCAGAGCAGCAGATCCTCCGAGATCCTCCTCCCAAGCAAGAGTGTCGGGGGACGCGCCACCCGCCTGGTGACAGCCCTGCACACGCTGTGGTGCTCACAGGCACGGGGCTCACAGATGCACAGTCTTGGGTTCAAATCCTGCCTCCACCCCTCAGCAGCTATGAGACGTGGCCAAATTACTCGTCTTCTCCAAGCTTCCACTGTCTCATGTGCAACATGAGAAACAAGGACCTCCCGCTAAGGAGGCCACAAGGGCTGATGCACTGCTGTGCGCGCGCACACAGCCCAGGGTCTGAACATGGTAACCCCTGCCCATCCCTAAAATGCAGGTGCAGTCTCTGCCCGCCAGCTCCTCGGGGTTGGGTGAGACTCATGAACTGGCACCACAGGGCTTTTGCAGCCAGAGACTGCCCCACAACATCCTTGCTGTGGTCCCCACCGGCCACAGCCTCAGGCTCACGGAAGGATCGGGGAGGTCTTTCTTTTCTCTGGCTGGATTTGAAATGCTTCGTTTCTTTAAAATCACAATGTTGCTATCTCATTTCAAAAGTGGGTGCCTAGGTGTCTGTTTTAGTTACTTTTTACAATTTACATTTGAAATGTTTTATAACTAAAATGTTTAAAACATCCCTGTAAAACCATGAAGGGACAGGGCACAGGCTCTGTCTCTCCTCCTTTACAAGGACCCCTGGTCAAGCCCAGAACCTGGGCGATCCCTCAAAGAGCAGGGGTGAGGCCGCCCTGCAGCGCAGGGGCCACCACCGACAGGGTGCCTCCTGGCTTTCTGACCTTGGGTTTGTCACTTAGAAGCAGGTCCTCACACCACCTCTAGCCCAACCATCTCCAAAGGAGGCCTGTGTGCTCCTGGCTTTGTCCCTACCTGCTTCTGGGACCCCTGAGGTCAGTGGGCTCAACCCTGCATGCAATCCTGTAAAAAGCGAGGGAGGCAGAGGCCCCTCTGGGCATGGTGGTTTCTTGGGACCTCACCTCTGCTCTTGGCCAACTTGGAGGGGGCCACAGGCTCCAGGGAAGCAAGGAGGATGCTTTGTGGCCACCTGGTCCCCAGGCTGACAGTAGGAGGCGGGGTATATGAAGCTACGGTCTGAATGTCGGTACCCCCCAAATTCATGCTGGAACTTAACCCCCGCTGTGACAGCATTAGGAAGTAAAGTGAACTTAACTCCCCCTGTGACAGCATTAGGAAGTGAAGTGGTCATGAGGGCCCCGCCTCATAAATGGGATGAGTTCCCTTTTATAAAAGGGCTGGAGGGAGCTTGTCTGTCCCTTCATCCAAGATGAAGGATGTGGCAAGAGCAGCCACCACCAGACATAGAATGTGCTGGCACCTTGACCTTGGATTTCCCAGCCTCTGAAACAGTGAGAAATACATTTCTATTACTTATAAATTACCCAGTCAAAGGTGTTCTGCACTTTTTGTTTGTTTGTTTTGTTTTGTTTTTGAGATGAGGTTTCTCCATATTGCCTAGGCTGGTCTTGGAACTCAGGTCTCAGGTGATCCACCCACCTCAGCCTCCCAAAGTGCTGGGATAACAGGCGTGAGCCACCGTGCCTGGCCCTCCAGTCCAAGGTATTTTGTTATAGGAGCTGCAATGGACCAAGACTCTGTGAAACTGCACAGTGTCCTCTTTTCCTCCCCAGCCTCTGGAAAGGCTATCCATGTGTTTATCTCTACAAACCAAAGAAGCCTGACATGTGTGATGTGGGTGGTGCAGACACCACAGCTCGGTCAAACGCACCATCACCGGGCGGCTCACTCAGGTCCCAGCAGACGCCCCACACTTGGCCCACCAGGAAACCTCAGCCACTCTCTCCCTTGCCTCTTGACTTGCAAGCACACACGCTTCTTCAGCAAAACGATTTCAGAGGTGACACACTGGGGCTCGCAAAGCCACTGTGGGGGCCCAGGACTCTCAAGGGCACCTGGAAGGAATTTGCCCGCTCCTCCCTGCACGGGGCAGGGGGCACTCACCAGGCCTGTATGCACAGGAGACGGATGCCTGGAGGTGAGCATGAGGCCTCTCTCATTTGGAGGTAGGGGAAGGAGATAAGGTGTCATAGACCACGGGTCAGTGACCCCGACTGCACGCCAAGAGCAGAGAAAAGCAACAAGCAGGTCTGTGCTTCACTCTCAGATGGCAACGGTGCCACCTGCTTCACAGGGTTTCTGGGCTGTGGTGGAGGAGCCACACAGACCTGTGTGCAGGTGCCACGTTCCTGAGAGCAGTTTGTGGATGGGGGTGTCGGTGAGCCACGCTGGCCATCTGAGAGCCACGCTGGAGAATGCATAATCTCCAGCCCAGCAGAGCACTGAGGCAGAGTGAGGGTCCCAGGCAGGCCATGGGGCAGGAGCCGCAAAAGGATTGAAATGCAAGAGCGTGTGGGATGTAATGGCCAGCCCTGGTGCCACGAACCAAGGGACAGTCAGAGCTGGGGTGGATGGAGCACTCACAGGGCCAGGCTGTGGAGCAGGGAAGGAGCTAGAGGGGAGGAGATGAAAAGTCCCCGGTTCGGCCCTCAACGACGGAGCTCTCCCAGTGAAACAGACCAAAGCCGGAGCTCACTGCACACCCCCCACATCAGGACCCCATCTGGCCGCCCCAGGGGCAGCCATTGTATGTCCTCACTTGGCAGATTGTGAAAAGGGAGCCCCCCCACCACAGTCAGGGGGCCTCGGGAAGTTGCACAGCGTCCTGAGGCTGCGGGCAGAAGGGATGGTACGGTGCCCACCTCCCGTCCCTTTCCCTCTACACGCACCTTAAGAGTCATTTCACTTTGGCAGTTCCTCAAAAAGCTGAGCAGAGAATTACCAAGTCATCTGCAGTCCTACTGGCAGGCACATGCCTGAGAACTGAAGGCAGGATGCACCAGATCCCGTCCACCCATTCACAACAGGTGAAAGGTGAAAGCAACCCGTGTGTCTATCAGCAGGTGACGGATAAGCGAAACGTGGTGTCCACACACCAGGGAATATTTATCAGCCACGGAAAAAGGAGAGAATCCCACCATACGCCACAACACAGATGAACCCTGAAGATCTTACGCTCATGAAATAAGCCAGACAGGAAAGGACAGATCCTGCAAGACTCCACTCACGTGAGGACCCAGAGTCATCAAATTCAGAGACACAAAGCAGAAGGGCAGGTGCCCGGGCAGTGGGGAGTCAGAGTCAGTGTTTGATGGGGAACAGAGTTCTGATTTGGGCTGATGGAAAAGTCTGGAAATCATGGTATGATGCTTGCACAACACCGTGAACGTGCTTCACGCCACTGAGTAAACACTGAAAATGGTTGAAAGGGAGGCCCCAGCTGATCCTGTGGGTCCCCCTCTTGTGCTTCCTGGACCCGAGAGGGCCAATCAGGCCCTTCTGGAAAGGCAGATCATGAGCCACACTTCCAGCCCGTCTGACAAAGGCTGTGGCGGCGATGGCCTTCTGTCAGAGAAGCCACAGAGGGCAGGAGGGAGAGCTGACAAAGCCACCCGTGGGGGCGGGGACTGTCGAGGGCTAGGGGATGCCAGACCCAGAAGTCCTGCTTCCCAGATCTGCTCATGAGGCCGGCCTCCTGCCCTGGCTCCCTGCCCCTGAATCTGTGTTTAGGACAGTGTGAGAAATGTCCCATTGCCCCAGTCAAACCTAGCTTGTAAGACAGCAGCCTCTAACCCCTGCAAAACTCCAATGTTCTGAGTGGTGTCAGGTGAAAGAAATCATATACAAGGGAAGAGAAAGGCAAGATGGTCCCTTCTGTGGGCCGCATGGTCCCCACACGCAGCTGAGTGAGCTGGGAGCCCGAGCGAGGCCGAGGGGCTGACTGGATTCTGCTTCTCTGAGCACCGGCTCTGGGGCCTGACAGTCCTTTTCAAGAGGCAGATCTGGAGGAGTGGGAAAAGGTGCCTTCCCCACCCTGTGGTGGGGAGAAAGAGGGACTCTTAAACGTGGGCAATGTCACAACACACTCAGATGCACCAAAATGTCACCCAACAGATTTCCCAAGGGTTAAGAAGGTGCTGAACAATTAGGGAGATGGTGGGAACAAACTGAAAGAAACCCTTGTCTACCTAGAATCTAGAACTCAAAGGACAGGGACGCCCCTCCTCCTCGGCCCCCTCCAGTGCACCGTGAGGCTGACACCTTATCCCACCGTCCTGGGCAATGGGGGCCCTTCTTCTACCTCAGCCACCAGGCCTTCCCCAGTGAAGCGGGCTGTCACTGAATAGTTACCTTAGTGACCACCTGAGCAGCGACCAAACCACCAGACGTTTGGATGCCTTCAGTGCCAGCTGCTCTTTTTGCAAAGGCGTGTGCTGCCTTCCTTCTGCCAGCCCCTTCGGATGCTCAGGGCAGGGCAAGGAGTGCCCAGCTGAGACGCAACAGCCAGGCTGGAGCCAGCCATGTGCTCCCCAAGACTGGACGTCCTGGACCCCAGCTCTGACCGGGGGCCCCAGCCTATACTGCAGCCTGATGCTCCCCTGTACCCAGGCCTGGGCCATGTCCCCTCTCCTGCCTGCACGCCCCCATCCAGCCGGCCAGCAAGGCCCTCTCTCCATGTGCCCCCCGCTCCCCAAGCCTCTCATACACCTTGACCCCCACCCAGCCGCCACTGACTCCTCATCAGGGAACAGGAACCCCCTCCCTGAAGGGGACTTACGCTGGAACTTAGGGTTTGTTTTACAGGGGTAAAGCCCCAGAGTGCTCGACCATGAGAGCATCCCTGTGTGGAGAACATGTAACCCCTGAAGCCCCCACCCAGGGAGTGGCCTTGCCCATGCCTCCTGCAGCTTCTGACCCCTGTGGAGCGCCGCCCATTCACTCGCTCATCCCGCGGGCCTGGCTCCCAGGTGGGGAGGCCAAGTCTAATAGAGGAGGCAAACTCCACCCCTGCCACTACCAGAAGTTGAGACTCTGGGGCCTCCGGCCGCCCAGGGATCTTCCAGGCCTGTCACAGGCTGTGCACCCTGCACACCGTGGGGCTGCTACCCAGGCGCCTGCTAGGTCCTTCCTTGCCTTCTTGCCTTCCTTCTGTCTGTACGAGACCTAATGGTCCTGAGAGGCTCACCTCCACCTCCCAGAACCTCCCACCCCCAGTGCATTCCTAGGGGATCTCAGCCCTCATGGCAGCCCTGCCCATCTCCATAGCTCCCCATTCCTCAGTCCTGGCTCCCTGCACCCCACCCTTCTGCTAGGGCTGAGCCCTACTGGCCACCTGGGCCAGGCTGTCCCTGGCTGTTCCCATGGGCACCTTCTGTCCCCACTCCTCTTCCCATTCAAATTGCTTTGTGGGGCTGCCTAAGTTTCAAAGGGAAAGAAAACAAAGGCAGAGTCCACAGCCAGAGCCTCTGCCCCTCAGGGGCTCTCTCTTCACACCCGTCGACATGTGTGCCTGCGTGGCATGTTCGTGGGCATGCATATACGTGTGTGGCTTGTGTCTGTGCAGTGTTCACACATGTGTGCATGTGTGCCTGTGGGGTGTGCGTTCACACGCATATCATGCGTGTGCATGTGGAGTGTGTGCGCCTATGCCTGTGTGTGCACACGGGTGTGTGGGGTGGGAGCTGGCCCCCCTGCACTCTCTCCTTTTGCCTTCCTGACTCTCTGCCAGGACACCCTATGCTCCCACTCTCCGGGAAGAACAGCACAGAGACCGTACGGAATAGCCTGGGGAGCGAACCTGGGGGATCCCGTCACCCCTGGGGTAGGGGCAGCTGTCACCTGGAAGGACAGTGCTGGTATGTCCTTTCTCTATGCCTCTATGCCTGGGCTGTTCCTCTCTTTCATTGGCGACATGAGGGCGAGTCACCAGCTCCACCTGGGACAGGCCTCCCAGCGAACTCCCGGCCCCTTCCCCTCCCGACCCCCTGCCCCAGCAAGCTCAGAGCACAGACATGAGCCAGGTGGGGAGGTCTCAGCCTCACTCCACACTGCCCGCCATGGAACTGCCTGCCAGGAAAGAGGCCTCAGATGCCCCCAGCTCTTTACGAGTCTCGGCCACTAGTGCCGACTCTCACGGGGATGCTGGGAGACTAGGAGAGCTGTTATCCCCACCATCATCTGACAAGTAAGGACACGGAGGGAGGCTGGGGAGCGTGAAGAGTGGTGGAGTGTGCTCCCCAAAACACGCCCCTTTAACATAAGGATGATGTCGAGTTAAACGAACGTGAAAAACAGATGTGAGCAGCGCACCCTGACCTCTTCCTTCCTGAAAACAGGAGATCAAGAAACAGAAACATTCTTATCACCAGAGGTGGGGCTGAGGCCAAGGGAAACCTGTGCAGACAGACCCTGTGAGCTGGGCCTGTACCGCTGTGCCCCTTCCCCACAACGAGCTGCCCTCCCAAGCCCCTCATCTCGCAGCATTTGCTGATTTCCTTCTCTTTGTCCACCCATCCCAATGTCCTCAGGTGGGAGCTGAGTTAGAGACGTGGGGTTTACGTGCCCCACCCAGCATCTCAGGGACCGGGTGACCCTCCTTCCACGTGAAAGTGAGCCCTTCCCTGCTCCCCTGGTCTTAGAGCCCCGGGGCTGCCCTTACCCCCAGAACCCCAAATGGGGTCCCTGGCCTGGCTCTCCTGTGGGGTTGAGCACAGCAACGCCTGCTCAGGGCTGCCCCAACTCCAGCCCTGTCGCCCGGAGTCTGTCCCTCACATCTTCTGCGGCTTCACTGAGCACCAGGTGCTGGCAGCAATGCACCCCAACCACTTGCCTCAGGAGTCAGGCCCGCCCTGGAGCAGGGCAGAGGCTGGCCAAGACCTAGCCGGGAACATCTAGACCCCAGCGTGGGGGATCACACCCAACAGGTCCTCCGGCCAGGCACACCGTTAGGTCCTTCACAACAACAGCAGCAAGGATGGTTGCAGTCGCGGCGGCTAAGGGCTGCCTGGCAGCACTGTCCATGCATCTTCCATTGATTCACCAAATCTCCACAAGCCCACGGATGGGGCAACTTCACACCATAATCCCTTATCCAAAACCTTGGGACCACGCGTTTCGGGATTTTTTGGCTTACAGACACACTCCTGCATCTGCAGTAAAGGTGTGAGGACCCTCAGGCACTGGATGACGGAAGCGCACACCGTCACAGGTCTCTTCAGGCCAGACTCTGCCACCAAGAGTTTTCATGTCAAGCTTAAGAAAAATTTTTTTGTTTTTTGGAACTTTTTGGAATTTTTTGGATTTAGGAATTAAGGAGTGTAATCCTCCTTGTACATGTGAGGAAACTGAGGCCCACAGAGGCTGGGTGGCTTGTCCAGGGGAGGCAGCAGAGACGGGGCAGCAACCCCACATCCCACAAGGCCACACCATTACAGCGCTGTGTGTTTCCTCTATCCTGGTTGTCGGCTTACAGCATGACAGGCCACATTCCAGTCCCCAGGCCAGGAGGACGGAGCCCAGGAGGCTGCCGGTGTTCAGCCTGACAGCACAACAACAAACCAGGACAACAGTCAACACCTGCTCCAGGCGCCCTGCAGGCAGGATGTGCCCCAGCCCCGGCCCAGCATGCACACCCAGAAGCTGAGTGTTACAGGCTACGTCGTGCCCACCCCAGATTCACATGTTGCAGCCCTACCTGGCCCCTGTACCTATGAATGTGGCCTTGTGGAAAGAGGGTCTTTAAAGAGGCAGTTGAGTTAAAATGAGTTCATACGGGGCCCTAATCCAGTATGACTGGTGTCCTTCTAAGAAGATATTAGGACACACACACACACACACACACACACACACACACACACACACACGAGGACAGGGAGAAAGCAGCGCTTACAGGTTAAGGAGAGGCCTCACCAGAAACCAATCCTGCGGACCCTGTATCTTGGACTCCCAGCCCCAGGACCGCGAGGCCTCTGTGGCACTTGCCAGGCCCCCATCTGCAGCGCTTTGTTATGCAGCCGAATCACGGACACCTAGGGCAGGGCGGCAGTGCAGGGGGTGACCCGGGCTCCCCTGGCAGCTGGGTGGGGACCAGGACAGTCTCACCTCCAGACAGATGACGGAGCCCTGGTGCTCCCGGAACACCCGCAGCTGCTCCCCACTCAGGATGTCCCAGGCACGGATGGTGGCGTCGGTGCTACCCGTGAAGGCCGTGTGGCCGGGAGTGTCCAGCACCAGGCACAGCACTGCGCCCGTGTGGCCCCGCAGTGTCTGGTGGCAGCAGCCGCTGGCCACCTGCCATACCTTGGCCGTGCCGTCCGTGCTGCCAGTCACCAGGAGCCCCCCAGCCACGGCCTCCTCCACACAGGGAGCGCTGGGGAGGTCCCACGGGGCAGAGTAGGCTAGAGGCAGCACACAGTTTCGGTGGCCCTGGAACTCCCGGGATATCTGCCCCTTGTCCAAGCTCCAGACCCGAGCTGTCCGGTCGTAGGAGCTGCTGAAGAGCTGGTTGTTGGCAACCAGGATCCTGGGGGCAAGAGGGAAGGGGTCAGGGATCAGAAGGCACGGGTTCCAGAATCCACACAGCCTCCCAACGGGCCATGCTCAGCACTGCAGCTAAAATAACCTCTCCCTGTGTCTGCCCAGCTTGCCACACTCACCTTCCAAAGTCCAGCTCAAATTGCCCCCACCTCCAGGAAGCCACCCTGATTCCCCTCATGCCCACCCTTCCTTGCCTGCCCCTAGGCAGGTACCTGTAGCAGGGACCAAGCTTATATACTCTGCTGGGATCCCTCCAACATCCCCACAGCAGCTCTCCAGGAGCAGCGGGAAGGGGGTAGGGGTAGGGGGTAGGGGGAGGAGGTAGGGGAGCACAGCCCTCCCAGCTTGCCCAGAGTTGAAAAGCTTCTGGGGATGCAGGGTTTTCAGCCTAAGACTGAGAAAGTCCAGGGCAGAGTGGGACATGCTGGTCACCCTGGGAACAGGGCCGGCTCAAGGGGCTGGGCCGGGGCACTTCAGATGAGGGCCCTGCGAGGCTGGAGAGCACTGGGAACTCCCATAGTGCACCCAGGGGTGCTTGTGGGAGGCACAGCCAGGAATCATGCCACAGCCAGTGGCGGCCTCTGCTGCCAGCCTCATGGCAATCCCCATGCAGACTGAGGTCACAGCCTCAACAGGGTTCCAGCCACAGGGCTGGGAACTGGGGGTTGGGTAGCCAAGAGAGTCCGTCTGTGATACCTTAACTTGTATTAACCTAATTGACTCTCTCTTAGCTGAGAAAGCTGGACAGATGGACTCCATTTGGCTCCTTCATTTGCAAGACATTAAGGGTTCCTTACCCACCCTTCCTCAAGGACTTAACTTGTGCAAGCTGACTCCCAGCACATCAAAGAATGCAATTAACTGATAATTGCTGTGCAATTAACTGATGTTGTGGCAAGCTACATCTGCAGTTCCCAGGAATTCGCCAGATCGATAGTACCGAAAGCCCCCGCGTTTGTGTCCGGTTGATAGCGCCCAAAGCCCAACCTTGTGATGGATTTAAAGCCCCGGCACCTGGAATTGTTTGCTTTCCTGTAACCATTTGTCTTTTTAACTTTTTTCCCTGTTTTACTTCTGGAAGATTGCTACAGCTAGACTCCCCCGCTCCCCTTTCTAAACCAAAGTATAAAAGAAAATCTAGCCCCTTCTTCCGGGACGAGAGAATTTTGAGCACTAGCCGTCTCACGGTCGCCGGCTAATAAAGGACTCCTGAATTCGTCTCAAAGTGCGGCGTTTCTCTCTAACTCGCTCGGTTACAACACGTCCATGCAGTGCAACTGACCGACCATGGGAGACCAAGGCCCCCACACAATATTCACGACTCTTATTTTCATTTTGATGAAAACCAAGAGCTCCCCAGAAAAACACACATTTGCAGTAGCTGCACATTCAGTGCAGAGCTTTGCACAGAACCTCAGGGGGTCTGCACACACACCCTTGGTAAGAAGCCCTGCACCCCAGAAGAGGAGACCGCCAAGGGATGTGGCCGTGGCTGCGCTGGAGCAAGATGCATCCCTGCCAGGGTGGGACCCTCCTGAATCAGGACCTCGGCCAGACCTGCTGCTCCTCCCGCCCTCCCGAGAAGGGCTTGCCGGCCAGCCTGGTGTGGACAGGAGACCCACTCAGGGGACAAGCCTGCTGCCTCCCGCCTCCGCAGGGTCCCAATAGCATTCCTCACTTCCCACAAGCAGCTCAACAACACAGGCTGCACTCAAATGCCAACTACCCCTTTCCAGCTGGCTTCTTCCCTAAGACTCAGATAGGATGATTTTCACGAAATGTTTTTTTTGTTTTGTTTTGTTTTTGAGATGCAGTCTCACTCTGTTGCCAAGGCTGGAGCACGGTGACACGACCTCAGCTCACCGCAACCTCCACCTCCCAGGTTCAAGTGATTCTCCTGCTTCAGCCTCCCGAGTAGCTGGGACTACATGTATTTTTAAAGGAAATGATGCCTTGATGCTGCTGAGGCAAAGTGCGGGAGGAAGAGGGTGTAGTGGGAGGAAGAGGGTGTAGTGGGAGGAAGGGCACAGCGGGAGGCCTTGGGGCTGGAGGGGGTGGCTGAGTCCTGCCTGGTGTGAGAAGGCAGGGACACCAGGCCACTGAGCCATCGGTGACCCCGAAGCTCACAGGCCTGACCTGGCTCTGAAAACATGGGAGGAAGTGAGTTCCTCAGGGATCTCACTGATTTATGAGGACAGTTACTTAATCATGCCAATATCTACACAGAGCTGTGGGTTTGGAGCCGCGACTGATCCAAAATAGTGTGTGTATTTGTATGTGTTGTGAGCACATGTGTACATGCGTGCATGTGTATATGTATGTGTGTGTGTACACGTGCATGTGTGCTGTGTGTGATGTGTGCCTGTATGTACTTTGTGTGTATATGTGTATGTTTTGTTGCTTGTGTAAGTTGTGTGTCTATGTGTGTGCATGTGTGTGTTGTGTGTGCATATGTGTAAGTTGTATGGGTGTATATGTATGTTGTGTGCATGTTGTATACGTGTGTAATTTGTGTATGAGTGTATATGTTGTGTATGTGTACACGTATGTGTAAGTTGTGTGTATGTTGTATATGTATATTGTGTGTGTGCACGTAAGTTGTGTGTATGGTGTATATGTATGTTGTGTATGCATGTGTATGTAAGTTGTGTGTACGGTGTATATGTATGTTGTGTATGCATGTGTATGTGTGTAAGTTGTGTGTATTGTGTATATGTATGTTGTATGCATGTTGTATGTGTATGTAATTTGTGTATGAGTGTATATGTATGTTGTGTATGTGTGCACGTGTGTATGTGTGTGTGTATGTTGTATATGTTGTGTGTGTGTGCACATAAGTTGTGTGTATGGTGTATATGTATGTTGTGTATGCATGTGTATGTGTGTCAGTTGTGTGTATGGTGTATATGTATGTTGTGTATGCATGTGTATGTAAGTTGTGTGTATGGTGTATATGTATGTTGTGTGTGCATGTGTCAGTTGTGTGTGCACATGCAAGAGTAAACCTGGCCGAGCATGATTTCTACCTTAAATGGTCCAGTTTTGCTTTTGAGAAGCATCTGACAGTTGTGGGTTTGGCAGCTGAGGGCCCACTGGTCACTGCTGGCAGGCCTTCTCCCTGCTGAGCCCATCGTAGCCTCTGCCTGACTCATAGGAGGGTGCTCCCCAGCCCCATTCTCCTCTTCCTTGGCAAACTTCTTTCTCAGGGAAGTCAGAGTGCTGGGAAGAGGCCAGTGGAGCTGTGAGCCCTGAGTTATCTGGCCCCTTCTTTACCACCTTGTGGGCTGCCTGGGCAGGTCTCAGGGCCTCACCTGCTTCAGCTGAGGAAGGCTGGGGCCAATCGGGCACCCTACCTGATGTCTGCATACCCCCCATTCACTCTAAGAAGTCCCCACATCCCTTCAGCCTCCTCCTCAGGGTGTCACCCAGCTCCCTGCCCGCCGACTATGGATTATCGGTTCTGGCTACAGCCATCTGGGACTCCAGCGAGCTGGGCTGATGGCTCTCCCTGCCTTTCCTGTCCCCCCTGTGCTGGTCCACTGAGTAGGGGTTCCCGTCAGAGCTCAACCAGCAGCATCCCTCTGGCGGGGTTCATCCTGTCTGGTCTGCGCCCCCAGCCCCACCTTCAGGACCCCCCCAGTGCCAGCCTGCACCACCCTGTCTTTACTTGGGTCAGCTTCCAGGCAGCGCCCCTCCTCCAGTGCAGCTTCCAGGCCCGAGGGGCACCAGGAGGTTTCCCTCAGGAGTCCGAGGCGACCACCACAGGTGACTCCAACAGTGTCCAACTGATCTGATCAGCAAAGGAATTTCCATTGCTCAGCTCAGACCCAAATTCATTGAGAAAGGAACAATTCCAACCTTCTTGAGAAGGAGGGGCTGGGATATTTTCCACAGCCACAAAGAAAGGAGAGGCTTAAAAATACCCTCAACTCCATCTTCAGAACAATCCCCCACGCTCCTCCTCCTGTAAACCTTTGTCCACCATCGGGTCTCAATTAAACCATTTCCTACGGAATCTGTCCCCATCCATATGAGCTGCAGGCTCTGGTGCCTTTCCCTGCACCCAGCGGGAAGCTGCTGTGCCCCCAAGGGGAAAGCATTAGGCTCAGTTCAGAGGATGGGCATTGCCTCCCTGCCCCACACGCAGCCGTGGGCACTGAGCTTGCTACCTGTCCTGGGTCCACGTCACTGGGTGCTACTGACCACCTCCCAGCTGTTCACGTTTTTACTTCCCCAGAGAGCTGAGGGCCCTCACGTGCAGGGGCCCATATCTCTGACCCCTCAGCCCCACCAGGGGCCCATGGTGAGACTTGGCTCAAGCCCCCAGCCAGGCTGACCTGTTCACAATGGACGTGTGTCCTCGGTACACCTGCAGACACTGCCCGGTGAGCACGTCCCACCTCCTGATGGTGCAGTCGGCGCTGCACGTGAAGGCGGCCTCATCCTCCAGCTGGCAGAAGGTCACATAGCTTTCGTGTCCTGCAAATGAGGGACAGGAGAGATGTGAGCATACTGGGGATGAGCATACTGGGGATGAGCATACTGGGGATGAGCATACTGGGGATGAGCATACTGGGGATGCGCATACTGGGGATGAGCATACTGGGGATGAGCATAGTGGGGATGAGCATACTGGGGATGAGCATACTGGGGATGAGCATACTGGGGATGAGCATACTGGGGATGAGCATACTGGGGATGAGCATAGTGGGGATGAGCATACTGGGGATGAGCATACTGGGGATGAGCATACTGGGGATGCCAGCTGCTGCTTTTCTTCTGGGAACAATGTTTGGAAAGGGAAGAAAGCAGGATGTAGAGAGTGTTTGAAACAAGCTGGAGTCAATTAGCATTTGTTTTGTTTTGGTTTTTTTTGAGACAGAGTCTCACTCTGACACAAGGCTGGAGTACAGTGGTACGATCTGGGCTCACTGCAACCTCTGCCTCCCGGGTTCAAGTGATTCTCCTGCCTCAGCCTCCTGAGTAGCTGGGATTACAGGCGCCCGCTGCTACACCGGGCTAATTATTTGTATTTTTAGTAGAGATGGGTTTTCGCCATGTTGACCAGGCTGGTCTCGAACTCCTGACCTCAAGTGATCCTCCTGCCTCGGCCTCCCAAAGTGCTGGGATTACAGGTGTGAGCCACCGTGCCCAGCCCTCAACTCATCCTTTTTAAAGAGTGACTTCAGTCTGAGTGATTCTCAGGAAGCATGGGGTACCAGTGAGGCAGGACAGATAGTCAGGGAAGTAGCCATGTCCTCAGGATGCAGCAACCATGGCGACTGCGCTGTCAACACAGTAAGCCCCAGGATTCGCATGGCAGGCAGGCTCATTCAAGCAAAGCTGTCTCCAGTAGGGACTTCCCCTGTAGAGAGCACGTGCACTTTGATTTTTACCTGTCCTCAGAGTGACACTCTGCTCATTACAATAGTAAAAACACAGCCCTGCATGGAGATGTAAGATGCCAGTGAGACATGTGACGTATGAACAGGGATGCACAGCCACTGTGCATGTGCACACAGAACATGCTTCCCAGCAACCCCCTTCCCCACCTGCTCACGAATAATCAGGTAAGACTCCGAAAAAGGGATCCTTCCTCCAGCCGGTCTCTGCTGTCTCATCCTCATGGGCAGCCCACCCTGACTCCCCTCTCGGGGCATTCTGTCTATTCTGCACCTAACTTTCAGGGTATTCTTCCTCCTGTGCAATACATTGCTCTATGCTGCGTCTCCTTTGCTGTGTCTCGTTTCAATTCTTTTAAACTAAGAAGACAAGAACTGAGGTTTCACAGCAGCCATCAGCAGCAGGAGCAATCCATGGGTACTCGCCTGCACCTTAAACCCTGTTTCCTTGGCTTCCACTTTTGCCTTCCTCCCTCATCTCCTTCCCTCCTCATTCTTTATCATCTTCTTTTAGTCTTTTTCAAACCTTTCAGCTTTTGCATTCCACGTTTCCTCACCTGGGATGGGGACAGTGCCTGCCTCACGGGATGTAGCGCAGACTGAGGACAGAGGCAGCCGCAGAGGGAACGGCGCATGTTCACTATTTTTCTTACACTGGGGAGAGATACTGTGGTAGGCAGAACGACGGCCCCAAGACACCAGGTCCTAATCCCTGGAACCTGTCAATGTGACCTTACTTGGAAAGGGGTCTTTGTGGATGTGACGAGGTTAAGGACCTTGACTGAGGAGATTTTCCTAGATTATCCAGATGGGCGCTGAATACAACCACAGTGCCTGAGCACTGGGGACCAGGAAGAGGGTGACTCGGTGTCTGTAGGGAGAACAGCGGCTGGGAGAGCAGGCATGCAGGGCTGGCTCCACGGGGCGCCTCCAGGCCAGAGTCTGAGTGCTTAGCAGATGGCTGATGAGGCCAGAATGGAGGGCCAAGAGTGAAGGGCCGTGCCACGATGTCTGGGGTCCCAGCACCTGAGCTACCCCACCGGCTGGCTGGGACTCTATCTCATGGGTGCAGTTAGATAGCTTGACTATTGCCCTGGCTGCCAGATCAATGTTCATGCCTCAGGCATTGCTTAGCAGCCCTGGGGGCCCTCAGGGTCTCTGATGCTAGTAGGGCCTTCCCTTCAGGTAAAGATGGTGTGTACACAGTTGTCCCCCAATACCCATCAAGGATTAGTTCCAGGATCCCCTGCAGATACCAAACTCCGCAACGCTCAGGTCCCTGTGGTGTGGCATTTGCCCATAACCTATGCAATCCTCCCGCATACTTTAATTCATCTCTAGGTTACTTATGACAGCCACTGCCATGCCTACACATCACTTCACTCGTGTGGATTCAATGTAGTACTCGGTGAGCAGCGAAGCCAAATTTTGCTTTTTGGAGGCTTGTGGAGTTTTTTTTTCTTCCTGGATGTTTTTCATCTGTGGTTGGATGAACCCACAGGTGCAGAACGTGTTGGACAGGAAGGCCCAACTGGATTTGAGGAACTCAGGGACCAGGAAGTCAAATCAAAAGACTGTTAGAACTAAGAGCCATTTTACAGATGAGACAATGGACGAATTCAAACATCCACACATTTGGGGGAATGTACTGATTACACTAAGAATGTTGATAGAATTTTAAAATTTCATTTAGACAGCTGGTATTGGGTAGACAGGGATTTAAAATTCCTGGGTAGTTTCGAGCCAATTCACATCCACCCCTTCCCCCGACCCCCTGAGTTTAAGTTCAGTTACTCTTGGAAAAACACAACGTCCTGAGTTCTAAGAAACATAATTTAACAAAAAAGTTTTCCCATCTCCCTGGAGGGCATATACCAGGCTGCTAAGAAAACAATGCACGGATTAAGTCAACATTTGAAGAAACTGCAGATTCTGTTTCCTTTAAAATACATGTCGGCTTAAACATTGAGGGCAATGTGTTTGCCAAAACACAGGCTAGATTTTTGCCAACCCCAGAGGGTTTATAAAATATTTTAAGATTGTCAATAAACTTTCCCTGGGAACAGATTCGTCCCACCCTCCCTGCTGCCACCAGCAGGGCTCAGCAGAGAGATCCAGGCTGGAGACACCCAGGATAGAAAGGCGGTCAAGGTGTGCTGTGGGCATTCAGGTGCCGGGCACCCGCCTAAGGATCCTGTGGGGCTGATGCCAAGCCCAGCTGCTCCCGCCCCATCTCAGTCACAGGAAGGTGAAGTGCAGGAGTGAGTCGTATGTTAAGTCAAGAAAAGCACTTAAAAGCCAATGGCAGCTAGTGAGCTGTGGCATCTATACGTGGTGGAACTAAAGCCTGAAGCCAGAGATGCTGCAGACCTGAAATGAGGGATCACTTTCTGATGTGTGTAAGGAATAAAGGATGTATGCAGATGATGGCAAATTGATAAGAATGTAAATACATACAAAGATTGAAGAAAACAGGCAATGATGAAGGTTAAAAAAACCCTCCATTTCTGAACTGGGCCAGGCTGCCCTGATGCCCTCTGCCCTCTGCCCTGTGGCAGAGCCTGGCACTGAGCCAGCAGAGGCCCACAGCGGTCAGGGTTCTGCTGTGGATAGGCTCTTCCCCTGGGTTTCCAAGCAGTCACCCGCATCTGAACACACACCCAAGTGAGTCACGGGTCAGAGCCGGGCCAACAGAGCATGTCCCCAACCCCAATCCCCATGTTCCACAGAATACTAACCAGGCCTCCACTGGCCCAGGCCTGCGGGATCACCCTAGCACGGAGGACACGGACCCAGGCCTGCCACCCCTGGAGCTGAGGCCCTCACCCCAACGAGGCACCCACCCCAACCCCGCGGACCCCAGGACCGAAGAGGGAAGGCGTTGGGGAGGGCGGGTTCATCGTACCTCCAGGGGCTGCAGGGATTGTGCAGAATAAGCAAAAAAGCCAAACTAAAAATAAATATTTCTGAAGGGATGAAGAATGCAGATAAGATGCAGTTATTATGTTCAAAGAACATGCTGAGGCCGATAGTTTTCTGCCAAGGTAGCGCCTGCACATCCTGAGGACTCACTGGAAGTTGCAAGTCAAACTGCTCCCTCCCTCACCACCCCATGCAGGAAAAGCAGCTCAGAGCTTCAGACCTGGTGGTGGCAGGTCTCCGCTGGCGGTGGGCTGCAGTGGGCCTGTTGCCCCAGACTTGCATGGAAGCTGTGTCTCCCTTCCCTGTGTCCCAGCTTCAGACAACGGACTGGACAGCTGCCCTGGTGGCCACACGGGGCAGGGATGGCACTGCTGACCTGGCTTACTCCAGCCCTTGTAGCACAAGGGGTTATTTTCACTTGGGAAAGCCCCACTGAGCCTGCCGTCCAGGACTGAGCCTTCCTCTGCTCCCCAATCCCCCTCTTTTCCACCCTGCCCCCACCAACTACATGAATCCACAGTGTGCTCACTCTTATCTAAGACTCCCACTGGGTTAGATAAAAGGGAGCCCACCGTGGGTTCGGACAAGTGGGAGCTGCAGGTGGAGACTCTAGGTCAGGATACGTTCCCCTTCCCCAGCTCCGACCCTGCAGGGCTCCCTCAGACTGGCTGTGGCCATCCAACCTGGAAGGAAGCCCTCTCAGCTGTTTCTAGGATGCAGCGGCTGCATCCCGGACTCAGGCCCAGAAGAGGTGGCAGCCTTGCTGGTCTGAGCCACAGTCACTCTGGTTCTTCTATGCTCTACCTGCATTTTGCAGAGTGTCCCTTTATTAAACTCTCCTGTTAGAATCCAGTTTTGAGGGTGCTGGGACCCTGAGGCAGGTGACATCTGGGCCCAGAAGCACCGACAGTATGGCTGAAATGGACACTGAAGTGGCCACCAGAGACTTGTAGCAAATCTGCAAGGCCCCACTTTGAACCAAGACCTATGCAGCTTGGCTTTCTGGACTTCTCCGGTGGGAGCGGTCACTTGCCCCCAAGCCGTGTGAGGCTGCTGTAGCTCTTGTTACTGGTGTGCTCCAGGCCTCCTTCAGCCCAGTCTTCTCCGCCACTGCTCTCCTGCCAGGTTTCACAGGGAATCTCCTAAACCACAGGCTCCCAGCAAATGGGAATGTGCGGTTGTACCCAGGAAATGAAACACAATCCCCGCCCCCTCATGTTAGAAGCCGAGGAAGCGAGTGGGACAGCCACAGTGGGCTGCCACCTTCAGGCTGAGTCCCCTACTCAACTGGAACAGGATAGGATAGGCACCACCATTTTGGAAAATGCCACTCATCTCACCAAACCAACAAAGTGCCCCCAAGTAAGGAGATACCCAATGAATAAACCTGAAAAAGAGGGGGTCAGGGATAAGCACGTGGCAAGTAATTCTTCTCTTTGCAGAGTAATTGCAATGAAGCCTTTTTCACTGTGAGCCAGCCCCTGACTGCCCCTGCTGCCATGAACACAGCCAGAGGTCTCCAGAGGAAAGACCTCTAGAGAGGTCTTAGGAGTCGCCAGCCCCAGCCGCTCTGCCCAAGAAATCCAGGACTGGCCAACCACAGGCTCCTGTGGGCCAGAGCTGTGCAAGGACCAGGAAGGAGCCGGAGTGGAAAGATCTAGATTTAGAGTGAGGACGCTTCTAGGGATGGGGCCACCACAGACCAACCGTGTGGTCCGGACACAACTTCCCCTGCAGTGGCATCTGGGGTAAGAGAAGCGCCATGCAGTCTTCAGAAGCCCTCTCTGCCACAGACCAGCTGCGGCACCCTGGATGAGTCCTGCAACCGCACCGCGCCTCCGGGGATGTTGGCGACAGCACCCACCCCATTGTCGGTGGTATCTAGAAAACAACGGGAATGCCGCGTGTGCTGCTAAGGAATCTGCACCTCCCACTCTCCTCTGTAAACTGGTGTCAATCCCACCCGCCTCAGTGTCGTGAGGATTATCATTACACAATAACAAAGCACAGAGATGTGTATTTATAAAATATGGGGCACTAAACAAATGTTAAGACGTTTTAATATTTCACTGATACAAAAAAAATCCTGCGGGAGAAAGGAACTGGCAAGACCTTGCTCTCCTTGGGGGTCCACACCAAAGGACTGTCACACACTCGCGATGACTCTTACAAGTTGAGTGTATCAGCAGAATCTCAGGATACAGAAAGATGACCTCTGTCCCCGTCCTTGAAAATTTCTGAAATGTCAACCCATATAATAGCAAAAATAATCCTAGCAAAATGGGCTGCAGTTCTTTCATTCCAGTTTCCTGCTTGAGTGGGGACAGCCCTGCCCTCAATTAGGGCAGAAGATCGGGCACCCTCCCTGGAAAGCGAGTGTAAGTACCTCAAGGGGACAAGCAGCCGTGAGGGTCACCAAAGTGGGTGTGAAGGAAGGAAGCGCAGGTGCCAGGCACAGAGCTGGGCAGGAGGGTAGGCCCTGGAGGCTTGGTGAAGCTCCAGAGCTGCCATGGGGGCAAAGCCAAGGACCCACCAGGCCACAGGCAGTCTGGCAAAGCCTGGACCCCCACTGGGGAGAAAACCCACCTAATGAGCTGGGCTCCCACAATCCATCATCCCCAGCCCAGGGGCTCCCGGGGCCAGCTGTGCATAAGAACCACCCAAAAGCTTGTTAGAAATGCCAATTCTAGGCTGGGCGCAGTGGCTCACACCTGTAATCTCAGCACTTTGGAAGGCCAAGGCTGGTGGATCACCTGAGGTCAGGAGTTCAAGACCAGCCTGGCCAGCACGATGAAGCCCCAAGTCTAATAAAAATACAAAAAAATTAGCCAGGCATGGTGGCGAGCGCCTGTAATCCCAGCTACTCAGGAGGCTGAGGCAGGAGAAAGGCAGGAGAATCGCTTGAACCCAGGAGGCGGAGGTTGCAGGGTACCAAGATCATGCCACTGCACTCCAGCCTGGGCAACAAGAGTGAAACTCCATCTCAAACAACAACAACAAGAAACGCCAATTCTACAGCTCTATTCACGGAGGACTGCATCACTGGATCCCAGGCCTGGGGATCCGCATTTCAGAAACACCACCCACCCCTCTACTCCCAATACAGTCTTATGTTTGGGAGCAATACCAACTGGACTTAACATTTCTAAAAGACCTCACATTTTCCGTTCCTGGTTGCATGCCTGTAAGTGTGTGTGGCTGTTTGGGGGCGATGTGGTTAGTTTGTGGCCACCTCTCCATTATCCACACCAACTCCCAAGTAACCGGTAATCCAAAAGTCATCCCTGTTGGGTTTGAAATATCTACCCTATTTCTTTTTTTTGAGACAGAGTCTGGCTCTGTCACCCAGGCTAGAGTGCAATGGCACTATCTCAGCTCCCTGCAACCTCTGCCTCCTGGGTTCAAATGATTCTCCTGCTTCTGTCTCTCCAGTAGCTGGAATACAGGCGCCCCCCCACCACGCCCGGCTAATTTTTTGTATTTTTATTAGACACAGGGTTTCATCATGTTGGCCAGGCTGGTCTCAAACTCCTGACCTCCGGTGATCCACCCGCCTTTGCCTCCCAAAGTGCTGGGATTACAAGTGTGAGCCACCACACCTGGTCAACTGCTCTTATTTAAAACCATCAGTATCAGGATTAGCCAATATTGGGGCTAATATCCTAGCTAAGTTGGAAGGCCTGAGAGAGGTCACAGAGAGTTCACTGATGATGATGATGGAAAAGCCGGCGGTGATCAAGAACTACCCACAACAGAAAGCCTCCCGGCTCATCCACTGCATGTGCTACCTGGGCGGTAGGAGGGTCAGAGCTGAAAGGACCTCACAGTGCACAGGACAGGCCCAGGAGAAGGTGAACCCGAGGCACACTGACCTCCTGAATGAGTACAGGACACAAATAGAAATCAACAGGCATGCAGGCGGGGTTTACAGCAATGAGAGGGCTCAGACTGCCATCTACCCCTCACTGGCTGTGCGACCTGGACAAATTCCTTAACTCCCAGCCTGCTTCCATGTCTGTATGTGGGGTAACATAGTGTGACGACGGCACACTTCTCCGCACCGCTGGCTCTTAACAAGCCCCTATTATTACTACGATAGTCGTCAACAGGAAATGCCAGAAGAGCACAATTGGCCACAAAGAGGCCACAAAACACCTAGAGACAAGGGAAGGTTTGCTTAGAAGGGGTATATGTTTAACTTTTTGTTTGTTAACATTGTTGTCAAGGGAGATTTCCTGACGCTGGTTGACAAATGATCTTCGCCTTTGTAGCGGACGCCCCCCGGCCGCACCCTGCTCTGCACCCGCACTCCACCCCCGGACCTCACCCTGCCCTGCCGAGAGCTCAATAGCCAGATGGTGGGCCCAGACAAACGCTCTTCCGCGAGTGTGCGGGGATGAGCGGGGCTGGACTTCTAGAAAGGGATCTGCGGGCGCCGGAGCTGGGGTCCGCGGTCTGGGGCCGGTGAGCGACGGCGAAGAGGGCAGGGAGGGGGTGGGAGGGTCTACCTTGCAGGAGCGCGCAGCACTGGCCGTCGGCGGTGCTCCAGAGCCGGGCCGTGCCGTCCTCGCTGCCCGTCAGCAGGCGCTGCCCGTCGGGGCTCAGGCTCAGCCAGTTGATGCCCCCGCGGTGGTCCGCGCAGACCTTCAGGACCGACCCTCCGCCTCCCATCCCGCTGGCCCGGCGGGGGACAAGAAAGAGCTGCGCCCCGCTAGGAAGGGGCGCTCCGGAGTCCGCGCGGCGTCTCCGTACGGCAGCGGCCCGCGGCCATCGCGGGGAACTGGGACGCCGACTCCTGGGGAGGCATGTGACGAGGGTGAAGGACCCTAGCTCCTCGCTGCCTCCAGCCTCTGGGCCCGCGAACCCAGGGCGCTGCGGGGGTCGGCCCACTCCGGACCCCCGCCCTGGGTAGACCAGTCCTGGGAGCGCGGGCAGAGAGCACCTCCTTCCCGGCACCGCTCGGAGGACCCACACCCCACCCGGCGAGCCAGGCAGCGGCGTCTCGGGTGCACAAGGAGCCCCCAGCCTCCTCTCGCGCCCACGGGGCGGGGGCGGGGAGAGGAACATGGGAAGCCGAACGCCCCGCGCCCTCCCCGGCCGAGCGCGGAACAATAAGGTCCAGCCTGGCTCCTCCTCAGAGACCACCCCTCACCCGATCCCCTCCCACTTCTCGGGCTGCGCCCCAGCCCCCATCCCGCGCGCCCGCAGCCTACCCCACCCCCTCGACCCCCGCCGTCACTGCGCGGATCCCGGGGACGGCTCCACGTGAGACCCTCCCAGCTGTCAGGGCTGCGCCTCTGGGCTCTGCCTTTGCCACCTCCGCCGCTGCCGCCTGGGTCCCCTGAGCCTAGGCCCGGGACGAGGGAGAAGGAGGCAGACAAAGGGTCCGGGTGGGGAGAACCGCGCGCCAGGAACTCATTTGGGGCGCAGCTCCACCGACCCCTCGGCTGCTCGCCTCCACCAGGCAAGCCAGGTCCTCCTGTGCTCTGAGCCCTAAGGATCCTGCCCGAGGGACTCTCGGGGACTTGGGGACGGTCCCCCGATGGAAGGTGCGACAGGGAAAGCCCCGAGTCCGCCCTCCCTGGGAAATCACGTGCACACCCCGGATTCTACTTTGGTCCGGCCGGAGTGGGGATGGGGTGCGAGCCGCTGACGAGCCGCTGACGGGTCGGTGGAGCCGGGATGTCAAGTTCATCTTCCAGCCGCCGCGAGCTCCCTCGGCCTGGCGCATCTCTGATGGCCCCCAGGGTCGGCCTGAGCCCTCCTGGAGTGCCTGGCGGCTGGTTTCCATTAGGGCAGTTCCGGCGCCGACTTCGCTGGGGGCGGGGAAGGTGACCCCCCCCCACTCGGATCCCCCAGGTCCTAAAGGTAGCAGGATTTCCAGAACTCTCCAGGGCTCTCTCAAGAGCCTGGGGGAGCAAGGCAAGGAAGGGGCGTCTTTGGCGAGCCAGCCCGCAACGGGACGACCAGCCCTGCACGCTCTGCTCTATGCAGACTCCAAAAGGAAGCCCCGTCGTGGGGTCTCCCAGGGCCTTGGGTCTTTTATGCCTTGAGTGGCCTAACCAGAGAAATACGTTGTTTTCCCTCAAAACTTGTAAATCTGCTGGCGCCTCAGCTTAAGGAGCGTGGCCCTTCCTTAGCAGGTGCCGGAGAGGGGGCCAGTGGAGAAGCGTTAGGGCGAGATTTGGGGTCATCCAGCCAAAGAGAGGGAGGCCGAAAGGAGAAACGTTCTCAGGAGGTGGAAGCTTCAGAATTTGGATGCCTGCGGGAGGGAGAGGACAGGGAGCCTCGTGCTGAGAGGCTGGGTAGACGGTTTTGTCCCCTACGGGCTGATCACGAGTTCCTCTTAGGAACCAGTGAACCTCAGGGGGCCATTGCACATCCAGGTGTGAACTGCGGTGTGGCCCCCAGGTGAGGACAGACAGGGTGTGGTGGGGTCTTGGGCAGGCCCTGCGCTGCAGCCCTTGGGGAAGGTGAGTGTGAGGACCACGGAGGCTGGGAGGGTTTATCTGGAGAAGTGCCAGAGGAAACCCAAAGTTTCTTGGCAGAGGAGCCAAGGAGACCCAGGCATCCACTCTTTTGGAGACTAAGAGGGGAGGGGTTTGAAAGCAGTTTGGAAGCTGGGGACAGACGGTAGGTTGGGCGAGCTTGCCTGGTCGTGGGCCAGAGGAAAGAACCACTAGGAGAAAAGCTTAACTTTCAAGGGGGTCAGGCAGGATTCCTGAGCAAGGTGGCACCCATGAACTCTGGTTCCTCTCTTCCGCAACCAGGCAACCAGCGCAAGCCGTCAGCCCCGTGCTCAGCTCCCAGCAGGCAGCGGGTTCTGAAGCGCCAGCGCCATCAGCTTGGAAGCCTGCAGTCCACACACGGCTGACCTTGCCTACTTCCTCTTTCCAAGTTGACAGATTTTTTTATTTTGGCCTCTCCACCTTCCCCACCCGTCCTTCTCTGGTTTGGCACAAAGTGGCCCCCTGGTGGGGATGAGCAGCCGTCTCTGGGGGTTGAGTCTGGACTGTAGAGCTGTAGGTGCAGACGTCCTCAGCCAGCCTGTCTTCCCTTTTCTCTTGCCGGTCGTAGATTCCAGACTCTCTTCTGGGAAATTGCCCCCAAATCTAACAAGAGTACAAGAAGCTGGGGAGACTGGAAAACAGCACCAAATTCCCCTGAAACTGAGGTCTCCCCTAATTCCCCTGAAACTGCGGTCTCCCCCACCCTCCACCTTGAGATAGCGAAGCTATAGAGACCCAGGAGTCAGGCTGGGTCCCCAGCAGAACCTGGGCTCCCTTCCCCTTTCACACCTTTAACTCTTCTGGAGCCTCCAAGAGGGCCTGAAGTCCAGTGGTGCCCAGGCCTTCTTGGACCTAATCAGTTTATAAATGGAAGGCACCATGGGAAGGGAAACTGGTAGGAGGAGATGGTTAAGCTTTAAGAAGCAAGAAAGGGGCAGTGGTTAACAGGTGAAGGGTTGTGGGGGTGCATTTTGTGCCAGGGAGTGCTTATTTCCGTGCCACAGGAACTGCCACAATTTACCCTGCTGGAAAGAGTGACCTTCTGGGGCCTCTCTGAGAAGCATGGAGAAAGCTGGATATTCTCAAGTTGTGTGTGGAGGGGGGGTGGAGGGTGACAGAGGGAGTCACCTTGAGGGGCGCCCACAGGGAACGTCATAGCCAGAGCTTTGTCAGAATTGCTTTTTCCCTTCTGGCACAACCTGCAGTGCTGGTGGTGAGGGTGCCTGTGGTCATCGTCATCTTCATAGTTTGGGTACTTACTGTGTGTCAGGTACTGTGCTAAGTGCTAGTATTTTTCAACAGGACAGAAACCTTCCCAGTCCTGCAACCACCTGCAGACTCTCACAAGCACTGTGTTCCCGGGAGAAGACCTTGCTACCCCAGGCCCAGGGGAGTCGAGAGAAAACAAAGCCCTGAAGGTTTTTCACCCCAGGGGTGAGAGTGCGAGATCCAAGATATACTTGAGGGAAATTGTGCAGATAGTCCCAACTTAGCATTGTTCAACTTTATGATGGTATGAAAGTGATGGCATTCAGTAGAAATTGTACTTCAAGTGCCAATACAATCACTGTTTTTCACTTTTGGTGCAGTATTCAATAAATCACATGAGCTATTCAACACTTTACTATAAAATAGGCTTTGTGTAAGATGATTCTGCCCAAATGTAAGGGTAGTGCAAGTGCTCTGAGCACATTTAAGGGAAGGCTGGGCTAAGCAATGATGTTCCGCAAATTAGGCATATTAAATGCATTTTTGGCTTAGGATATTCTCAACTTGCAGTGGGTTTATCAGAACATGCCATCGTTAGTCACTCAAGGAGCATCTGTGCTACTAATGACACAGATGCTGGTTGGAGGAAGGCAGCCAGAGAAGGGCACAGTGTGGAAGAAATCAACTTTTTAAAGACAGAGGTCAGCTTTAGATATTGCTAAGAAAGAACTTAGAGAGAGAAGTTGATGATACTGGAGGCAGCAGGCAACAGATAGAGTGAGAGCCCCGAAGAACAAGAAGAGGAGGGAGTCTCCTCTTCTGGGAGCAGGAGTGTCAACTTAAATACTAGGGAGCCAAAGATGAACCTCGCAGAGAACCTGCAAAACCCAGTCTCAGAAATACTCGCCCACACCTAAAACCTCAGTCACTGAAAGTCTGAAGTCAAATGATTATGTGAAATCTTGGTAGTGGGTACATGTGGTTTCATTAGATTATTCTTTGTATCTATATTTGTACTATCTTATAAACACTAAGTTTTAAAACTATACGAAAGGCTCTATGAAAAATAAATTGGACTTCATTAAAATTCAAAACGTGTGCATCAAAAGACACTATCAAGAGAATGAAAAGACAGCCCATAGGATGGGAGAAAATCATGTATCTGACAAAGGTCTACAATCCAGAACGTATAAAAAAAACTCCTACAATTCAACAATGAAAGACCACAACCCAGTTTTAAAATGGAAAAAAGACTTGACATTTCCCTGAAGATGTGCTCATGACCAATGAGCACATGAAGAGATGTTCACTGTTAGCTGGGCACGATGGCTTCACGCCTGCAATCCCAGCACTTTGGGAGGCGGAGGTGGGCAGATCACCTGAGGTCAGGAGTTTGAGACCAGCCTGGCCAACATGGTGAAACCCCATTTCTACTAAAAATAGAAAAAATTAGCCAGGCATGGTGGCGGGTGCCTGTAATCCCAGCTACTCAGGAGGCTGAGGCTGGAGAATCGCTTGAACCCGGGAGGCAGAGGTTGCAGCCAGCTAAGATGGCGCCATTGCACTCCAGCCTGGGTGACAAGAGTGAAATTCCGTCTCAAAAAAAAGAAAAGAAAAGAAAAGATGCTCACTGTCATTAGTCATAAAGGAAATGCAAATCAAACATACAGTGAAATGCCACTTAACACCCACTAGGATGGGTAATCATAGGATGGGAAAAATAAAATAAGTGTGGGTGAGGATGTGGAAAAATCAGCTCTCACACACTGCTGGTGAGAATGTAAGATGGTGCGGCTGCTATGTGACCGTCTGGCAGTCCCTCAAACGATTAAACGTAGAGTTATAATCTGACCCAGCAATTCCATATATACCCAAGAGAAATGAGCATTATTCGTAATAGACAAGGGTAGAAACAGCCCCACGGTTCATCAGCCCATGAGTAGATTAACTGAACATGGTGTATGCATATAATGGAATACTGTTCAGCCATAACAAAGAATGAGCTGCTGATAAATGGTATGACGTGCAGGGACCTTGAAAACAGGTTAAGTAAAAGAAGCCAGTCACCAAAGACTGCATACTACCTGATTCCATTCATATGAGTGACCCAGAACAAGGGAGTCTACAGAGATAGTTGGTTAGTGGTTGACTAGGACTTGGGGAAGAGGTCTGGGGAGTGGAGAAGTGATGGGTATAGTATACATGGTTCCCTTTTGGAGTGATGAAAATGTTCTAAAATGGACTGTGGTACTGGTTGCTTATTTTAATATATCTGTGAATATATTTTAAAAAACCATTGAATTGTACACTTTACATGGATCAGTTTTTCAGTTTGTGAACTATATCTCTATAAAGCTGGGGTTTTTTTTTTTTTTTTTTTTCACTTTTGTTTTTTACTTGGATGGAGTCTCACTCTATCGTCCAGGCTGGAATGCAGTGGCGCAATCTCAGTTCTCTGCATTGAATCGAAACGATTTTCCTGCCTCAGCCTTCTGAGTAGCTGGGATTACAGGCATGCGCCACCATGGCCAGTTAATTTTTGTATTTTTAGTAGAGATGAGGTTTCACCATGTTGGTCAGGCTGGTCTCAAACTCCTGACCTCATGATCCGCCCATCTCGGCCTCCCAAAGTGCTGGGATTACAGGCCACCGGCCTCACCAAAGCTGTTTTTAAAAAACCATACATACAGTGAGATATCACTTCATATCCACTAGTCTGGGCCATCACTTTTAAAATGGAAAATCACAAGTGCTGGTGAGGATGTGGAGAAATTGGAACACTCATGCAATGTTGGTGGGAACGTAAGATGGTACCGCCACTTTGGAAAAGAGTGTGGAGGTTCCTCAGTAAGGTTAAACACAGAATTACTATATGATCTAGTAATTCTACTCCTAGGTACATATCCAGGAGAACTGAAAACAGGTGTTCAAACAGAAATGCGGGCTTAATGTTCATAGCAGCTCTATCCACAATAGCCAAAAGGTGGGAACAACCCAAGTGTCCATGAACAGATAAACAGATCAACAAAACGTGCTGTGTTCGTACAATGGAATAGTGTTCAGCTCCAAAGGAAGCACTGATGCACGCTACAATATGGTTGAGCCTAGAAAACATGCTAAGTGAAAGAAGCCAGACACCAAAGGACCAATGTATGACTCCATTGATAGGAGATCTCCAGAATGGACCAATCCCTACAGAGGGGAGCAGATCAGTGGCTGCCTGGAGCTTGGAGGAGGGGAATGGGGAGTGACTGCTTCCTGGGTACCAGGTTTTGGTTTGGGATGATGAAATGTTCTATAACCAGACAGCGATGATGGTTACCTAACATTGTAAATATGCTTAATGCCACTGTTGCACAATTTAAAGTGGTTATGATGTTAAATTTTATGTGTGTTTTGCCACATACACACATAAAACTTATTTTGTGCCGTTCAAAAGAAAAAGTTCTATGAAGCACCTCTATTATTACTACTGTGATTAATGTTTGGAGAACAATTATCGGAGAATTAAAAATATTAATGTTTGTAGAATAACATGTGGCCATGTACCCTTAGAACCCAGTACATATATGTGTCCAGACTGTCAGTGCTGCTGGAGTCCAGAGAAGTATGGGAGCAGTGCTAGATGTTCAGAGAGCCCTGGTGTCCCTGAGCCAGGCCATGCACTCAAGGGCTCAGATCTCCCCCACACCTCACACTCCCTCACATTCAGAACAGTGTTCTCTCCATCTGGCTCCGAAGGGTCAGTGTCTATTCCAGTCAGGTTCTGCATTTCAAAGGAGGCAGCATTAAGAGACCAGATCGCCTTCTCCTGCTAGGAAGTCTTTGTCCTGGTCTCTGCTGGTCTCTGCTCTAGCCCTGGAGTCCAGAGTCAGGCCCAGCTGAGTGAGAGAGTTGCTGCTTGGAGCCTGGCCCTGGGCACAGAGGGAGGTCTGGAATTAGGATGTGCATAGGTTTCTGTGATCCCCCAGCACCTGGGACTGGAATGTCTGCGCCCTTCCTGGGTCTCTGACCAGGATTATGTTATAAGGACAGGGCAGTTCTGGAGAAAGCAGGCCAGCTGGTAAACATCCCATCCCCCTAAATTTTAGTTTATCCCCCATACAGCCTCCTCCTGGCAACTTCAGAGAAATGTCAGAGGCTAATGAGACAGAGGGAATGCAGTTTTGAAACAGCTTTCAAAATTCACTCACTTTGACTTCTGCTTCTGGCCAAGAGGGAGTAACAAGGACCCATTTACCCTCCTGCCTCGTCTCTGAAACAACCCAAAACAAACACAAAATATATGAAGCAATTGTTTTCAAGACACTGGACACCAGGCGGTGAAGGACAGCAATCCCCAAGAGACGGGAAAAAATGAGGTGAGTCAACGACTGGCCTGGTTTACTGCCTTGAGAGAATGTCCAGACCACAGAGCAGGAACGGGGATCCCAGACAGAGCCCAGTGGACTTCCTGGGTTGAGGAAACAGCTGAGTGTCTCGGGAAAACTAAGGGACCGGAGTGAGCAGGACAGATCTAGAGAAGGGAGCGCCCTGGAGAGCTCCACAGGTTCCCTCTCCACATCAGCTGAGTGTCCGTCAGTGCGTGCATGGGAGGAAATGACTCCAAGTGAGATCGGGTCAGAGGCAATTCAGCATCTGCACAGAGTGGAGAATAGTGCAGACAGAGGTGTGAAGACAGTTGTTGTGGATAAGAATACATGGGGCTGGGTGCGGTGGCTCATGCCTGTAATCCCAGCACTTTGGAAGGTCAAGGCAGGCGGATCATGAGATCAGGAGTTCAAGACCAGCCTGGCCAACATGGTGAAACCCTGTCTCTACTAAAAGTGCAAAAAATAGCTGGGTGTAGTGGCATGCACCTGTAATCCCAGCTACTCGGGAGGCTGAGGCAGGAGAATCACTTGAACCCGGGAGGCGGAGACTGCAGTGAGCTGAGATCGTGCCACTGCACTCCATCCTTGAACAGAGTGGGACTCCATCTCAAAAAAAAAAAAAAAAAAAAAAGAAAAGAAAAAAAAGAAAGAGAAAGAAAGAAAAAGAACATATGGACACAAACAGGGGAATAACAGACTGGGGCCTACTTGAGGGTAGAGGGTGGGAGGAGGGAGAGGATCAGAAAAAAATAACTGTTGGGTACCTGGCTTAGTACTTGGGTGATGAAATAATCTGTACAACAAGTCCTCATGACACGAGTTTACCTATGTTAACAAACCTGCACATGTGCCCATGAACCCAAAATAAAAGTTGAAAACAATTTTTCAAAGGGACAGTTATTGGCCAGGCACAGTGGCTCACACCTGTAATCCCATCACTTTGGGAGGCCGGAGTTGGCAGATCATGAGGTCAGGAGTTTGAGACCAGCCTGGCCAATATGGTGAAACCCCGTCTCTCCTAATAATACAAAAAATTAGCCGGGCGTGGTGGCAGGTGCCTGTAGTCCCAGCTACTCGGGAGGCTGAGGCAGGAGAATGGTGTGAAACCAGGAGGCGGAGCTTTCAGTCAGCCGAGATTGCACCACTGCACTCCAGTCTGGGTGACAGAGCGAGACTCTGCTCAAAAAAAAAAAAAGACAGTTATTCAGTTATTGTACTGTATTCCATATGTTCAAAAAGTTATGTTGAAACATGGAAGATATCAAAAAATTCAAAATTGAACATCTAGAGATGAAAGCAGTATCTGGAATTAAATAACACTGGGTGGAATTAATAGCAGATTAAATGATACAGAAGAAAATATTAGTAAACTTAAAGACATAGCAGGAGAAACTATCCAAAATGAAAAACAGAAAGAAAAAGGAATTTAAAAATGAAAAAAAATCAATGATCTGTGGGACAGGTACCCTAAATATATGTAATTGGAGTCCTTGTAGAAGAGGAGAAAAAGAAGATAACAGAAAAAATATTTGATGAAATAATGACTGAAAAGTTTCCAACTTTGATGAATAAGTCCATAGATCCACGAAACTCATTGTACCCCATCACAAAAACATAAAATGCACAAACTACCAAAGTTGCATTAAGAATAGTATGTAATCAAAATAGCTCTATATCTATTTTTATTTATTTTAAAAATAGAATATCTGGATAAAATGTTCCACAAAGAAAATTCAAGGTCTAGATGGCTTTACTGGGGAATTGCATCAAACATTTAAGGAAGAAATAATACCAATTCTCCACAAAATTTCCCAGAAAACTGAAGAGGTGGGACACTTCTCAATTTATTCCATGAGGCTGGTATTACCCTGATACCAAAATCAGAGACATTGTTTGAAAAGAAAAGTACAGGCTGGACACTGTGGCTCATGCCTGCAATCCCACCACTTTGGGAGGCCAGGGCAGGAAGATCACTTGAGTTCAGGAATTTGAGACCAGCCTGAGCAACATAGCAAGACCTCAGCTGCACTAACATTTTAAACAATCAGCTGGGCATGGTGGCATGTTCCTGTAGTTTCAGCTGCTGGGGAGGCTGAGGTGGGAGGATCACTTGAGCCTGGGAGGTTAAGGCTGCAGTGAGCTGTGATCACACTACTGCATTCCAGCTTGGGGGACAGAGCAAAACCCTGTCTCAAAAAAATAAATAAAAATAAGAAAATTATACATCAATATTTATCATGAGCGTAGATGCAAAAATTTTTTTTTTTTTTTTTTTTTTTTTTTTTTTTTTTTGAGACGGAGTCTCGCTGTGTCTCCCAGGCTGGAGTGCAGTGGCGCGATCTCTGGCTCACTGCAAGCTCCGCCCCCCGGGTTCACGCCATTCTCTCACCTCAGCCTCCCAAGTAGCTGGGACTATAGGCGCCCGCTACCACGCCCGGCTAGTTTTTTGTATTTTTAGTAGAGACGGGGTTTCACCATGTTAGCCAGGATAGTCTCGATCTCCTGACCTCGTGATCCACCCGCCTCGGGCAAAAATTCTTTTAAAAATTTTAGCAATTGAGTTCAAGAATGTATAAAAACCATAAAACATGATAACCGAGGTTTATCCCAGGAATTCAAGGTTGGTTTGACATCCAAAAATCAATCAATATATGGCATAAAGATAGACATATAGATTAATAGAATAGAATTGAGTAATCTTTACAAAAAATGGTCCTAAGACCACTGGATAGCCATATGCAGAATACATTTGGGCCTCTACCTCATACCATATAGAAAAATTAACTAAAAATGAATCAAAGACCTAAATGTAAGAGCTAAAGCTCTAATGCTTTTTTTTTTTTTTTTTTTTTTGAGACAGAGTCTTGCTCTGTCGCCCAGGCTGGGGTGCAGTGGCCGGATCTCAGCTCACTGCAAGCTCCGCCTCCCGGGTTTAGACCATTCTCCTGCCTCAGCCTCCCGAGTAGCTGGGACTACAGGTGCCCGCCACCTCGCCCGGCTAGTTTTTTGTATTTTTTAGTAGAGACGGGGTTTCACCATGTTAGCCAGATGGTCTCGATCTCCTGACCTCGTGATCCACCCGTCTCGGCCTCCCAAAGTGCTGGGATTACAGGCTTGAGCCACCGCGCCCGGCCGCTCTAATGCTTTTAGAATAAAACATAGGTGTAAGTTTTCTTAATCTTGGATTAGGCAATGATTTCTTAGGTACACCCAGAGAATAAGCAAACAAGGAAAAAAAAATCAGACTTCATCAAAATGAAAAGCTCTTGTGCTTCGAAGTACATGATCAAGAAAGTGAAAAATCAACCCATAGAATGGGAAAAATATCACAAATCCTTCCAGCCTCAGGCCTGGGAGATACCAGATGCTAAGGAGAAAATCCAAAGGACTTGGAAGACCCTTCCTCGACCACTTCCTCCATTCTCAGTGCATTTCTGAGGACTGAGACAAGCAAATCACCCTTGGCACCTGGCACAGTTCTCCCAGCCCAGATGGAGATCTCAGATCTTCTGCACGCAGGCACCACATGTCTTGAAAGGGGATTTTGTTCTTATCTGCCACATTTAGGCATCCTAGTTAGAGTGTGTGTGTGACTGGGAGGGATGAGGAGGGAGCCCCATGCAGGAATGTCTGTTTCCACTCACTCCATAGGATTTCTAACTGCCCACAAAATGATGCCTTTGCTTATTCTTTGTGTGGATTCTGAAGCCCAGCTTCAGGAGTGCTGGGGTTGCTAATCCTACAAAGGGTATTTTGTGTGAGTTCAGTGTCCTTCCTAGTGGGAGCCAAGGCCAGTGGGGCCACCCACTCCACAACTGCCTTTATGCTGCTGGGAGCGAAAAAGGGAGAAAGTGGGAACCATCCAGATTCTTTGGTTGCGGTGAAATAAATTAGTTTAGTGAGTTTAAGCAAAAAAAAAAAAAAAAAAAAAAAAATTGATTTATTGAAAGGAGAGCAACAGAAGATAGAGATAAATATCCAGATTTGAAGGATAAGCACTAGGGAGATGCCAGGGAGCTCGGCAGCCCGGCCTTGTGGAATTGTCTCCACAATGTTGCTGCAAGTGGACTTGGCTCCAGCCTGCTTTTTCCCAGTGTGCTTTTGCACCAAGTTTAATTCCAAGGACAGAAGACTTAAATACCCTACCTTTTCTTTTTTAAGAGAAGGGGTCTCGCTCTGTCACCCTGGTTGGAGTGCAGTGGTATGATCATAGCTCATTGCAGCCTCGGACTCTTGGGCTCAAACAATCCTCCCACCACAGCTTTTCAAGTAGCTGGGACGGCAGGTGCCAAGTACCACATCTGGCTCAAGGGTTAGAGTTTTTAAAGTTAAAAAGTCACAGAAAGGCCGGGCATGGGGGCCCACACCTGTAATCCCAGCATTTGGGAGGCTGAGGCAGGTAGATCACAGGAAGTCAGAAGTTCAAAACCAGCCTGGCCAACATGGTGAAACCCTATCTCTACTAAAAATTCAAAAATTAGCCAGCACAGTGGCACGTGCCTGTAGTCCCAGCTACTTGGGAGGCTGCAGCAGGAGAATCACCTGAACCCAAGAGGTGGAGATTGCAGTGAGCCAAGATTGTGCCACTGCATTCCAACCTGGGCAACAGAGTGAGACTCCATCTCAAAAAAAAAAAAAAAGTCACAATACACATGTGATATTATAGCAGCTGCCCTCTTCAAGGATGCCTAGCCTTCCCATTCAAAGGGTGCCAGGTCTGTGAGCTGATCCGGGTCTGGGAATTTCATAACAGGCCATGGTTCTCTAGCATGCTGGCTCCACTTGGGCCTCTTGCAACCTTCCTGAGTCTGCAAAAAAAGGCGGACATGAGTGGATTGATTACCGACATAATTTGGGGGATCCCTATCAATCATCCATGACCTGAGATTTTGGAAGATAAGACGACTCCCTGATATCCAGGCTCCACTTAGCCCTATCCAGTGCACTTCCAGAGTGAAAACCCCCAGCTCCCAGCAATTCTCCCACCCCTCAGAGATCGGGGATCCCCCTTCCATCACTGTCCCTCCCGTTAACATTCCATGGCAGTTTACACTTTGTGGCAAGACTGAGGGTGGTGGAGTCACCTGATTCCGTCCTGAGGTCCATCCTGAGGGGTGGGTGGGGTGGAAACACACAAATGTATCCATTTCAGCATCTTGTCTCCCACAGCTCAGAACCAGTCTCTCTCTAATGCCAAGGGTTCCTAGCCTTTCTGCGTCGTTTCAACACCATCAACTTTGCATCAGCAGGTTGTTAGGATATGGACAGCATCCCCTAAGCCAGTACACAGAATGCAGAATTGTCTTATCAATACCCTTGGTGCAAGCCAGAATCCAGTTCTTCCTTCTTTGGCCAAGAACCCTCAAAATCCATTCCCACAAACATTCTCCAGACTTCTGGCAATGTGGATGAGTGACCTGGGGCAGTTTCTCTGGGTCTCTCTGCACTTCTCCCTCTAGTCTAACCCATACAAGCTGAACTCCTGTTATGGGGCAAGCAACGCTACGCAGTGGGCTGTGAAGGGAACTCTTAATTCTCCCCTTCAAAAGAGGAACATCTTTCTCAGGTAAAAGGAACCTAGTAGGGGGTGTTTTAAAGGACTCGGGGGATCTGGAGGTTCTCCTAGTTTTCCAAATACTCCCAAATATCCCTGTTCCAATGGTTGGTGTCTCATCCTTTTTGTGTTATTGCTTTAAATTTCACATCAAATCTCTGGGAAGTTCATGCAGACAACTAACGTTTTCATTTAGCAACCTACAGGTTTGTTTCCAAACTCTGTCTCTAGTGAGATTTTAGCCTGGTCACAGAAAAGCCTTGAGTTCTGCTCTCCACCTTGAGATGAGCTTTGTAGGATTTAATCTTGATGTGCATCCAAATATCCAGTGCTGTCAGAGGCAACTACATGTCAGCTGCATTCTGCATTCTTTTAAAATTATGTCACAACAGCAACTGTACAACCCTCAAAACCCTGCCTCAGTGCACACCTGGTTCCAGCTGGCCACAGAGGCTGGCCTGACTAGGCATGTGGCCCGTCTGTACCATGGGCAGCTCTCCCCATCTGTATTCATTTCTTAGGGCTGTCATAACAAAGTACCACAAATTGAATGGCTCAAACAACAGAAATGTGCTGTTTTATAGTTCTGGACACTGGACGTCTGAGATAAATGAAGGTGTCAGCATGGTTGGGTCCCTCCGAGGCTTCGAGGAATCTGTTCCAGGCCTCCCTCCCAGCTTCTGGTGGTTTGCTGGCCGTCTCTGGGGTTCCTTGGCTCACAGGAGCATCACCTGGGTCTCTGCCTTTAACTTCACATGGTGGTCTCCCTGCCTGTGTGTCTGTGTCTAAATTTCCCTTTTTTTTTTTTTTTGGAGACAGTCTTGCTCTGTCACCCAGGCTGAAGGGCAATGACGATCTCGGCTCACTACAACCTCCGCCTCCCGGGTTCAAGCAATTCTGCTGCCTTAGCCTCCCGAGTAGCTGGGATTGCAGGCGCCTGTCACCACGCCCGGCTAATTAAATTTCCCCTTTTTATGAGGACACCAGTCATGATGGATCAGGGGCCCACCCTACTCTAGTAGGATCTTGATGTGAACTCCCCAAAATTGATGTATCCAAGCTCAAGCCCCAAAGTGACTGTATTTGAACATACGGCTTTATCAGCTAATTAAACTCAAATGAGATCATAAGGGTGGAGACCTAATCTCATAAAAAGAAGAGAGAGATCTTGTGCTCTTTCTGCCATGTGAGGACACAGTGAAAAAGTAGCCAACTGCAAGTTAGGAAGGGGGCCCCTCACCAGGAACCAAGTTGGCCAGCACCCTCATCTTGGACTTCCCGATCTTCAGAGCTATGAGGAAATGCATTTCTGTGTTTAAGCCATCCAGTTTCTGGTATTTTGTTATGATAGTTTCAGCAGACTCAGACAGACCTCATCCTAACTTAACTAAGTACATTGCAAGACAGTCCCATTCTGAGGTGCTGGGGGTTAGGACTTCAACATATACGTTACGGTGTCAACGCATAATGCCGTCCACACCAGAAAGTAAATGGCAGTTTAACTACTCTCTACTCATCTAGATCCCAATAACTAATTCCAAATATCCCACATTTTTCTGTTGGCCTGTGGCCTTCAACCTTCTGTCTAGTAGAAAGTTCTGTCAGTTAGGGTTTTTGGTGTGCAGGTAACAGAAACAGACTTGGCACCAGCCTCCAACCACCTTGGGTTCCTCTGTGTCTCTGCGTAAGATTCAAATTCCCAGGAGTGCCTCTGATTGGCCCAGTCCACATGTGGCGGGGCATTGAGGGTGAGGCACACACACCAGAACCAAGGCAGGGTCGGGGAAGGGTCATTGCCTAAAGGCAGTGATTCTGGGTAGAAAGGCCAGCAGGAGTTCTGGGAAGAGGACTGGACTGCTCCATTGAGACCTAGGATGTAAACACAGGCAAACCCCTCCTCCTCTCAGGGTCTCGATTCCTTTTTCATTAACCAGGAGCAACAAGACTTGTCCTGCTCACCTGACAGGTTAGCATCAAACATAAATGAAGACAAGGGTGAACTTGGAAATTAACAGAGACTTGTTATTACAGCAGCCAGGCACCCGGTCCCTTCTCTCTAATCTAAACAACCACAGCCCTGCAGTTTCCAGCGTGAATCATGTTGCCTTCTCTTCTGGAAACCTTTCATGTATCTCTTCCTAAAGACCCCACACTGAATGTGGCATTCCTGTGCATTTGTTTACCATTTCCACATCCCACAAAACTCTCTTCCAAAGAATTTGGGTTTGCCCCATGATAGAAACAAATAGGCTAGGCCGGGCGCGGTGGCTCAAGCCTGTAATCCCAGCACTTTGGGAGGCCGAGGCGGGCGGATCACAAGGTCAGGAGATCGAGACCACAGTGAAACCCTGTCTCTACTAAAAATACAAAAAATTAGCCGGGCGCGGTGGTGGGCGCCTGTAGTCCCAGCTACTCAGGAGGCTGAGGCAGGAGAATGGCTTGAACCCAGGAGGCGGAGCTTGCAGTGAGCCGAGATCGCGCCACTGCACTCCAGCCTGGGCAACAGCGTGAGACTCCGTCTCAAAAAAAAAAAAAAAAAAAAGAAACAAATAGGCCAGGCGTGGCGGCTCACACCCGTAATCCCAGCACTTTGGGAAGCGGAGGCAGGCAGATCACTTGAGGTCAGGAGTTCGAGATCAGCCTGGCCAACATGGTGAAGCCCCATCGCTACTAAAAATACAAAAATTAGCCACGGTCAGGATACCACGGCCATTGAACATATGTCACAGGGCAGGCAGTGCCTCTAATTGGGAAAAAACAAACTATGACCTTAAATAGATGAACTATTTAATAGATTGGTTTTTTAAAATCTATTTTAGTATTTCCAAGTGCAAGCGCCTTTATTGCTCACCAGACAATGAAGCACACGGCTTAACACAGGAGGAACTACCTGCTGGAGGTTTTGGGGTTTTTGGTTATGATGTTATCAGTTAGGAATGTTTTCAGCTGCAAATAATAGAAAACCTAAGTGTGGTGAAACAAATAGGGGTTCACTTCTCTTACATGACAAGAAGGGTGGCTGTGGATGCTGATTTAGCAGCTCAGTGAGCTTGGAGCCAGCCTTTCCCTGATTCTCTTTGCTTTTCTCTCATGATTACAAGAAGGCTGCCTGAATTCCTGGCATCACATCTTTATTCAAGGCAGGAAGCCATGGGAAAGGGGCTTTTTATCCAGAAAGCCAAAGCTTTTTCTGAAGTCCTTCTGTCAGCTTTCATCTCGGTGACCAGAGCTGTGTCCCATGGCCTGGAAGGCAGAGAAAAGAGCACTTGGCTTTTCCAGATGCTTTAGTGAAGGCAGGCAAGGGAGGGAGGAGGGAACTGGGATTGGAAGAGCTAATCCACAGCGAAGGCTGTGGCTCCTTAAATCTTCATTTGTTTACACCAGGCAGTGTAGTATTTTTCAAACTGGAGAACTGTGACCTACTAGGAGGTTGTGAAATCAGCTTCGTGGGTCTCTGACCAGCATTCTTTTAAAGTAAAATAAAATAGAAAACATTGATGCTCAACTAAAGAGTGAAAGTCAGGACTGTTTGTGACACAGCTGTGTTAGTTTTGTATCTAATGACCTACATGTGAGTCTCAGTCAAAAAGATAGGGAAGCCGTTGCCACAGGGGGGTGATGTGCAGAGGGAGTTGGGCGTGGGCTCGGGGATCAGACGGCCTGGGGCACTTGGCCTCTTTGGCTATTTATGGCACACATTTGGGCAAGTTACAATCATCCTTTTAGGTCTATTTCTTCTATTGTAAAAGAGAGAAAATAATATACCCACCTTGTTATATGTAAAATACGGGCTAGCACACAGTTTAGGTCCCAGTAATTACCCGAGAAAATGCTGTTGGTATTGGTATCTACTGATAACCAATCGCTGCCAGACCCCGCTTTCATGACCCAATTAGGTTCACTTAAAAGTAGCAACACACTCACATGTAAACCAGAAATGTTAAAATCTCCTCCCCCACAAAAAGTTGACTTTGGCACAGTGCCATCCACCGAATCCTATGGGATGCTATTAGAGAAAATCCTAGGAAACCTATTAATTTCCCTGCAGGAGGGCTAACATTGAGGGTGCAGCTTGTGAGTGATCGGCATGGGGCCAGGAGACCCGTGGAAGAAACTTCTCTCTGGCCTGGGTCCCAGGAATTGCTGGGCTTCTTCCGGAAAACTCACTTCCTTTCATCTTTGCGACTGAGCAAATGATGGAGTTGATCCTGTTTCCCTGCTTGCTTTGGCCCTATTAGGAGTTCCTCTCTAGCAGAGAGCACAGGACTTGTGCCAGGGAGAATATTATGGATGCCTAGCTTTTTTCTACAACCTTTTTCTAAGTCCCCTCTGCCTCAACAATTTCCTCCCGTACTTTTTGTGTCTGCGTTTTTATCACAATGGGCTCCTCCCCTGGCCTTGGGCTCCCTTCCCCCAGGGGTAAAGCAGCACTTGAGCATCCCCTCTGTGTGCAGAGGTGACACCACCTCTGCCATTACCAGCCCCACGAAGGGACTTCCATCCAGCAGCCCCACTGGGTGGGAGCACCCATTTCTACTGCCCGCATGACTGTCTGTGCAGTTTAGGAATGCCGGGGCTGGGAGTTAGGCTGGGTACACTGTGCAGGGGACACGCCGCCCCGCTCCCTGTGCCTGGCATCTAGAACTGAACACTCTACCGCTATGGGAATGGTACCCAGGGCACGACCATCTCAGCCTGCGGAACGATCCAGCCCAGCTGGTGAGAACTCCCGCCCTGGTGTTGGGGGCCAGACAGGGTGCGTGGAGAGGGTCCTTATAACCTGGTCAGTCCCCTAGCCAGAGCAGTCCTACACATCGCTGAGCCCTCTTCAGGTTGAGAATGCTCGCCCTCAGCACAGCCCTACCCTCTGCCCCCGCCCCTGCCCCTACCCAGGGAGGGCCGTCCTGGGGGTCCCAGGACAGGCAGGGACCAGGACTAGGGTTACCAGCACTGACCTGCCCAGCCTGCCCCCCAGCCCCAGCAAGGGGCTGCAGACCCACAGGCTGGCTCCAGGGCTGCCACCCCTCCATGCACAGCCCATGCCAGCTGGGCTCTACAGGATCCTTTTAAATTACGATTCCAAAGTGGGCTGGCCACAGGCAAGAAGCCAGGAGCCTGTTTACACAAATGCTCCCTGCTCAGGGAAGGCTGCCCAAGTCACTCCTTCCTGCTGTCCCCAGACCCGGGCTACTAAGGTCTAGGAGTCCGGAAGGCAGGGTTAGTCCCAGGCAACCACAGTGACGCTCCAGGGGGCTCTGCTGAAGGACAAGGACCTCCTCCTCCTGCATCTCAGCCTCCCCAGCAGCCACAGCCAAGAGCCCTGCCAAGCTGATGGGACCCACTCCATCAACAAGCAGGTGACAGCTTCTTCAGGTAGGGGGTGGGGCATGGTCGCACAGGAGACCTGCAGGGTTCCCTGGGATCCAGGGAGGACCTTCATTCCCACATTGCCTCCCACAGTCCTGAGCACCTGAGCAACAAGGAGTTAATATTTTTTGATTATGGCAAAATACACATACAGTTTATCATGCTAACCATTTGAAGTGTGTGGTTGAGTGGCATTAAGTGCACACACACAGTTGTGCAGCCGTCAGCACCATCTGTCTGTCTCCAGAACTCTGTCATCTTCACAAACTGAAACTCTGGAGCTAAATCTTTAAATCTGTTTCATTCGACAAGCTTTTTGTTTGTTCGTCTTTTTTTTTTTTTTTTTTGACGTCCCTGGGTGGGCTCAAACTCACCCAACAGGCTTTGATTGAAGATCTGTTGTGGCTTCCTGGGGGGAACACAGGCAGGACAGACCTGCTCTGAAGGCACCCAGTGGCATGAAGAGGCAAGCCAAGAAGCCTCCAGCCAAGAAGGCGGTAGCCCGCTGGCCACCTCGGGGCACGGGATGGAGGCCCAGGAAGAGGAAGGGGCCAACAGACACTTCTTGGACCAGCCCTTGGTTGGTGGGAGGAACTTCTTGGCTCGGGGGATGGGGTGGCTGGGAGGATTCAAAGGGAATGTTTTTCCTGTGGTCAGACTGGACCTGATAAACAGTGCAGGGGGCCGGCAGGGCAGGGGGACCCAGGGCTGAGGACATGAGGGGATGGCTCTGTGAAAGTCCCAGCTTTCCAAACCACAGAGGGAGGCAGAAATATGTGAAGCATGTGTGGCTCTGAGGGCCTCTCACCCTCGGTCCATCGACCCCTGGACAGACTTCAGATAAATTACAAGCTGCCCACAAGCACTTTGGTGGGAATCTTGTTTTTCCTCTTTCAGACAAAAAGCAGATTTGCTGACAGATTAGGGAGCAGGGGGCTGGGGTGAGGAGGAGGTCACCCAGGAGCACAAAGCCCATTCGAGAAGCATTAAATCACCAGTTAATGAGGTGCTGCTATGCCTTGGTGCTGGGGAGGAGAGGAGGAGTTCAGGGGAAGCCTCTGGAACTCATGGGAAGGACTGCTAGGCCTGGTTTTTCCCGTGACTCCCAAGGACCTAGACTGAACCGGTGGGGCCTGTGGTTCTCATTTCATTCCCCAGGCATTAATTGCCTATGAGGGGGCGGAATGATTACCACTGCTGTATGTCTGAGGACACTGAGACACACAGCAGTGGCTTCTCCAATGTCATATCCTAGTGAGTGATGGAGTGGGAATCAGGTTGGAGTTTGGAGCCAAGTTACCCTCTCTCCTATGACGCCACTCCCCTGCCTGCTTCCCCACCCCGTCACCTGCTGGGTCACCTACCGCTAACCAGCCCTCATATGGCACCTGCTCACAGGTCACGCCTTTGGCTTTTACAAGGGTATACAGTTGGCACAACAGACATGATTGCACTCATTTCACAGAATAGGGTCTGAGGCCTGGAGAGGCTTTGGGTTTGCACCAAATTCATGACAAAAATATATCTAAATATGCAAATGTGTGGTGCAGTATAGAGGAGTGGTTAGGAACAAAAAGGATCAATCAGCCAGCCAGACCTGGGTCTTAGTCCTGACTGCTGTGTGACCCTGGGCAAGCTGCTTAACCCGTCTGTGTCTAGCTCTCCTCGTCTGTACAGTGATGATAAGTGTATCATCATCTTGGCATTATTGTACGTGATAAGTAAAATTACACAGATTCCAGCTACTACAGAGCCTGGCATGAAGTCAGTGCTCCACAAATATCCATCAACATCATCACCATCATCAGCCGTGGGCTAACAGGTGCGAGATTGTGGAGGCCTGAGGGCAGCAGGGTGCCAAGGCCCAAGGAGTCTGTGGAGGGTTGGACGGCTGTTTCAGAAAAGACAGGGCCCTTGCCATGGGTGGCGAGGGCCTCCCGCTGGCAGATATGCCACACAGAAGGCTCCACCTCCCTAACAAACTGGCAGAGAAATGAAAACTGAGGGCATGATTTTAAGCAAACACTCTCCCGGCTCAGAAACGGTGCAGGTGCATTTCCATGTCGATCGGTTCCAGGCTCAGAGCTTTGCAGTCAGGACAGGTGGCTGGGTTGTTGCTGGTCTTGTGGTGGCCTCTTCCAGTCCTTGATCTGATTGAAGAGAGCTGCTTGCCTGGAAGTCCTCGGCTCCGAAGCTGCTAGGGCTCCATGCTCTGTGGTTTGCAGGTGAAAGGAGGAGGGGCCGGGGCATTAGGGGTACAGAGCAGGCCTTTGTGGACCCATCTACCACATGGCAGCAGGGAGCCCCTCCCCTTTCCTGGGCGGAGGGGACGGTTGCCTAGTGGTTTCATATCTTCATTTGGCCTCAGCTGTCATGGGACCGCCTACGGGGCTCCCACAGCGGTCATGGCCCCTCCGTCTTTGCCACGTTCTTGGTGGGACATTGTCTTGGGTGAATTGGGTGACTCATCGTGACTCTTTTTCCATTGCTCTCTCAGTGAGGGATGGGGAGGGGTTGGAGGACACCCAGGAACGGGACAGCCATCCCCTGGCCCACCACACTCAGGCCACCACACTCTGTGGCAGAATCGGCCCCTGAGATTTTGTTTTTCCTTTGGGAACCTGTGTTCCCTCCCTGAGCTCCCTGCCATGCATCCATCACCCTCCAGGCCTGTCAGCGTGTCTCAGTTCAATTCCAATAGTAACCCAGGGCTCCCGGCCTAGAGGGGCTGATCCCCAGTCCAAACCCCTCCGCCTACTCAGAAAACCGGAGCAAGATGTGTGGTGAGGAGGACCCGGGAACTGAGAAGCCAGTCGGGAGCCAGCTGGTGGGGGGGCCTCTGGGATCTCTGTGGGGGATTAGAGGTTGGACCAGGAGCCAGGTCCCTGACCAGAACGCTGTGGGCACATGGGTGATCCAACCCATGCACCTGGCCCCCCACCCCGATCCCTCATCCAGCCAGGCCTCGGTCCAGGCACAGGCCGTGTGAACATCTTTGGGGTCTCCATGTCCAGGAGCCCCGTGCTCAGGGACCTCGGGTCCAGAGCCCCTGCGTTCTCCTCAGAAGCCCAGAGCACTCCATCTGTTGCCTCCTTCTGGAGTGGGCTATGGTTTCCTCACAGGCAGCCTCCATTCAGGACTCTCCTGGGGGGCTGCTGGCAGCAGGGAGTTACCTGGGCCACCCCCAGGGACCAGAGTTCCCCCTCGAGGGTCCTTTCCTCTCTCCCCTGTGAGTTGGAAGCGTAGGCGTGGGTGGGGAGGCAGTAGGGGGATACTTTTGGGGACGTGGACCCTCTTATGCTCAGGAATCCCACTGCCTGGGCTGAGTATCTCCTTCCAGGACAGGCTTCTCCCTCCCTTCTGTCCCCCAGGGGTGGGGTGTCCCCTCGAGATTCAAGCCCACCCCAACAGGAGGACCCAGTGTTCTGGAGAGGGCCCAGGCCTGGAGGAATTCTGCAGGCGGGCGCTTGTGGCTGCACGAGGTGAAGACCCGAGCCAAGGCCGCCGGTTCTGGGTCTGCCGGCCCCACTGCTCCAGGGGCTACAGCTGCAGCAGACACGCCCCATTTCCCTTTCTCCCTGAAAGCCCCTCCATTCCCACAGAGCCCACCTGTTCAAGCTAAACCCCTACCCCGACACTCACCACCACTAATTTTTTTCTCTTTCGCAGGAGAGAGGTCTGCCCTGGGTGCAAACCAACCTTCCAGAGGGAACATCCTTCCCCTAGAAACTCCGAGGCCAAGATTAGCCATGAGGATAAAACCCAGAGATCAGACACAGAGACCCGGGGTCAGGCCTTTGGCCACGTGGCCTGGCAGCCTCACCTTGCTGAGTCACAGAGAGGCAGAGCCCCAAGTGAGCCTGGGGAGCCCTGCACCAGCCTGGGTTCCGGCCCTTCCCTCCCCCCATTGCTCCTCATCACCTCTCCCCACTACTCTCCCCTCTCTGGCCCAGGGGGTCCCTGGGAGTCTGGGAAAGCGCCCTGGATCGTCTGGCTCCTCCCAGGGCTGGGACGCCCATTGCCAAGAGAGCACTCAGAAGCCGCCTGTTGGCTTTTAGGACTTTTATTGCCCAAGGTCCCGAGGTCTGGGTGGGACCGCAAGGGGCTGCCCCTGTCCCCAGAGCTGTGCCTGGCCATCCTGGTGGGAGGGCTCGGCTAGAAGAAGTTGACCACCCTGCGGAGTGACTGCACCCGCGCGCTGTGGGCCTCCCAGTCGGAGAAGCTGCGGAAGTCGCCCCTCTCCACCACGTACATGCGGCCGCGGTAGTTGGGCTCCTCGTACAGGACCCACCTGGAGGCCAGGGGAGTGGGAATCAGGGGCTGCCGGGAAGCCCCCCTGGACTCCAGACAGAAGAGCTTGCACAGCCTGGCCACCCAGCAACCCCTCCCGGCCGAGCGGCCCCTTCACTCTGGGCTACACGAAGGCACCCACGGTGCCCACCTTGGCTTTTATTTCCTTCCTCAGTGCCGTGTGGGGTCCGTGCAGGGGTGTGACACCTGTGGGGACAGGCCTAGTAACGTCCACATTTTAAAACTGACCAGTCCTGGCCGGGTGTGGTGGCTCATGCCTGTAATCCCAGAACTTTGGGAGGCCGAGGCAGGCAGATTTCTTGTGGTCAGGAGTTCGAGAGCAGCCTGGCCAATGTGGTGAAACCCCGTGTCTACTAAAAATACAAAAATTAGCTGGGCGTGGTGGTGCATGCCTGTAATCCCAGCTACTCAGGAGACTGAGGCAAGAGAATTGCTTGAACCAGGGAGGCGGAGGTTGCAGTGAGCCGAGATCGCGCCACTGCATTTCAACCGTCCTTGGCAAGGATGCACTCCCGCCATCACTGCACACCCATGCACTCCTGTTCCCTGATAAGGACCACCTTGCACAGACAGTGCCCCCAGCACCTGATGGGGGGCCTGGCACAGAGGGCACCATTCATTCAGTGAATGCCAGTGGGTTCCCACATGTGTGCCCAACACCGTGTCAGGTACCAGAGGTGCCATGGTCACATGACATGGTTCCTGCCCCCTCCTGCCCTCATGGGGCCTCCCCTGCAGAGGAAATGGGCTGTGGGGGTACAGTTGCACAGAGGAGCCTGCAGGGCACAGAGGAGGGTCAGGGAGTCCCAAGTGGGGCCCCTTCCTCTCCTCCTCCCCTTCTGCACACCTCCGGGGCAGCCACCAACAATCCAGAGAGCAGAAACAGTCAGGACAAGTCTTTACGGAGCCTGGAGGACCTGGGGCTGGTGGGGGCAGGAGAGAACACAGCCCTTCGTCACCCAGGAAACTGTGGGCCCGGCCCAGAAAAGCAGGAAGGTGCGGTGGGGAGGGAATGGGGGACCAGGAGGAAGGGACTGGAGGTCCAGGGGAGTGGCCTCTGCCTGGGAAGGGGCATGTGATACAAGGAAGACGCCTCAGGACAGCTCGGAGCAGGGGCTGGCCCGACCCTGTCCTTCCCTCACCATCTCTGAGACGAGCGAGGCTTGTCACACTTGGTGCCTGGCACAGTCTGCTGCCTCGAGGGTTGGCGCCAGGAAGGAACAGAGAGAGGCAGAGGGTGTGAGCCAGCCTGGAGCACCTGCTGGGGGACTCAGGGCAGGCCTGGTCCAGCCTGGACCTCACCCTCATGGCCCCCCACGTCCATGCTCCTTCACACCTGGAGCTTTCTGACCCCACACCTATGCCATAGCTGGGGCCTCAGAGGCACCTCAGGGAGTCAGCTGGTCCTTTCCTACCCTGTGGTGGGCAAGAAATACCCTAAGCCATGTCCTGGGCCACATGAGGGTGCTCACATGGACACCCCCAAAAGGAGGGGGCAGGGAACTGCCCATCCTCCTGTCCCCTGTCCTGGCTGTGGCTACTGGGAGGAGGCAGAAAGGGGAAGGGGCAGGGGCCTGTCCTGCCCACATGAGCACCGTGCCCTTCCCCAGGTGGGGGTGGTTGGGGGCAGAACGCCAGCACATTTTCCTCCGAAAGCCCACCAGGACATGGATCTGAGGGGACGGGTCATGCCTGGGCTGATGTGGGACCCAGAGGGAAGGGGTCTTGGCAGTGGGAGGTGGTGAAGGGGCCCTGCCTCGCCCACTCTCCAGACCCCAGGAAAGGCCTCCCAGCAGTGTCCCCTCCGGATCCAGGGGACCCGGGGGCGTTACCTCCTTGACAAGGGCTTACATTTGTGTAAGAGTTAGAGTCTTAGGCGGCAAAGGCTGAGCACCTGGGCCCCCACCTGGGGGACTGACGGCTGGCTCCTTGCAGGGACGGTGGGGATTGAAGGAGATGGACTGTGTGCTCCTCAGTCAGAGAAATGTTCATCTCCACCTTCTCCACCTTCCTTCTCAACAAGCCCCTGAGTGCCTGAGTGCTGGGGTGGGCGGGGGGATTGTGTCTCTGGCCTCAGGACATCCTCCATGCAAAGGTGTGACTTGGGCCTTACAAGACACAATTTAGCCAGCAAGTTTTCCAGGGCAAATTCTTGTTTTGGAATGCCACCCCTGGGCTCCAGGTGCCACCAATTTAGAGCAAAATGCAATTTTGTAAAATGGAATCCTGGAGCTAGCTAGAGTGACAGAAACAGCAGATTTCCGCCACTATCAGGCCACCAGGGAAAGGTGGGATGTACACAGTCCCTCCTATCCCTGGGAACTGGTTCCAGGACTTCCCTTGGATGTCAAAATCCAAGGATGCTCAAGTTCCAGATATAAAATGGCATTGTATTTGCATATAACCCACGCGTATCCTCCCATATATAGTAAGTCCTCGCTTAACCCCATCAGTAGGTATTTGGGAACCGTGGCTTTCAGCACGCGATATATAACAAAGCCATTTCTCCCCTCATCAATCTTATAATGAGCCCACATTGAACAAGACAGCATATTCGAGGACCTGCCATACATCATTTCATTTAAAGTCACAGTCTCCAAGAACCTATCCCCAATGTTAAGTGAGGACTTACTGGACTTGAAATCATCTCCAGATTACTTATGATACCGAATCCAACGTAAATGCTATGTAAATAGCTGTACGGTATCTTTCAGGGAATAATGTACATATTCAGCATAGACACAATTGTGGGGGGATAGTTTCACTGTGCAGTTGGAGCCCACGGACATGGGGTGCCACCTGTGTCCAGCTCTGCCTTGGCTCAGTCTCTGTCTCCCTGCAGTCCCTCTGCCCCCTGCATCCTCTCCAGAGCTCCCTGGCCTTGAACCTCTGGAGTATAGAAGGCAAATTGTTCTTCAATTGCTTTGATAGGAGCCAGAACCATGCACAGCCAGCTGGAACCTGTGTGAGGGGCTCTTGGCCTGAGGGGAGGGAACTGAGGCCTGGGAAAGCGGCCAGCTGTGGAACAGGGACAGACACAGGCTTGGCTGTAGTCTCAGCTGTGCCACTCCCATGGGACGGCTGGGCCGTCAGCCTTCTGAGTCTCAGCTTGCCCTTTGTAGAACGGGGGCAATAATATCTACCTGACGCAGAGGTGTGGGCTGGACAATGAAAACAGATGGCCAACTTGAAGGTGCTCAGAGGGTAGTTGCAAAAGGGGAGTATGCGGGAGGGCAGGAGGGGGCACGAAGGCTGCCCTTGGTTGACCAGGAGGAAACCCAAGTGTGGGGCAGACAAACCCGTCTGGGCCTGGGCACAATCCCCCTGGCTACTCTCTGTCCAGAAGTGAGCCACCCTGAAGTCCGTCTTCCCCCAGAGGCCAGGGTGCTGGGGGTTTGCAGAGAGGCCCGGTTCAGGGGTCAGCTTTGCTGGGTAGGCGCTGGGCAGGGTGGGCTGGTCCACCCTTCTCCGAGCAGGTGAGCCCGCTGTGGCTTTCCAGCCCATAAGGCCCTGGGGGATCCTTTGGTAAGCAGGTGTCCCCCGGCTCAAGAAAACCAAAGGCGGTCTCTTGCATCAGATCAATCGCAGAGAACTGTGCAGCTTTCAAGGTCCTCTCCTACCTCTGTTCCTGGACCGATGCCCTATAGGGAAGGTCTCAGGATGCCTCTGGGGCCCAGGGTCCCTCTCTGAGGCCCTTCTGGGCCATAGGGGAAGCTCCCTGCTGCTTGACTGGGGCAGGTGAGGCAGCTGAGGAAAAGAGAGGGCCTGTGGGGCCAGGGACACGCTGCCCCCTGCTGCAGGTCTCATTCCCACCCCACCCACCAGCCCTGCATGGCGGGCAGCCTCGCACGCCTGGTGCTGAAGGGCCTAGCTGGGCCTCGGGGTGCGGCCACGTGGCTGGCCTGTACTCACGCTCCGTCCCCGTACACCTTGATGGCGTTGATGCAGTTCTTGGCCCAGCCCCCACTCTGCAGGAAGGGGCAGTCCTCCAGGAACTCCAGGCACTGGCCCGTGAAGTTGCAACCCTCGAAGATTTCCAGGCGGAAATGTTCCCCATGCTCCAAGACCAAGCGAAAAAGAAGGAAAGAAGGAGCCTGCTGTGAATTCCCCTCTCCCAGAAACAGAAGCCCCGGGCAGGAAGGAATTAGGAGGCACCCAGGGCACTGGGCACCCCCATCCCACATACTTCAACCCCGCACTTCTGTTTGTTCTTCCACATGAGATGTGGTTGGAAGAAAGGGTTCTATTACTCTAAAACTGTTTCAAGCCACTGAGCTGGTCTAAGCACCTCTTTCTACAACTAGAAAATCTGAGGTCCAAAGACAGCCAAACTGACCAGAGGCCAGCGCTCAGGCTCAGACCAGGGCTGGGGTCTCGGGGCTCCCTCTGGGTGCTCAGCCTGGGGAACTTCTGCCCTGGTCACACCAACACACTCCCGTTTCTGACTTCACTCCAGGGCCGCAGCCCACAGGCAAGCCTTCAAATGATAACGTTTTAAAACTGTAATAGAACCTTTTAGTAAAACATAAAGCCAAAAATCTAAAACAAATACCAGATCTCGTGTGCTGAAACTCCTGCTGGCCTTGACATCATCGTCCCCTAGGCTCAGCACGTCTCCCTATATGATTCCCGCATTTCCAAAAGACAGAGGAGGGCCAGCCCCTGCCTGGCTCAGAAGCCGGCAGGGCCTGGTCTGCGTCACAGCTGGCCCCAGGATAGCTCTTAGGAGAACAGCAGTTCTCAAGATACCAAGGATATTTTTCATATAAATAGCATTATGCAGGGTCCAGGGCCAACCATTTAAATTTCTTTTTTGCCAATTGTACCACAGCCTGGAAGAAATACTAAGAAAGCATTCTTACAATTTGAGATGCCAAAGCCCAGCTGATTTTGCAACTGATACAGAAAAGAGAGGGGGCCCCACACAGAGGCCCCTTCCCTGGGGTTCCTCAGACGTTCACCAGAACCGCCCGGCCCAGGCATCAGGGGAGGGTCCTCGGCAGACATAAGCCCAGACTCTCTGTGATGAGACATGCATACCCCCAGGCTCAGGAATCCTCCCCTTCCCACCTGAAGCTCCCAGAGCTCACAGCAGGTCAGCGAGTACTCATGACCTGGGGGAACGGCCTTGCTTAAATCCCACCCTAGGAGCAGCTGGACAGAAACAGTCCTTCGCCACAGGGGAGCCATGCCCCTCGTCTGCCCTCCCTGCATACACCTCTTGGGTGGCAGCTACCTGTGTAATTCCAAGGGACCTGCCCCCCAATTTTCCCCTGACTGGCGGGTGATTCTTCAGCTTCCTCCATCAGCCACTCCAAGACCGCAGCATGGAAGGCTCTAGAATGTGCTACAAGACCACCTGCACCAGTGGCCACACTAGGCCCAAATCAGCCTCCCATTGGCTGAGTGTCCCTTATCTGGCTGGAAATCTAAATTTGGACGATTTCAACAGCATTTTAAATGGACAATGCAGCTAGATTTTTGGATCCAAAACTTAAAGTGGTTTCCTGATACCTGTATGAAAACTCAGGGCCACTCCCGCTCGGTTCCCAGCAACTCGGCCCCCCACCTACTCACCTCATGCCAGCAGGTGGCTCTGGGTATAGCTCCCTCAGTCTTACAGACTTTAAAGCTGGGAGGCCCACGCTCCCCAATTCCTTGCCACTGTCTGCCAGGGCTGACCCTCGGTCCCTCCGGCAGGAAGACTCAACCCTCGGTGGACAGGCCCACTCACCATTCCTACAGGCCGACAGGAGCCCATGTGGTCACTGTGGCTGTTCCAGCGGAAGAAGTCGGGGTAGTCGCCGTGCTCCAAGATGAACTGCTGGCCCCGGAAGTCAGGGTGATCGAAGCAGACCCAGGCTCCGCTCTCCACGCGGATGGAGTTCACTCGGTTCATAAAGCCCCGGTCCTGGAAGTTGTCACAGTCCCCAAAGACCTCCAGCTTCCTCCCCGTGAAGTGCTTGCCCTCATAGAGAGTGATCTAGAAAGGGCAGGTTACAGAGCTGAGGGTCAGGGGCTTCTCTCCTTCAGCGTTGGAGGCTGGCGTCTGGGTCCCAGCACCCTCGACGGAACCCCTACTCCCAGGCCCGCCAAAGCCCACTCCTGCTGCACACAGTAACATTATTTGCCAATTGGGCAAAAGCATGAATAGTTGGCAGACTGATGCCATACACAGCTCCTGTTCCTTCCTACCCTTAGGAGCTCACAGTGGAGCAGACAAGTTTCAACAGCGGTCTGGGGACAGGGGCTTCCCCTTTGTCTAGGTGCCCATTTCAAAATGGGCTCTTGTCAACTTCCACTGCATTTTTTAACTCATTTTTTAATTCTTAAAACATAAAGCCGATAATAACATTAAAGGAGGTGTTTTCAAAAGAAGAAACTGCACCCACAACCCTCTCGTGGTAACCCAACATATATTTTGCAGAAAGGTTCCTGGGATTGGGCCTCCTTCACTGGAGAGGCTGAATTGGCCGAAGCCGCGTCAGGGCCTGGCTCGGGATTAATGTTCTCAAAAGAGGGCTTATAAGTGCCACCCTGTCCCTCTGTGTTTTGTAGGCCACTCCTTCGGGTAGCAGGCACATATGAGATCTGGAGCTCCATCACCCTGGTGGGAGTTCAGACACCGTGTCCTGTAGCTACGTGGCACCCACAGGTTGTCCTTGTCCCGAAACAAAACAAAGGGAAGCAATAACAACCCCCAACGTCTTTCCTGCTGTGGAACCTAAAACCCCAACCATTCCCTAACGCTTTGGGTTTCAAGAACTGCGGCCCTACAACAGGCCTGTCAGAGCGCGGTGATGCTCCCCATCACTATGGCCGTTTGCGCCTCACCAGTGTCTCCAGTTCGCTCAAAAGAACGTGAGAAATGCCTTTCCAGGCCCCTTGGAGTCAGGCGTGGCCACATGCTTTCACCAGAAAGGAGGCGGACACCCTGGTGTTCTGCACCCCAGAGTTACTGGGGCCTTTGTTACTGAAGCATCACCTGGCCCATGCGGACTGATACAGCAACACAGTCACCCCCAGACACTCTGGAATGTGGCCCTGGAGACCAGAGGCTTCATGGCAGTGGCTAGGCTAGGGGCACTGGAGAGAGGGAGGGAGAGCCACGTCTCCCATCCTTCCTGCACCAGGCAGGGCTGGTAGAGGGCCCCTGAGGCTTTCGGGGAGACCTGGGCACCAAAGGGATTCGGGGCTCCCTCAAATCTCAACATTTTTCAGAAAACCAGCCCTGAGTGTCCCTGAAGAGACCCTGAGGAAGGACAAGCCACACAGACCAGCCTTGGGCAAAGAAGCTGCAGCAGTGGGGCCGAGGGCTGTGGGACAAGCCAAGCCTCCCCCACCCCGAGGAAGCCCCAGGGAGTCTGACCACCCTCCCTGCTCCTGACTGCGAGGCCAGGGGTTGGAACCCCGGAAGGAAGGAGTGGAGATGGAGACCTTCCTATCCACCCACACTAGAGAGGCCCCAGGCCGACCCCGTTTTATTAAGAAATTAAACCAGCTTCCCTTGGGTTTGTCATCCAGCAACAGTGTGCACCCTCCTGAATCCCCTCGCACAGGGGGCGAAGGTGGGGCCCTGCCCGGTTTCCTTGGGGTTAAGGGACTCACTCACCTTTCCCGAGCGCTGCGCCATGGTGCGCCCCGCCCCATCCGCGGGTCCCGGTTTATACCGGGCAGCTCCCTGCTGGCTCAGCGCCGCCCGGGACAAAAGATTTGCTGGGCCGGCCCCGGCGCGTTAGTGCTGTCGGGCGTGCTAAGCCCGAGGGGCCACCAGGCTGCTGAGACCCGCCGCGGCCACCCTGTGCCACCGCGAATGCAGCCCGCCCTGCCCGGGGTCTCCGTGTGCTCTCCACGTTTAGCTCCCAGGCCTCCTTCCTCCCTGAGCCCTCCCGCCCAGCCCGCGGCTGCCCCTGTCCTGCCTTGGAGTGGTGAAGGGAGGAGTGGGGGTGTCTCTCCAGCCCTTTCTTCCCTGGCGCTGCCCCTCAGCCCTCAGGCCCATCTCCCTCCCTCCCAAGACCTGTTCCGAGCTTCCCAGTCCACTCCCCTTTCTCACCTGGCTGCACGCAGTCTCACCTTGGTGCCAACTTGTCTCCGGGAGGATGCAACCCAAGCTTCCCGGACAGACAGACAGCGCTTGACCGCCCCTCCCCCGGCTGCTCTGGTCTGAGCTCCCAGGTCCCCACCTTAGACCTCCTGCTCCTACTCACCCAGCCCCTGATGCACGCCCTCCCCCTTTTCCCAAAATGCCAGGCCAGGTCAGGCCTGCCTCTCCTCCCGCTCTCTTCCTGCCTGCCTCCCTCCTTGGCACTCTCCCTCCCTGGGTCCCTCTCTCCTTGAAGATCCTGCCTAGGGTGCCCAGGTGACCCGCGCTGCCCTGAGCTGGGGGCACAGTGCTCTGCCCCTTGCCTCTCTGCTGCACCAACCAGAGCACCCTGGACGCCCAGGATCAGTTTACTGCACAAAGGAGTCCCACCGCGGAGGGAGAGTTCCCCAGAGCCCTGGACGAAGCACTTGGCAGAAAGCAGAGGCTCAGAGATTGTGGCGTGAGCAGAGCGAACGGAGGATGTGTAGCCCACAGGATGTGTAGCCCCAGACGGCTGGGGAGATGAGCTGGGAACACAGGACCCATGACTCAGATGGCTGGGGGTGTGGGGGACAGGGCTGTGAGATCAAAGGAGCGGGGGGTAGGTAGGTGCTCCACAGCGGGTTCTGCCGGAGAGAAGGGAGGAGCTTTGGGGAACAGTTTGGGCTGCTCTTCCCTCAAACAGTAGAGTGTATTTTTATGACCATTTCACAAATGAGACACTGAGGCCCAGGAAGAGGAGGTTATGTGATTCTTGGGGCAGAGGGGTGACCGTGCCTCTGCTTTGGGAGGTTTTCAAAAGTAGACAGGGCATGAACCAGAACCTGCATGTCACCCTTGAACCTGGGGACAGTCTTCCCCAGGGACGCCGCCCAGCAGGCTGCCTCCACTGGCGACCTTACTTGCCAAGCCACACATTCCAATGTTTGTCTCTGGACGTGGGCCCTGGTGGGGACATAAAATTAAAAACAAAATCTCCTGCCAACCCAGAAAACTTCTCCACGAAGGTAGTAGAAAAAGAAAACAATTTTATTACTGAATAAACTTTAAACTGGAATGTGAGCTGCATCACGATCTCTCCCCCTGAGAGATCGCAAAGATGGAGAGAGATCTCACTCTTCTGCAGCCAAGCAGACACAACCCATTGCATTCATGTTTTCAGGACAAAATTGCTGATTTTCTCTATCGCTATGACTGGAGGTGGGTTTTGCGATTTGGAGGCAGGTGACAGCTGAAGTCAGGCTTCTCAGGAAACGGGGAGGGTGGCGGCATTTACTGCTTGATGTCAAGACTCAAAGAGGTGGTCCTGGCTCCCAGAGGAAGCACGACTGAGATATTAGACTGGCAACTGGCTTGTGTAGCCATTAAAAAGATTTACACACAGGCCGGGCGCGGTGGCTCAAGCCTGTAATCCCAGCACTTTGGGAGGCCGAGACGGGTGGATCACGAGGTCAGGAGATCGAGACCATCCTGGCTAACACGGTGAAACCCCGTCTCTACTAAAAAAAAAATACAAAAAAGTTAGCCGGGCGTGGTGGCGGGCACCTGTAGTCCCAGCTACTCGGGAGGCTGAGGCAGGAGAATGGCGTGAACCCGGAGGCGGAGCTTGCAGTGAGCCGAGATCGCGCCACTGCACTCCAGCCTGGGCGACAGAGTGAGACTCCATCTCAAAAAAAAAAAAAAAAAAAAAAGATTTACACACATTTGAAAATGACAGAGAAGGAAATTCTGCAAGAAAAGGGAGGAAAGGGAAGCCTCGTCCCTTATTTTCAACAGGGAAAAGTAAGCCTTAAAAAAGATTTTATTTTTTAGAGCAGCATTAGGTTCAAGCTGTATTCAGCAAAAGGTACAGGGATTTCCCATATACCCCCTGCCCCTCCATACACACACACACAGACACACACACACACAGACGCACAGAGCCTCCTCCACTATCAACGCCTCCATTAGAGTGGTACGATTGTCACAACTGATGAACCTATGTTATACACCGGGACACAGGATGAGAAGTTGAGAGAATGCCGCATAGGCTTTGTTAGAATAACACATTTGTAAAGTCTCCCCACATAATGTGGTTGATTTCTCACAGCTTACTACTCTTTGTCCCATTCAGTATATAAGTGTTTGACTCTTAACTTTTTCTTTAGGTCTTCATCTCCTTAAAAGGGATCCCATGCCACATAAAACTTGTATTAAATAAGTTTGTATGCTTTTCTCCTGTTAATCTGTCTTATTTCAATTTATTTCTCAGGCCCAGCCAGGACCCTAAGAGAATGGAGGTAGAACTTTGCTGCCCCTACAGTGTAATGTCATGGTTCCACCATTAGAGCACCACATAGAGTATTCTCACCGCCTTAAAAGTCTCCTGGGCGGGCTGGGCGCGGTGGCTCACACCTGTAACCCCAGCACTTTGGGAGGCCAAGGCAGGTGGATCACCTAAGGTCAGGAGTTTGAGACCAGTCTGGTCAACGTGGCAAAACCCTGTCTCTACTAAAAGTACAAAACTAGCCAGGCGTGATGGCAGGCGCCTGTAATCCTAGCTACTCGGGAGGCTGAGTCTGTGAGAATTGCTTGAACCTGGAAGGTGGAGGCTTTATTGAGCCAAGATTACACCACTGCACTCCAGCCTGGACAACAGAGTTAAACTCCGTCTCAAAAAAAAAAAAAAAAAAAAAAAAGGCCCCTGTGCTCCATCTGTTTATTCCTCTCTCCCCCTTAACTCCTGGCAACCACTGATCTTTTTACTATCTTCACAGTTTTGCCTTTTCCAGGATGTCATGTATTTGGAATCTTACAGTATGTGGCTACTACAGTTTGAATGGGTCCCCCAAAACACATGTGTTGGAAACTTAATCCCCAATGCAACAATGTTAAAAGATGGGGTCTCATGGGAAGTGTTTAGGTCATGAGGGCCTCACCCTCATTAATGGATTAATGCTGACTATAAAGGGCTACAAGATCTATCTTTTGCTCTCCCTCTCACCCTCTCTTTGCCCTTCTCCCATGGGGTGATGCAGCAAGAAGACCCTTGAAAAATGCCAGCACCATGATGTTAGACTTCTCAACCTCCAGAACTGTGAGCCAATACATTTGTGTTCATTGTAAATTACCCAGTCTGTGGTATTCTGTTATAGCAGCATAAAACGGACTAAGACAGTAAGTAGCTTTTTCAGATTCGTTTCTTTCACTTAGTAATATGCATTTAAAATTCCCTCATATCTTTTTCTGGCCTAGTCACTCATTTCTTTTTACTGCTGAATCATGTTCCATTGTCTGGAAGTACCACAGTTTAGTTATCTATTCATCAATGGAAGGACATTTTGGTTGCTTGCAAGTTTTGGCAATTATGAGGAAAGCTTCTATAAACATCCATGTGTAGATTTTTGTGTGCTCCTTTCACTATACACTAAAGAGTGGGATTGCTGGATCATATGTTAAGGGTATGTTTTGTTTTGCAACAAACTGAAAATAAATAACAGCCAGGTGCAGAGGCTTGTACCTGTAATCCCAGCTACTCAGGAGGCGAAGGCAGGAGGATCACTTGAGGTCAGGAGTTCAAGACCAGCTTGGACAACATAGCAAGACCCTGTCTCTAAAAAATTCAAAATCAAATCAAATAAAAAGAAACCGTCAAACAGTCTTTCAAAGTGACTGTTTCATTTTTCATTCCCACCAGCAATGAATGAGAGTTCCTGTTGCTCCACATCCTCGTCAGCATTTGGTGGTATCAAATTTTGGATTTTAGCCATTCAAATAGGTGTGTAGTGGTGTCTCATTGTTTTAAGAGCTTTTTTTTTTTTTTTTTTTTTTTTTTTTTGAGATGGAGTCTTGCTCTGTCCTCCAGGCAGGAGTGCAGTGATGCAATTTTGGCTCACTGCAATCTCTGTCTCCCAGGTTCAAGCAATTCTCCTGCCTCAGCCTCCCCAGTAGCTGGGGCTACAGGTATGTGCCACCATGCCCAGCTAATTTTTTTTTTTTTTTTTGGAGGTAGAGTCTTGTTCTGTTGCCCAGGCTGGAGTGAAGTGGTATGATCTCAACTCACTGTAACCTCCACCTCCCGGGTTCAAGCAATTCTCCTACCTCAGCCTCCCAAGTAGCTGGGACTACAGGCACATGCTGCCATGCCCAGCTAATTTTTTTTATTTTAGTAGAGATGGGATTTCACTGTGTTGCTCAAGCTGGTCTTGAACTCCTGAGCTCAGGCAATCCGTCTGCCTTGGCCTCCCAAAGTGCTAGGATTACAGGCGTGAGCCACCACACCTGGCCAATTTTTGTATTTTTAGTAGAAACAGGGCTTCACCACATTGGCCAGGCTGGTCTTGAACACCTGACCTCAAGTGATCTGCCTGCCTTGGCCTCCCAAAGCGCTGGGATTACAGGTGTGAGCCACCATGCCCAGCCAAACTTCCAAACTTTTTTTTTTTTTGAGACGGAATCTGGCTCTGTCGCCCAGGCTGGAGTGCAGTGGCACAATCTTGGTTCACTGCAAGCTCCGCCTCCCAGGTTAACGCCATTCTCTTGCCTCAGCCTCCCGAGTAGCTGGGACTACAGGCACCTGCCACCACGCCTGGCTAATTTTTTGTATTTTTTTAGTAGAGACAGGGTTTCACCGTGTTAGCCAGGATGGTCTCCATCTCCTGACCTCGTGATCCGCCCGCCTCGGCCACCCAAAGTGCTGGGATTACAGGCGTGAGCCATCGCGCCCAGCTAAACTTCATATTTTTAATTTGTGTTTGCCCTCATCACAGCAGAGCCAGAGCACACGGACAACCCAAAAAGGTGATGAGAACAGAATCCAAAACGGAAGCAGTTATTTGGGGTGTTTTCTGATAAACATAGATGAAAAAATGCCTAGCTAAAAGCCCCACTCAAATTGTTAAAAATGGGTAGATGAATAAGATTTTTGCAAATTTCACATCCATTCCCTATTTCTAATGCAATATCTCAGTTCTCACCTGGGATTGTATTATAATTCAGTTACCAGAGGAGGAGTCTGCTAAGATTCATATTACCTATTTGTGCCCAGATAGAACCTCTGCCCAAAATAGCTGCAAAATATGCAAACCTCAACATCAGAGTCATTTCTTAGAGTCATTTTTCTGAGTCATCTTTGGTAGAGCACTGTTAAAATGTACCTTGAGATAGGTGAGATCTTGAGTAACTATACAGCTGCTAGTTGGGGACAAAATTCTAGGGGAATGGACTGAGAATAAATATGGTGATAGTACAGAAGACACAGAGCTAAGAATGCTGTCATGGCTTAAAAAAATAAAATCTCAATAACATGTAGCCTTAGAACTACCAGTAGCTGCTCAGCATTGGAGAGTTTTACAGCATGGAGACTAACAGTTTTAAAAATAAATCACCTGTTTGCCTGCCTCCCTTCTCTGCCTCTTGTCTCTTCCGTTTTTGGGTAATTTAGAGCACAGAGAAGAATACGAAATAATATAAGGAACAATAACACCACCATACAAAGTTTGTCAAATCTTAGCATTTTGCCATGTTTATGTCAGATCAATATTTTTCCTTAAAATAAGAAATCATTATACATAGAGTTGAAGCCTTCCTTCCCCATAAGGATAAGACACTGTCCTGATTTTTGTGTTGATTATGTCTTCGTGTGTTTTCATCTTTTTACTTTCTTCGTGTGTACCTGTAAATAATAGAAACATTTTAGTGTGGCTACATTATATGTAGCCTTCTGCAATTTGTTTTCTTTTTTTTTTAAGTGACAAGAGTTTCTGAAATGGTGAATGAACAAAGCTCAGTAGAATTTCTCAGAAAACTAAGTAAAGGCTGGCGCCTGTAGTCCCAGTTACTCGGGAGGCTGAGGCAGGAGAATGGCGTAAACCCGGGAGGCGGAGCTTGCAGTGAGCTGAGATTCGGCCACCGCACTCTAGCCCGGGCGACAGGCGAGACTCTGTCTCAAAAAAAAAAAAAAACAAAAACTAAGTAAAATCTTCCATCTATAGATCTAGTAAATAGCATACTAGGAAATCTTCAGTATATATTAAAACCATGCAAAAAATACTAGGCATTTCTAGGGGAAATTGTGGGACAGTGTCTCCTTGGATGTTATGGGATATCCAGCAACGTGGGGCCTGCCCACCCGTCCTCCAGCATTCTGACAAATAGAAACACCCTACAAAATTCCAACCGCACCCTGGGACCAATACTGCCTTCTTTGAGGTCCATGCCTCTGGGTGAAATTGCTGGGTTGAAGCATGAGTTCACCTTCAAGCCACTAGATGCCACAGAGGTCCTCCAGTGACCCCACTGAGATACAGATGAGATCCACCCTTGGTAGATCCAAGGTCAGTTGCTCAACATCAGTTCAAATGTACAACATTCATTTGAATTGGATCTTTTGTAAATTGCTTGTTCATATGCTTTGCTCATTTTTTTTTTTCTGAGTCTTTCCTTGTTGATCTCATGTGTGTGTGCGTGTGTGTGTACATGCGTTTGTTTGTTTTAGAAACATTGTTTCACTCTCACCCAGGCCAGAGTGCAGTGCCACGATCATAGCTCAATGCAGCCCTAAACAACTGGGCTAAGGCATCCTCCTGCCTCAGCCTCCCTTGTAGCTGGGACTAAGGGCACATGCCCACAGCCGGTTAGGTTTTTAAAATTTTTTGTGGAGACAAGGTCTCACTATGTTGCCCATGCTGGTCCCGAGTTCCTGGCCTCAAGGGATCCTCCCGCCTTGGCCTCCTAAAGTGCTGGGATTACAGGTATGAGGCACCACGTCTGGCTGTGTGTGTGTTTTAACTTGCTATCTATTCTTTTGCTCTGTGTGTTTGTGTGTGTGTGTGTGTGTGTGTGTGTGTGTGTGTGTGTGAATCGCTGTCTGTTCCTTTGCTGTGGGTGTATTAACCTGTTGTCTATTCCCTGTTGTGTGGGTTCATTTTAGACTATTTCTCAGTTTGTGGCTACTCCCAAACCTGCCCTAATTCAATACAAAGTCATGTGAGTGGGTAATGAGGCCCTTCCAGCCCTTCACTCTGGAGCTCTAGGTGTGTGTGACAGGTTGTGGGGAGGCACTTTCCCAGTGGCCCCCTGCCTCCAGCGTCATCCTAATGCTCTTGGGAGCAGAGTGGTCCTGAGGCTTGGGAGAGGCCATCCTGGGTAGCGTTTGAGAGACAGGACTCAGGACTCCCCTCCAAACTGAGGCTGTATGTGATACCACTGTGTAAGACCCCCAGGTTCTGTCCCCTTCCCTACTTCCCTCTCCATGCCCATCCCCAGTTCCAGCCACCATCAGCACCAGTGGAACTGCTGCGGGAGCCTCTCAGCATCCCAGTCTGTCTGCTCTGGGTGCCTCCAGACTGTTCTCCACCCACTGCCAGCGGCTCTTCTCCCTATATATATGTTATGAGTCATTTTAGGCAGCGAGTCTACCTTCCAGTTTAAGAAATAAGACATTACAGTGCCAGGCAAGGTGGTTCATGCCTGTAATCCCAGCATTTTAGGAGGCCAAGGAGGAAAGATTGCTTGAGCCCAGGAGTTTGAGATTAGCCTGGGTGACAACGCAAGACCCTGTCTCTACAAAAAAATTAAAAAATTAGCCGGGCATGGTGGCACATGCCTGTGGTCTTAGCTACTAGGGAGGCTGAGGTGGAATGCTTGAGCCCAGGAGGTTGAGGCTTCAGTGAGCCAAGATTACACCACTGCCCTCCAGTCTGGGCAACAGAGAAAGATCCTGTCTCAAAAAACAAACAAACAAAAACAAAAAACAACAACAACAACAACAAAAATAAGACATTACAAATAGGGGGGCTCCTAGGTGCTCTAATGTGAATACTCACTTAACACCTATAATCTGATCCTACCTAAAATTGCTCAATGGCTTCCCATGTCCCTTCAAGTGAAGCAGGGTCCAGGACATGCAGGACCCTGAGATCAGGCCTCCTGAGATGTCGTACCCATCCTGGGGTGCGGTCCTAACACCTGAGCTGAGCTTCCCAGGGCTCAAGGACCTGGTCCCTCTGCCCCGCCTCCCCCCAGCCCCACTCCCCAACCTCTCTTGCCAGCGCATACCATCCCATCTATGTGGGCGAGGCGCTCAGCGCTAGAGCTGTGGACACCAAGGAGGAGGCCCTCAAAAGATGTTTACAAACCGGCTGGGCGTGCTGGCTCACACCTGTAATCATAGCACTTTGGAAGGCCGAGGCAGGAGGATCGCTTGACCCCAGGAGTTCGAGACCAGCCTGGGAAGCAGGGTGAGACCTTGTCTCTACTTAAATTTTACATATCTCACGTCTATAATCCCAGCACTTTGAGAGGCCGAGGCGGGTAGAACACCTGAGGTCAGGAGTTTGAAACCAGCCTGGCCAACATGGTGAAACCCTGTCTCTACTAAAAATACAAAATTTAGCTGGGCACGGTGGCAGGCACCTGTAATCCCAGCTACTTGGGAGGCTGAGGCAGGAGAATTGCTTGAACCCGGAAGGCGGAGGTTGCAGTGAGCTGCGGAGGTTGCAGATCGTGCCACTGCACTCCAGCCTGGGCGACGACAAGGCGAGACTCTGTCTCTCTCTATATATATTTATATCTTTAAGAAATACATATATTTCTTAAAGCTATTTATAAACGAACAAAAAAATTGGAAACACTTTGCATACCAAAGCTCTGGCATGGGCGAGAGCTGGGCAGACTAGACTCTGTCCGCGGGCCAGGGCTGTCTGGGGCAGCGATGCCCGCTCTGCCTGACGCTCCGCTCCCTTAGTGAAGCGCAGTTTGTGGTCGCCGGCCAGCGGCTCCCGTCTGGGCTCCGCGCTTCCGCACCGGGCTGCGGGTTCCTCTCTCCGCCTCCTGCGTCCGGTCTGTGCCGGAGGGCACTGATGAGTGCGCGAAAGAGTGCATGAACGAGTGCATGAACGAGTGCATGAACAAGGGAACGAATGCGCGAAGGCCAGCACCCCCACGCTGCAGCGCCGGCCGAGGGCCCCCGCGGGGCTCGGCGGGGGTGCGGGGCGGTTCCGGAAGGCTCGCCAGCTGCTGAGGACCGAGCCCGGGCCCTGGCGTCGTGGCCGCCGGCAGACAGCAAGGAAGGGGGTGTAAAGAGCCTGGGGGGTCCCTTCCCTTCCGAGGGAGTTAGTCCGCGAGTGAGCTGGACCTGGGCCTCTGCAGGGGTCGCCCGGCCAGCCCGGAGCCCCTGGCTCCGCCCCATTTCCAGCCGGCGTCGGGGAGGGGGCTGTAGTGCTTGGGGGTCATCGGATTCGGGCAGGGAAGGAAAGGCGGGACGTCTGCGCCCCCATAAGACAGTCCCCCGGTCTCCCACCCGGAAAGCCGGCGAGGTTCGAGTAAATGAAAGTTGCTGAAGCCTGACCCCTCGTGGTGGGCACAATCACCACGCACCCCAGGGCGGCCGCGGGAGGATTTAGAATTACTCTTACCGTTACATTTTAGAGATGGGCTCCCCTTATGTTGCCCAGGCTGGTCTTGAATTTCTGGACCGAAGCGATCCTCCTGCCTCAGCCTCCCGAGTAGCTGGGACTACAGGCGGGTGCCACCACATCTGCTTAGAATTATAATAAATTCGAATTCTCATAGTGCCCACTACAGCCAGCACCAACTAAAGCTTAACATATATCAAGTCATTTAATTCTCTCAACAATCTCAGGAGGTGGGTTCTGTCATCTTAAGAGTTGTGGGGAGTGAGGCCCAGCCTGCATGAGTAACTTGCACAAGATCGCAGGGTCACACAGCAAGCAGGCAGTGAAGATGGAATTTGAATCCAGAATCGGTGCCCTTAACTTCTACAGAGAATTATAACGCACACATTTCCTCACCTTTGTGAGGTTTTAAAAGCACACCAGCTTTATGTATTCATGTTCTTACTTTATTTTATTTTATTTTATTTTATTTTAATTTTATTTGAGACAGTCTCACTCTGTTGCCCAGGCTGGAGTGCAGTGGCACAATTTCAGGTCACTGCCTCCCAGGTTTAAGCAATTCTCCTGCCTCAGGCTCCTGAGTAGCTGGGACTACAGGTGTGCACCACCACACCCGGCTAATTTTTGTATTATTATGGAGACGGGGTTTCACCATGTTGGCCAAACTGGTCTCGAACTCCTGATGTCGTGATTTGCTCCCCTCAGCCTCCCACAGTACTGGGATTACAGGTGTGAGCCATCGCGCCCGGCCTCATGTTCTTATTTTAGATCTCACTTCAAGTCCTTCTTCCTCACCTAAGTCATCAACATATCCTGATTGAATGACTCAAAGGCTGAAAAGATGCCCATCCTTTAAAAGCTACCCCTCAAAGTGCAAATTAAAAGCACAATGAGACATCACAAGTGTCGATGAGGGTGCTGAGCAAGTGGGACTCTCACTGCTGGGGGGCGTGTGAAATGGTACAGTTACTTTAGTTTTTTATAAAGTCAAGATACGCTTACCATGTTAACTGATAATTCCACTCTTGGTGTTTACCTAACAGAAGTAAACACATAGACCCCCAGCCTTGCACGTTATAGCAGTTTTATTCATCACAACCCCAGCCTGGACGCAGCCCAGGTGTCCACCAACAGTTGAAAGATAACTACATCATAGCTCATCCATACAACTGAATACCACTCAGCGGTAAAAAGGAACAAACTCCCGATACACACGAATGGCCTGAATAAATCCCAGAAACATCCACTGAGCCTAGGGAGCCAGACACAAAAGCCTGTACGCTAGATGGCTCTATGTGTATGAGACTCTGAACAAGATACAGGACTCTGGTGACAAACAGTACATCAGTGGCCCCCTGGTCCAAAGCTGGTGGTGGCAGAGATGGTGATTTTAGCACAAGGGAACTTTTTGGGGTGATGGAAATGTTCTATATTTTGATTGCAGTGGTGGTCATACAGGTGGATACATTTGTCAAAAGTCATCAAAGTTTACACTTAAAGTGAGTGAATACAGTAATCTCAGTACTTTGGGAGGCCGAGGCAGGCAGATTACTTGAGGTCAGGAGTTTGAGACCAGCCTGGCCAACATGGTGAAACCAAAAAGTATTTACCAAATACTTTGTAAAGTATTTATAATGTAAAATGTATTTGTAAAAGGACATGTAAAGATACATGTCTTTACCAAAAACTATTAAAAAATAGGCATGGTCGCGTGCGCTTGTAATCCCAGCTACTTGGGAGACTGAGGCAGGAGAATCGCTTGAACCCAGGAGGCAGAGGTTGCAGTGAGCCAAGATCGTGCCACTGCACTCCAGCCTGGGCAACAGAGTGAGTCTCAGTTTAAAAAAAAAAAAAAAGAGTGAATACATGTATAGCATGATCTGACAAGACTTTAAGACAAGAATTTGAGGAGTTCAGAGAGATAAGCAAAGCAAAAAAAAAAAAAAAAAGATGTTTTTTGTCATCTAAAAAGGACAAGAAAGGCGGGGGCGGGGCTCACACCTGGAATCCCAGCACTTTGGGAGGCTGAGGTGGACCGATAGCTTGAGCTCAGGAGTTCGAGACCAACCTGGGCAATATGGCAAAACCCTGCCTTTACAAAAAATACAAAAATTAGCCAGGTATGGTGGCGTGTGCCTGTAGTCCCAGCTACTCGTGGGGGCTGAGGAAGGAGGATCACTTGTTCCTTCAAAGTCCTCAGCCATTATTACCTAAGGAGGTTGAGGCTACAGTGAACGATGATCGTGCCACTGCACTCCAGCCTGGGTGACAGAGCAAGACCCTGTCACAGAAAAAAAGGGTGTTCCAGAAAAGCATAATACAAACAGCAGAGAAGCCTTACTTGAGGCAATAATGGCTGAGGACTTTCAAGGGGGAGGTGGAGTTTGCAGTGACTTGAGCCCAGGAGGTGGAGGTTGCAGTGAACTGAGATTGCACCATTGCACTCCAGCCTGGGCGACAGCAGGAGACCATGTCTAAAAAAAAAAAAAGAAGAAGAAGAAAAAAGAAAAAAAGGAATAATGAAGCAAAATCAGAAAGAAATAAAATAAGTCAAGTATGAAAAAGAATCATTTAGAAATTTTGGAAGTAAAAAATATAAAGTAATTGAAATAAAAATTTTATGGGACAAACTCTAGACTGGGCCCAACTGAGGAATTTAGGGAATTCATAGATGGCTCTGAGAAATTCCTCCAGAAAGCAATGTATAGAGAAAAAAAATCAAACTATGCTGCAAAGTTAAATGACATGACTGAAAGATTGATAGTTCCCACATATGTCTAAAGAATGTTTCAGGCTGGGTGCAGTGGCTCACGCCTGTAATTCCAGCAGTTTGGGAGGCCAAGGCAAGAGGATCATTGAGGCTAAGAGTTTGAGACCAGCCTAGGCAACATAGCAAGATCCCATCTCTACAAAAAAATAAAAACATTAACTGGGTGTGGCTGCACATGCCTGTAGTCCCAGCTACTTGGGAGGCTGAGGTGAGAGGATCGCTTGAGCTTGGGAGGTTGAGGCTACAGTGAATGATGATCGTGCCACTGCACTCCAGCCTGGGTGACAGAGCAAGACCCTGTCACACACAAAAAAGGGTGCTCCAGAAAAGCATAATACAAACAGCAGAGAAACCTTATTGGAGGCAATAATGGCTGAGGACTTTGAAGAATTGAAGATAATCTTGCATCCCCTGATTGAGTGTACTCTCTGGGTAGTAAACAAGATAAATACAAATGCTGTAACTACACATCCAGACACTTTATGATGAAACTTCAGAACCTCATGGTTAAGGAGAAAGTCTCCAAACATGTCAATGAGAGAGAGCTGGATTGCCTCCAAATCAACAGCAGACTTCTCAACAGCAGCAACACACCTTGAAGGAAAATAGAGAAAATAATTCAAAGCACTAAGGAAAGATGACGACCAAATTTGAACTTCATGTCTTGCAGAATGATCGTTCTCCTTTTGTTAAATTGTTAATTGTAGTGAAATACACATAACAGTTTAAAGTATTTTGAAACATACATTTCGGTGGCAGTAAACACATTCATCCTGTTGTACATCCATCGCTGTTATCTGTCTTTTTACCTCTTTTCATCTTGTAAAACGAAAACTCTGTCCCTATTAAACACTAATTCCCATTTGCCCCTCCTGCGCCAGCAACTTTCATTCTACTTTCTGTCTCTAGGAATTTGACCACTTTAGGGGTCTCCTGTAAGTGGAATCATGCAATATTTGCCCATTTGTGGCTGGCTTATTCCACTTAGCACAATGTCCTCAGTGAGGTCCTCCATGTGGTAGCATATGTCAGAATGTCCTTCCTTTTCAAGGCTGAGTAATATTTCATTGTACGTATATATTGCTTATCCAATCAACTGTAGGTGGACACATTTTCACTATTGTAGATAATGCTGTCAGGGACATAGGTGTACAAATATCTTTTCCAGAACCTCTGATAAACTCTTATTAAGCAAAATCATTTCAGAAAAGCAGAGACTGAGAGTGTTTACCACACAGAGGCTATCACTAAATGAGGAACTGAAAGACACACTTCAACATGAAGAGGAGAGAACTCAGATGGTACAGGATCTCAGAGACAAGAGTGCAGTCAGCAATAAGATGTGTTGGTAAGTTTACTAACTAGTTACAGTCTTTCAAATGTGTTCTTAGAAAAAGGAAAGTTAAAACTATAGATTGTAACATCAACTTGCGGGGAGACAGCTCTTCTTTGCTTCAAGAGTAAAAGAAATATTAGAGAACTCTGCTTTCTTTTTTGTTTTTTAGATGGAGTCTATGTCTGTTGCCCAGGCTGGAGTGAAGTGGCGCGATCTCAGCTCACTGCAATCTCTACCTCCCAGATTTAAGTGATTCTCCCGCCTCAGCCTCCTGAGTAGCTAGGACTACAGGCATGCACCACCATACCTGGCTAATTTCTGTATTTTTAGTAGATACCGGGTTTCACCATGTTGGCCAGGCTGGTATGGAACTCCTGACTTCAGGTGATCTGCCCGCCTTAGCCTCCCAAAGTGCTGGGATTACCGATGTGAGCCACCATGCCCAGCCAGTTTCTTTTAAAAATGTGCAGTTAAGTACAAATGTTAAAAATTGAGGGAAATCACAAGAAGAATTGAATTCCAAACATTCAGGGGGAAAAAAAGGAATACAGAAACCTTGTTAACCAGAATACAGGAAAAAATAAAGTGAAAAAGACGATAAATAAAACACAAAATAAGATGTTAGACATCAAGCACTAACATGTCAGTAATCACGATAAGTGGGAATAGATTTCATTTATCCATTAAAACATAAAGATGATGGTGAGATTGGACTCAAAAAATCAGTCACCTATATATACAGCTTACAAAAATACATAAAACTGGATCACACAGAAAAGCTGAAAAAATTCTCACACATAAATGTCAATGTACAAGAGACTGCCATTGTATCAATATTCATAATGGAAAAAACGGAATTTAAGGTAAAAAGCATAAATCAGGATAGATAGGGATGCTACATAATATTGAAAGGAAGGACCAAAGAGCTTACCATGGTTTCTTTTTGCCTGGGAGGTCAGCCTCACAATTTTAGCAAAACCAATATAACTACAAGGAAAAATTAGCCATCCACAGTCCTGATAGCAGAATCTTTTTTTTTTTTTTTTTTTTTTGAGGCAATCTCACTCTGTCGCCCAGGCTGGAGTGCAGTGGCATGATCTTGGTTCAATGCAACCTCCGCCTCCCGGGTTCAAGCGATTCTCTTGCCTCAGCCTCCCGAGTAGCAGGGACTACAGGCATGTGCCATCACACTCAGCTAATTTTTGTATTTTTAGTAGAGATGGAGTTTCACCATGTCGACCAGCCTGGTCTCAAACTCCTGAACTCAAGTGATTCTCCCGCCTTGGCCTCCCAAAGTGCTGGGCTTACAGGTGTGAGCCACCGTGTACAGCCCAGAATTTTTTTTTTCAAATATCAGAAACATATCAAAGGTCAGGTGTGATGACTCATGCCTGTAATCTCATTGCTTTGGGAAGCCAAGGCCGGAGGATCCCTTGAAGCCAGCAGTTCAAAGCTGCAGTGAGCTGTGATGGTGTCACTGTGGTCCAGCCTGGGTGACAGAGCAAGATCCTGTCTCTAAAACGGAATGAAAGGAAGAAAGAGAGAACGAGAGTAGGAGAGAAGGAGAGAAAGACAGAAAGAGAAAGAAAGAAGAAAGAAAAGGAAGAAAGAAAGGAAAAAAGAAAAGAAAAGAGAAAGAAAGATCAAACAGGCAAATGCTTAGCAAGAACATTGAAGATCTGAACAACAAAATTAACAATCTTGACCCAACAGATAAATATAAAACTGCATGCAATGAATTGAGACCATTCCTTTGTTCCAAGGACACATGGACTCTGATTGCAAAGTAACTGAATTAGAAAATAACAATAAAAAGATAGTCCTCGGCCAGGCGCGGTGGCTCAAGCCTGTAATCCCAGCACTTTGGGAGGCCGAGACGGGCGGATCACAAGGTCAGGAGATCGAGACCATCCTGGCTAACACGGTGAAACCCCGTCTCTACTAAAAAAATACAAAAAAAACTAGCCGGGCGAGGTGGCGGACGCCTGTAGTCCCAGCTACTCGGGAGGCTGAGGCAGGAGAATGGCGTGAACCTGGGAGGCGGAGCTTGCAGTGAGCTGAGATCCGGCCACTGCACTCCAGTCTGGGCAACAAAGCGAGACTCTGTCTCAACAACAACAACAACAACAACAACAACAAAAAAAAAAAAAAAAAAAAAAGATAGTCCTCAAACACTGTATTTTGGAAACTTAAAATGCACTCCTAAGTAATTTATGGTTTAAAGAGGAATCATGAGAGATTTTAGAAAATATTTAGAGTTGAATGATTAAAACGAGTACAGGCCAGGCGCAGTGGCTCACGCCTGTAATCCCAGCACTTTGGGAGACTGAGGTGGGAGGATTACTTGAGGTCAGGAGTTCAAGACCAGCCTGGCCAACATGGTGAAACCCTGTCTCTACTAAAAATACAAATTAGCTGGGTGTGGTGGTGGGCACCTGTAATCCCAGCTACTCAGGAGGCTGAGACAGGAGACTCGCTTGAACACAGGAGGCAGAGGTTGCAGTGAGCTGAGATTGCGCCATTGCACTCCAGCCTGGGCGACAAGAGCGAAACTCTGTCTGTCTCACACACACACAAAAACAAGAAACAACTGCAAGCCACACATTGAAGGAACCCTCTGTTTTTGCCTCCTGGGGCTGCCATAACAAAGTAACCCAAACTGGGTGTCTTACAACGATAGAGACGTATTCTCTTGTTCTGGGGGCCGGAAGTCTGAAATTGAGGTGTCGGGGGGTTGGTTTCTTCTTGGAGGCTCAGAGGAGAACCTGCTCCAGGCCTCTCCTGGCTCCTGGTAGTGCTGGCAGTCCTTGGTGTCCAGTCTCTGCCTGTGTCCAAATTTATTTTTCTTATAAGGCAGGGGTCCCAACCCCCAGGCCATGGACTGGCCTGGTCTGTGGCCTATTAGGAACTGGGCCATACAGCAGGAGGTGAGCAGGGGGCAAGCAAGCATTACCACCTGAGCTCCGCCTCCTGTCACATCAGTGGTGGCTTCAGATTCTCATGGGAGCACGAAGCCTATTATGGACCGTGCACGCGAGGGACCTAGGTTGCGTGCTCCGTATGAGAATCTAATGCCTCATGATCTAAGATGGAACAGTTTCATCCTGAAACCATCCCCTCAACTCCAGTCCGTGGAAAAATTGTCTTCCACAAAACTAGTCCCTGGTGCCAAAAAGGTCAGGGACCACTGTTCTAAGGACACCAGCCGTTGGTTTAGGGTCTGACCTAATCCAGTATGTCCTCACTTTAACTTGCTTCATTGGTAATGACCCTATTTCTGAAGAGTCACATTCACAGGTACTGGGAATGAAGACTTCAACATGCCTTTTGTGGGGACACAATTCAACCCACAACCCCCCAGTCCCAGTCCCCAGGGGGCGGTTAGTGGCCTGGCCACCTCTGCGATCCCACAGTCCTGTCACTCCGGCCCATGCTCCCTCCTAATTCGGACAATAAGAGCCTGTGCCATTATTGTCCAAGCCAGTGCTTCTCAAAATGCAGTCCCTGAGCCTGCAGCAGCAGCAGCAGCCTCCCTGGGACTTGGGAGAAATGCAGACGTCCTGCACCCGATGGGGTCTCCGCAATCAGGGACTGTGCGGGGGAGGCTAGCCTGCGTCAGCGAGCCATCCAGGTCACTCTGATACACGCAAATGTGTGGTAACTGCCGAACCAGGCGGCTGCACTGGCTTAGAGCTGTTACTGCCATTCTACAACTTTACACAATGACCCAGACACAGAAAAGGTTGCGCCTCGGAACGATTTCTGTTATGGGATAATAAAAATCCCGACGTCAGAGCTAAGGAATGTGACCTTTCACTGCTCCAGTTGTAACTCCCTGCTGTCCTCCTGCTTGAGCCTTTTAGGGTAAAGTTCAGCACATATCACCCTCGCCAACCGCGCCCTGTCAAGCAGTCGCAGAGTCCTGTGCTGATGTGCTTGAATTCCTTGCTGGTCTGATGATGGCAGGCGCAGGAGGGGAGTGGAGGGACATACAGAACGCCAGGCGGCAGCCACACGGTGCAGGCAGAGGTTCTCTCCCCGTGGGAGCCTGCCAGCTGGCTGCTGTGTTCTTGTAGGGAATAAATCAGGAGGCATAGCTCTGCCCGGGACTTTCTTGGGCAGTAGGAGGAACTGGGTGAAAGGTCTTGGCTGCCAAGGCCACAGTATTTTCCGAATCCTGTGCTATTTCTTGTGAAACTACTAATGCAAGACTGTTTCCTAGATTGTGGCAGATGTGGGAGCTGGGGGGACCTTCGGAGCCGTCTCCCAGGCGACCCTCTTCTTCAGAGATGAGGAGCTGATGTCCCACTGCTCAGAAGCTGACTGGGCATGTCAGCAGCCTCCCTGGCCATGACACAATCTGCTGTGCTGCCACAGGGTCTGGCTGGGCAGGTGTGAGACTGAGCTCTGGGGACCCATAGTGACACCACACAGCCAACCTTCAGCATGCTGGTCATGAGAACGAGGGCGGGCCTGCAATGCTTGAGTGACCGTGTTGGTAGTTCTGAGTAGATCATACTATTCTTGATGCCTTGGGCCAGACTGGAATGAAATATTTTTTCTCGGATTTGGTAAACTCGTTTGCTGGGGTAAGTCGTGATGTTCCGTATTGCTTCTTTGGATGTGTAGACCAGGAATAAGATGGCAGCACTGCAGGATTCCGGAGCCACCCACAGCACCGACTGCTGCTGCTCATGAAGCTGCAGAAACTCGCGGGGACCCTGACACCAGGTGAGAGTTCCAGCTGGCAGTCTGAGGTGAACACACCCATCCTCAGGACTGTGGCTTGGTGCTTCTGTAGCACTTTGGAAACATCCAGGGTTTTCATACTCTTGACTGTGACAACAATCCCTGGTGAAGGGAAGCTTTACAAATAAAAGAAGTAAGATCACAAAATATAAAGGAGTTGCCCAAAGGTTCATATTAGCTGCAGAGGGGGCCAGGACTGGAATGTTCCAAGTCTTTGTCCCTGACTAGGGGTGAAGCTCTGATTGGGGTTCCCTGTGGACATGTGGCTCATGGGCTTTGTCCCAATGTGGTGTGGTGGAAACACGGACTAAGTAGGGGATCTGGAGACTAGCTGCCCCTTGACCTCTCTGGACCTCGAGTTCCATGCTCTGAAAACAAGGATGTTAAATTAGATCTGATTCTTTCCAGTTCTAACCCCACAGCAGCTCTCACCTGGCCATTCTGTTGCCCTCTAGGAAGTCATTGAGGTAGGGAGGATGGGCAACATGAAAATTCTGTTTCTGTTTTTCTTTTCTTAATATAAAATGTTCCCTTCTTGGGGGAGGGTAAGGAGGTGGAATGGTTCTGGAAACTCCCAAGGAATGCTTTGAAGGCATCCTGGTTCAAGGATTGCTAGGCAGCGTGGGCAAACAGAGTAACCACAGCATCCAGAGGCTTCTGCAAGCACACACACCTCCTGGAACCTCAGGCTCTGCTGAGGCGGCTCTGGCACAGGGGCAAGGCAGCAGTGTGCACACCTCTCAGACTGGGGCAGCAGCCCGCAGGCACTACAGATGTTTCCTGAGAGCCCAGACCTCTACAAGCATCGCTATGAGGCAGTGGCACATTCTGGGGCATTTGAATGACTTCCAGATCTGTGGGTACAGCTGTGATCTCAGTCTGTTTGCATTAGCAATGGCAGAGGGCGCTGAGTAGGAGCAGCCCTTCCTTGTTAGGAGCTGGTGACAGATGGACTCAATAATGACAGGTCAAATGGCAGCACAATGCACTGTATACATGGTGGGGAATTTTAACCACGCAGCAACAGGTGCAGGTTAAATTCAAAAGAACCTGCCCAGGTGGTGCCCTACAAAGGCTCCTCTGCTCATTCATTCAGCAGCAACACCATCAGACCCCAGGAACACAATGAGAACACTGGCAAAAACTGTCCAAATAAATAAACGTTTCCAGAGCTCCGGAAATTAACTAAAGGCTCATAATCCAGGGAGTGTTGAAGGAAACTGGCTGAATCTCAGAGCAGCAAGCATTGTGGCATTTTTACTTGCCCTATTCTCACAGCCCTCCAATGCTCTGCCCCCAAGCTCCCTGGTAGCCTTGTGCAGCAATCCCCATAAAACCCAGCAGCTTAGCAGCCACAGGAAAGGTCAAGTTGAGGTTGGAGCTCAGTAACCTCATTTGCCTGGTCTGGTGGTCCTACCTGCAAGGCTAGCCTGTGACCTGACTCTGAGCTTGGCTCACCCAGCACTTTCTCCCTGGGGTGTCAGGGATTGCTTGTCAAAACAGGGATTGTCTGTCAAAACAATCAGCAGCAATTTTGGTTGACACTGGGGCAAACAACAAGCTAACAAAAACTGGAAAATGAGACGCCCACAGGGGGCCTGAGAAGCCATTGTTTCTGGGGTTACACAAGAGCCTGCAGGCTCAGGGCTGAGTGCTGCTCAGGAAATACCCGAATAAGTTGGATGAGTAGAAGTGCTGACAGCAAAACTCTCCCCCCAACTTTTATACCCAACAAGACTATCCTTGAAAAATAAAGAAGACATTCCCAGATAAACAAAACCCAAGATAACCCATTGCTAGCAGACCTGCTCTATAAAATATACCAAAGGAGTCTTTCAGGCTGAAAGAAAAGGACACTAGACAGTAACTTGAATCCAAATGAGGCGTAATAATGGGCACCTGTAAAGGCAACCACATAAGCATGTAGAAAAGACAGTATCAATGTATTTTCTTATTGCAACTTCTTTTCTCTATTTGATTTAAAAGGCAACTTCATAAGCAAATTGTAAGCCTGTGCTGATGGGCATATAATATATAGATATGTCATTTGCATGACAATAGCACAAATGAGAGAGGAACTAGAGCTAAGCTTTTTTTTTTTTTTTTTTTTTTTTTTTTTGAGACGGAGTCTTGCTCTGTCGCCCAGGCTGGGGTGCAGTGGCCGGATCTCAGCTCACTGCAAGCTCCGCCTCCCAGGTTTACGCCATTCTCCTACCTCAGCCTCCCGAGTAGCTGGGACTACAGGCGCCCGCCAACCCGCCCGGCTAGTTTTTTTGCATTTTTTAGTAGAGACGGGGTTTCACCGTGTTAGCGAGGATGGTCTCGATCTCCTGACCTCGTGATCCGCCTGTCTCGGCCTCCCAAAGTGCTGGGATTACAGGCTTGAGCCACCGCGCCCGGCCGAGCTAAGCTTTTGTATGCTATTGAAATTAAGTTGGTGGCCGGGCGCGGTGGCTCAAGCCTGTAATCCCAGCACTTTGGGAGGCCGAGACGGGTGGATCACGAGGTCAGGAGATCGAGACCATCCTGGATAACACGGTGAAACTCCGTCTCTACTAAGAAATACAAAAAACTAGCCGGGCGAGGTGGCGGGCGCCTGTAGTCCCAGCTACTCGGGAGGCTGAGGCCGGAGAATGGCGTGAACCCGGGAGGCGGAGCTTGCAGTGAGCTGAGATCCGGCCACTGCACTCCAGCCTGGGCTACAGAGCGAGACTCCGTCTCAAAAAAAAAAAAAAAAAAAAAAAAAAAAAAAAAAAAAAAAAAAAAAAAAAGAAATTAAGTTGGTATGAATCTTAACTAGAGTATTATAATAAATTAAGATGTTAACTGTAATTCCCAGGGCAACTGCTCATAACTTACACACACAGAAACCACAAGGAAATTAAAATGGCACAGTAGAAAGTATTTTGTAGGCTCTGTGCTAGGAAGAGCTTGGAATCCAAGATGTTTGAGACAGACACTGTCTCCACTCCAGCCAAATCTAGTTGAGTAATACACAACATACACAATACAAGGAACAAAAGTGATGATCAGTTATGACACATGCTGTACCATGTAAGACGAGAGTGCTTGGATAGATTCAAATAGAGGGGTGCTTCAGGCCATCCTAGAAGCCCCTGAGAAGAGAGAATGTTGAGCTCTGAAGGCTGAGAAGTCTCAGGAAGGGGTGTCCGAGGCAAAGGGAAGAGCCCCGGAAACCGCCATGGCTAAGAGAGCTTTCTGGCTCTGGAAACTGACCAAGGCCACTGACCAGACAGGGTTGAGCTAAGCAGCAGCAAGGTCATGCTGTCTTGAGGCTGGGACACACAGATTTGGCACAATCATCACGGAAGGATTTTAAGCAAAGGAACTACATGATACTATTTTTACAAGCTGGCTTTGGCTGGGGTGTAGGGGCTTAGAGGGTGTGCCATTGCAGACCAAGACACAGTGGAGACAAAAATGGACAAAATACAAGGTAGATTTTTGAAGGCAAGGCCCTTAGGATTTGTTGATGGACTGGACGAGGAGTATGAGGGAATGGATAAAGAACAGCTCCCAGATTGCTAGTTTTCATATGGACCCAGTGAATAATGCTGTCATTTCGTGAAACACTAAGTCCAAGGGAGGACCAGGTTTCCAAGGAAAATCAAGAATTCGGTTCTTGATTTTTGGACATAGTCAACCTGAGATGCCTACAAAACAGCTAAGTAGAAGAGTCTGTCAAGATCAGCCTGGAGCCCCAAGAGGTCAAGGTGGGAGACATTTTGGACTCTTCTGGCTACACAGAGTTAAAGCTATGCTTGAAGAATGTCAACGCAGAGGGTGTGGGCAGGAAAAAAGGCCTGCTGAGAAGTTTGATACAAAACAGCCAAGGAGACTGATGTACCAGCAGAGCTGGCAGGCCGACTAGGAGATGGTGGGGTAATGACACAGGGGAGATGGCGGTGAACTGTGTGGAATGCTACAGAGAGGTCAAGAAAGCAACCAGAAACTGCCTATTAGATTTGGTGACAAGCAGGTGAGAAGCCATTCAGGCAAAAGCATCTCCGGTGAACCACTGGGGAGAGATGTCCAGAGAAGATGGACAATTTAGTTTTAGCAAAATTCTATCACATTAATTTTAATTTGTAATGTGATTTTATAATTTGTATTTTAAAATTCTGAACTGCAAAATATTTTGGATATAGTTTTACAGTTGCACTTCCTGTATTTCAATAAATCTAAGACTACACTTATGTACCACAAAGAAAAGCATTACCTTTTACAACACAATTTTTTTTTTTTTTTTTGAGACGGAGTCTCGCTGTCACCCAGGCTGGAATGCAGTGGTGCGATCTCGGCTCACTGCAAGCTCTGCCTCCCGGGTTTACGCCATTCTCCTGCCTCAGCCTCCCGAGTAGCAGGGACTACAGGCGCCCGCCACCTCGCCCGGCTAGTTTTTTTTTTTTTTTTGTATTTTTTAGTAGAGACGGGGTTTCACTATGTCAGCCAGGATGGTCTCAATCTCCTGACCTCGTGATCCACCCATCTCGGCCTCCCAAAGTGCTGGGATTACATACAACACAATTTTATTTTAAGAGACAGGTTTGGCTGTGTTGCTAGGCTGGAGGGCAGGGGCTACTTACAGCCATGCTCCCACTGCTAATCAGCACAGGAGTTCTGACTGCTGTTTCCAGGTTGGACGGGTTCACCCTTCCTTAGGCAACCTGGTGGTCCCTAGCTCCCAGGTCACCATACTGATGCCGAACTCAGTGTACTCACAGGATTAGCACTGCATACTATAGCCCAGAATGGGTGGGCTCCAGCAATCTCCCACCTCAGCCTTCCGAGTAGCCAGGACTGCAGACACATGCATCATGCCCAGTGACAATGTTTTATCACCGATTGTAAGACTAATGCTCTGGCCAGGCGCAGTGCCTCACGCCTGTAATCCCAGCAGTTTGGGAGACCAACGTGGGCAGATCACCTGAGGTCAGGAGTTCAAGACCAGCCTGAGCAATATTATGAAACCCCGTCTCTACTAAAAATACAAAAATTAGCTGGGCATGGTGGCATGCGCCTTTAATCCCAGCTACTTGGGATGCTGAGACAGGAGAACTGCCTGAACCTGGGAGGCAGAGGTTGCAGCGAGCCAAGATTGTGTCGTCATTGCACTCCAGCCTGGGAAATAAAAGCGAAACTCCATCTCAAAAAAAAACAAAACAAAAAAAACAAAAACGCTAATGCTCAAACTATCAAGTAAAGGAATCAACTGTCTTCTTGAGATTGCTGCCGTGGGCAGCTGGACTGGGGCCTACCCTGTGTGGCATCTCCAAGATTTAGTGCAGGATTTACACGGCACATGGGTGCGGGTTTCTCTGCTGTGTTCATGGCACGCAGAACAGTGTCTGCTACATGGCAGGTACTCAGGGCGTATCTGAAGGAATGTGTGCACTACACCACATACAGAAATGATAATATGCTCCCTCCAATCAGGAGGTCCAGTCCTTAAAGGACCACCCCAGGAGAGTTGAGTTGAACTTCAGTTTCTAGTACAATATGCGGTTGTAAGTTCCATTTACATAGACATAACTGGATGAACTAGGTCCCCATTTTCTGCTTAGTGTTCACACATTTTTAGTCCTAAGAATAACCCAGGTAATAACAATACCGTGTTGTTAAAATTTATTTTTATTTAGAAGGTGATTATTTGGCCAGGCATAATGGCTCAGGCCTGTAATCCCAGCTACTCAGGAAGATCACCTGAGCTTGAGCCCAAGAGTTTGAGGCTATGATCTGCACTCTAGTCTGGGTGACACAGCAAGACCCTGTCTTTAAAAAGGTGTTTGGTGGAGGTCTTCTAAGGCAAAAATTTCATCCTGAAATGACAAATGAGGCAAAAATATTTAAAAGATCCAAATTAATGACATGTGTTTTAAGAACATAATTTTTCATTAACAATCAACTGCAAAGCAAAACTATATTTTGTTAATAAAGTCAATGGTAACATTTGCTTACGTATTAGAAACAGCCCTGTGAAATTTCAGCTGCAAAAGGGAATCATTTAAAAAGCACTGCTCAGCTCCAAGTTTGACTTACAGACAAGGTAACAGCCACCAGGCAAATGAAATCCCTCTTCTCCTTTATAGTTGCTCCTTGGAGAGAGGGAGGCCCGTCGTCCGGGTCTGAAGGAGGCTCCCGAGACGGACACAGATCACTAAACTGCGGGGTGTTCTAGGAGAGTGACAGGCAGGGCTGTTTTCCCAATCGTCTCCTGTCTGACACAGACATCAAGCTAAGCTGTGAGCAAGGGTGAACAATGCCTCTCAGCAGCTCCTCCTCCTTGACCAGGCTCCTGACCACGGAGCATTTCAGCCAAGGTTTGGGGATCTAAGGATGGAAGGAGAGAATGTGATCACTGGGGAGGAATTCCCCTCACAGACCCCCGCCAGAGCCACTCAGCTTCAATCAGCTGTAACCCAGCCTCAACACCTGCCCGTCACTGCGCAGGGAGTCCATGGTCAGCAGCCATGTCAGCACACCTCCTCCTGTGGCCACATCGTCACTGGTTTCTGGAATCCAACCTGGGGCCTTCCTGAAGCCAAGTAAGAAACTCAGGACAAGGCTTCTCTTCTTTGAAAGCCACATCAAGTAGCACAAAGGACTGAGGTTTGCAGCTATTTTATTTACAAGTATACATTAACACAATGAAATAAACACTGATATATTGAAGCCTAGTTAATAGTAGTGTAACAATATGCATCATTTTGATGATTACATTATTTTAAACAACAAACTACACTGAAAAATTAATGCCGATAAAATTCTTGGTCATAATATTAAGAAATACAATATATAAATTGAAAATATGATTGCTTAAAATTTGAAAATGGAAGTGAACTCATTTGGACAGACTCAGAGTTAACATAATCTGAAGGGAGGGGAGCTCTGACCCAAATGATATCTTTCAGGTTAACAGAAGAAAAAAGAAGCATAGTTGATCTTCAAGGAGAACGGGCAGTTTGCTTCTTCAGGTAGAATATATTCCCAGTGTCCTCGGGCTTCGCAGCAGAATCACATCACCGAGCATGAAGACTTGCCTTGTGAAGCTGCCCCATCCATTTTTTCTGCCTCCAAAATTATCCTTCTAAAAACATCAACAGCAGTCTGGAGGGAGAAAGAAACCCAATCACAGTGTCAGTGTGAAGCTGAACTCCGAGACTACTTCCCGGACTGAGGAGGGCGTGCCACTTGCCTGGCCCTCCTGCTGGTGGAGGAGGAGGGGTTCTGGTGAGCCCCAGAACTTCAGGGCCCCCCGACGCCCAGTAAGGCCACTCACTGTCCACCCCTCCTGACCCAGACCATAAGCAGCCTCCCACTGTGCTTCTGACCCTGTTTTCTTCAGGCACCAGGAGAGGCCCAAAGAGTCCTCACTCCTGGACTCACCACTATCTCCTGTCCCACTCCACCCCACGACCCCCACCCCAGTGTCCTCTGGACCTCAGAGTCCCTCTTCACTTCTGGCGCTATCTTCCCTCCAGTCCCATGGGACACACTCTCCTAGCAGCCCTTGCCTCTCACATCCTTGACTCCAAGAGGCCTCGAGTGGGGGAGGCACCCTCCGTGCTCCTGACATGCCATGATGCCAGCCTCCAACACCTCTGCGGCATAATTCTTGGCCATTTCAATCCACAAACTGCCCTCCCTATCTCTTGGCCTCTCCTCTGCTGCCCATCTTCCTGCCCTTAGCCTCAGCCCAGGGTCAACTCCACCAGTCCTTCACCACAAAGAGGAATCATGGCCACTTGTGGCAGGAACTCTTCTTACACTGAGGGGAGAGAAGAACTGTCAGATCCTGTCTTTTTTTTGTTGTTGTTATACAGATTGGAGGTTTCTATGTTGCCCAGGCTGACCTCGAACGCCTAGCCTCGCCTCCTTATGCACCACAACAGGCCTGAGCCACCGTGACTCCCCGACCCTGTCCTTTAATAAATGCAGTCCTGTGGTCATGAAAACCTGCCCCTGTTCTCAGAAGCCACACGGGAAGTGCCCAGTTCTCCTAATCACCAAGAATCCCCCTCCCCCATCACTCCAGTGATTTCCAGTATCCCACGAAATGACAACACACCAACTGCCAGTGTCCCACCAAACCACCTTCCCAGCTCTTTTTCTCTAGCTATCCTGAAGCAACAATTCTCAGCCCCACAGGGGCCTGATTTGTTGACCCTATTATTACATCTCCCATGATCCTTAACCATTTCTTGCTGTTCCTTTCCCTCTCGGTCAGCTCAGACTCTGCAGGCCACCATGGCGCCACTGTACTTCAACTCCCTTCCCTACCAACTGTCACCGGCATGGTGCCCGCAGCCACACAGTAAACGTTGCCCAGGGAAAACACACACCGCTGACTACTGACCTCATACCCATGACCAGGAACCTGGGACAGACGCTTGGTGCTGCCTAGCCACCCAATTGCATCCCTGGGGCTGGGCACTCCCCAGAGAAAGGATTCATGCCTTGTCTCTTCTCCTCAAATGTTCCCCATCCTCATGCTCAGCTGAAAACCTTGTTTTACACACTTCACTGGAAAACAGAAGCCACATTCATGAAAGAACTCCACATCCTCCGTCCACCAAGCTGACCCACCCACTTGAATGTGGGCTCCCATCCTCAGCCTTCTGTCCTATTGCTATGAATGAGGTGTCTGTCCTCCTAGTTAACCGAAGCCAACCCCAGGTCCCACCCCGCTTGTCTAATCTAGGTCACCGGCTTCGGATCACCTGATTGACAGGAAGCAGTGTGTAGAGAAAAAAGGACTAGATGTGGATGAGATTTACAATTCAGTCTTAGTTCTTACACCACGTAAGGTAGTGGGTGATCTTAGAAGTCATTTAACCTCTCTGAAACTTAATTTCCTCACTTCTAAAATGAGGCGGTTCAACTACATGATCTGAGGGATACAGTCTGTAGGCATTCAATAGATGACTGATTTAATTCAATTTTTAAAATATAGGTATCTCTTAACTATCTCAATTCTTATTTGAATTCTGCCTATACTCAGAAACTGAGCTGACTTCAATAAATCCCTTGCTATCTGGAACTTGGGAACCAATTACACAGATCTGTTTATTCATTTTTTTCATCCACACATAAGAGGACATAATCACACGGATTCACTATCCCTCCATATCCCAACACAGGACGAAGCCAATTTGACTAATACGGGATACTTGGGCTGATGGATAACCCACTAGATACTAACACACCGTGCTGAACGTTATGAAGGATATTTATGTAAATGATACCGACTCAGATCTCAGAATAAATTAAGGGGGCTAAGAGAAGAAACCACAATTTCTTTCAGCTGGATGGATCCAGAGGGGGTCAACAAGAAGGTGAAATCTAGGTGGAGCCTTGAGGACTATGAACCTCTGTCATGGTGAGAGGGGCGGAGCAGGGAAGGAAGAGTGCCAAGGCTGCTGGTTCCCGGCCCTCCCAGGGAGGAGGCACCACCTTACTACACTAGAGTTTCCTCAGAGAAATGAAAACCGAGTCATCTTACCTGAGGATCAAACACTGCCACATGTTGAAAACACATTCAAAATATAAAACCCCACATGATATAAGTAGATACTTAGAGAAGGGTTATTTTAAACCAGAGGGGAGCATGAGGAAAGGTGAGACATTTTGAAAGTGGGGTGGACAGGAGATGATGTATTTAAGGAATGGAGCAGTTTGATGTGATTGAAAGTACAAGAATGTGGTGAGAGAAGAAACTAGAAAAGAACAAATCACTGACTGCACTCAGGACCAGGCGAAGGTTCTACGGAGAAAGGGCAGTTCACTGACAGTTTGAGTAGAGGACGGTACCATCAGATGTATGTCTTTAGAAAGTTAAGGGCAGCAAAGAGGAACATATAGATGAAAAATGCACTGGGGGCGGGAGACAAGTTTGGTGCCGGGGGTCTAAATTAAAGCAATGGAAGAAAAAGGTTCATACAGGATTGTGAAGCCTCCTGAAGCAGAATCTACATACTTCCCAGAACATGCCTTTAAAGGTACATCTACAGGGTGAAATTGGTACTAAATGCTTAAAAGATGGTTCTTAATCATTTCTATGTTAAAAATTAACACATATGTCTGACCCGGTTTCATCTAACAGAAAAAAAAGCCAGGGGGTAGGTACAGTTAAAAATTAGTGCTAATGATATAATTCTTTTTTTTTTTTTTTTTTGCTGCATGGACTTATTTCTGTATCAGTTATTAATACAAAACAAAAATACATGTTTACAAAAGGTAGTATTTCCCTTACTAATAGTTTATGTTTATCCTACAAATATCCTAGGTTCCACTGTAAGTAGAATATTGACTGAATTTATAAACACCTAAGTAGTATCTTCCTAAAGCAACACAAAGCTTGGTATTACAAATGTTCTGGAAGGCCAGATGTTACACAGGAGTGATCAAGACAGAGGTCAAATGCCAACTGCAAGGAACACATCCCTGTGACTGATGAGAACGCAATGCAAAATGAGGTTTATAGAATCTGTTACCTGATTTTCTTTAGCAGAAGATTCCAAAAAAGCTGCATTCCAAGATTCTGCCAAAGCTTTCCCTTCTTCATAACTGATCACCCTAAAGGACAAATAAAATTCTGGTTAAAGTACTTTGCTCTTCATTATATAAAATATCTATAATTGATTTTGAAACAGGCTCCATTTTGGTCAATTTCTTTCTCATGAAGCAGAACCATGCCCTGGCCTAACATTAGCATCGAGAATGTAACACAGGAGTGTTTCAATTACGCCTGAGCTGGGGAACAGAATAGACACTGCCTTACGGGATTATCCCTGCTCCAGCAAACCTTCCAGCTCAGAGAACATGATCCTATTTTCCAGTACTCCCGTATCTGTAACAATTGACTATTTTACAGCTAGGTTTTAAGCACCCAAGGCCAGGGGAAATTGTGAAAGGGCCGGAAAGCTCAATTCTCTTGCGTGCAGGCTGTAGAGTCTCTTACTCTCTGACATGAAGCTGCCTGGGCAGGGGACATCTGCCTCCTTTGCTCCCCACTGTAATCCCAAACCCTGGTACTCAAAAACCACTTGCTGCATCAATGAGCACTACGTCTTTTTAGAATTTGCTCTATGCAAGGTGGTAGATAACCTAAAGGTAGTTTTCTATAAAGTTTGCTCTCTCTTTTCTAGAGGAATGTGAGATTTCTATTGCACTTTTGCTTCTGCTGCACACGACCATAACATCTCTGAACAGATAAGAAATGCCACAGCTAAAAATATTCTTGATATCAGAACAATAATTAAAATGACACTACAGTGACTAAATCATCTTAGACTTGACTTTAGAAATTACTAATGATTTAAAAGCTACATACCTTTCCATATGCAGGTCTTTCTTATTCCCAACCAACATAATAGGTATTCTATTTAAAAGAAAAACAAAATAAAACAAAACAAAATAGTCAGTGCCAGATTGTACTGCTCAGAAGATACTATTATAAGAAGTTTCTCTAACAAACAGATAAAATGGTACTACTTACTGTACTTTCCCCACCATATCCAATAATTTCCCATGGATAACTTTAATCACTTCAAAACTATAAAACAAAAAGTATAAATTAGACATTCATTTTAATGTTGAAGTTTTTAAAGGTATGTTATGTTGACAGCTGGAAAATGCAAAATGTCACAGACTCACCATTTTAACATAAACTGAACACAAAGAAGTCTTGTTTTTTCCTAGCAATCCATTCACATGTGCACACATCTGACACTCAGTAACCCTGACTGAGGATATTCAAAGTGAAACAGGTAAGGCATTCAAATGGAAAGCCTACCACTGGGCTGACAAACCACATAAATGCAATTTTTAATCACCCAACTTACTCAGCAAAGAACCAACTGTTTACATTACAACTTGAACAGCTTTTCCTAGAGTGCCCTAGTGCACTCAGCCTGTTCCTGTTTTCTTTCCTAGGTACATACATTCTCTGGGTGATGCCAATCTCTCTTGGCTTTCAATCAGATCAATAAGCCGATGACTCTAGGTTGAAGGTGGCTCTCACTGGGAAGGGCATCTGAGATGTCACAATGATCACTCGAAATCTGCCATAGTAGGATTATTTATACCACTGAATGCTGACAAACAGCCACAAACCATTTCCCACCCTCCCCCAAAAAACCCATGCGAACATTTGCCAGCACATCTCTGGCTCTACGTTCAAATCCTACCTAGAATCTGATGGCTTCTCACTCCCCGCCACAGCTGCCACCGAGGTGTGAAATTCCTGGCCCAAGACTGCCTGCATCACAGCTACAGCCCCAACCCTTCCCTGCCACCCCTGCTCAGCACAGCAACCAGAGGACTCGGCTGCAGCAGATGGACAATGTCTCGCTCAACGTCCTCTGATAGGCGGCCATGTCTACTCGGCCCCAGTTACTCTCAAACCCTGACTTCTGCCTCCATTCCCGTCTGCCCCCTCTTCTGTTTTGTCTGAGCTGCACTGGCCTCCTGACATTCCTTTAACACCGCCAGAGCCTCTGAAGTCACTCCCCGTGTGCCTGGTATGTTCCTTCCCTAGGGATCCCTTGCTTCAAGTCTTTCCTCAAATGTCACTTTTTTTTTCTTTTTTTTTGAGATGGAGTCTTGCTCTGTCACCCAGGTTGGAGTGTAGTGGCACGAAACTCAGGTCACTGCAACCTCCGCCTCCTGGATTCAAGTAATTCTCCTGCCTCAGCCTCCTGAGCAGCTGGGACTACAGGTGCCCGCCACCACGCCCAGCTAATTTTTGTATTTTTAGTAGAGACAGGGTTTCACCATGTTGGCCAGGCTGGTCTCAAACTTCTGACCTCGTGATCCGCCTGCCTCGGCCTCCCAAAGTGTGGGATTACAGGCGTGAGCCACCGTGCCCAGCCTCAAATGTCACTTCTTACACCTCTTCTGTTTATCCTAAATTACAAATTCCCTGTCTATTTCTTACCCCTTCTGTACTTCATTTTTCTTGGCAGCATGGTCACAGACATCCTATCTCACATGTGTGTCGTTTTACTGTTTGTCTCCCACACCAGAAATAAGTTCCACAAGGGCAGGGATTTGTCTGCTCTGTTCATGGTTGCATCACAAGCTTCGGAGCAAGTTAGCTTGTTGAATGAATTACACACTGTGCTATTTTAAACCACGTGTGCTGTCACTTTGATAAAAACAAAAATGAAATTTAACCCCCCTACAAGCTCGCTGTGGGTCAACAATGGGATATGGGTGTCCTAAGGACCTGCGGTTACATTACAGAACCACGTTTTCCTCCGCATGCTATATTTGCCTACATTTAAAAGTGTCGCCACTTGGGCAAAAATACAGTACCCTGTCACGTGAGAAACGGCTGAAAGAACTGGGACTGTGTGGCAGGCAGCTTGGAGCCAGCTCCCAGAGCTCATGCTCTCCTAGGGGCCACACTGTGTGTCATCTCCCTGCATGGACATAACGACGTGCATCTAATGAACAGAATATGGCAAAGGTGACGGGATGTCCCTTTTGAAGTCAGATGGGACTGCAGCCCCTGCTGACACTCACCCTGCGGCTGCAAGAGACTGAAGTAGAGGACACAGCTAGGACACGTCCAAATTCCTGATCCACAAATCTGTGAGATCGTAGATGTGTACTGTTCTAAGTGGCTAAATTCCTTGAGATCACTGATTTTCTGAATCAAACTGGTTGATTCAGAAAGTTTTACTGACATATTTCTTGTATATTCATAAATATTTGTGTATTCAGCATATAGGTTTCTAAAAAACAAAACACCACTCTTCTCACACTCATGTTTGAGATTTGAGAATGCTCATTAAACTACGAGCTACTAAGGCAAAAGGCATATAACAAAACAAAACACACCCATTTTAGTAAGGAGAAACTTGGTCAAAACTTGCAACAGTGCCACTGAGAGGACACAGTATCAAGGTTTTTGTCCTCTGCTTCGCACTAGGCCAATGTTTTCTCCAATACACAAGGTCCTTGGTGAGCACATTTTCATATTTTTAATCCAGATCAACTTATTTTTCAATTTCCCCAGTGATACGTGCTATGTTTTCAACTTGATTCTATAATGTCATCTAATTTGTGCCCACCAAAGGAGATTTAAAAAAATCAGTGGACGCACTAAGAAAATTTTCTACCTACTATTTTGATGCCTCAAAGTAACAATTTGTAATGTTGGTAAAAAACACCAACATTATTTTCTAAAAATTAGCTAGAATAAAATTATACTTACCAACAACAAAACAATTTTTGAATCATGTTTTTCAAGTAAATTAGTAAAAACGGTAATTCATAAACAAACATGAACTTCCAACATTCATTAGATTAGTGGTACATTAAATTTGTTCTGGACAAGGCCTTACACATGGCAGGCACTGAAATGGAAAATCTTAGAATTTATCGAGCAAACGAGAGCTTAACATGAGTTATATATACAGTAAGTACATTTAAAAAATATACAACTGAAATTAAGAAAATCTTTGTAGAAAAACGGCCAATATTTTTACTATTTAAAGTGCTCGTGTAAGTCAGTAAGAAAACAGTGTTTCCAAATACTATGTACACTGTAGTTTTAAGCATAAAATCCAATCTAAGCATTGCTTTTAGTGACAAGAATATGAATACATGAAAACAGGAAGAGAGATATCCATCTATTGTTGAATATGAAATATTATAAAGCTATTTACTATTTCAAACACTTGGTAATATGGAAAAATATATATTACATAGTAAGTAAAAATATAAAAACATGGAAAATATAAACCATAAAACAGCATTCAGAGAGCAAATAAAAGGATGTTAAAACAATCCATGCAGACTAAAACAAAGACCAGAAAAAACATATACCAAGATATTCCCAGTATCTATGCTTAGGTAATGAGATCAAGAATGATTACCCCCACTTTCTATTTTTCAGTTTCCCAATTTTCCTTAAGGAACACATAATTTTGGTACTTGGTTTTGATTCAGGTGTAAACTTTCTCAGGGACTGACAGTATGGGGTCTGTTTATAAGAATGGCCGAGAATGGTACTCAAACATTTCATAGCTAGAACTCAACACCCTAAATATGTTTCTCTGCCATGGAGAAAAATGTTAAACAACACACTCACAGAGCTGCAGACTGAATTTTCACTGGCAGTGGAGTATGTGGGGGTAAGGAACCCAGACACCGGCCAACATGGTGGCCTCCAGCCACACGTGGCTACCGAGCACCTGAAATGCGGCTACTGTAACCGAGGGAGTATGAATTTTTCATTTTTAGTTAATTTAAACAGCCACCTGCGGAACAAATAGCAAACACTTCTATCACCGCAGTAAGTTCTATTGGACAGTGTCAGCCTTGACTGTGGAACTGGAGAGATGGCTATGAATCCCAGCAACGTCATTATGTAGCCCTGGGCAAGTTGCTTTAGCTCTGTCACTCAGTTTCTTTCTATGTAAAGTGGGATATAAAACATCTCTGATGAAGGATTGTTTAAGGTAATGATGAAATAGGTAATGTATCGTATGTAGGCAAAGAGCATAACAAACTCCCTAATGTGTCGCACACACTCAATAGATGCTAGGTAGCCACCAAACGCCCTCCACTGGCGCTGATATTTTCATAAAGTCTTCAAACATAAGCTGTCACCAATGCCCAGAGCTCCGCTGCTGTATACAGCCAGCTGTTCTGTTAACAGACACAGACCACTGCTCCTCCTGATAACACACGCCATCCCCCGGTAAGAGACGACATGAAATATGTAGCTAAAGGAACCGACATCCATTCTTATTTATACAAATAATGGCTCTGTTTTTATGTAGTAAAGAGAGACTCTATTACCAAAAGGTCTTATTTCATAAATTCAAAGGATAAGATATTGAACAAACCCAAACCCTCAACATTTTATTAGAAAGTCTATTTCACCTTAAGATAGTAAAAACACACACAAAGTAAAATCAATTTAGGCATTTCCCATTTCAATTAGCAGAAAAGCTTAGATCATGCTGAACCACTATTTTTCCAGGCAGCTCGAGGTAAGAAAGAGCCTTTTAACCTATTGATGCAACTAACAGAACATTTAGTGGGCCATGTTTTCCCCCAACAACCCAGTTGCTCCACAAGAAAATCACTAAAAAACATGTAGCCTACTAATTCTAATTGTCACTATTAATAATTCCAGCATAGTCCTTTAAAAGGATCAATGCTATCTACGAGTAGCAAATAAACTCAAGCAGGCAGCAGGAGCCTTACCTTTTGATTGATGTAACAGAATACACAAGAATATAGCCATTAATATCTATGGAGTAGGTCTGAGGAAAGATAGAATATTCATCCTGTGGAAAAAAAAATTATATTTGAGTAGTCTTCATATAGCATCACAAACAACCTTTACCCAAAGTTTTTCATGTATTACCTGAAGAAATCAAAGTAGACACAGAGTGGATTACAATATTATGCCAGAAACAGCCTACACACTGAAGCTTTAAGAATGGCTTGGAGGTGATAATGTGGTTCAAGCCAATATTTAAAAATGACTAGCTGTTCTAGAACTTTAGGGGAAAGTCTGATGACCTCCGTAACTCCTGGCAGAAGAGGATGGATGGAACATAAAGATGATTGGCTCTGTGATCTCAAAACAAGGGATGAGCATGACTAAGTCCAGAATCTTCTAGACCTCAGGACATTTATACATCCTGATTTATTCCATAAATCTGTATTTTTATACTTGAAACTGTCCTATTATTTAATTTATTCTCTGCATGTCAGTCACAATGACCTGAGCTTCAATCTACAGGTTGCTAGAGGGGTGCCAATAGCATCTGGGGGTGGGGGGGAGGGGAAGGAAGGGAGGGAGGCAGGGATGGGGAGAGAGAGAGAGAAAGACAGAGAGAGAGAGAGAGAGAGAAAGACAAAAGAGGATCAAAACACCAGATTCAATTGAGGTATTCAGACTTTTGGGGACCAAGAGAGTTACTTACTGAGCAACTCTAGGAATTAAAGAGAAAGGTACCTATTATGCAACAGCATAGTAGTCCTTAGTTTTATAAAGCAACATTATGAAACCTTGCTTTATATACATATTAAAGCATACAGAAAGTTCTGATGTCAGTGCAGTTTTCAACAGTACACGCTACTGTCTGGTACAAACATTTCATTCTTAGGTGAAACTAAATTGTCAACATAATACATGCCCCAAGCACTATTACGGAAAAATCACATCATGGTACCAGCAGATTAAGCAGCAGTCTATTATTTTTGTAAAGTTACAGTATGGTTATAACCACTGTTTACGACAGCCCAGAATTACTGCCCTGTGGTAAAGTTCTTTAAAGAAAAAAAAAAGAAAAAAGAAAAATAAAATTAAGTTTTACTATAAATTCTTTGATATAATAAATAAGATTAAAAACAAAATCCCAAATGATTTTAATCACTAGCTCAGCGAGAGTAGGTTCAAAGTTAAAATTCTGTTTTCCCTAAAGGGAAAATGTGGAAACATAGAAAAAAGTAGTTATGTCTAAGAAGCACTGAGTGAAAAACTACCAGTTAGAAGATATAATGGAGGAAAGAGCCCCTAGCTGATATAATTCTGAATTTTTTTTTTTTTTTTTTGAGACGTAGTTTTGCTCTTGTTGCCCAGGCTGGAGTGCAATGGCAGTCTCAGCTCACTGCAACCTCCATCTCTCAGGTTCAAGCGATTCTCCTGCTTCAGCCTCCTGAGTAGCTGGGACTACAGGCTACACCACCACACCTGGCTCATTTTTGCATTTTCAGTAGAGACGGGATTTCACCATGTTGGCCAGGCTGGTCTCGAATCCCTGACCTCAGGTGATCCGCTTGCCTCGGCCTCCCAAAGGATTACAGGTGTGAGCCACTGTGTCTGGCCTTTAAAGTCTACTTTCTGAGAAAGAATAATAGCAATATAGTAGAAATTGGGAGGGCAGGTGAGTAGAAACCATAAAGCTCTCATAAAATAATACTGTACTGGCTCACAAATAGAACAGACTGAAAAATCTAGAAAGACCTGATAGATATGAGAATGAGGTACCTGATAATATTGGCATTTCAATCAGTGAGGACCAAAAGTAACCCTCAACTGAGCGTAGAGGGACACCTGGGGATGAATGGCTAAGCTGGATCTCCAATTCACACCTCGGCAAAAACATATTCCAGACGAAGCAAAGATTTAAAGATAAAAACGATGGGCACAATAGATGCGAGAACTTAAAACATATTACCAGTTAAAAAAAGATTAATAAATGAAAAAGTTCTTCATGGTTGCAAACCTCTCTAACAAAAACCATAAATAAAACAAACTGAAAACAAAACTGTGCATCTCAGATCATATACAAAATGCTAATTTTCTTCACATATTGAGGGGGAATCTCACATCAACACGCAAAGACTAACCACCCAATAGAAAAAAAATGGCAAAGTACACAGACAGGATAATTCATAGGGGAAAAAAAAATACAAACATCTTCCAACACAGGAAAAAATCAAAGCCCCTCCTAAGAAGAAAAGTGCATTATTAAAAGTACACTAGGATGCTATTTTTTACCTATCAGATTGGCAAGTACCAAAACGTTTGGTTAACACACAGTGCTGTTGAAGGTGTAGGGAAACAGACACTCTCATTCACTGCTGGCAAGAACATGAACTGTAACCCTATGATAGCCCACATCCAGGAAGTTTTCCTATGTGCATCACTACCCTATATGTAAAACAACGTCTGGGACGTTCGTTAAGGGATTGCTGATGGTAGCAAGATGGGCAACAGTCTAACTGTTGATCAGCAGTTAACTTACAATATATATCCCAACAACTGGATATTATGCGGCCTTGGGGAAAAGAGAGGCCATAGGTATTGATATGGAATAATCTCCAAGATGGAGATGTATTACTCTTTGTGTAAAAAGGAAAAAAAAAAAAAAACAAAACCAAGCTTAAAACTATATTTGCATATTCATGTATCAAGTATCCTAGAGGCATATACTAGAAACCGGTAAATGGGGTTGCTGGCGGGGGTTGGGGGTTAGATACCTAGGGTAGGAACGTCTTAAGTTTTACTATTTACACATTTTTGCACTATTTATTTTTGTACTATGTGCATTACACCTATTTTTTAAAAATTAAACTTAATTTTCAAAATAGCAAATTTGGTTACATTATAAGATGGATTGTCATTGAATCAATTTTAATTATTATTATTATTTATTTATTTATTTATTTATTGAGACGGAGTTTTGCTCTTGTTGCCCAGGCTGGAGTGCAATGGTGCAATCTCGGGTCACTGCAACCTCTGCCTCCTGGGTTCAAGCAATTCTCCTGCCTCGGCCTCCCAAGTAGCTGGGATTACAGGCATGTGCCACCACGTCTGGCTAACTTTGTAGTTTTAGTAGAGACAGAGTTTCACCATGTTGGTCAGGCTGGTTTCAAACTCCTGACCGAAAGTGATCCACCCGCCCCGGCCTCCCAAGGTGCTCGGATTACAGGCGTGAATCTAAGTTATTAACCAATTTATGCTGGAGGTTGCACTTTTTTTTTTTAAATGAAAAATCAGACCTTGGTGACCTTGATCAGTAGGATATAAATAACTTCCATAAGCTTAGCGTTCCAATAACGGAACACTAGGCATAAATAGATAATAACACAGAAGAGGCTACTTTTTTTTTTGATACTTCACATTCTTACCCCAAAATTAATTTAGGGTACACGCTCTCACCCTAATATTGGGCAAAACCAAAATATTTCATGCAGTCTAAAAATAATCAATCTGTATTTAACTATGTTCATCATCATTCCTAGGTCGGCAATTAAACCACTATTAAAGCATAGTGGTATGGATGTACTGACATAAACCACTAAGTAGTAAATAGAACTTGCTAACAAATACCGCTATGCAGCAATTCACTGCATGCAATTTCATTCCTGAAATGTGGAAGCAGCTAGTGAACAAATTTACTACAGAGTACTTTTAAAATAATTTGCCTCTTAATCATCTTACCCTACTACTACTAGTCTTAATCCCAGAACTAGCCCCATATGCATTTAATTTATAAAGCAGCTCTTGGAGCAGTAAACATCTGAGTTTTGTTCTCATCCAGTTTTCAACAGAATGAAGGGTGAAACTACGGCAGGACATGCCTGTGCTTCACTGTCCTGAGCTGTAAATAAAGACACATCTTTAATTTATTGTCCATCAACTGTAAATATAACCTTCAAGAACTACTAGTTGCAATGAGTACAAATGATTTAAAGTAGCCAAATTTGGATATATTTTGTGCAAAAATTCTCCAATTACTCTTACCCAGTTGTAATAGAACCCAAAGGGGCAAGACAACAGGGCTGCTAATATGATCACTGCTCTTGTCTTATCTCATATACTCTTCCTAAACACTGGTGCTTTTGGTTTCACTATTTGTATTATTACATCACTAAAATATTTTAAATTGTTTGATACCTGAGTGTACATTTATGTTCTAGGGCAAAACAGTACCTCAGAGGAACACATATTCCAATTTGATAAGTAGTCAATATAAAGAAATTTATTCTTTAGAGAAATCTTTTCAAAGACAGCTCTCCAAGTATTAAGAACACGTGCACTTCCACCACGCAGCCTGTCAGCACAGTTAATATGCTGGTGTCACACTTGCCTCAGTAGCAGTAAAGGTCTACAGAGAAAGAGCACATCCGCTTCAACCCCACTGTGACAATTCTCCACAATTCCAGTTATCACTATTTATAGATAAAGCTCTGAGACACAGAAAGACTTCTTCACCCTTTAATTTAAAGAGATGGGATCTCGCTCTGTTGCCTAGGCTGGACTGCAGTGGTGCTATCACAGCTCACTGCAACCTCAAACTCCTAGGCTCAAGTGATCCTTCCACCTCCCACAGTGTTGATATTAAAGGCATGAGCCACCATGCCCAGCCCTCATTAGCTTCCTTAAGGTTACTGGGTTAGCAACAAAAGCCAAGATTCAAATCCAGGCAAGTGTGACTCCAGAGCCCACACTCCAAACAGTTATGAAACTGGTTCCCTGAATTGCCTGATACAAAACGTGTTTCCAGAGTAACATTATATGAAAGTGATTTATCAATTTACATTCTCATCACCAGTTTTCAGGAGCTTAAAGAAGATTCTAAATAAGGATACAAAAGCAAACTGAAGTCTTGATAGTGTCAGAGTCCCACAATAAACTGAACAGCTGTATTTCTTTGCCCAGGATACTCTAAGTTACACTGTTGCCCAACGTAATTATTATTAGCACCCCCAGCCCACAACTCTAAAAGTGTCTTGGTTTAGGCAATAAATTATATAGTCAGCTTAACTATAAAAGAAAGATATGAAACCCAACAACACAACACTCAAGCGGCTCTTCCCTTCCCAACTAATGTCTAATGAGCCTTGTCATCTGTGCCATGCCCCGCCCCCCCAACAGAGACTTACACTGCTCCCCTGGTCCATATAAGCCCCAACTCCTGTTCTTCTGTCAAGAGGACAGGTATCAGGGAGTGAAAGTCTAGGATGGCTCTGTTCTAATGAAAGCATCAAGAATCTGACTGCTAAAGCACATCACATCCACCGCCAGCCGGGAGTGTGTAGGGTGAGTGAAGGAGGCACATGCTATAGCTCTGTGTACAAGCTCAAAGAGCCAAACACATTTATTTTCTTCCAAGCTTCCAAAATGGAAACCTCAGGGTTCCTCCAATGCTAACATCACTCAATATAGCTATCTTCTTGCTTCGCTAAGGCGTCACACTTTCCTTCTATGTTCACTTCAAAACGCAAAGCAGAGGGAATTCATTCCAAACCCACAGGACAGGTCATACTATTCTGGGTCTACTCCAATTTCCCCAGATTCCAGGAAAAAAGCCCCCATTTAACACGGCAGACCAGATCACACTACACTCACCCTTCTGCTACTCTTATCCTTTAAGTTGCAAGGGTGGACCAGGCATGGTGGCTCCCGCCTGTCATCCTAGCACTTTCGTAGGCCAAGGCAGGCGAATCACCTGAGGTCAGGAGTTTGAGACCAGCCAGGCCAACATGGCGAAACCCCGTCTCTACTAAAAATATAAAAATTAGCCGGGTGTGGTGGCGTGCCTGTAATCCCAGCTACTTGGGAGGCTGAGGCAGGAGAATTGCTTTAACTCAGGAGGCACAGGTTGTAGTGGGATAGCGCCACTGCCTTCCAGCCTTGGTGACAGAGCAAGGCTCCGTCTCAAAAAAAAAAAAAAAAAAAAAAAAAAAGTTGCAAGGGCAGGAGTTAGGAGCTGAAATCCCAGCTTCTTTACATTCCTTACCCTCCAGTGAAGAAGGGTAAATTCAGTCTAATAGAATGGTTTCTAGTAAAAGCAGGCCTGGATGTCATGGTAATGGGGCAGCTAAGCTGTCAAAAGGGCTTTTCTTTGTTCCATGTACTCCTTTCCCCCTTGCTTCCAGTCAATTCCCCTGGTGATCCAATTCCACACATCCCTGCTACATTAAACAACATGTGAATATCCTTTCTGGGGGGATTATTTGACTTTTGGCCATTACCTACTGTCTATCAAATAAATTGAAATTCCCTAACCTAGTAATCACTCTCAAATCCACCCACCCAGAGACTCTACTACGTAAACTAAACCCAACACTCAAACCAGAGCCTAGACTCTAATCAAACTGGTATTTTATGGCCCAGGTCCTCATAAGATTAAATCAGCTAATTTCTACCCTATGCCCCTCTTATGCCTTTCCTCTAGAAAAGATGTACTTTTGCCCTAATGTAGGAGAACACATATCACAAAGAGAAAGAAAGCAACTCATATGACTCTCTAATATAAAGTTTAGAAAACAGAAAACCACTAACCTGTAATAAGTATTAACCCTTACAATGTTAGTATATTTAAAGTAATTTTAAAGCAGAAAAACAAGTTATTAAAAGAAAACTGCCAGAAATGTCTTAGAAAAGACCAAGTACACAGCATATTAACATTTAGTTATGTACGCTCCTCGACTTATGATGGGGTTACATCCCAATAAACCTACTATAAACCAAAAATATCATGAGTTGAAAATGTATCAAATACCTCAACAGACCCATCATAAAGATGAGAAATTGTTAAGTTGAGCCACTGCAAGCCAAACCATTGGGAGTCAGGGCTGTCTGCACACAACACGAGGGGTTTTCTTGGCATAGCTGGTACTTTCAAAAATCAGCGCTAGGACCAGGACTGTCAGATATGCTGTATAAGATTCTGAGATTCCAGAGGTCACTTACTTGCCCAGCTGTGTCTACAAGTTGAAGATGATATTCTTGTCCATTTACTGTGATCAACTTTGTAAAAGCTACAGGGAAAAAGGGAATTAAACATTAGTTTTTAAAAATTAACTCTAAACCACTTAAAGTTTGAACAATGACAACCAATTAAGCACAGAGTCCCTAGCAGTGTCAGAGAAAGGCCCCATGAAACAAAAAAGAACAACTCCCTGACTTGTACAGATTCTCCCCTGCTTCCATTATTCAGCTAGGAAACACGGTGGCTGGCTAAAATCAAGCTTGGTAAACCTTGATTCTTTTTCAAAGAGACAAAGTACGCAACGATTCAATCCTATAATAGTAATTTCAATGCTCTGGGGCAAATCCTTCCTCTTGTGAAAAAGTGAAATATACTGCATAAAGTCTGAGCTCTAGAATAAACCAAAACCACAGAAATTTTCCATTAATTTATAGGAAGTCTGGCATCAGAGCACAAAGAGCTAATATTAGTTGAAGTGCTAAGAACTTTTAGTACATAAAAAAAGTAACAGTTTTACTGACGGATAAAACAGCAATGAAACAGATGTTCTATGTTGAAGCCATCCTTCCCACTTAAGCTTAAAGATCCAAGCAATTTGTCACAACTTCTTTTCCCTGACAAGGGAGGAAAGAAAATCAGACTTGAATAACTTCCGGAAAAGTCAATTCAGAATTTGAGGGAGACCGACTTCAAGCAAATATAGACAAAAGAGGAAAGAACTACTAACAGAAACAATGTAAAAATAACCACCTGGAACCCTGACAAGGAAGTGGAACAGATTTCTCTTGCATACCCGCCCCAGCTGTCCTGACTCACGATGAGTCCTCCAATCTCCTGACTGGCCATCCTATATGACCAGAGCCAGGCTGCAGAATCTATCCCTCATACAACTGAGAGAGGTCCCACTTTGCCCACAGCAGAAAGGCAAAGCTGACACAGACAAATGGAAATTACTTGAGAAAACTCTAAGTAATAAAGAGGATTGACTGGAGATCTTATCTGAATTATATGAGTTCCACAGGGAAAGAAAAGATGGCCGAAAGACAAGCAATCACACAGAGAATCATATTAGCGTCACACTTTTCTAATACAAGCAGGGGTGCCAAAAGTCAGGTGAGTAAAGATTACAGACCACATGATGAAATCAATGGCCACACTATATTATGCTTATACTTTTTCTGGAAGTTATCACTTTTAGGAAACAGTTAAATCAGATGGAAACTGAATCGGAATATTTCAAGCTGAGGGGATACCCAATATAACCTATTTCATCAATTCTAAGAAAGAACTCAGATTTGTTTTTACACCGTATCCTCTCTGCTTGGGATGCATCCTGCACCCCTGGAGCTTTCAGTCCTTGTCAGCCAGAGTGCAGTCACTATAGAGCTGTGTGAAAACCTTTAGTCAGATAAATTGAAGTGTATTTCAGATTTGATGAGAAGTATGTAAGAAACATTGGTGAGCAATAAAACCAGTGACTTTCAATTAGAACTAAGTAACTGTGGTTATCAAGTATAATTATGATGACAAGGTTACTGAAAGGAAACATCATTCATTCATTCATTCATTCAAGAACAATTTCTTGAGTGTGTATTATCACCAGTAGCACTGTTGTGGGTGCTTGGGATGCTGTAGTCTCTGACACTCTGTGAGCTTAGATCCCAGGGAAGGAAAGAAGATACAGACACACATGTACCCTCCCACCCTGTCGGGTATCTTCCCTGGGAGTGGAACATCCAGGCAGAGGTTAAACAGCAAGTGAAAAAAGCAAAAAAGTCAATGCAACTAAAGATGAGGGAGAATGGTAGGCAGCTAACTAGGATGGACAGGAGGCAGAAGGTCCTACAGAACTTGGGATTTTTACTCTGAATGTGAGGAGAAACCAAGGAAAGATCACTCTGGCTACACTGTATATAACAAAAATGGTCCCAGAGATATTAGGCAGGAGCCCATGATATAGTGACCAGTGTCATGACTGTATAGACTATCACAATCTATAGGTGACACTGGCCTGGATTAGAGATGCAGATATTCTGGAAGTATTTCAGAGGCAGAACCAAAAGGATTTTCTAATTGACTGGAGGTGGGATGTAAGAAAATGAAGAATCAGGATGACTTTTTTAAGATGCCACTTACAGATACAGGAAAGACTAGGGGAAAAATACTAGGGATGGGAGAGGAAGGGAATTGAGAGTTGGGTTTTAGGGATGGTTTGGGATGCTTATTAAATACCAAGGGGAAATGCAGGCAGTTAAATAAAAAAGCCCAGGATGTAGTGGCTTATGCCTGTAATCCCACTTTGGGAGGCCCAGGCAGGAGGACTACTTCAGGCCTAGAGTTCAAGACCACCCTAGGCAACATAGTGAGACCCAATCTCCACAAAAAAGGAAAAACTGCTCCAGCGTGGTGGTTCACGCCTGTAGTCTTAGCTACCTGCAAGGCTGAGGCAAGATCATTTTAAGTCCAGGAATTCAATGTTACCATAGCTATAATCATGCCACTGCACTCCTGCCTGAAGGACAGAGTGAAAGACCTTGTCATGTAAAATAAAATAAATTATAAAATAAAACTCAGAGCTGGGGGGAGAGGTTGGGGTTGAGAATACACACTGGTGAGTCAATAGCAAATTAAAGAGAGGGGAAGATCACTTGAGAGCAAGTGCAGAGGAAAGGCCTGAATCAGGGCACCCCGTGTTGCCAAGTCAAAAAAATGCAGAAGATTCGGCCAAGAAGACTGTGAAAGTACTGGCTCACCAGTGAGGTAAGACAAAAAGGGTAGGAGATGTCATTGTATATAGTGTATAAAAGAAAAAACAACTAATAAACATTGGCATCTATCTTTGCATGTAAAAAGAATGTAACTTGTCCTACTTGTAGCAGTAAAATGAAAAAGAAGACCTTCCATCTTGCTGTCATAGGAAAACTGCCAGTTTTTGTTACTATAGAAAAAAGGGAGGTATAATAAGAGATAGGATAGACTAGGAAATAATTCTACTCTCTCTCATTTTAACCTCATGTCAAAATGGAAAGCTGGCTTTCTTCTGACATCACTTTCCTTGAGCCCCCTTCTCTCTGCCTCTTTGAATTACCAGAGAATCCCTTTCCAACCTAAACCCCTGAAATTCTCCTAAGTAGACTAATAGCTATTTAGTAGTAAATGCTACTAACCAAGGTCATAGAGGTTTCTAAAATTTGGTGTTCACAAAGCAAGATTTGTGTTACTAAAGTGTGGTGAGGACTCTTCTTTCATACCCTACTGAGAAGTCCACACCCAGGACGCAGTGCCTTGAGAATTCTGCAACACCTAACTGCAATCTCCCAACTTCCTGAGAGGAAGGCAAGGCGCTTATCATTCACCAACAGTGCTACCTGGAGATGGCAGAAGTTGGAAATTGCTGCTATGCTTGCTTTTTAATTATAAACTACCACTAGCTTAATTTAATCCTATCAATTTAGTTTGTATTGAGTTGTTAGATTAACACTGCAGTAGATAATGAAGTATATTTGCATAAGTAGTACTTCTGCTTTAAAATTTCCCCAAACTAGAAAATATGTGGTTTTACTGATACTGTTCTCCTACACCCCTACTGTTAAAGATGACACAGTCCCAGAATTTTTGCTCTCACCATGACACTTCACTGAAATGTGTCACCTCTGAGTGCTTGCTATAACAGCTTGTTCTAATATTATAAAGCGTAAAATAACTACTAAATTATTTCCAGATCTACAGTTTTTTAAAATCATAAAACCACCCACTTATTTATCTTGCTGGCAACAAGTTCATGACAACCTTTTCTTTTCTTTCCAATTCATTGTTATCACTGAACAATGAATGTTTTTCTACCAAATAGTGGAAGAAATGGTGGACTAAGGGCTCCTGCCCTGTGTTAGGTTATCAAAAGTGTAGTAAGTGGAATATAATGTCTGAATATGCCTCACGAACTTTTAATGGATACATATTCATATTTATTTCTGCTCTTGCCTACAGACTTTAACAAGTACTCTGAATTCATTTTTGAGGTGAAGAAAAGTCTTCATTATTGAACTGTAAGATAAGAAAAATTTAAAATATGACCAAAGATGATGCTGATAGCCTCAAAAAAGTAGGGTCATATTACTCTGTTTCTGAGATAACATCAAGTTACATAAGTTGGACTTTCTTCTGATCCATTACTAAGATAATGTATGTATGTACAGCTCCATGATACACAACTCCATGACTTTCCTTCCAACTCAATTTCTATTTTTGAGACCACATCTTGCACTGCTACCCAGGCTGGAGTGCAGTGGCGTGATTACAGATCACTGCAGCCTCAAACTCCTGGGTTCAAGTGATCCACCTGTCTCAGCTGAGACTACAGGCACACTCCATCATGCCCAGCTAATTCCAGTTCAGTATGAAATGGTATGAGGATACATATACAATTATCCACTTTTAGAGGCAGAGCTTACGAAGAAAACAATCTTCTATTGTTCTATTAATACAATTCCAAAATGAACCTTATTATTTCAAGGATCTAAAATCCTAAATTGCTATGTATAGCAAATATTAAAGTCTGAGATGATGATTTCCTTATGTTCTTATTCCAGTGGACAGAAAACCGAGCTTGTTCATCTAGCACTCACATTAATCTGCTCTTCACACTTGCTTACTATGATATAATGACTAGCTAGACAAATCATAGGATGTAATCAGGACTCCTCCCTGCGGATACCCAGAGGTTACTTTCATATATAACACCTTGAAAGGTTACTTTCAAAAATATTCCCAGAGTTAGTCTATCAACCAATAGGTTTCCTTCTCTGCTACCAGTACACTGACACACAAAGGACAGCCAAATATTTTAAGTAAGGGGTGAGGAAACTTTTTCTGTAAAGGGCCAGATAGTACTAGTAAATATTTTAGGCTTTGTAGGCCACCTGGTCCCTGCTGTAACTATTCAACAACTCTGCCATTGTACACAATGTAAAGGACAACATGTAAAGGAACAAGCATGGCTGTGTATCAATAAAACTTTACAGACGTTAACATTGGAATTTCATATCATTTTCACATCAGACATTATTCTTCTTTAGACTTTTATATATTATGCTTAAATGTAAAAACCTTTCTTAGCTCTTGGTCCATACAAAGACAGACAATGGGCAATGGGCCTTTCTGGCCTGCAGGTGGTTGTCTTCCAAGCTCCTTACTTTAAGCCAAAGCATTCAAGTGATTCTCTTCTCTTGCAAACCTCTGGCAGGTGAAATCTACCTCATGCATAATATGCCAACCAGGTGTTGATGAATCCCCATGTTTAAATCTACATGTTCCTGGTGACAAATCCTAGGTAAGTCCTGGTCTCAAGAATCTGAGAAAACTAGTTCCAGGGACCACCTGTGGTTCTAAGCCTGAAAAGACCAGCTTCCCTGTTTCAGATTCTCCTTAGCGATCCCTAGAATCAAGATCTGTCTCAAAGCTGGGCACAGTGTCATATGCCTGTAGTTCCAGCTACTTGGGAGGCTGAGGTAACAGGATCATTTGAGTCCAGGATATTGAGCTCAGCCTGGGTAACACTGTGAGACCCATGTCTCTTTTAAAAAAAAAAAAAAAAAAATTGTCTCATGGTCCTAGAATCTATCAGGAATATGCTGAAACCACGGATTAAAATTGAACAAAGTAAAGGTCATAGCTGGTTCTCTCTTCCCTACTTTTTTCTGCACATGGCCTAAAATGTCAACAGGCTTTTTGAGCCAACTTCTTTTTAATGCTGCAACTGCTCTAACCAATCCCAGAATAGTTCATTTCTCTTTCAAATCTTTAGGGCTGGAAAGAAGGATATAGAGAAATGGGGGCGGGAGTATGGCTTCTGTAAGAATAAGGAACAGCGATCTGGAGTGTTTTTCATTCTTTCAAGCTTGGAATCCCTGGAAACTGCAATGGCTGGGAGGAAGGGGGTGTGGGGGAAAAGACTGTGTTCTCCACTCCTGTTTTTGAGCAGATTCTGGAATACGAAGATTCCAGTAATGGGCCAGATTCCTACTGACTTGATTTAACAATTTCTAGATGGCAAGGCATGCAGACATGGAAGGAAAAAATCTTTCAGGGTAAAGTAGGTAAATCTTTTGCAAGTTTTCTTTGACCCCAATCGGGAGACATACAGAATTTACCTTCTGCACTCAAAGCCTCCATGAATACACAATGGCTATTTTACACAAAAGAAGGCTTCTCAGTTTTTAAGTACTTGAAAACAATACTTACTGTTTTCTATGGTTGGATCGTAGGAGTCCACAAATTGGCCTTCAACAAATTGAATCGTCAATGAGGATTTCCCTATAAAGAAGAACAAGAGCTTAGTGTGTGTTGGCATATAAAGGTAAAAATTTTTAATTTTGCTGTTTCATTAAAAAACCACTAATAGATGAAGAAGCTGAAGGTATTAGGGTCAAAAAACATTCCTTTAATTAGCATTTGGGCAATTTCAAAAAATGAAATAAATTTCATTAATTTGCTTTATATGAGGATATTATGCAATTAAGCTATTACCAAGTAAACTTGTCTGTGACATTAACAAATATTACTGACCAACAAGCACATCAGATATTCTGTTAAAGGTAAACTAAAAGGTTTAAAGTAAGCTAATTTCCTCTAGTATCCTTGGAATCCTGCTATTTAATGTTAATATGAAAATTAAAACGATTAGTTTCGTTGTATTCTTTCATATATGACCATTAGAAGTGTTACCAAGTACAGCTTTTAAAAAGGGTAATACGGCCAGGTGCCATGGCTCATGCCTGTAATCCCAGTACTTTGGGAGGCTGAGGCAGTTGGATCACCTGAGGTCAGGAGTTTGAGACCAGCCTGGCCAACATGGTGAAACCCCGTCTCTACTAAGAATAACAAAAATTAGCTGAGTGTGGTGGTGGGTGCCTGTAATCCCAGCTACTTGGAAGGCTGAGATAAGAGAATCGCTTGAACCCAGAAGGCAGAGGCTGCAGTGGGCCAAGATCACACCACTGCACTCTAGCCTGGGCAACAGAGCAAGACCCCGTCTCAAAAAAAAATAATAATAAGAGTAATCTGAAAATATGTAACATAAGTCTTTATCTTAAAAACTCCTTTGAAGGGCTGGGCGCGGTGGCTCAAGCCTGTAATCCCAGCACTTTGGGAGGCCGAGACGGGCAGATCACGAGGTCAGGAGATCGAGACCATCCTGGCTAACACGGTGAAACCCCGTCTCTACTAAAAATACAAAAAACTAGCCGGGCGAGGTGGCAGGCGCCTGTAGTCCCAGCTACTCGGGAGGCTGAGGCAGGAGAATGGCGTGAACCCGGGAGGCGGAGCTTGAGTGAGCTGAGATCCGGCCACTGCACTCCAGCCTGGGCGACAGAGCGAGACTCCGTCTCAAAAAAAAAAACAAAAAAAAAAAACAAAACTCCTTTGAAGCTAGAAATCCTATCTCATTCAGTATGAAAGGCCTAGCAGTATCTAGACAATTAAGAAATGTATGGATTTCACAAAATCGCCAATAATTGAACTTGTATGTTAATAATCAACAACTAGAGCTTCTCACTCTTCTGTTACCTAAAATGTCTACTGGAGGACTTCAGAACAGGGTATGTGCCCTGTGAAGAAACCGCATGAGAGGCATAGTTCAGATGACTTTATCACCAGGAATGAGGAAGTGGTCCCTCCCCAATTTCACCTCCAAACCCTTCCTTCTCTCTCACATCCTCGGAACATTATTACACACATGCTGTATATGCCTGGTGTCCTTAACTCCACCAGAACAGGACGTGCAGTGAGAGTGAAGGAGAGGCACGGTAACACCCATCTTACACTTTTGGGTTTAATTTCCGCTTGTTTCTCCTCCAAACTATGGATAGGTATAGTTGCACAACGTTTTCACACCAAAGGCATTCCTCAAAATTTAAATTGTTAAAAAGTTGGCTTAACAGTAGTGGTTGCTGGCCGGGTGTGGTGGCTCATGCCTGTAATTCCAGTACTTTGGGAGGCTGAGGTGGGTGGATCACCTGAGGTCAGGAGTTCGAGACCAGCCTGGCCAACATGGTTGGCCCTGTCTCTACTAAAAATACAAAAAAAGTTAGCCAAACATGGGGATGGGCACCCGCAATCCCAGCTACTCAGGAGGCTGAGGCAGGAAGACAGCTTGAACCAGGAGGCGGGCGTTGTAGTGAGCCGAGATGGCGCCACTGCACTCCAGTCTGGGCACCAGTGAGACTGTCTTATTAAAATAAAAAAAGTAGGGGTTGCTGGGAAGGAAAGGCCACAAGTTGGCAGACCTATTTACTCCTTATCAGCGGCCCAATATACAGTTTGAAATGTCTCTAGAATTACTAAAACCTGAAACTATTCTCTACAAAGCAACTTACATGAGCATTTGAAAATTAAATGCTACTTCTCTGCTTCCAATCCTCATTGCAATTAGAATCAATTCCCAACTTCTAACCATGGCCCACAAATACCAGGCCATCCCTGCTCTGGCTACCACTCTGACCTTTTCTGCCAACAGCCCCCAACAACCCGTCCTGAGGCTCCAGTCACATCCCTTCTGCTCCTGGAGTTCCTGCCTGCCTTGGCCCCTTTATTCTAGCAACGCCCATCCCCCCATCTCTGAATATATGACTCATCTTTGTCATTCTGATCTGAGCTCAAATGTTAGTTCCACAGAGAAACCTTCAAGACCACCCTAAGGTAGTACCCATGCCTTAAAAGTCATTCTCATAGCTACTGCTTTATTAAGTTATTTGAAATTATCTTCATTGAGTGAACACTCTACTGAAGCCAGCACAGGGCCAGCTGACACACTGTAAACATTGAGATTTCTGAACAAATGAATGAAATTAAAGCGTAGACCTCCAAATGTCACTCTTAGCCATTCAGATACTACAAAAGATCTCAATTTTATACAAATGAAGTAGAAAACACAGTTCATCAGAAATTAAGAAACAATTCAACTAGTATTTATTGGTACCCAATCACAGGCCTGCCTGTGATATAGGAATACAATAGTTCAAGAATTCCACAAATTTAAATTGAATTGTGTTGAAAATAAACCATGTTATATATGCTAGCCTGTAAAGGAGAATTTAACTCAAAATATAGCAGAACTACTTCAGGTAATAAAAACAGCAAGGGGAAAACTCCTCTCTTACGTTATTGAAACTGAAAAATTAGGAGTAAAAAAATTGTTATTTACACTGAATGCTACTGCTTAAAGAAATGAAACTTAATTAGAAAGAAAGAAGACAAAAAACTTCTTAAGAGCTTTTGCAGGGTACTTCTAAGGACTCTGGTGGGCTTTTTATACCCTTATGTGGGTGGGATAAGGGTTTGTGGGGTTTTTGTTTTGCTTACAAATGGAAAGGAAAGAAAGCAGATCATTTTCTCCCTAAAGATATGGGCAAGAGTTACAAAGAAAAAAGGAAATAATAGAATTTAAAAGACTTTTGCAACATTTTGTGTAGTAGAACTGGACTAAAAACAGTGAAAGAGGAGCTAAGTATCATACATGGGATAAGCTCCCTAAGCACTGGGCAACCGGGAGCCCCTGGATCAGACAGTCCTCTGAACTGGCACTGGTCAAGTCTCAACAACCTGACTTGCGGGAGTGAAGGGATGGGGAGCAGAGTTTCAGGAGTTTCCTGTGAAATTTAGGAAGCCACATTTGAACAGAAAAGAAAGTTACACACATTAAGCAAGACAGCATGAGATCAAGTGCAAACATGTAGTGAGAGAAGAGCTCCTCATTTGTATCACAATGGGCATATACTATTTGACAGGCTAAATTAACATTTCGGTTAAAAACTAAGTCATCATTCTGGTAACAGACAATGTAGTCTAACCAAAATCACATCGCAGGTTGACAGCCAACTGTTGTTTTCACGAATAGTAAATTGGGATACCAGAATTTAAAACTTATTTCTCCAGGGTGAAAACTGGATTCTCAGACTGGCCCTGGGAGAAAGGTATTGTTCATTAGCAGAAGTGGCACTGAAGAAAAATGACGTTTCCCTTGGGTCTCTCCTCCCTGGGGCTCTCCCGCTAGGGTGAGGTCATTAATTATTTAAATAATCCAGAAGGGATAGGAAGGTTATGTTTGCTAACATGCTGTTTTCTGCCATTTCCATTGAAAGTGCTATTATTAGATAATTAGTGTTGAAATCTTGACAAGTCAGCATTAAATGCTAATGAATCTTCATAAATAAACCCCATCGCTCATTTTCAAGTGTTCTCAGTTCTAGTTATAATTTCTGGCTTTAAGGAGTGTCTTCTGGAGACGTAGTTCACATCTTTTGGTTAGGATTTTCATGTAGTCTGCTTGCAGCCATAAAAAGGCATTTGTGATCTCTACTGTGATCATCTTTAACCTTTTTCTCTCAATAACTTCATATATTTACTTTGGCTTTTGTCCTTAGCAAATTCAGGTCTGGAAACACTGTTCTTTGCTGAAGACAATCTCACACTCCAGATCAACTCTTTGGAAAAATGTTACATGAAAACTACGTAGGAGTGATCCCAAATAAATGGAAAAGTAGCCCATACTCAGACATGTGTTTATCCTCAAACACAAACCACTCATGTAATGACATAAATTACTACAAATGCTTTAAAAGGCAGTATCTCAATTCCCACAATTAACTGTCAAATATTCTTCCTCCAAACCAAAACCCACCTTAATTTTTAAAAATAAAAATTATTTAAAAAAATTATTCTAAGCGTTTATCGGGGAATAGCATCATATTATTTTTTTTCCAATGATAAAATGGTACAGTGAATTTTTCACCTGGTATTTTCACTACAGAAGCTGTATATACTTTCAGGGGTGTTGACTCAACCTTATACCTCGTGATTATTGCAAAACAGGCACTGTTTACAGAATTATTTTAAGTTTTCAGATTAATATTGACTTTGTTATCATGATTATTCTCCTAAAAACTAACTTTTTAGCCAGGTGTGGGGGCTCATGCCTGTAATCCCAACACTTTGGGAGGCCGAGGCGGGTGGAATGTTTGACCCCAAGAGTTTGAGACCAGTCTGAACAACATGGTAAAACCGTATCTCTACAAAAAAATATAAAAATTAGCTGAGTGTGGTGAAGTCTCAGTTACTCAAGAAAGTGATGTAGGAGGATCGCTTGAGTCCAAGGGTTGAGGCTGTGTGCGTGAGGGTACCACTGCCCTCCAGCCACGGTCTGTCCCCCTCCCACCGACTCCCTACAAGCCCAGCATTTTCCCAAACAGTTTATACATTGCTTGTTCATTGGGATATGATGGGGAAGACCAGATTTTCAATCTATTAACTAGTCTATCAAGGCATTCTGCAGAAAGGGGAGTCCATTAGAACCAATGTAATGTATCTAGGACACAACCCATTCCAGGGCTGCTTTCATCACCTCAAATTCATAACATAACTTTAAGGGGCTTTGATGACCATGGACACAAGCTAACAGCTTAGCCTGAAAGCCCATGGCCTTTGCACCAGTAATCCTCTCCATGCCACTTCAGCAACCCAGCTCCTGAGCATACCAAGAAGTGCCTGGTCACCACCCAGACTGCTGTTCCTCTGGCATCTGCCCTTCCTCCCACCTATCAATCAATACACAGGACCATGTATTCCCCAGTGGTCTCCCTTTCTGATTCTCATCATCTAATCCAAACCATCTCTACAAGCAATGTTTTCAAATCAGTGGTGTGGCCTAACTAGTCATGAAGTCAATACACTGTGCCATGACCCACACTATTTTTTTAAGAAATAGGAATGCCAGCATGGACTACAAACAAGAAAGGTGTTATGAACCTTCTATCTCAGTTATACACACATTTATTACTGGGTCACAGTGTAAAATGTGTTTCTTACTAAGGTGGCTGCAGACAAAAATGTTAGAAATATACTAAACTATGACCTTGAATCTCCAATCTCCACCAGGTTTCTTTCTTCCCTACACAGTATAAGCCCCAAGACAAATCGTCCACTGCGCTGTTCTAAGAAGTCTCCAATTTCCCTTCTATAGGGCCCTTTAACGAATCTGATTTTTTATTTTTTTGAGATGGAGTCTCACTCTGTCACCGAGGCTGGAGTGCAGTGGCGCAATCTTGGCTTACTGCAAGCTCCGCCTCCCAGGTTCACACCATTCCCCTGCCTCAGCCTCCCAAGTAGCTGAGACTACAGGCACCCGCCACCACACCCAGCTAATTTTTTTTTTTTTTTTGCATTTTTAGTAGAGACGGGGTTTCACCGTGTTAGCCAGGATGGTCTCGATCTCCTGGCCTCGTGATCTGCCCGCCTCAGCCTCCCAAAGTGCTGGGATTACAGGCATGAGCCACGACACCCGGCCACAAACCTCTATGATCTTAATCTAATCAATTGCCTTTGTAAGCCTGTTGAGCTCAGCTACAGAAAATTTCAAAACCATGTGGGTTGGTGACCCTTAGCAAGCTAAGGTCTATCCCTCCACATCCCATTGCTTTAGAATCCCGAGTGGCTTCTTCCTTGCCTCCAACAGTAGTAATTCTTTCTCAAAGTGTGGGCCCAGCAGCTTACTACTACATGGTAACCTGTAAGAAATTATTGAGCCCCACTCAAACCTACTGGATGGGCAACTCCAGAATGGAAGTATGAACAAGCCCCCTAGGTGATTCAGTTGTGCAGTTCTGATGTTTAGGAGCCACTGCCCTCATGCAACAAGTTCATCTATTATCACCTATCGTCTCCAGGGTGTTCCCTAATTCTCCAGCTCCTACCAGCAACTCAGTTCATAATCACTTAAAGGACACCTACTATGGGCCAGGCACTGAGGATATGCTATGACTTCTGAGCTATGAGGAAGGCACTCTCAATGTCCCAATTGCTGCTATCCTCTACTCACCCAGTGTCCTAGCCTTGGTGCATACGCATCAAACACAGTGACTGGAGCCCCTGAGCTGGGCACGTAGCCCTGTCTGCCTTACACAGTCTGACGTTTTCACTGGAGGAAGAGTAAGCCACCCTCCCCTTCCACAAAAGTTGTTCTATCCCCTTGTTCTCTAGATCCCACACTTCCTCCTCGTCTCCTCTGAACCTTCCTCCTTATAAACACATTTTTGGTTTACCTCATTCCATGTGGCTTGTTATAATGGTATCTCTGAAATATTTAAATAGATTTAAAAATCCAAGGGGGCATATTATTAGGCTCCCCTTTGCTCTCAGCGTTACAGGGAACTCTTGCTGGATGCTGCAGTCGTTGGGTGCCACACACTCGACCATGAAGATGAATGCACCTTACAGAAAACGATCTCAGCCACTTACAGCTCCATTTTACTCACCCTAAATTAAATGTGCCCATGGGGATACACCTGTGCGCCCTGTAGAACTCTAATTAAACACCCCTGACAAAAGGTGTGTAGGTCCTGGCTTGAGGAGCCTTCAAGGAAAAGGTCAGACAAATAGAGGTTAAAGTACTGGAGGCAATTAAGGAAGAGAAGCAGCTCTCCAACTTTAGGAGAAACATCAATGAAAGAAATCAAACATCAATGAAACCTGCAGAATAGAACTCAGTGAATACCACTGAATTGAATGGATACAGTAATTGTAATCTCAGCAGTTTTGGAGGCTGGGCTGAGGCTGGCAGATTGCTTGGGCCTAGGAATTCAAGACCAGCCTGGGCAACACAGTGAGACCCCCCGTCTCTATAAAAAAAAAAAATGAAAAAATTAGCAGGGCATGGTAGTGCACGCCTATGCTCCCAGGTACTTGGGAGGACCACCTGAGGCCTGGAGGTCGAGGCTGCGCTCCAGGCTGGGTGACAGAGTGAGACCCTCTCTTAAAAAGATACAATTGAAAAGCTACTGGCCAGAGGCAAGCGGCAAGCTGTGACTTCTGGATGTCTACCTCCCTATTGACTAAATGATGACATTCCCGCAGAACAGCTATTAGGTTTCTTCCCTCCAGCTTGGTTATACATTTACTTAAACCTCTACCTAGTTTCATCAGTTACAAACAGAATCCCTTTTGTAGAACAAGAAGATTAACTCTCCAATTGTCCCTTCTCTCAGTTCTACCTCCTAACAGCTGTATTTTTACAGTTCCAAGCATGGCAATATTCCATTCCATTCCATTCTGAATCCCAAGTTTTCAAAGTTCTGACTACAGATTAATTCATTCATTTACTCAAGTATCTATCTGTTAAACAGCTACTAAGTACAAGGCACAATTCTAAGCATGGGAACCCCTTCCTCAGTATATAAATTCTAATGGGGAGAAACATATTAAAAATAAACACAATAGGCCAGACACAGTGGCTCACGCCTATAATCCCAGCACTTTGGGAGGCCAAGGTGGGCGGATTGCCTGAGCTCAGGAGTTCGAGGCCAGCTGGCGAAACCTCGTCTCTACTAAAAATACAAAAAATTAGCTGGGCATAGTGGCACGAGCCTGTAATCCCAACTACTGGGGAGGCTGAGGCACAAGAATCACTTGAACCTGGGAGGTGGAGGTTGCAGTGAGCCGAGATTGTGCCACTGCACTCCAGCCTGGGCGACAAGAGTAAAAAGGGAGGGAGAGAGGGAAGGAAAGAAGGAAGGAAGAGAGGGAGAGAGGGAGGGAGGGAGGCGGGGGGAAAGAAAAGAAAGAAGACAGTGGGTAAAGGTTTAGGATTTAAACTCAAGATCGTGGTGTGAATCCTAACTGTGTCAAGACATTGAAGTTAAGCGCTCTGGGCTGCAAAATCTCTCTGCATCATAATTATTAAATGAAATCACAGATATAAAGCACAGTACCTGGTACCCATCACATACATATTCAGTAAACAGTTATTCAATTCTGTACCACAATCCCATAGTCAATCAAGCTTTTCCCAAATTATGATCAACACCTTGAATTCACATACACCAACTTAAGTCCTACTCCACGTGTAATTGTGGAAGAGTCCGTATAAAATACCTGATTGAAACCTAAAAGGAACCTGTAGTCTCAACAGGGAGAAAGGTACTACTAATTGTGAAAATCAAATATTACCCTCCTCCACCTTAGAAATGTCTTTTGTTTGGAGACAGGGTCTCCCCTCGGTTGCCCAGGCTGGAGTGCAGCAGTGCAATCAGAGCTCACTGCAGCCTCCAACTTCTGGGCTGAAGGTATCCTCTTGTCTTAGCCTCCCAAGTAGCTGGGAATACAGGGGTGTCCCTATCAGGCCCACTGAGTTTTTTTTTGTAGAGATAGGGTCTCACCATGCTGCCATGCTGGTCTTGAACACCTGGGCTCAAGCGGTCCACCCATTCTGTCCTCCCAAAGTGCTGAGATTATGGGTGCGAAACCACTGTGCCTGGCCTGAAAATGTCTTTAAAAAAACATGCTTAAGATTTTCTTTCAAAAGCCACTAGGGGTTTTCCAGTCAGAAGAGTGATATGAGAAGATGAAACACTAGGAAGATGAGAATGCGATTCTGAAAAATGGACTAGAAATAAAAACTGGACTTTTTTTTAGTCCACTTCAATATAGGTACTTATTACAAACCAACAAAAAAAAAAAAAAAGGGAAAAATTAATCTCTTAGAAAAAAATTAAAAAATCTTAAGAAGAAACAAAGTATGTATCTGATTTCAAGACTTACTAGGAGTCTAAAGTAATTAAGACAGTGTGGTACTGGCCTAAGGACAAACACAGATTAATGGAAGAAAATGCACACTCCCAAAATAGAGCCATACATATGTATGATCAATTGATTTTCAACAAAGAACGGTCTTTTCCAACAAATGGTGCTGAAACAACTGGATGTCAATATCAGAAAAAATAAAAGAGGCTGCGGCAGTAGCTCATGGCTGTAATCCCCACACTTTGGAGCCGAGGTGAGAAGACAGCTTGAGGTCAGGAGTTTGAGACAAGCCTGGGCAACACAGCAAGACCAGCCTCTACAAAAAAATTTTAAAATAAAAACAGAAGAGAGAGAAGCTTGGCTTGTATCCTATAAAAATGTATAGGATCCAAAATTGATCATATTGCTTGAGCCCAGGATTCAAGACCTGCCTGGGTAACACAGCGAAATCTCACCTCTACAGAAAATCAAAAAATGAGCCAGGTGTGGTGGTGTGCTCCTGTGGTACCAGCTACCAGGGAGGATGACGTGGAAGGATCATTTGAGCCTGCCAGGTTGAGGCTGCAGCAAGCTGTGATTGTGCCACTGCACTCCAGTCTGGGTGACGGAACAAGACCCTGTCTCCAAAATCAAAAAGATCATAGACCTAAATGTAAAAGCTATGAAACTTCTAGGAGAAGCATTGGAAAAAAATCTTTGCAAACTTGAGTTGGGTGAAGATTCTTAGGTATAAAATTCAAAGTACAATCCGTAAAAGAAAAAAATAACATCTTGGACTTGATCAAAATTAAAAACTCTACTAAGAGCCTTGTTAAGCGAATGAAAAGACAGGCCACAGACTGGGAGAAAATATGTGCAAAGGACCCACAAGTAGAGTATGCCTAACCCTCACGACTCAACAACAAGAAACAATCCAATGAAGAAACTGAGCAAAAGATATGAACACTTTAACAAAGAAAATATGCAAGTGGCAAAGCATATTAAAGATGCTTTTAACATCATTATCCATTAGGGAAATGTAAATTAAAAATTACAATGAGATCTACACACCTAATTAAAATGGCTAAAATAAAAAATACTGGCCATCCCAGTGCTTGCTAGGACGTGGATCAACCTATACGCTCACCCACTGCCTGTGGGAATGCAAAATAGTGCAATTTGGCAAGTTCAGCAGCTTCTGAAAAGCTTAACCTACACTTACCATATGACTCAGCAATCTCATTCCTAGGTATTTATGGAAGACAAACGAAAATTTATGGTCAATACAAAAACCTGTATTTGCATGTTTATACTGGCTTTACTAATAATTGCCCTGAAGTTGAAACAAACCAAATGTCCTAAATTATGTTAAACCCACCCCACAGCCTTGCACTCTGCCCCGGCGGAAGAAGTGATATCACGGGCACCATGTAAGCGCACTGCAACATATGCAGCTCCCTGGTGAGAGGGAGCCGGCGTCCTACCAGCTGCTGCTGCCCAGGACTGGGCCCTTAGGGAGAAGGAGATGAGAAGACGGTGGACGACCCCAGTGCTGTGGACAGGAAGGTGGAGATATGGAAGATCAAGAAGCTCATTAAGAGCTCAGAGGCGGGCTGGGCGTGGTGGCTCACGCCTGCAATCCCAGCACTTTCAGGGGCCGAGGCAGGCCTGCGGATCACCTGAGGTCAGCAGTTCAAGACCCATCTGGCCAATATGGTGAAACCCCGTCTCTACTAAAAATACAAAAATTAGCTGGGCGTGGTGGCACGCGCCTGTAGCCTCAGCTACTCTGGAGGCTGAGGCAGAAGAATCTCCTGAACCCGGGAGGCGGAGTGGCAGTGAGGCGAGATCATGCCACTGCACTCTAGCCTGGGCAACACAACCGTCTCAAAAAAAAAAAAAAAAAAAGAGCTTGGAGGCGGCCTGCAGCAATGGCACCAGCATGATATCATTGATCATTCCTCCCAAAGACCAGATTTCACCAGTGGCAACAATGTTAGCAGATGAGTTTGGAAATGCATCTAACATTAATTAATGGCAGGAGTAAACCACCATTGAGTCCTGGGAGCCATTACATCTATACAACAAAGGCTCAAACTGTATAACAAAGTACCTCCAGATGGTCTGGTTGTTTACTGTGGAACAACTGTAACGGAAGAAGGAAAGGAAAAAAAAGAAAGTCAACATTGACTTTGAATCTTTCAAACAAAATTAATACGTCATTGTATTTGTGTGACAACAAATTCCATGCTGGGGCTCTTACAGCACTACTTTCAGACTATAGCAAGTTTGGATTCGTTGTAATAGATGGAAGTGTGCACTTTTTGGCACACTCCAAGGAAACATTAAGAGAAGTCCTGCACAAATTCACTGTGGATCTCCCAGAGAAACACAGTAGAGGAGGATAGTTAGGCTTGCGTTTTGCCCGTTTAAAAATGGAAAAGCGACATAACTATGTTCAGAAAGTAGCGGAGACTGCTGTGCAGCTGTTTATTTCTGGGGACAAAGTGAATGTGGCTGGTCTAGTTTTAGCTGGATCCGCTGACTTTGAACTAAATCAATCTGGTGTGTTTGATCAGAGGTTACAATAGAAAGTTTTAAAATTAGTTGTTATATCCTACGGTGGTGAAAATGGATTCAACCAGGCTACTAAGTTATCTACTGAAGTCCTCTCCAAAGTGAAATTCATTCAAGAGAAGAAATCAATAGAACGATACTTTGATGAAATCACCCAGGACACGCCCAAGTACTGTTTTGGGGTTGAAGATACACTAAAGGCTTTGGAAATGGGAGCTGTAGAAATTCTAATGGTCCATGAAAATCTGGATATAATGACATTATGTTCTTCATTGCCAAGGCACAGAAGAGAAAATTCTCTAACTCCAGACCAAGAAAAGGATAAATCTCATTTCACAGACAAAGAGACTGGACAGGAACATGAACTTATCGAGAGCACGCCCCTGTTGGAATGGTTTGCTAACAACTATAAAAAATGTGGAGCGACATTGGAAATTGTCACAGATAAAACGCAAGAAGGGTCTTGGTTTGTGAAAGGATCTGGTGGAATTGGAGGTATCCCGCGGTACGGAGTAGACTTCCAGGGAATGGAATACCAAGGAGGAGACAATGAATTTTTTGACCTTGATGATTACTAGGTAGTTGACATAGGTCCGGCAAAATGTGCCTCACCCTCCAGCATCCAACCCAAGGAACATACCCATGGTGGAATCCAAACAGATCCCTGCCTTATAACTGGAACATTTCCAGAACTTTATCCATGAGCACTGGTTATTGAAAAGACAACCGACACAAAACCAGACCCAATGCTACACTTTGGTTTGTCGTGGTGTCAGCGCAGCAGCCTACAACTAAGTTCCTAAATGCCACTTTGGACTAATTTAAAAAAGAATCCCAGATTTTACTTTTACTTGATGGTGAAATTGGTTGCTCTTGTACTTTATGAAAAAAAAAAAAATTTTTAACCTTCATATATAGAAGTAAAAATACTTTAACTGCTGTAAACCTTCAAAAGTTATATGAAGTGAGATCATACTGGCTTATTTTGATTGCAGAAAAATTAAATTGCTGCATTTTGCAGTGACCCATTTAAATGGCATTCCCACCTTAGACTGCATAAGAAATATATGTGGTGAAATGCTGGAATCATTTCTCTCTTGGCCTATTTAATGTTGAAAGGATGAGCTAATAGGAGGCAATTTCAACTTCACTCCCTCACGCTACCCTGTCTTCCTCCAGACTGGCAGTTTCAAGGATGCAAACTGCATTGCAAAATCAAACTGACTCATGAAGCATTAGGGCCAGTGCACTGTTTACTTCCATCTGTTTGCTGACACATTTGTGCCCGGCGCTTGGGAGTCCTTTGTATCAACGTTCTGACAAGAGTCCCTATAACCTTAACGTACTTGAAACCAGTTTGGGTTGGATATGTTGGGGCTTCTGTGCTATCGCTGGGATTGGGGGAAATAAAACATGCAATTTAAGTGGGGGGAAAAAATTCACCCAAAGGGATACAGGCATCCCTTGGTATACAAGGGGCACTGGTTCCAGGATGCTCGAGTATACCAAAATCCAAGTGCGATGAAGCCCTGCTTTTCACCCTGCAGAACCTGCATATGTGAAAAGTCAGCCCTCCATACATGTGGGCTTTGCATCCATGGAATACTGTATTTTCCATCTGCATTTGGTTGAGGAAAAAAAACCCTGCCTATAAGTAGACCTATGCAGTTCAAACTGTGTTGATTAAGGGTCAACTGTCCTACTAAGCAATACAAAGGAATTAAATAATGGTATGTGTACACATAAATAAATCTCAAATGTGTTGTGCTAAGTAGCCAGACGCAAAAAGCTGCATAATATATGGTTCCATTTATTGGGCATTCTGATAAAGACAAAACTATAGGACAGAAAACACAAAGGGCTAACTAGAAACAGGCACAGGACGCTTTCTGGATTGATGGATTGTTCTACAGCCTGACTGTGGATGTAGATGACTGCAGACTTGCCAAAACCTGTTGAATGCTACATGAAAAAGAAGAAATTTTCTCAAAGTTTTAAATTTTATTTTTCCTTTCTTTTTACAGGTGTGGGACCTCAAGTTTTTTTTTTTTTTCTTTTAATCTTCACCCTTACCTCATACATAAAAACTAACTAGAAATGGATCAGAGACCTAAACATAAAAGCTAAAACTAGAAAAATTCTAGAAGAAAACATGGAAACAAAAAACAAACAAACAAAAAAAACTTTATCTCAAGTCCAATAGAGCTTAAAGGTGAAAACAAAAAAAAACAACTTTATGATCTTCAGGTAGACAGATTCCTGACACGATACAAATAAACAAAAAACCAAAAAAACGATGAACCGAGTTTCATCAAACTTACAAACTTCTTCTGTTCTCTGAAACACAGGAACAACAAAAAAGTCACACTAGGAGAAAACATTATATATACATCTAAAAAAGGACTTTTATTCAGAATATATAATTCACTAAGAAGAACCTGATAATCTAGGCAAAAGACTTGAACAGACACTTCACAAACCAAGATATCCAAATTTCCAGTAGGTATATGAAAAGACGTTCAACATTCTTAGTGGGAAAATTCAAATAAAACCACAACCTACTATCTGAGAATGGCCAGAAAGTTAGAAAGGCCGCCAATACCAAGTATCAGGGAGGATGGGCAGAGCAACCAAAGCTCTCATCTGCTGCTAGTGGAAGCATAAAATGGTCAAAATGTTTTGGAAAAACAGTTTGGTAGTTTCTCCTGAAGTATACACTTAACACATATGTGACACAGCAATCCCACTCCTAGGTATTTACCAAAGAGAAATGACTGTGTGTCCACAAAGACATTTACTCAAAATGCTCATAATAGCTTTATTCTTAATAGTGAAATACTGGGATAGCCCAAATATCCACCAATAGGTGATCAGATAAACAAATTAAGGTATATCCACTCAACAGAACACTACTCTGCAATAAAAAGAAATTATACATGCAACACCATGGATGAATCTCAAAAACATTATGCTAACCGACATACAAAAATGAGTATATATTGTATGATTCAATTTATGTGAAATTTTAGGGTAAGAAACTAACCCAGAATGATTGAGAGCAGATCAGTGCTTCCCGGGGAGCCGGGGTAGGGTGTGAGGGACATGAGGGAACTTGTGGGGATGATGGAATGTTTCATATTTTGATAAAGGCGGAGGTTACATAGGTGCATAAATCTGTCAAAACTCATCCAACTCTACACTTAAAATGGGTATTTTACAATATGCAAATTACACCTCAATAAACTTGATTTAGGAAAAAAAGAGTTTTGTTTTTTTTTTTAAAAAGATAATGCATTTACTTTTTTTTTTTTTTTTTTTTTTGAGACAGGGTTTTGATCTGTTGCCCAGGCTGGAGTACAGTGGCAGGATCATAGCTCACTGTATTCAAAACTGCTGGTCTCAAATGATCCTCCAACCTTGGTCTCTCAAAGCACTGGGATTACAGGTGTGTGTCACCATGCCCAGCCCATTTACTACTTTTTACTAAACAGTATGAGATGGTAGTTATTAGCTATGTGACTTTGGGCAGTTTTCCTGAGTGCTTTTCCTTATCTGTAAATGGACGTAATAATAGCACCTATCCTATAAGGTGCTTTGTGAGGATTAAATGAAAATATCTAACAAACATCTGGCATGTAGTAAGTGCTCAGCAAATCTCATTATTATTAATATTAGTAATACTATTAGTAACTGCTCCTAGGCAGAAATAATCTGCTTAGGATTAAAAAAAGTATTTTCAGAATTATATCTAATAAATTAACCTGAAAGATGACATACAGTTTATTTCAACTAAAGCCTCAAAATAACACAAAAAATAACAAACACATACATATGCCCCTAAAGCAGAAAATTACTGTTTCACAGTTACCCACAGCTGTAGTACGAACCACCCCACAGCTGACTGACTGACACCACCCATTTCATGTGCTCATGGTTCTACAGTCAAAGCTGGGCTCACTTTTAGTTTACTCTTTGGGCTGCCTTTATCTGGTGGGCTGGTGGTGCTACACAGCTGGGAAGGCGGGGCATTCTCCCTTTCTTTGTGTCTCCTCCTAACATCCACTGCATGTCACTTGAGGCTCCCAAGAACACAAAAGCAGAAGCTGCCAACTTCTTAGGGCTTAAAGCATGGAACTGGCACATCACCATCTTTGCTGCATTCTGCAGGCTCAAGACAGTCCCAGGGCAAGCACAGGAATATCAGGAGAGTGCCTCGTTGGGGACTAACAATAGAACAGACACCAGAAAAGCAGACTTGGTTTGTAAAACGCAGAAAAAGACTGCAGACTCACCTGGGTTATAAATGGAATGAAACCTGAATCACCATTGTTAAAAGGCTGGAATAATAATGAACCGCATAAAGGTTTCTATGTGTTCCTTATATGACACACAATGCCAATCATATGCTTAACAATCGTATGCACCCACTCTAGTAAGAAATGTGTAGATCCCCCTATGTAGGATTGGTGGTTGTTGCTTTTTCGAGAGGGAGGGGTGATATGTGCTGTGTTGCGGCGTGTGTCTATGTATATTACACACACATATATATATATTAGTGTCACTAAGGAAGTGTTTTGAAAAAGTGTTTACGATTCTAGTGGGAATACCAATCCCCACATGAACGTCATATACAGTCGGATGACAGTGTGTGATGCAGAACATACACATCTTAATTATTGAACAGAACCTAAAAAGTGAGACACTGTTAGAGTTTACAGGACATTCTCACATGAATTATCTCGCTTGTTCCTGTGAGCTAAGCAGGGTTGACATCATGTTGTTTTTTCTCACACCTCTTCCCCAACTTTAAAAACAGATGCTGGGAGATTTTTAAAAAAGGAAAAAATTAAACTGCAATTATTATTATTATTATGACAAAGACAAGGCAGAAAAAGTAAAACTAGTTCATAAAATTACCCTTTCAAATACTTACAGGTAATCCTATTGCCAATTATAACGCTACCAGATATATACCACTGAGGAAAATAAGAAATATGTTTAATTATATAACATGAAGGACTAAGTTTCATAGATGAAGAATTTTATTAATAGGATTACTAAACTAAAGGAAAATAAAGTGCTAACCAGAAAGGCCATAAAACTGTTTCCCTGAAGACTTTAAAAATAGGATATTCATCTCTAAAGGATGGTTTAAAGATAAAGCTGAGGTGGAAGGCAGTAATAATAGCCCTGATAAACTGCAGGAAATTAAATGTTTAACAACAATGAAGAATGAGTTTTCCTAGAATTGTGGCCAATCTGGAGAGAAGATCCGGGACACAGGTGAGGGTGGGAAAGAGCTAGAGAAAAGCAAAGACAAAAATTCTCTAATTCTTAAGATATTAAAGAACATGAAATTTAAGAATGATCAAAACTAGTAATAACAGAGTATGAGGAAAATGAGATATGAAATAGAGTATACTCATCTGTCAGCCTGAATGGTTAAAACCATTCATGTTTTAGAAAGATAATTTCTTCAAAAGTTCTTAAAATCTGCACTGACCTCATTATCAACACCAATTCACTCCTCACAATATCTGGGCTGCCCAATATACATGGCAGCCAGTAGCCATACATGGACAGTAAGTACCTGAAATGTGCTCAGTTCTGATTGAGATGCCTCACAGTGTAAGTATGACAAAATATACAAATATCAACAATATCCATCACATGTTGAAGTAACATTTTGGACATACTGAGCTAAATTAAGTATATTAATTTCACCTATTTCTTTTTACTTAATATGGCTACTGGAAAAATTTAAAATTACATTGGTTTTTTTGTTTTTTTTTTTTTTTTTTTTTGAGACCTCAGCCTCCCACTTTTGTACAGACAGGGTTTCGCCGTGTTGCCCACGCTGTTCTGGAGCTCCTGAGCTCAAGAGATCTTCCCACCTCGGGTCCCAAAGTGCTGGGATTTTAGGCGTGAGCCACTGCACCAGGCCAGATTATGTTTCCATTGGACAATGCTGCTCTGTACCCTTGTTTAAGGGAAAAGGATCATATTATTTGTATAAATTTAGCTCCCTAAATTTGTGCTCCAGAAATACTTCCACAGAAGTCTAAAAAAAACGGAAGGTAGGCTCATTTTGTGTACAGCTCAATTTTTTAGGACACTGCTCATACAGAAACATGGTTAGAGTAAGAAAGCAATTTATTATTATAAAACATATTCACACATTTTTGTAGCACTGTTATGCAGAATGTAAAGATCTAGAGAAAGAGCCCAACTCCCCCTCCCCGCAAGCAGGAATGACAAACATCCTTGTAGTAAGACACTGCCTGCCTGAGTGGGCAGCGTGAGTGTGTGGGGCCAACTGGGTCCAGCAACCTCTTTTGTCTCTGGGGCAATAATCCTGCGGTGTGAGGGTATGCTTGGTCAAATCCTTGGGTGACACAAGGACCCAGGGGCAGCAAACCCTCAGAACCCTAGTTGTAGGCACAGCCACCTGTCTTCTGGACCATGGGAACTGTGCCCCGTGTGGGTGGTTGCTAGGGCCTCCGTGGCCAGAAAGCAAGGCAAGCGTGTGCATCTGGCAGGTGGGTAAATGAACCTAGTCCGCCCCTTAAACTTGCTCCTGTTCCATCATTTCTGATCTTACCCAATGGCAACATGACCTACTCAGGCACTCGCATGAGAAATCTGAAGGCTACTTCACAGCTCCCACATTGATCTTGTCCATTCTCCCTCTAAGGAAATCTCCGACGTGTGTCCTCTTCATCTCATCTACTCTGTGCCTTGGCTGGTCTTCCCATTTCTACTCTCTTACCACCCCCACCCACTTCACAGAACAGCAGGAGGGATGGAAGCCAGGATCAGCACACTTCAGACCAGGGGCCAAATTTGGCCTACAGCCTGTTTTGGTTTTGTACAGTCTATAAGCTAAAAATGGTTTTTTCATCTTTAAGTGGTTGGAAAAAGAAACAGTATTTCATGATACTGAAAATCAGATGAAGTTTAAGTGTTATATCCATAAATAAAGTTTTACTGGCACACAGCCACACCCACTCGTCGATGTATTGTCTGCAGCTGCTTCCGTCCTACAAAGGCATAGCTGCAACAGAGGCTACATGGCCTGCAAAGCTTGAGATATTTACTATCTGGCCTTTTACAGAACGAGTCTGCAAGCCCCTGGTATAGATTATCATCTTATTTGTTGCTTAAAACCCTTCAGTCACTTCCCAGTTTCTAGAGAAAAGTCTAAAACTTTTCACAGAGCAGACAAAGCTGTTCTTGATGGACAGTTGGCAAACACATGAATCTGGGCCTCTCTCACACCTCTCTTACTCACACCTCACCCTTCTCATTCACTCAGTAAGCCACACTGCCTTTCCTTTAAAGACAATTCTCCCACCACCCCCACCCCCACCTGATGCTCAAGTTAGCCCTGCCTTTCATTATTTCTCTCAAGCACTTATCCCAACTGTATTTAAATAACAATCGTGTCGTAGCTGGTTAAAGACTGCCTGCTCTGGAGCCACTGCTTGAGTTCAAACACTGGCTTTGTCACTTAACAACAGTTTGACATTGGGCATGTCACATAAACTTTTTGTACTTCAGTTTCCTTATCTGCAAAATAGGTGTAACAACTGTACCTACCCGAGTTTAAAGGCTACTAATACATGTGCATTAAGATTGTACCCCGTAACAGTAAATGCTTCAAAAGCACCAACAATTATTCTTCTCAGTAGCAGGAAAAGGTTCCTGTGGCTCCTCAACTAGATCGAAGCTTCTTGAGGGCAAGGATTATTAACTGTCCTAGCTTTTGTGACTGGTACTAAGTAGACCATTTATTCAAATGCTTAATGAACACCTAGTTGAGTAACACATAACACTCACAAACCGTCCTCTTCAACCAACAGATGCAGTGATTCAATCTTTGGGGGCCTGGCCCAACTGTTCTCTTTCAAACAAACGCCAAATGTGACTGAGATTTTAAAGCCAGCAAAATACAGGTGCAGCGGCTCATGCCTGTAATTCCAGAACTCTGGGAGGCGGAGGTGGGTGGATCACTTGAGTCCAGGACTTTGAGACCAGCCTAGGCAACAAGTGAGACCTTATCTCTACAAAAAAATAAAAAAATAGCCAGGGCATGGTGGCACACATCCATAGTCCCAGCTACTCGGGAGGCTGAGGCGAGAGGATCCTTGAGGCTGGAAGGTTGAAGCTGCAGTGAGCCGAGATTGCGCCAATGCACTGCAGCCTGGGTGACAGAGTGAGACTCCGTCTCAAAAAATAAAAAATAAAATAAAAATAAAGCTAGCAAAATAGCCAGACATACTTATATCTAAGACATAGGAGTCTTAGAAAAGCATTTCATCTCATAAAACTGTATTAACTGTAAAAGCCCACATTTGCATACCCATTTACAAATGATGTACTATGCCATCAGTCAGTTATTAACATTCAACTCTCAATTCTGCAAAGGGTGGGATTATGTATCTTGCTAAAACACCAACTTCACTTTCAAATGTCCATGAAGAGTCCTTCTGCAAACATGTAAGCACAACAAGAAGAGAAATGGGGAAGAGGAAGACTCAACTCTACTATAGGTAAGACACAAACCAAGTAAGCACGACACTTTGCAGTGAATTCTATCAGTATCTTTAAATTGCCCTGCTTTCTTAACTTGCCCATAAGAGCACAACGTAAAGGCTTTTCTAGCACTTCCTGTTCTAAACTAATACCAGTTTAGATTTAAAGCTCCAATCCTACAGGGAACTCCTTTTTTTGTAACCAGAAGCCTAACATATATTGAAGAAAATTAAAATACTAAAGTAGTATTCCAGGACTTTTAAAATGTTAGATTTCTTTCTTTTCTTTCTTTTTTTTTGAGACAGTCTTGCTCTGTCGCCCAGCCTGGAGTGCAATGGCGTGATCTCGACTCACTGTAACCTCCCGCTCCCGGGTTCAAGTGATTCTCCTGCCTCAGCCTCCATAGTAGCTCGGATTACACGCACCCGCCACCACACCCAGCTAATTTTTGTATTTTTAGTAGAGACTGGGTTTCACCATGTTGGCCAGGCTGGTCTCGAACTCCTGACCTCAGGTGATCCACTCGCCTCGGCCTCCCCAAGTGCTGAGATTACAGGTGAGAGCCACCGCGCCTGGCCAATTATATTTAAAAATCAATCAAGCAATTCACGTTAAAAGGACTCAGCAGTTTGCATTCTCACAGTTAGCAGTGTGAAGAAGACAGATCGTTGAGTACTCTCTCAATGTTAAGATTTCATTTGGTTCTTCATAATAAACTAGAACTAAGAATGAAGGTTCTTTCAAGTATGATCCCTAAAGATTTCACAATGCTCTCACTTGCACAATCATGTGCACGCTCAGTTCTGATTTATTCAAGTGACTAAGAACAATCCAGCCATTTGTAACAACTATTACAGTTGTTATTGTGAACTTGTTATTCTGAATCTTCACCCAAGAAAAGCATTGCGTGTTTCTGACTTCCACAATCACAGGGAGAGGTGGCAGTGTCTCATTCTGGGATAAAGTTGCTATTTTTACTTGTGTACTCCTCCCCCACTTCATCCTGATACTTGTATTTAAAAACTATATTATTAGTATATGGGTCTCTGGTATCCTGCCACTCTTTGCAATTTTCACTACTCTCTGGGAGCCTCACCATCACCAGGTCCAAACACAACTCATCCAAAAATGCACCACAATCAGAAACCAAACCAACAGGCACACAGATATCATAACTCTCCTGATGTTCTCTGGCCTCCCTCGTGCTTCCTTCCATTCTCAACCATGCCAAGTTCTTTCCTGCCTTGCCATCTTTGTCTCTCACAATGCTACAGGGCCTCTCCTAGGAGGCTCTTGTAAGACTGTGGGAACCACATCGCTGTGAACAGCGTCGAGGATGCAGTCACTCTCAATTCAATTTTGCACAGCAGTGAGCAAGATCCTAGCTTACAACAATTGAATGGTTCTCAAAGGGTGGTCTGTGGACTTCCAAGGGGTTTACCAAAATCTTTTCGGGGGCTCATGAGGTCAAAACGATTTTCATAGCAATATTAAGTTATCATTTGCCTTTTCTACAAAGTTCCCAGTTGTACTAAAGGTGCAAAAACAATGTTGGGGAAAACGGCTAGCTTGGCACCCCTTGGCATGAATCAAAAACAGTAGTTACAAACTGAGTGGTAAGTCACTGTATTCTTTACTGCCATATGTTCACAGTGGGAAAAGAGCTGTTTCCACTTAACGATGTCCTTAAAAAAGCAGTAAAATTATATTAAATGTTGACCCTTTGGTACATGTCTTTTGAATATTCTGCATGACAAAATGAGATGCACGCATAAAGCACCTCTGTTACATACTGAACTATGATGGTTGTTTCCAAAAAAAGCACTTGTGCAATCATTTGAGAAGTGATCTGAACTGGCCACTTTTATCATGGAATGCCTTTGTTACTTGCAAGAATGATGACAAATTATCATTATTGCAAATGTGAATAGCTGGCAGACATTTTCTTGAAAATGAAAGAAACAGAACAGTCAATTCAAGTAAAAACTAGTAGCATGTTGCCAAGAAAATTATTTGAACTCAAGGAGGAAATTAGAATGTTGGAAAACTTGCACTGCTCATAGTGAACAGTGTTCTAAAACTTAAGACTCTGCAGAGATTGGTGGTGATATTAACAAATGTGATTTTTAAACATGCTTGTATATTAAAATGTGTCAACATGTGGAAGATCTGTGTAACGATGAACAAATATTTTCCAAATGACCAATGATGCTACAAAACCAGGCATGGTAGAAGATCCATTCCAAGTATAAAACAGACCTGTGGAGTTGGGCAAATTCATCAATATGATTTCAGATTGCATAGTGTAACTATTCTTCCAAACTATCACTTATGAAGTTTTGGTATCAAAGAATATTCAGCTACCTGAAAAAGCTATTCAAGTACTCCTTACTTCATTAAAATAACGTTAAGGGAATGAATTCAAGAGCAGATATGATAATCCAGCTGTTAAGACATTAAAAGATACCTGCAAAACCGTGAAACACCCTATCAAAATTGCAGTTGCTTTTGTGGCAGAAACTGGCAATCTAGTTCTAAAATTCAATGTGAAAATGCAAGGAACTGAGAATAGCCAAAAACATCTTCAGAAATAATAAAGTTAGAGGACTCATATGACCCTATTTAAAAACCAGCTACAAAACTACAGTAATCAAGATCGTGTGGTACTGGCGTAAAGACAGACATACAGATCAATGGAATGAGTGAGTCCTTGTATTTATGGTCACTTCATTTTGGACAAGGGAATTCAATGAAGAAAGAACATTATTTTAACAAAAGAAGCTGGTGCAACTTGATATCCACATGCAAAAGAATAAAGTTCTGGCATCATATACAAATATTAACTACAAATAGATCACAGATCTAATGTTAAGAGTTAACAGAATAAAACATCTAAAAGAAAATGTAGTAGTAAATCTACATGACCTTGGATTAGGCAATGGCTTCTAAGATGTGACACCAAAAACATAAGTGACAGGAGAAAAATAGATATATCGGCCTTCAAATTAAAAACTTTTTGCTTCAAAGGACACCATTGAGAAGGTAAAAGGACAACCCACAGACAGAAGAAATTATTTGCAAAACCTATGATACTACTTCACACCCACTAGGATGGCTAAAATGAAAAAGACAGTAACAAGTGTTGATGAGAATGTGGAGAAAATTAAACCCTCATACACTGCTTATGGGAATATAAAATCGTACAGCTGTTTTGGAAAACAATTTGATAGTTCTCGAAAACATTTAGCACGGAGTTAACCATAACGACCCAGCAATTCCACTCCTAGGAATGTACCCAAGAGAAATGAAAAGATATGTCTACATAAAAGCTTGTATAGGAATGTTCAAAGCATTATTATTCCTAGTAGCCAGAAAGTAGAGCTCCAAGTGGTGGCTCACACCTGTAATCCCAACACTGGGAGACTGAGGCGAGAGGACTGCTTGAGGTCAAGAGTTCAAGACCAGCTTGGGCAACAGAGCAAGGTTCCCACCTCTACAAAAAAATTAAAAAACTAGCTGGGTGTGATGTCACACACCTGCAGTCCTAGCTACTCGGGAGGCTGAGGTGGGAGGATCATTTGAGTCCAGGAGGTTGAGGCTGCAGTGAGCCATGATAGCTCCACTGCACTTTAGCCTGGGCAACAGAGCAAGACCCTGCCTCAGAAAAGTAAATAAATAAAATATAATAGCCAAAAAAAAAAAAAGAGAGAGAGAGAGAAACCACCCACATATCCAATTGACAAATGCATAGAAAAAATGTGGTATGCTCACATGATGGAATATTAGTCAGCACTAAACAGGAAGCGGCAACATATGCTACAACACGGACAAAACCTGAAAACATTATACTAAGTAAAAGATGCCAGACCCAAAAGACCACATATGTATGTTCTCATTTATATGAAATGTCCAGAGTAAGTAAATTCATAGAAACAAAAAGATTAGTGGTTGCCATGGGCTGATAGGGAAGCAAGATGGAGAGTGACTGCTAATGAGTACAGTTTCTTTTTGGGGTGATGAAGTACAGAGAGATATAACCCATAGGGACAGCAAAATAACATTTGGCACTAGAAAGTCATAATCAGAAATCTGAATTCGGATTATGCTCTTGTGCAGAACAATGAGTAAGACTGAAAAACAGTAATTTCAAGTTTCAATACAAAGTGGCCACTTCAGGACTACCCCCACCCACAAGTATACAACATCAGAATATTAAGCACCTGAATATACAATTTCACATACTGGTACATTTCATACATAGCAAATATTGTTTTGCCTTTCAATTTTTCAATAAAAAGTGTCATCAAATGATAGGTTAACTTAAAAAATAAACAGTACGTCAGAATCTGCTAGGAACAACCAAATATTTAATGACATCTTTCCTCATGAAGACTCTAAATACTACCCAAAACATTTTGACAAAGTAATAATTTGAGTACTTTTGCTGAATTGCCTTCTTCCAAACCACAAAGCTGTTTCATTTTCCCCCTATGATCTTTCACATGCCTGTGATCCCACCCCTCTTATTAACCGTATGTAAGAGGCTTATATATGACAACCAGCTTTTGATTACGGTCTAATGGTAAACTAGGTTGCCAAAGCTCTCTGTATAGGTAAAATCCCAGTGAAACACGTACCAGACTGAAGATAGTTTACGTAACATTACCATTTTAACTTAAGTTTAGTTACTTCCTATTGCGGGACTACTCTGCTGTGGTAGAGACAACGGAATGTCAGGGAGCTGGTACTTTTGGCCACCACAGGAACAGTTAATACAAAGCACTCCCTGAAAGCCAGACTCCCAGAGTTACAGGTGACATGTCCTTAAAAGCTTTAACATTGTAAAGAACAGGAAAAGTACAGGAGATTGGGAGGGAGAATTGTATAGATTACCTGAAAATTATATTTTCCCTATTGGTAGTTCTGACAAAAACCTGAAAGCCAAGTAGAGGGCTGGGCATGGTGGCTCACACCTGTAATCCCAGCACTTTGGGAGGCCGAGGCAGGTGGATCACGAGGTCAGGAGTTCAAGACCAGCCTGGCCAAGATGGTGAAACCCAGTCTCTAATAAAAATACAAAACTTAGTTGGGCGGGGTGGCAGGCGCCTGTTATCCCAGCTACTTGGGAGGCTGAGGCAGGAGACTTGGTTGAACCCGGGTGGCAGAGGTTGCAGTGAGCCGAGATCGCACCACTGCGCTCCAGCCTGGGTAATAGAGTGAGACTCTGTCTCCAAAAAAAAAAAAAAAAAAAAAAAAAAAAGAGAAAGCCAACTAGTAAAACAAACATAGCATTTTGTTGTTTTAGCTGAAGACAACTTTAAAAATAAAGTTTGTGGCATGACAAAGTCACAATGACAAGTATCCTACTAGTCAAACTGGTTTAATGTACTTAAGAGAACATTCTAAGAAAGATGTGGAGCCTTTTTCTATGGCTCTACCCCCAGAATATAGGAGAAAACAGCTCAGCATCACAAAAGACCACAATCTAGAAACACATGTGCTCAGATTTCTCTGGTATAGCACCATTTGCAAGCTCCCAGAAGTGAGCATGCTGAGTAATCCTCAAAAGGGTGGCTTACTAGACGAAACCTGCTGGCAAAACCTAATCTCCTTCCCCTGCAAAAGACCCCACAAACTACAAAATATCCCGGCTCATAATACACTTTAAAATCAAATGGGGCTGGGTGTGGTGGTTCACGCCTATAATCCCAGCACTTTGGGAGGCCAAGGTGGGAGGACCACCTGAGGTCAGGTGTTTGAGACCAGCCTGAGGGTTGGCCATGTGGTGAAACCTGTCTCTACTAAAAATACAAAATTAGCCGGGTGTAGTGGTGCATGCCTGTAGTGCCAGCTACTCTGGAGGCTGAGGCAGGAGAATCGCTTGAGCCCTGGACGTGGAGGATGCAGTGAGCCAAGATCGCGCCATTGCACTCCAGCCTGGGTGGCAAGAGCCAAACTCTGTCTCAAAAAAAAAAAAAAAAAATCAAATACAAGATTGGGAGCAACTTAACCTCTCCAAAATCGTTTAATATGACTACGCTTGAAAATAAGTATGGAGAAGTGGGGTAGGTTGCAGAAATATGAAATACTGAAGACACAAAATAGGGACTAAAAGTGACCCTGTAACCCACCGAAGACTAAGTTAGCACAGTATTTAACAAGCAGCACTTTAAAATAATGTTTGTGAAGAGACGGCTAAGGGGTGTCCTGTCACATCTCCGTCCTCAGGAGGAAGCTGAATAGAGGGGAAGATAAAACAGAATGGATTTCAACTGGACACAAGGAACTTCTTTAGCAAAAAAAACAAAAAAACAACAACAACAAAAAACCACCAAAAAGTGATAAAACTAGCCCTGCTTACCAAAGACTAGAGCTACCATTTCAACATTTTAAAAGGGTAAATCAGTCAGGATCTTTAGGTCATTCTCTTGGGTTGAAATCAAGTAGCCGAGGTACTTGACCATAATGTGATTATTCAGGGGCTATTTTCAAATAGTTGGCAATAAGTACTTACTTGACTGACTAGGGAGGGCTCACCCAAGAGCCAGGACACCTCGCGCTCCCAACTCCTCAAAATGCAGAGGAGGAAATCAAGAGAACAGAGACAAGAGCATGGATTCAGGCTGCCAATAAAGGTTGGATCCCAGGTTCCATGTAGATATTTGAACAGTTAGTGACTTTGAACCCCTCCATTTGATTCGTGGTTACTTCCTGGCTGCAGCACCGCATCGCACAAGAGTTCCCCCTACGACTCTGGGCACCCCGCATCTCTAGCCAAGCTTCTTTCAGCCCTTGACTTCCTCCAGCTCTCGACGGAGAGGTAGTAAAAGGATGAGTAAGCATGCAGTGGCTGATCTTGGTCAAAGAGCACAGACCCTGGCACCGGCGGTGGAAAGCGCAGTTGGGGAGTGCATCCCGCGAGCGGCTGGCAGGTACAAGCTTCCCACGACACATGCTGTCACCCCGTTCCGCAATCACCGGAGCCTTTGAACCCTCGCTTTCACCTCCCCATCCCCCCAAATGTGGCCCGGCGCACGTCTTCTATAGACAGTTGCTTCAAAACAGCCCGAAAAGATGAACGTAATTTCTCCAGGCTTCCGGATGTCGGCAGACAATACAGCCTCACCCTGAAGCGTGTCTAAGTTCGATCGCTCCGGTTTCTCACAGGCCAGAAAACCGCTTGTTCTGTGACACCCCGTCCGCCCCCCAACCCGACCCTAAGCCACCTTATTCAGCAGTAAGGCGACGCTAGGAACCGTTTCAAATGTACGTCAACCTTTTGGGGGAAGAAAAAGAAAACAAAAAGACTTCGGAATTACTTCAACAGCGTGGTTGCAAGTACCTGACCTTATTCCTTCCCGAAGAAATATAGGCCACTGAGAGATCAGACATTCCTTTTTCTCTGCCTTCCTACCCGGGCCGCCAGCAGCATCTCCAGGGCCTCCAGAGGGGCCTCTTTTGGGGGCTCGCCTAGGTTTCCTATGTACAAAACTTGCGTTCAGAGACCAAACGTTCTCTAAGTCCCTAGTTTTCTTTACAAGGGTAAACTTCACCACAGATGGAATGAAGCCGAGGTGCTGCTTCCTTTGTTAAAATCCCACGGACTTTCTTTTCCTTGCATCGGGGGCGGGGTGGGGGAGACCGCCAGCCCCGGTCACGCGCGCCCGCGGCGAAGGCGGGGAGGCAGGTGTGACTCCTTCCTCGCGGGAGCCTCTAGCGCGGCTCCCTGGCGCCGCCTCATTTCCCCAGACGAGTCCCGGACTCCTCGGCGGCCGGCGGCCCCCGCCCCGCGCCTCCCACGCCCTCCGCCCGGCCGCCACCTGCCCGCCCGGCCCGCGGAGGGCGCCCGGCTACCGCAGCTCCTCGACCGGTGCGGACGCCGCCCCGACCGCCACCACCTCCGCTCAAAATGGTGGTTACGAAACGCGCGGCCCCCGCCCGCCCCGCCACATGGCCGCGCCGGCTCCAAACTTCGCAGGCCCGGCAGCGACCCGGCTTCCAGGCGAGGCCCCGGCGGCGCGAGAAGGCCGCGCGACCACCGGCCACTCACCCACAGACCGGTAGCCCAGGATCGCGATCTTCCGGGACTTGGACTGCGGCATCTTGGCGGCCTCCTCAGCCCCGGCCCAACCACATCAACCGCGGCGGCGGCGGCTCCTGCTGCTGCGATCGGCGGCGGCCGCGCCGGGGGAGAGCGGCATACAGAGCAGGGGCGGCGGCGGGCGCGGCTGCCTCTAGCTCGCTCGCTCGCTCGCTCGCGCGCTCCCAACCGCCCGGAACCGACCGCGCGGCGGCGCCCCTCCCCCCACAACACACCCACGTGACCGGCCGGCGTCAGCACCGCCCCTCCTCGCGCCGTGGCCCGCCGCCTCCGCCCCCTCGAAATACGCGGGGGTGCGTCGGGGCGACGTTTTACTTTAAAGGCAAAAAAAGGGGACGCCGCGATGCCCCCAGAAAAGTCACGACTGAAACTCGCTGCGTCATGACCCTCCCACCTTCTTCCGCCGCTTTTTAATTACGCCATTCTCCCCGAGCGCCGATTGGACGGCACCTGCACAGCCGCGCGATGACGTGTCAGAAACTCCATCTCCCATTGGGGGAGGCAAGGAGGCGGGGCGGAGGAGGCGGGGCTGGCCACCCAGGAGCTAAAAATACACCGCGCTGCTACAGCGCGGTTGGGCGCCGGCGAGGTTTGAAGGCTTCAAACTTCCAACCGGTTGGGGGCGGGCGGGAGAGGCGGAGAGACAAACGGTGGCTCCCCGGTGATTGGCCGGAACGGAGCGCAGGGCGGGGCAATAGGTGGGAGGTGCGGTGATTGGTGATAAGCTGAGCGGTTGGCTGGTTCGCGCCCGCTGAGCCCGTGAAGGGCGCGAGGCTCGTGGCCGGGGCGGGCGGTGGTTGGGCTAGCTCCTCCCTCGGGGCTTTTTTGAAAATTCCCCTTGAGCTGCGTTAGCGTTCGTGTCTGGGTTTGAGGATGTAGTGGTGACTAAGCGTCACCCACGGCCGAAGGACTGTGGGAAGCATGGAGTCTGCGTTAATTCAAAGTGTTAGGAATTTCATTAAAAACAGGGCGAGCCTCGTCAGTTCTGGTGTCTGCTTCGCTTCGCGCGGAGCTCGGCGCACATCCTGGAACAACGCCGGGGCGGGAAGCCGGTTCTCCGCCAGCGCCAGGGCGGCTGGTGCGGCGGGCAGGCCGGAGCCGGGTGCCAGGAACGCCTCGGGCCGCGGTGTGGGCACAGCCTTCCCAGGGGTGCAGTGCAGAGGGGCGCGGGAAGAGAATCCGGGCCGGGAACGCAGGTGCCGTTGAGGGACGAGCCTCCAGGCAGGCCCGGAGTGGTGGCTGCTGGTGGGCTTGGCACTTGCCGAGTTAGCAGAGGCTCCGCCGCGCCGGGGAACCCGCCCCTATTCTGCCGAGGCTGTTTGGCAGTGGGGACCTGCAGAGGCCGGGCATGGCCCTTCGCCCTTTCCCAGTGATCGGTAGGGAGGAATGAAGCCCAGGGAAACTGAGTAGCAGGCCTTGTATTCCAGCGTAGGAAGGTTTAGAGGTGACTGGAGTCGAATTGGAACACCCAGCCCAAGAGCGACTCCCTCCAGCTTTCCCACGGAAGCATCCGATAGGGGCTGGGGTGTGCATTCTTGTCCTTGGGGATCTACAGATGGAAACCCCAGGCAGCCAGCCGGAAGTGATCAATGTCTGGAAGTTCTATGTTTTCATGAAATGTTGAGGTTTACGCTACAGTTATTTTAAGTGTTTTAAAACTAAAGGTCTTAAATTGTACTCTCCTGTAAAATGTGTCGTTTTTATCCTGTGGATTCGGATATCCTCACCACAGTGTTTTTGAACAGATGCTACTAAACTCCTTGCATTATCAAATCAGTTTAGTTTCACCTTTTTAAAAAAAATAGAACAGAATAGAAAACTGCATTATGAATAGTAAGGGTAAGTATGTGTCCTCATTAGTACAGTGGTGAGTTAAAAAAACGAGTAAGGGTAAGTGTGTGTAAGTGCATGCGTCGGTATATATATTTATAGATATGCTATATATGTATTATTGTATGTTGGGATTCATTGTAAAGTTTCCTTTTTTTTTTTTTTTTTTGAGACGAAGTCTCGCTCTGTCGCCAGTCTGGAGTGCAGTGGCGTGATCTCGGCTTACTGCAACCTCCACCTCCCGTGTTCAGGCAATTCTCCTGCCTCAGCCTCCCGAGTAGCTGGGACTACAGGCGCACACCACCACGCCCAGCTAATTTTTGTATTTTTAATAGAGACGGGGTTTCACCATGTTGGCCAGAATGGTCTTGACCTCTTGACCTCATGACCTGCCTACCTCGGCCTCCCAAAGTGCTGAGATTACAGGTGTGAGCCACTGCACTGGCCTCATTGTAAAGTTTCTTACCATGGGCTGCTTCAAAAAGTTTGAAAGCACCACTCTAGCCTGAGAATATTGGTAATCCAGATGTGAAGCACAGTCGTAAAGGACAAACTCATTCAAGAAGTTTTCCAGGCCGGGCTCGGTGGCTCACGCCTGTAATCCCAGCACTTTGGGAGGTCGAGGCAGGTGGATCACGAGGTCAGGAGTTTGAGACCAGCCTGGCCAACATGGTGAAACCCCGTCTCTACTAAAAATACAAAAATTAGCCAGGCATGCAAAATTTAGTAGAGCCCTGTCTCTACTAAAATACAAAAATTAGGTGGGCACCTGTAATCCCAGCTACTCGGGAGGCTGAGGCAGCAGAATTGCTTGAAACTGGTAGGCGGAGGTTGCAGTGAACCAAGATAGCGCCACTGCACTCCAGCCTGGGTGAAACAGCGAGACTCTGTCTTAAAAAAAAAAAAAAAAAAAAAAAAAAAAGTTCCAGTTGCTATCTTCAAGCCCTTTAATGTAGGATCCAGAGGTTTAGAAGATTCTTTTATTCCAGAGTGGGGAGAATTTGTTTCGTTTAAACAATGACTTAGCCAGCCTGGGGAACATGGAGAAAAGCTGTTTCTATAAAAAATACAAAAAAATTAGCCGGACGTGGTGGCGCGTGCCTGTAGTCCCAGCTACTTGGAGGGCTGAGGTGGCGGGATCACTTGAGCCCAGGAGGTCGAGGCTGCAGTGAGCTGAGATGGCGCCACAGCACTTCAGTCTGGGTGACAAAGGGAGACCTTGTCTTAAAAAAAAAAAAAAAAAGAAAAAAAGAAATGGCTCAGATTAGCTAAAATAGTAGGGACTCAGTCTGAATTCACATGGAAATACTTGACTGCAACCAGACGGGAACAGGGTCGGAAGAAATGGACTTGCTTTTGTATTCAAAGTAGCTCCCTTATTGGTGGCTAACTCGGTCACCTTTGACTTTGCAGCAGCAGGAAGGTCTGCTGCCACCAGTCAGCTTCTCCTCAGCAGGCCCTGCTTGTTCGGGACGGCTCCTCGAGGCCTAAGCCTGCTGCCTCCTCTGTGTGTACTTCCACTTCTGTTCCCTTTCCCTGTGAACTAAGAACCATGTGTCTTCCGTTAAGTTTCCAGAAAGAGAACATCATCAGTTCTGTTAATTCCCATCATCCCTTGAGTGAGGAGCTCATGCTAAGCATGTAGATTGTCCAGAAGGGTCTCTGCTGACCTACACCTCTGACGGCTGGTGGCTATGGAAGTTCTTTGAAATTTGGACGTCTGATACGGGGTTTGTATTAACTTTCTATGAGCATTTCCAAGCCCAATATCTGATTTCTAGTTCCAACATGTTTTTTTTACGTCCCAGAGATAACATACAAAACTTTTTCCCCCCACCATTGAGTTACACTAAGATCAGAGTAAAAAACCACTGCTATGATTGTTTTTACCAAAAGGACATTCTTTTACATGGAAAATGGTGACCCCAATGAAAGTAGACATTAAGGAGTTTTGTGGTTTGGTTTTTAAAAATATTTGATGGGGGAAGAATGGAGAAGAACCAGACTCCTTTTGATCTTGGCATAAGCCAAAGCAGACTGAACTGTTATGTCTCACATCGGTATCATTCAAAATCAAACCTGCATGCTAAGGTTCTTCTATTGTGTGGTCATCTTACTGAAGTCAAAGGGGCAGAACCTTTGTGGATGGGAGAGGGGTTTCCTTGGTGGGGAGTTGACTGTCCTGTCTTCAGCATTGTAGGATGAAAGCCATCCTGGGAAAGGTGAATCCCCTGAATTTCACTGGGAGGAAGGAAAATCCTGCCCTCCCTCAATGACATAGGGGATCAGTCTAGTCTGAATCCTGAGGTATGGAGTTGCATGGAGTGCTCTCAGAAGGGGGAAAGTGGAGTAAGCCAGCCCTGAGTCCATGGAGGGAGGCCATGTTTGAGAGAGGGTCGGCTCAGCAGAGAACTCTGAGGACAGATCTGGGGTTATACAGTAGTTGTAAATTGTTCTCAACTGTTACAGGTTGAATTGTGTTCCCCGCCAAAAGATATGTTGAAGTCCTGCCCTTTCAGAATGTGACCTTATTTGGAAATAGGCCATTGCAGATGTCACTAGTTGAGATGAGATCATATTGGAGTAGGCTGGGCCAATCCAGTATGACTAGTGTCCTCATAAGAGGAGACATAGACACGCAAGGGATGGTCAACGTGAAGACCAAGGCGGAGACTGGAGTGATGTTGCCTTAAGCTAAGGAACTCCTGGGGCTACCTGAACCTGGAAGAGGTGAGGAAATGTCCTTTCCTAGTGCCTTCCGAGAAAGCAGGGCCCTTCTGACACTTTGATTTCAGGCTTCTGGCTTCCAGAACTGTGAACAAATTTATCTTGTTTTAAGCCTCCAAGTTTGTGGCACTTTGTTATGGCAGCTACAGGAAACTAACACATTATCCTCAAATTTTCAAGAAAGTTTCATTAAAAGTTCAAATCTGGTTTCTGCTGGGCTATGAATGAAGTTGGCTTCTCCCAGCCCCAAGACCAGGATGCTCCTAGTAGGAGCCTTCACCAGCAGTGGGCTGCCAAGCCCAGCAGTCTCCTGAGGTTGCCGGTAGCAGTGGCCAGGCAAAGTGGTTGGTGCAGAGCACACACATGGGACCTGTTCCTAAGAACCTGTGCAGAGGCACCTGGGAGACACGCAGGAAGAGCCAGGAGGCCCCTTCCTTGCAATAAAACAGGTGATGGCTTGTGCCTGCACAGCTTGGATTACATGTGATCGTCTTAGATGTGGATTTAGTCACAGGGTTAGTAAGCCACTGAGAGATATGTTAATAATTAACATTTGAGGGACATATTCATTATTGGTCATCCTCCTATGTGAAGAGTTGTCTTATTCAGCATATTGGGCTCCAGAGAGTTTCTTCCATTGTGGTGCAGGAAGAAAAGAACTTCTATCTTAAACATTTTTCTTTAAAAACAAAAAAATTGAGCTTTGCTACTTTGGGAGGCCAAGACGGGTGGATCATGAGGGCAGGAGATGGAGACCATCCTGGCTAACCCAGTGAAACCCCGTCTCTACTAAAAAATCCAAAAAAAAAAAAAAAAAACTAGCCGGGCGAGGTGGCAGGCACCTGTAGTCCCAGCTACTCGGGAGGCTGAGGCAGGAGAATGGTGTAAACCCGGGAGGCGGAGCTTGCAGTGAGCTGAAATCCGGCCACTGCACTCCAGCCTGGGCGACAGAGCGAGACTCCGTCTCAAAAAAAAAAAAAAAAAAAAAAAAAAATTGAGCTTTGCTAATATGTAATATATGGACTGACCACAGCACTCTCACTCTGTCTGTGTGGGGGATGGTGGCATGTGATGAGTGGTACATGTATCACAACAGAGAGGCATTAGCACCATTGCCTTGAGTGTTTAGTGTTGAGAATTTTATAATATATTGCTTGTCACATGCTTGGTTATGAGGAACTACAGAATACATTATTTAATTTATGCTAAATTAAACCAAACCTCACAAAACAGCCATTGGCCTAAAAGATTACCTTCAAAGAGACCATGAATTAACGAGAATAAATATGCAACATAAGCATATACTAAGAAAAATGGCAGAGCTGCCACCTCTTCCTGTGTGAGCTCTTTGTAGCTACATTAAAGGTAAACATGATGGTCTAATCGTATCTGACAAGAAAATCACCAAAAAAGTGAAATATGACAAGAGCATTTAAAATATGAATTCACATCCACTATTTCTGATGACTAAGTGTAGCTACACTTTGAGATACTTGCTAATGATATAGTGTCTCTTACAAATAGCAAGATATTTAAAAACTAAGCCTCCAAAACATGAAGACAGACATGATATACATATTTTACTGCCGCCTTTCTTTAAAAAAAAAGCATATCAAAACCATATTAGTGCAATAAGCTGCTGCACCCATCACCTGCTTCAATATTTACTGAATCACAGGCAATCCTGTTTGTTTGTTTGTTTTGGTTAGTTGGTTGATTTTTTTTTTTTTTTTTTTTTGAGATGGAGTCTCGCTCTGTCACCCAGGCTGGAGTGGAGTGGTGCGATCTTGGCTCACTGCAACCTCTGCCTCCCAGGTTCAAGTGATTCTTCTGCCTCAGCCTCTCAGGTAGCTGGAATTACAGGCATGTGCCACTGCACCTACCTAATTTTTTGTGTTTTTAGTAGAGATGGGGTTTCACTATGTTGGCCAGACTGGTCTTGAACTCCTCACCTTAAGTGATTCATCTGCCTCAGCCTCCCAAAGCGCTGGGATTACAGGCACAAGGCACTGCACCTGGCCGACAATCCTGTTTCTTCTTCATTTGTACCCTACCCATTTCCCCATAGACACATGGATTGTTTTTTTTTATTTTTTTAAATTTTTTAATTTTAATTTTAATTTTGAAGACAAAGAGTCTTACTTTGTTGCCTAGGCTGGAGGGCAGTGGCATGAGCTTGGCTCACTGCAACCTCCGCTTTTCAAGTTCAAGTGATTCTCTTGCCTCAGCCTCCCAAATAGCTGGGATTACAGCCACGTGCCACCATGCCCAGCTAATTTTTGTATTTTTAGTAGAGATGGGTTTCACCATGTTGGCCAGGCTGGTCTCGAACTCCTGGCCTCAAGTGATCCACCCACCTTGGCCTCCCAGAGTGCTGGGATTACAGGTGTGAGCCACCATACCCATGCCATAGATTCTTTTGAAGCAAATCCTAAATATTACATTTCATTCATAAATATTTCAGTATTTTCTTAAAGATGACTTTAAACCATAATATCCATGTTTACATGGAAAACAAAACCAGGTAAGGAATGCTTTTTTTTTTCTTTTTCACCATGGACGGCACACTGGACTTTTTTTTCTTTTTTTAGAAAAATGTATTTTATTTTTAGTAGAGATAAGGTCTCACTATGTTGTCCAGGCTGGTCTCAAACTCCTGACCTCAAGCAATCCTCCCTGCTCAGCCTCTGAAAGTTCGGGGATTACAGGCATGGGCCACCAAGACCAGCTAAGGAATCCCTAAATACCATCAAATATCCAAACTATTCACATTTCTCCTAATGTGTTTTTTAAAATATTATTATTTATTTGTTTATTTATTGAGATGGAGTCTTGCTCTCTCACCCAGGCTGGAGTGCAGAGGCACCATCTCAGCTCACTGCAACCTCTGCCTCCCGGGTTCAAGTGATTCTCCTGCCTCAGCCTCCTGAGTACCTAGGACTACAGGTGCGTGCCACCACGCCCGGCTAATTTTTTGTATTTTTAGTAGAGATGGGGTTTCACTGTTATTAGCCAGCATTGTCTCGATCTCCTGACCTCGTGATCCACCCTCCTCGGCCCCCCAAAGTGCTGGGATTACAGGCACGAGCCACCACTCCCAGCCTTTTAATAATATTTTTAACATAAATAGAGATGGGGGTCTCATTATGTTGCCCAGGCTGGTCTTGAACTCCTGGACACAAGCCATCCTCCCACCTCAGCCTCCCAGAGTGCTGAGATTACAGGCGTGAGCTGCCACACCAAATTTCTCCTAACGTTTCACGGTTTTCTTTTCTTTTCTTTTTTAATTGAGACGGAGTCTCGCTGGGTCACCCAGGCTGGAGTGCAGTGGCACGATCTAGGCTCACTGCAACCTCACCCGCCCAGGTTCAAGCAATTCTCGTGCCTCAGCCTCCCAAGTAGCTGGGACTACGGGCGTCCGCCACCATGCACAGCTTATTTTTGTATTTTTAGTAGAGATGAGGTTTCACCATGTTTGCCAGGCTGGTCTCAAAGTCCTGACCTCAGGTAATCTGCCCACCTTGGCCTCCCAGAGTGCTGGGATTACAGGTGTGAGCCACTATGCCTGCCCAGGTTTCATAGTTTTCTTTACAATTTGTTTGTTCAATTCAGGATCCAAATAAGATCTATATATTGCAACTGTTTGCTATGTTGTTTAAGTTTCTTTGTTATTTTTAATAAATTTTATTTTTTGGAACACTTTTAGATAGGTATACGGAAAAATTGCAAAGCTAGTACACAGAGTTCTTATATACAGTGCATCCAGTTTCACCCATTATTAACACCTTTTGTTAGTGCGGTACATTCGCTATAATTAATTAACCAATACTGAGGTTATTGTTCACTAAAGTTCATTCATTATTCAGATCTTCTCCATCTTCCCCGATTTCCTTTATCTGCCCAGGATCCCATCCAGAACACCCCTTTACATTTAATGGTCCTGCCTCAGGCTCCTCTTGACTCAGATTTTTTTTTTTTTTTTTGAGACAGAGTCTCGCTCTGTCGCCCAGGCTGGAGTGCAGCGGCGGGTGATCTCGGCTCACCGCGAGCTCCGCCTCCTGGCTTCACACCATTCTCCTGCCTCAGCTTCCCGAGTAACTGGGACTACAGGCGCCCGCCACCACGCCTGGCTAATTTTTTGTATTTTTAGTAGAGACGGGGTTTCACCGTGTTAGCCAGGATGGTCTCGATCTCCTGACCTCGTGATCCACCTGCCTCGGCCTCCCAAAGTGCTGGGATTACAGGTGGGAGTCACCGCGCCTGGCCTTGATGTTTTTTTTAGGTCTAGACCAGGATGAGAATATTTTCTGGGAGGGGGAAGATCACAGAGGTGAAGTTCCATTTTCATCACACCGTCTCAAGGGTACGCTGTCAACACACCGTATTACTGTTGATAGTAACCTTAATCATCTGGCTGAGGTAGTGTTTGTCAGATTTCTCCACTGTAAATATACTCTTTTCTTCTCTTTTTCCATAGCGTCCTCTTGGGCAGGAAGTCTTCCACAGCCCTCACATAAAGAACAGGGAGTTATGCCTTCTGTACCCCTTTTACCTTCTGCCTGACGTTTCCCTTAGTCTTGTAGTTTCCTGGAAACAAGTTCAGCATTTATTTATCTGCAAGTGTCTTTATTTCATTTCTTTAACTTTTTGTTTTAAAGATTATAGATTAATAGGTAGTTTCAAAAATATTATAGAAAGGTCCTGTGAACCATTCCCAATGGTAACATCTTACATACATACAGTACAATTTCAAAACCGAGATTGAAACTGATCTTACTCAGACTTCACCAGTTTTACACGTACTCACTTGTGTGCATATGTATATGTAGTTCTGTTCAATTTTATTACATGTGTAGATTTGTGTAACCAAAACCACAACCAAGATACAGAGCTGTTCTAGCTGGGCACAGTGGCTCATGCCTGTAATCCCAGCACTTTGGGAGGCTGAGGCAGTCAGATTGCTTGAGTCCAGAAGTTCGAGACCAGCCTGGGCAACATAGTGAAACCCCATCTCTACAAAAAATATGAAAATTTTGCTGGAGATAGTGGTGCACGCCTGTAGTCCCAGCTACTGTGGAGGCTGAGGTGGGAAGATTGCTTGAGCCTGAGAGGCAGAGGTTGCAGAGCCTGTCTCAAAAAAAAAAAAGACACAGTACCGCTCCATCACCACAAAATCTTCCTCATGCTACCCTTTTATTCCTCTTCACTTTTAAACTTTTTAAACTTTTTGAAATTTTAATTATTATGGTTGTATATATTTATGGGGTACATGTGATGTTTTGGTGCAGGCATACAGTGTGTAATGATCAAATCAGGGCAGTTGGGGTATCCATAACCTTATGCATTTATCATTTCTTTATGTTAGGGGTTTTGCTGGATATAGAATTGTAAGTAGACAGTATCTGTGTGTGTCTGTGTGTGTTTACTTTTTATTTTTATTTTATTTTTAATTTTTTTAATTTTTTTTGAGATGGAGTCTCGCTCTGTCGCCCAGGCTGGAGTGCAGTGGCGCGATCTCGGCTCACTGCAAGCTCTGCCTCCTGGGTTCACACTATTCTCCTGCCTCAGCCTCCCGAGTAGCTGGGACTACAGGTGCCCGCCACCATGCCTGGCTAATTTTTTTGTATTTTTAGTAGAGACGGGGTTTCACCGTGTTAACCAGGATGGTCTTGATCTCCTGACCTTGTGATTCGCCTGCCTCGGCCTCCCAAAGTGCTGGGATTACAGGCGTGAACCACTGCGCCTGGCCTACTTTTTTTTTTGAGATGGCATCTTGCTGTGTTGCCCAGGCTGAGGTGCAGTGGTGCAGTCATGGCTCACTGCAGCCTTGACCTCTCCAGCTCAAGCAACCCTCCCACCTCAGCTTCCAGAATAGCTGGGACTACAGGTGCACACCACCATGCCTGGCTAATTTTTAATTTAAGATGTTCTGTTTTCTTCTGGCCTCCGTTTTTCCTAGTGAGAAATCAGCTATCATCTTATTATTGTTCCCTTAATGTGTTTCTTCCCACTCTGACTGGTTTTAAGGTTTTCTCCTTATCTTCAGTGTTCAGCAATCTGACCATAATGTGACTGGGTGTAGTTTTCTTTGCTTTTATGCTGTTTGAGGTTTACTGGCCTTCTAAGTTTGTAAGTTACTGGGGTTTTTTATACAATTTAGAAAACTTCCCAGTCAGTATTTCTTCAAGTGTGTTTTTCTGCTTATATTCTCTCTTCTTATCTGGGGACTCCAATTCATGTATGTTAGATAGTTTGATAGCATTCCACCAGCCACTGAGCCTCGTTCATTTATTTCCTCAATACTTTTTCTCAATGTTTAAAAGTTCAATAACGTTTAAAAAATTAGGATAATGTATTTTTCAATTCTGGGATTTCCATTTGGTTTTCTTTTATATTAATAGTTTTCATATCTCTCCTGAAATTCTCACATCTACACCCAATATACCCATATTTTCTATAGATTTTATAACATAGTTAAAGCCCTTATCTGCTCATTGTAATGTCTGAATCATCATAGGTCTGCTTTTATTGAATGGCTTTTCTCTTTACTATACATATCTAGTAATTTTTATTGCATAGTGGACATTATGAATGATATGTTGTGGAAATTCTGAATTCTGTATTTTCTGACAATTGTTGAGGTTTATTCTGAGTTAGTATTTGTATGCGGTGAAAGTATGGATCAAAGTTCTTTTTTTTTGTATATGAATATCTAATTGTTCCACCACCATTTGTTGAAAAGACTCTGATTTCTCCACTGAATTGCTTTAGCACCTTTGTCAAAATTCGGTTGCCCATGTATGTATGGGTATGTTTCTGGGCTCTCTTGTGTCTCATTGATTTATTTGTCTGTCTTTATATCAAGACTACACTGTGTTGATTACTGTAGTTTTATAATAAATCTTGAAATTAGACCAGGTGTATTAGTCCATTCTCATGCTGCTATGAAGAAATACCCGAGACTGGGTAATTTATAAAGAAAAGAAGTTTAAGTGACTCTCAGTTCTGCATGGATAGGGAGGCCTCAGGAAACTCCCAATCATGGCAGAAGGCATCTCTTTACAGGGTGGCAGGAGAGAGAATGAGTGCAAGCCGGGGAAATGCCAGACCCTTATATTAATAAAATCATCACATATCATGAGACTCATTCATTATCATGAGAACAGCATGGGGGAAACTGCCCCCATGATTCAGTTACCTCCACCTGGTTCCATCCTTGACACGTGGGGCATTATGGGCAGGTGAGATTTGGGTGGGGACACAGAGCTGAACCATGTCATTCAGACTCTGGCCCCTCCCAAATTTCATGTCCTCACATTTCAAAACACAATCATACCCTTCTAACAGTCCCCCACAATCTTAACCATTCCAGCATTAACCCAAAAGTCCAAGTCCAAAGTGTTATCTGAGACAGGGCAAGTCCCTTCTGCCTAGGAGCCTGTAAAATCAATATCAAGTTAGTTACTTCGTAGATACAACAGGGTTACAGGCATTGGGTAAATACACCCATTCCAAATGGGAGAAATTGGCAAAAACAAATGGGCTGCAGGCCCCATGCAAATCCAAAATACAAGAGAGCAGTCATTAAACTTATTAAACCTTAAAGTTCTAAAGTGATCTTCTTTGACTCCATGTCTCACATCCAGGTCATGCTGATGCAAGAGATGGACTCCCACGGCCTTGGGCAGCTTTGCCCCTGTGGCTTTGCAGGGTACAGCCTCCTCCCAGCTGCTTTCACGGGCTGGCGTTGAGTGTCTGTGGCTTTTCCAGGTGCATGGTGCAAGCTGTCAGTGGATCTACCATTCTGAGGTCTGCAGGATGGTGGCCCTCTTCCCACAGTTCCACTACGCAGTGCCCCAGTGGAGACTCAGTGTGGGGGCTCTGACCCCACATTTCCCTTCTGCGTTGACCTGGCAGAGTTTCTCCATGAGGGTCCTGCCCCTGCAGCAAACTTCTGCCAGAACATCCAGGCATTTCCATACATCCTCTGAAATCTAGGCAGGGGTTCCCAAACCTTAATTCTTGACTTCTGTGCACCCACAGGCTCAATACCATGTGGAAGCCAAGCAGGATTGGGGCTTGTACCCTCTGAAGCAATGGTCTGAGCTGTACCTTTGCCCCTCTTAGCATGGCTGGAGCTGAACCAGCAGGGATGTAGGGCACCATGTCTTGAGGCTGCACACAGCAGGGCACTCTGGGCCCAGCCTACGTTAACTATTTTTCCCTCTTAGACCACTGGGCCTGTGATGAGAGGGACTGCCTTGAAAGTCTCTGACATGCTCTGGAGACATTTTCCCCATTATCTTGGTGATTAACATTTGACTCCTCATTATGCAAATTTCTGCAGTGGGCTTGAATTTCTCCCCAGAAAATGAGTTTTTCTTTTCTATCACATCGTCAGGCTGCAACTTTTCCAAACGTTTATGCTCTGCTTCTTCTTGAATGCTTTGCCACTTAGAAATTTCTTCTTGGCGGGGTGCGGTGGCTCACGCTTGTAATCCCAACACTTTGGGAGGCTGAGATGGATGGCTCTCTTGAGGTTAGGAGTTCGAGACCAGCCTGACTAACATTAGTGAAACCCTGTGTGTACTGAAAATACAAAAACTAGCTGGGCATGGTGGCGAGCGCCTGTAGTCCCAGCTACTTGGGAGGCTGAGGCAGGAGAATGGCTTGAACCCAGGAGGTGGAGGTTGCAGATTGTGCCACTGCACTCCATCCTGGGTGACAGAAAAAAAAAAAGAAATTTCTTCTGCCAGATAGCCTAAATCATCTCTCTCAAGTTCGAAGTTCCACAGATCTCTAGGGGCACAGGCACAAATCTGCCAGTCTCTTTGCTAAAGCATAGCAAGAGTGACCTTTGCTCCAGTTCCCAAGAAGTTCCTCATCTCCATCTGAGACCACCTTAGCCTGGACTTCATTGTCCATATCATTATCAGCATTTTGGTCAAAACCATTCAACAAGTCTCTAGGAAGTTCTGAAGGTTCCCACATCTTTCTATCTTCTTCTGAGCCCTCCAAACTATCCCAGCCTCTGCCTGTTACCCAGTTCCAAAGTCTTTTCCACATATTCAAGTATCCTTATAGCACCTCACCACTCCTGGTAGCAACTTACTGTGTTAATCTGTTCTCACCCTGCTATGAAGAAATACCCGAGACTGGGTTTTTTTGTTTTGTTTTGTTTTGTTTTGTTCTGTTTTGTTTGAGATGGAGTTTCGCTCTTGTTGCCCAGGCTGGAGTGCAATGGTGTGTCTCGGCTCACTGCAACCTCCGCCTGCCAGGTTCAAACGATTCTCCTGCCTCAGCCTCCCGAGTAGTTGGGACTACAGGCTCCCACCACCACGTGCGGCTAGTTTGTTGCATTTTTAGTAGAGATGGTGTTTCACCATGTTGGCCAGGCTGGTCTCGAACTCCTGATGTCAGGTGATCCACCTGCCTCATCCTTCCAAAGTGCTGGGATTTCAGGCGTGAGCCACCGTGTCCAACTGGTCCTTTACATTTTCATATGAATTTTGGAATCTGCCTGTCACTTTCTATTAAAAACAAAAGCCTGCTGGGATTTTGATTGGCATTGTTTTGAATCTATAAATTAATTTTGGGAGGATTTACATTTTAACACTATTCAGTCTTCTGACCCATGAATGAGGTATATCACTCCATTTAGTTCTTCTTTAATTTCTCTCAGCAATATTTAGTACTTTTCAGTGTATAGGTTTATATGTATAGACAGATTTATCCCTAAATATTTCATATTTTGATGCTATTATAAATTGGATTTACTTTTTTTTTCAGTATTTGATTGCTTGTTGTTAATATATAGAAATTCAATTGGCGGCTGAGTGTAGTAGCTCGTGCCTGCAATCCCAGCAATTTCGGAGGCTGAGGCAGGAGAATGGCTTGAACCCAGGAGGTGGAGGTTGAGCCCAGTTGTTCGAGACCAGCCTGGGTAACATAGGGAGACCCCATCTCTACAATAAACATGAAAAATTAGCCAGGTGATATGGTTTGGCTCTGTGTCTCCACACAAATCTCATCTCGAATTATAATTCCCATGTGTCGAAGAGGGGACCTGATGGGAGGTGACTGGATCATGGGAGCAGTTTTCCCCATGCTGTTCTTGTGATAGTGAGTGAGTTCTCATGAGATCTGATGGTTTAAAGGTGTTTGACACTTCCCCCACTACCCCTTCTGCCATCATGTGAGACGTACTTTACTTCCCTTTAGCCTTCTGCCATGGTTGTAAGTTTCCTGAGGCCTCCCCACCCTTGTAGAACTGTGACTCAATTAAATATCTTTTCTTTATAAACTACTCAGTCTCAGGTAGTTTTTTTGTTTTGTTTTGTTTTGTTTTTTTAAGATGGAGTCTCACTCTGTCGCCCGCCTAGGCTGGAATGCAATGGCACAATCTCGGCTCACTGCAACCTCCACTTCCTGGGTTCAAGTGATTCTCCTGCATCAGCCTCCCGAGTAGCTGGGATCACAGGCATATGCCACCATGTCCAGCTCATTTTTTTGTATTTTTAGTAGAGATGAAGTTTCACCATATTGACCAGGCTGGTCTTGAACTCCTGACCTCATGATCTGCCCACCTCGGCCTCCCAAAGTGTTGGGATTACAGGCATGAGCCCCGTGCCTGGCCAGGTAGTTCTTTATAGCAGTGTGAAAGCAGCCTAATACATCGGGAGTGGTGGCACACCTATAATCCTATCTACTTGGGAGGCTTAGGCAGGAGAAGGAGGATCGCTTGAACCCAGGAGGTTGAGGCTGTAGTGAGCTACTATCTCACCACTGCGCTCTAACCTAGGTGACAGAGCGAGACCCTGTATGAAAGAGAGCGAGAGAGAGAAGAAAGAGAAAGAAAGAAAGAGAGAGAAAGAGAGAAAGAAAGAAAGAAAAAGAAAGAAAGAAGAGAGAGGAAAGAAGAGAAAGAAGAGAAAGAACAAAAGAGAAAAAGAAAAGAAAAGAAAAAGAAAGGAAAGAAAGAGAAAGAAGGAAAGAAAGAAAAAGTTTTTCTTTGAAAAGGTAATGGACTTCATATGTGGATGTAACATAGAGCTAAGTTACACTTTAACACTGAGTATAGTCAAATGGTCATAAAAACACATACTATGTCTTTGGTCTTTATTATGGACTGAATGTGTCCCCCCAAATTCGTATGTTGAAATTGAATCATCAGTGTGATGGTATTTGGAGGTGGGCCCTTTGGGAGGTGATTAGGCCATGAGGGTGGAGCCTCATGAATGGGATTAGTGCCCTTAAGGCCTGAGAGCTAACTCACCTGCTTTCCACGATGTGAGGATACAAGGAGAAATCGGCCATCTGCAACCCAGTAGAGGGCCCTCATCAGAACTGACCAAGCTGGCACTCTGGACTTCTAGCCTCCAGAACTGTGAGAAATACATTTCTGTGGTTGATAAGCTACCCAGTCATGGTACTTTGTTATAGCGCCCAAAGAGGCTAAAATAGTCTTAAACATGAACTTCCATTTCTTTGCAAATATGGTCATATCCGTCTCAGAAGTTGGTGTTTCTGACCTTGTTCTTTTCTCATGGTGTGACGCTTGTACTGGTCCATCTGATCCTGATACTCACTGGATTGATAAGTAGGTAATTGTCCCTGGAAAAATGGCAAGGTGGGGTAAACATGCCTGAATGTATAAAAAATTTCAGAAGAGGAACAACATCTCTTCAGAACCCTATCTTTTTTTTTTTCTAAGGCAGGGTCTTGCCCTGTCACCCAGGCTGGAGTGCAGTGCTATAATCATGGTTCGCTGCAGCCTCAACCTCCCAGGCTCAAGCAATCCTCCTGCCTCAGCACCTGCCCCCCATTAGCTGAGACTACAGGCACACACCACCATGCCCTGTTAATTTAAAAATATTTTGTAGAGACGTGGTTTTGCTGTGTTGCCCAGACTGGTCTTGAACTCCTGGGCTCAAGCAATCCGCCTAGCTTGGCCTCCCAAAGTGTTGGCATTACAGGTGTGAGCCACTGCACCCAGCCAGAACCCTATCTTTTTATAAAAGGTTTTTGCACATTTGATGACTGCCAATCTTGCTGCTTTGCCTAATTTGGAAGGGGGATGGTATTCACCACAAGGACAAGATACACAATTGGCTCAGTCTCTCAGACTTTAGCAAGAGAGGTTTGTGCCTTAAATCACTAGGAGAAAAGAAAAGCTGACGGATATGCCCGTTTTATTCCAGAAATGGCATCTCACCAAGGAAGTGACTTCAGTTTAGAACCAGAACCCCTGGGTTTGAATTCCTGCTCTGCCATTTAGATCTGCATAGCCTTGGGCAAGACACTCCACTTTGCCATGCCTCAGGGCCACTCTGAGACAGAGGGCACGCACCCACAGGGACGGGCGTTCTGCCTGCAGTCTTCTCCCATCCCTTGCCTGGTCTCCGTCTCTTTTGGGACTGGATTTAGCATTTGATTCTGTCCTCAGTGTGACATACAGTATGTGATATGACACTGAATATGAAGTTTCCTTTCAACTTGTCTTCAAATTATTCTATGATATTTACTTTCCCCTGAATTCTTTCATAACAGTAGTTCCTTTCTTGTTACTTGTTCTTTAATGTGGTTTTTGTTCAAGTTTTCATTTCCCAGCAAAGACCAACTTTCCTTTGATTTTGATGGAGGAAAGATTAGCTACATAAATCATTAAAGCAAACCAAACACAATACAAACATGAAAGGAATATCAAATGCTTCCCTGAATTAAAAGGGTTCCAATCCCAGCACCTCTGAAGTTGGGCAGCGTCTTTACTACTTGACCTTAAAGAGGTAACCCCAGAAGAAAAAAGAACTTGAGTTGTTAAGAGAAGAGAGAACAGCCAGCTGGAGAGGAACCAATGAAAAGCATTAGAGGCAGCTCTTGGCTGGAGGAAGAAAGCAGTCTGCCTTCAGCGTCTCATACAAAAGTCTCCTGGTGCACTGTGCAGAGCCAGGCTTGGTTTAAAGTCTCTATTGTTAGTCAGATGTCAGCACAACCAGGGTCAGGGTCAAACAGGGAACTCACAAAATGAGTTGAATATTAAAAAAAAAAAAAAAGTGATGTGCCCAGATAAACTACAAGAAAAAAAGGCCATCTTTAATTGATGAATAAGAAATTTTAGCTGTTAATTTCCATGATTACAAATGTTAAGATTACTGCAAGCATAAAATTAGCCAACTGTCTATAGCTCAAGAAAATTTGCCATTCAGTATGCCACATATTAAACAGTAAAAATATTCAAGCAGGACACTTTTGAAAATAAGCTTCATGCCCTGATGGAAGAATGGATTATCTCAGAGAACTGAGCTCAGCAGTACATAAATTCTTAAATGAAATATCCAATCCTTATTTGGGAGTGTAGCTTTATCTTAGTGTTTGCTGAGATACAGAAGTTCATTAGTAACTTGCCAGCTGATGTAAGATACAGATAGGCCATGACATTAGCATACTGTGTCTGTATTGCTAGTTTTATTTCCGGTGGTACTGAGATCAAGCACCGTGCTTGCTGGTTAGTTATACGGCTTTTTTTTTTTTTTTTCTGGGGAAATTTTAGAAGGCTTTTTGTGCCCTAAGGGTCCCTCTGGGGTTTTCCTGCTGCAGATTGTCATGTTCTGTGCAATGTGACTCTGAGATCCTGGTCCACAGCTGATTGGGTCAGAGAGGGGCACCTGACCCCAGGGCAGCCAGTTTCTAAGCTGGCCTGTGGCCGACTCAGAGCTCTGTTCAAAAGAGCCATCTATTCTGTGTGGTGATTGGCTCGCTCAGCCAGAGGATGTTTGACTATAAGATGCGAGAGTCTGCAGTCAGAAGCAGGATGGAGGCTGAAGGACACCCAGGGAGACTGGAGCCACAAGGCAGCAGAAGCCACGAAGCAGAGAGAGCAACCATGGATGCCGGGATCACGGAGGAGTGGGGTGATGGGGAGCAACCACCGCCCACTATTGCTCTTGGGGTGATGGCAGAAAGAGCAGCAGAGCAGGGCTGTATCCCCAACAGGGTTCCTGTTCTAAGCACATTTGTGTGCGAGAGGCTGGCTGTGCAGCTGCCTGACCGTTCTCTGTTTCTTTTCAGTACAACCCTGTCACTAAGGTAACCAGACTATAGCTTTTTCTAGGGAGCCAGGATACCAAGCAAAGCCTTCGTTTATCAAACTGACTCGTTCTCACTAGGGGCTCTCAGAATCTCTGAGTGAGTTCGGCCAAGTGCTGGTCTTTGCATGTCGGTATTCAGCCAGAATACATGCAAAGGGAGAGAAGGGTAGGCCAGCTAGTAATGCAACCAAGAGAAATATTAGGGAGTAGATAATTCAATTCTATGAAATCAAAGGATATGTCTTAGAAAGTATTTATGTATTTATTTCTGAAACAGGGTCTTGCTCTGTCACCCAGGCCGGAGTGCAGTGGCACAATCATAGCTCACTGTGACCAAACTCCTAGGCTCAAGGGATCCTCCTGCCTCAGCTTCCCGAGTAGATGGAACTACTGGTGTGGGCCACCACACCTGCCTAATGGTTTTATTTTCAGTAGAGACAAGGTCTCACTATGTTGCCCAGGCTGGTCTTGAATTCTTGGGCTCAAGCGATTCTCCTGCCTCAGCTTCCTAAAGTGCTGGGGTTACAGGCGTGAGTCACTGCGCCTGACTTGTCTTAGAATTTGTGGTAAATTATTACAGTAGTCCTCCCTTAACCGCAGTTTTGCTCTCTGTGGTTTCGGTTACCCATGGGTGACCCTGGTCCAAAAATATTAAAAGAAAAATTCCAGAAACAATTCGTAAGTTTTAAGTTGCCTGCCGTCCCTGAGTCGCGTGATGAAATCTGGCTCCATCCTGCTTTGTCCAGCCCAGATGTGAATCACATATCCCTTTCTCCAGGTACCCGCACTGTGCACACTACCTGCCCTTTAGCGACTTGGCAGCCATCCCAGTTATCACATAAGAAAAACATAGTCGGCTGGGCGCGGTGGCTCAAGCCTGTAATCCCAGCACTTTGGGAGGCCGAGACGGGCGGCTCACGAGGTCAGGAGATCAAGACCATCCTGGCGAACACGGTGAAACCCCGTCTCTACTAAAAAGTACAAAAAAAAAAAACTAGCCGGGCGAGGTGGCGGGCGCCTGCAGTCCCAGCTACTCGGGAGGCTGAGGCAGGAGAATGGTGTAAACCCGGGAGGCGGAGCTTGCAGTGAGCCGAGATCCGGTCACTGCACTCCAGCCTACGCGACAGAGCGAGACTCCATCTCAAAAAAAAAAAAAAAAAAGAAAAACATAGTCTATATAGGGTTCAGTACTACTCATGGTTTCAGGCATCCACTGGGGGTCTTGGAACACATTTCCCGTAGATAAGGGGGAACTGCTGTTCTTTTACAATTTGAGATTGTATAAACTGGGCACAGTGGTTCACACCTGTAATCCCAGTGCTTTGGGAGGCTGAAATGGAAGGATTGCTTGAGGTCAGGAGTTTGAGACCAGCCTGGGCAACATAGGGAAAACATGTCTCTCCAAAAAAGCAAAAAAAAAAAAAAAAAAAAAAAAAAAAAGAAAAGAAAAGAAAAAAAATTAGCTGGGCATGGTGGTACACATCTGTAGTCCCAGCTACTCAGGAGGCTGATGGCTTGAGCCCAGGAGTTCAAGGCTGCAATGAGCTATGATGTTACCACTGCACTTCAGCCTGGGCAACAGAGTGAGACCCTGTCTCTAAAAACAAAATTTTAAAAATCTTGGGATTGTGTAAATAAATTTCCATTAAACAAGGATTGTTGATTATAACAATGGCCAACATTTCATCTTTTTAGTTTTGTGGCTTTTTTACTCTTGAAACCTCTTTTTGCATTTAAATAATTTTGCTTCAAATAGGGTAAAGTATTAGCAGAGACAACAAAGACTACTCTCGGTTACCAGTAGATCCATGCAACCAAAGCTTCCCGAAGAGTCAGGTTTTTTCTTAAGGCACTCACTGGTAAAGTTATTGTTACTATTATTATTATTATTATTTTGAGATGAATTCTTGCTCTGCCCTCCAGGCTCGAGTGTAGCGGTGCAATCTCGGCTCACTGCAACCTCCACCTCCCAGGATCAAGCGATTCTCCTGCCTCAGCCTCCTGAGTAGCTGGGATTACAGATGTGCACCACCATGCCTGGCTTATTTTTTTATTTTATTTTATGTTTTTTTAGTAGAGACAGGATTTCACTACGTTGGCCAGGCTGGTCTTAAACTCCTGACCTCAAGTGATCCACCAGCCTCAGCCTCCCAAAGTGCTGGGATTACAGGCGTGAGCCACCATGCCTGGTCAAAAAATTATTATTTTGTATGCAGGTGTAATAAAATGCATAAAAGAAATCATATTTAAAAATCTCTTGAAAATCTATGATCCAGAGGAAACTCCTATTAAAACTTTGGTATAATGTACTTCTAGACTTTTTCTAATCACATTTCTATGTATTTAGAGCCGACAAAAATGAAATCATACTGTCCATACCATTTAATGCCATCTGTTTGGCAAATATGCATCAATTTTGAATGTCTGTGTAGTGTTCCATATAATGGAACACTGTATAAGCTACTCCAACAATAATAGCAATCTACGGAGCTTTTACTTGGATTCAAGTGCTTTCTATGCATGACCTCGACTAACCCTCACACTGACTCTAAGAGGATAGGTATGATTTAGTGTCTCCATTTAACAAGCAAAAACCTGAGGTTTAGGGCTGCTGGCCTGCCCAGTCGCTCCCCGTCACGTGGAGATCGGAAGGCAGGCTCACTGGCTCCAGAGCACGCACCCTGACAACCACTTTTGTGCTTCCTATTGTTAGAGCTACATGCCAATTGTTATTTTGGTATAAATATCATTTTTTAAATTAAACCAGATAATCATATAATATGATAAATGTCATAAAACATGTTTGAAAAGTAAAAGCAGTCCATTTTTATACCTTTCTCACTAACATTTAACTAACTCAAATGACAACTTACACTAATTCTATTCTTAGAGACATTAATGAAATTGCTGTGTTCATTCCCTCCATTCCTCTCCTGTGGGTCAAACCGCCCCAGACAGGGACACCACGTGGCTTAGAGAGGCCTCTGGCTGAGCTCCTCCCCTGCTGGCAGCTTCTCGTCCTCCCCAGACCCAGCCAAATGAGAAGCCACAGCCTGGAGACAGGAAGGACACGGTACCTCTCCTCCCCGCAGTCCTGTTCCTAGGACTTCCACCATGCCCTCTCCTCATGTTTTGTCCCCATGCTGAAGGCTGGGGATTAAATTAAAGAGCATCCCTACACATGTTGCATAAGACCCACTTGGTACATATTTCCCCAATAGGAAAGCAGCACTGTACCTTTCCTTACAAAGGCTATTTCTAGAAACTGCTTGCTAGGTGTAACTTGAACCTGATACTGGTCAATACTTCTCCTGGAAGCAGAGTGAGCTCATGAGCTGAGGGAGGGCTGACTTTCCGCTTTATTAGATTGTGATGCCCAGTGAGGTCGGCAGATATTTTCCAATTTGATTCAGATGATCTCTGAGAAATGGTCAGTTTAATCTGGATTTCCTAGGAGGAAGCTCTTGGCACCTCGTTCAGTCTTCCGTATGGTTACATGCAGGGCTAGAGTCCAGGAGATGTACTCAGAAGAGGCACAGATGGATTCTAGTCTCCTGTGGCATCAGGACACATTTAAAGAATTCAAGGTCTTCAAAGAGGAACACAGTGCCCCAGGAGTATGAAAAGCTGTCCAAGAGGCTGGGTGCAGTGACTCACCCCGTAATCCCAGCACCCTGGGAGGCCGAGGCAGGAGAATCAGTTGAGGTCAGGAGTTTGACACCAGCCTGCCCAACATGGCAAAACCCATCTCTACTAAAAATACAAAAGTTAGCCAGGCGTGGTGGTGCATGCTTGTAGTCCCAGCTACTCAGGAGGCTGAGGCAGGAGAATCGCTTGAACCCAGGAGGCAGAGGTTGCAGAGAGCCGAGATCACACCACTGCATTCCAGTCTGGGCGACAGAGCAAGACTCTGTCTCAAAAACAACAACCACAACAACAACAACAAACTGTCCAAGAGCTACACAGGAACAGGCAATGGAAAGAGAATCAATTTCCAGGTTTTCAACTGACATGGACATGCCCTTTCCTAGATGGGTCTGCCTGGAATGCACCTGAGTTTGCTGTGGCTCTTTTCCTACCTCAGAACAGAAAGGTAGACCCCTCGCCAGTCCTAAGTCCTACTAGGTCTCATTGTTCCTGGTGCATCAAGCACTGGGACACCACATCAGGGAGCACTCCTTTAATGCTTCACGGGAACATCACAAGCCCTAATGCTTCCTATGCTCTTCCTTCTCATTCACATTTACCTTCAGGCTGCAGCCTGCACACTTACAAGTGTGGTGTTGAGTCGGGAAGTTCAGAATTCAGAAGCGAGGCAGAGAAGGGTGGTGAGAAGAGCACTTTTCATGGACTCCCCTCTTCCATCCCTGGACTGTTGCCAATAAATCTCAGTTTTGAACAAGAGTTTCATGAAAGCAAAATAAAGAGGACATTGAAAAGAAATAATGTATATGTCTATGACAACCACTTTTTTTTTTTTTTTTAACAGAGGGTCTCACTGTGTCACCCCGGCGAGAGTGCAGTGGCACACCCATAGCTCACTGTAGCCTCAACCTCCTGGCCTCAAGCAATCCTCCCACCTTGGCCTTCCAAAATGCTGGGATTACAGCAGTGAGCCACTGCAACTCATCTAAAAACTACTTATTAAAAACAGTTATCAGAACATAATTCTTTTCCACTGCTGTCTCTTAAAACTCCCTCTCCAGCATGCATTGTTAACTGGAAAGAAAAGAACTTCATTTTATTATTTTCTTTTATTTTTGAGACAGGGTCTCGCTCTGTTGCCCAGGCTAGAGTGCAGTGGTGCAATCTCGGCTCACTGCAACCTCCACCTCTGGGTTCAAGTGATCCTCCTACCCCAGCCTTCCCAGTAGCTTGGACTGCAGGTGCGTGCCACCAGACCCAGCTAATCTGTATGTTTTTAGAAGAGATGGGGGTCTCACCATGTTGGCCAGGCTGGTCTCAAGCTCCTGGCCTCAGGTGATCCGCCCGCCTCGGCCTCCCAATATGCTGGGGTTATAGGTGTGAACCAACACACCCAGCCCAAAAGAACTTTAAATAACCAAAGCAGTATATGATGATTAAGCTAATTCTATTTATGCAAAATAAGTTAAGCAAAACTCAACAGAACTGAAAAGACAAGTAGAAATCATGTGGGAACTTTTAATACTCTTCTCTCAGTAATTGGTAGATTGAGTAGTTTTTGAAAATCAGTAAGGATAGGGAAGATTTGATAACAAAGTCACCAAACTTGTTAACACACGCCTATAGAACATTGCACTCAACAAACGGAGAATACACATTCTTTCCAAGCATATATAAACCACTTATGAAAATTGGCCCTGCAATGGGTCAGAAAGCAAGTCTCGACACATTTCCAACAGTTTCTCACATCGATCATGTTCTGTGACCACAATGCAAATGAGTTAGAAGTCCATAACAAAAACATAGAAAAGAGAACTCTATACTTCTGGAAAACAGGAAGTTCACATCTACATAATTCATGGGTCGAAAAATCAGAAAGAAAATTAGAAAATAGTTAGAACTGAATAAGAAAAATGCTACAAATGAGCACTATGAGTCAAAATTTATGAGATGCCATAAAAGGGAAAATTTTAAGCTTAAATGCTTACTTTAGAGGGAAAAAAGACTGAACGTTAAACAGCTTCGTAACCTATTTTATAAGTTAGGACTGGGCACGTCGGCTCATGCCTGTGGTCCCAGTACTTTGGGAGGCTGAGGAGGGCAGATGGCTTGAGCTCAGGAGTTTGAGACCAGCCTGGGCAACATGGCAAAACCCCGTCTCTACAAAAAATTAGCTGGGCGTGGTGGCATGCGCCTGAAGTCTCAGCCACGCAGGAGGCTGAGGCAGGAAGATCACCTGAGCCTGGGTAGTTGAGGCTGCAGTGAGCTGTGATCGTGCCACTGCACGTCAGCCTGGGCGACAGAGTGAGACCCTGTCTCAAAACAACAGCAGCAAAAGATTAGGACAAAGGATAAACTCAAGGAAAGCAGAAAGGAGAGAAAAGAAAGAGCAGAAACCTAAGATACAGAAAACATAAGTTAAATATCCATAGGGAAAAGTGTTGCTTTTGTTTTTATTTTTGTTTTGAGTAAGAGTCTCACTCTTCTCCCAGGCTGGAGTGCAGCGGCACCATCTTGGCTCAGTGCAACCTCCACCTCTGGGGCTCAAGCACTTCTCTTACCTCGGCCTCCCGAATAGCTGGGATTACAGGCGCCCACCACCACGCCCGGCTAATTTTTGTATTTTTAGTAGAGATGGGGTTTCACCCTGTTGGCAGGGCTGGTCTCGAATGATCTGCCCACCTCGGCCTTCCCAAGTGCTGGGATCACAGGCGTGAGCCACCGCACCTGACGGCAAAATGTTGTTTTCAGAAAGAACTAATCAAATTGGCCAGCCTCTGGCTGGGCAGCAGGTCTAGAAAAGTCATTCATCCAGATGGAAGCAGGAGGATGGGAAGGTGCAGGAGGGAGGTCTCTGAGAAGAACGGAAACACAAAGTACCTGAGGTGCAACTCACTGTGAGGAGGCGAACAGGTTTCTAAAAAATTTCCATAGCAGCTGCGCCATTTTGCTTTTCCACCAACAGTGTACAGGGTTCCCTTTCCCCCCACGCTCTTGCCAACTCTTGTTGCCTTAGGTCTTGACAACAGCCATCCTAACAGTAGTGGGGTGATACCTCATTGTGGCTTTGACTTGCATTTCTCTCGTGGTTAGTGATGCTGGGCCTTTTGTATATCTTCTTTGGAGAAATGTCTATTCAAGTCCTCAGCCCATTTTTGAATCAGGTTGTTAGTTTTTTTGCCATTGAGTTGTAGGAGTTCCTTATATATTTTGTTATTAACCCTTTATCGGATGTATGGCTTACAAATATTTTCTTGTATTGTATCGTTGCCTCTTCACTCTGTTGGTTGTGTCCTCTGATGTGCAGAAGCTTTTTCGTTTGTTGTAATCCCATTTGTATATTTTTGCTCTTGTGGTTGTGCTTTTGGTGTCATATCCAAGAAATCATTGCCAAGACCAAGGTCAAGGAGCTTTTTCCTTATGTTTTCTTCTAAGAGTTCTGGGGGATGAATTAGTGATAGAACACGAATGGAACACTAAGCAAATGAAAAAGTGATTGGTGAGGTCATCTAGGGATAGGGGCTTTTCAGGTGAAGAGGAGCACATGGCAGTTGATGATGTTGGCCACAAACATTGGAATCTGAAGTAGAAGGAAGGGAGGGAAGCCAGCGAGTGTTCAGAGAAGGAGGGGTTGTGGGTTGGCTGTCTCCTTTGGGACTTGAGCAAGGGGGCTGGAGAAGGAGCAGTTTGCCCTCAAGATCAGCGCGTTCTTTCCTGCGATGATCACACACTTGAAATTAACGGTGGACAGGCAGGGGTGCGAGGCTGCCACCCTGCCTGTCATTTCACTTTCCAACAACATGTGCTCCCCGGATCCTCAGACGATCATTTAATTTCACAAACAGAGGAAGGAGCATTTGTTCTCTAAGATACTTTGCAAACAAGAGAAGAAAGTGCACCCTGTTTTCTTTTTTAAAAAGTGTTTACACTTCCTAAAAAACACTGTATTTTTTAAAAAAAGCATTTGGGTCAACTAATTTATAGCATAAATAGGACTTTATGGGGGGAAGTATTATGAACACATCAAAAGTATTCATCACTATATGTTGTGCTAAGATGCCTGAAATCTATGATATGATTACTTTAAGTGAGTTTCCTTTCAATGCGCGAATAATAGTAGCATGCCCTATTTCTAATGAATGCATTTTAAAGTACCAGGAAATGAATCTCTGTTGCCATTTGAAAAATCTCAAGTGTCTGTTTTTAACTCTCAGCCATATCAGATACATTTTAATTTTAATATGTCTCAATTAAGATACAGTTACTTTGAAAGGAAAGAAAATGGTTTACTTTTCTAAAAAAATTTTATAATCATTTGGGAACAACTTTTTATTATGGAACATTTCAAACACATAGTCAGCACTTAACTCTGTCACACTAATCAATGCCTGGCCAGTCTTGTTACATCTGTCCCCCAGGCCATTCTCCCACCTCTATTCCTCTGAATGACTCTAAAGCAAATCCCAAACATTATATTAGTTCACGGATAAATGTTGCAGTGTATGTCTCTAGCAGATGAGAACTTTTTTTTTTTTTTTTTTTTGAGACAGGGTCTCACTCTGTTGCTCAGGCTGGAGTGCAATGGCATGATCTCAGCTCACTGCAGCCTCGTCCTCCTGGGCTCAAGGGATCCTTCCACCTCAGCCTCCTGCGTAGCTGGGACTACAGGGGCATGCCACCACGCCCTGGCAAATTCTTTGATTTCTTTGTAGAGATGAGGGTTCACTGTTGTCCAGGCTGGTCTTGAACTCCTGGACTCAAGCGATCCTCCTGTCTTGTCCTTCCAAAGTACTGGGATTACAGGTGTGAGCCACTGTGTCCAGCTAAGGACTGAGGAGGGGGGACTCATGTTTTAAAAGGACAAAACCGTATCCATAATACCATTATCTTACCTAAAGAAATCCTGGAATGCCTCAGTGTTGCCAACTACTCAGTCGCTATTCAACTCTCTCAATTATGAAATCATTTTTAAAAAGGGTCTCCACATTGAATTTGGCCTATGTAGTTGCATTCATTCCCCCTGCCCCCCCACTTTGTTTTCTTACGTGTATCGGTTGAGGAATATGGGTTTTGTGGATTTTGCCCATTGTGGGCTCATTGCTTGGGTTCCTCTGTCTGCATTTCCTGTACACGAATAGTTAGACCTAAGTGGCTTGATCTGATTCAAGTTTGATTTTTTTTTTTTTTTTTTTGTAAGAAGACAGGATAGGTTTGACCACTGTTTGATCTGAGGTCTTTCTTTCTTCCTTTAAAAACATTAAATAGAAGGCATACGGGAGGAATCTGCTGTGGGAAAGCAGCGCAGACCGATGCTGTTGCATCGCATCTCCCAGGAGCAAGGCCACATCCAGCTTGGGGAGTGGCAGTGAACATCTCTGTTGATTGTGTCCTTGGCTGTGCAGAAGCTTTGTATTTTGATGCAGTCCACTTGTCTACTTTTGCTTTTGCTGCTTGTCCATCTGTTTTATTTACATGATCTCACTGAACATAAGTGTTTTTATGTGCCAAGTGTTTTACTTACATTATTTCACTTAAGCCTCCCAAATGCCTTCACAAGAAGATGCTGTTATTCCCATTTTACAGATCTGGAAATTGAGATCCAGAGAAGTGAAGAACCAGTTTCAAGGCTACAGGTATAGAGGGGGAGGATCAGGAGCAGCCCGTGCTCATCATGGCGACTGCACATCCACTGACCTCTAGGATGCACCTAGAGATTGGCTGCCCCCCACTTTAGCAGTCAGCCCAAAGGGCAAACATAAGAAATGTTTCGGGAGGGAACAAGGGCCTCTGTCCTTTCCTGTCCTGTTGCTCTCTTAGCTTGACTTGCATCCCCTTGTCTTCTTGATGAAGCATTTAAGATGGACACACTCAAAGTGACACATTCTGCTCCCAACTAGGAATCTCTTACCTCCCTCAGGGTTCCCTCTGGGAGGAGACGGACTCCTAAGTTGCTGCCTTTGGTGCCCTTTGTGCTTCCTAGGTCTAGTCTCTCTGTTATTAAGATTGAGGCTTTGATCTCACCTAATGGTGAAAAAGGGTAAAAATGTCAAAACTCGTATTGCAGAAAAAAAAAAAAAATCAGTAAAATAGGGTGCAAAGAGAGGCATTTGTATTAACTTCCTGGGGCTGCCATAGCAAAGTGTCACAAACTGGCTAGCTTAAAACAAGGGACATATATTCTCTTACAGTTTTGGAGGCCAGAAGCTGAAATCAAAGTGTTGCAGGGCCACGCTCCCTCTGAAGGCTCTAGGGAGAATCTGTTCCACGCTTCCTTAGCTTTCGGGGTTATGCCAATCCTTGGTGTTCCTCAGTTTGTGCATGTGTCACTCCAACCTCTGCCTGCAATGTCACATGCTGTTCTCTTTGTGGATCTGCTGTGATTCAATGTGCCCCCTAAAGTTCATGAGTCAGAAGCCTAATCCCCAGTGTAACAGCACTGAGAGGTAGGACATTTAAGGGGAAGAATGGAACGGATTAATGTCTTTATGGTGATAGTGGGTTTGTTATAAAAGCAAGTTTGGGGCAGGTGTAGTGGCTCAGGCCTATAATCCTAGCACTCTGGGGGGCCGAGGTGGGTGAATCACCTGAGGTCAGGAGTTCGAGACCAGTCTGGCCAACATGGCAAAATGCTGTCCCTACTAAAAATACAAAAAAATTAGCTGGGGGTGATGGTAGGCACCTATAATCCCAGCTACTCAGGAGGCTGAGGCAGGAGAATTTCTTGAACCCGGGAGGCGGATGTTGCAGTGAGCCAAGATCACGCCACTGTACTCCAGCCTGGGCGACAGAGTCAGACTCCATCTCAAAAAAAAAGCAAGTGTGGGCTCCCTCTTGCCTTGTGATGCCATTGGCCATGCTGTGACTCAGCAAGAAGGCCCTCACCAGATATCGCCCCTTGATTTTGGACTTCCCAGCCTGTAGAACCATGAGCCAAATAAACTTCTCTTGTTTATAAATGACGCACTCTGTGGTTTTCTGTTATAGCAGCACAGAATGGACTAAAACAGCATCTGTGTCCAAATTGCCCTCTTTTTATAAGGACATTGGTCATAGTGGATTAAAGCCCACCCTAACGGCTTCATCTTAACTTGATTATATTTACAAAGACACAATTTCCAATAAGGTCACATGCATAAGTAACCAGGGGTGACAGTGACATTATATATTTTGGGAGGGACAGAGTTTAGCTCCCAGCAGCCATTTGGAACTGGGATTAAGAGCACAGGCTATGGCCAGGTGCAGTAGCTCACACCTGTAGTCCCAGCACTTTGGGAGGCCAAGGCGGGAGGATTGCTTGAGCCCAGGAATTTGAGACCAGCTTGGGCAACATAGGGAGACCACATCTCTACAAAGAAGAAAAAACCACACATTAAATTAGCTGGGCATGGTGGCACATGCCTGTAGTCCCCGCTACTCAGGAGGCTGGGCTGGGAGGATCGCTTAAGCCCAGGAGGTCAAGTCTGCAGTGAGCTGTGACTCCACCAGTGTACTCCAGCCTGGGTGACAGCGAGCTTGTTTCCAAAAAAAACCACAAAAAACATAAACACACACACACTCACACACACACACACAAACCAACCAAAAAACGAGCAATAGGATTTGGTATTAGACTGTTTCAAAGGCCTCAAATTTGGTATGGTATGATCTTTGCCAAATTAGTTAACATTTCTGGGATAATAAAGACTACCTCATGATATTGTGTGAAGATTTAAAAAGATTATGTGTAGAAAGCACGTGGCTGAGTGCCTGGCAGGAAGAAGCACTTGGTGGCTGGCAGGTCTCCTCCCCTTATTTTTCTTTGCATTATTGTTATTGGCAGTTTAGTAGTAATTATTAACAGTCTGTGGTCTAAGCAGGCCTCATCATGAGGGTGAGGTTTCAGCAGGACTTGAAGGAGGCAGGGGAGCTGGCCCAGCTGGTATCTGGAGAAAATATTCCAGGGAGAGGAAACAGCTGTAGCAAAGCTTCCAGATCCTTCTTACATTGCTCTGCTTTATAATATTTTTTTCTTTTTCCTTTCTTCCCCCACACTAGAATGCAAGCCCCTGAGCATGAGTTTACTGCCTCCTAGATGAGTCCTAAGCCCCCAGAACAGTGCCTGGTGCGGAGCAGGGCACTCTGTGGGCACAGTGTAACAGTTGTTAAAGAAATCAGTATTGGAGCCCAGAGGGATTGGGGATGAAACATCTCTTCTGTGTCTTTTTTTGTTGTTGTTGTTTTTTGAGACAGAGTCTCACTCTGTCGCCCAGGCTGGAGTGCAGTGGTGCAATCTCGGCTCACTGCAAGCTCTGCCTCCTGGGTTCACGCCATTCTCCTGCCTCAGCCTCCTGAGTAGCTGGGACTACAGGCATCTGCCATTACACCCGGCTAATTTTTTTGTATTTTTAGTAGAGACGGGGTTTCACCATATTAGCCAGGATGGTCTCGATCTCCTGACCTCGTGATCCACCTGCCTCGGCCTCCCAAAGTGCTGTGATTACAGGCGTGAGCCACTGCGCCCGGCCTCTTTTGTGAAGTTCTAAAAAGTCATGAGATGATGTGGACTGTGAGCCTCATGAGAGCCCCCTCATTGCAGGCCAGTTTGTTGGTCCTGTTTTTGAGAGACTCCTCCAAACCAGGGGTACCACCTCCCCCTCTTTCCACTGGACATTTCTGATTAGAACTTATTCCAGGGGCTGGTCCTAAAGCAGTATTTTTAAATTAAATTAAATTATGTATTTATTTAAAGACAGAGTCTTGCTCTGTAATCCAGGCTGGAGTGCAGTGGCAAGATCTCGACTCACTGCAACCTCCGCCTCCCAGGTTCAAATGATTCTCCTGCATCAGCCTCAGCCTCCCTAGTAGCTGGGATTACAGGTGTGTGCCACCACACCTGGCTAACTCCTGACCTCAAATGATTGCCTGCCTCAGCCTCCCAAAGTGTTGGAATTACAGGCGTGAGCCACTGCGACCGGCCTACTGTTTTTTTTTTTTAAACAGACAGGACCTTGCTCTGTCACCCAGACTGGAGTGTAGTGGCACCGTCTCGGCTCACTGCAGCACTGATCTTCTTGGGCTCAATTGATCCTCCCACCTTAGACTCCGGTGTGGTTGGGACCACAGGCACACATCACTACACCAGTTATTTTTTTATTTTTTGTAGAGACGGGGGTCTCACTGTGTTGCCCAGGCTGGTCTTGAACTCCTAGCTTCAAGTGATCCTCCTCCCTTGGTCTCCCAAACTGCTGGGATTAGCAGTATGAGTCACAGCATCTGGCCCCTAAAATAGTACTTTAAAAAAGTTTCTGGAAATTGTTTCATCTGGCAAAAGTAAGACAAGGGCCAGAGATGGTACATGGAAATTCTCAAAACATCATGGAATCGCAGGTTTGGATTTCAAGAGGCTCAGGAATGAGCCCATCAGATGTCTCCCTCCGTGCAGGTGAGGCGCAGTCTTTTGTACTTCTGGCTCCCGGAGCCGGCCTTGCTTTTCTTTCTGAGCAGGCACTGGGACACTTTGCTCCCTTCTCCTAAAAGGCAAGGGGGGCTCCCTCCACACACGGCTACATCGTGTTCTTTGTGCACGGTTGGTCTGTGCACTTGGCCACCTCTGGATTTGTCTGTAACGCTGCAGATTATGTGGCATCTCTCTAACTTTATCAAGTCAACTGGCAATCTAGAGGGAAAAGCTTTGTGCGACGGGGACATTGCACCAGCGCCAAAATCCATGTAGATGTGCTGGCCTTCACCAGCCACTGTCCAGACTCTGAACAGACATCAGTCGAGCACCTGCCACATGCCGGATCCTTGCCAGAGCTCAGAGCATCGAGATGAACAGGTCACCCTCCTCAAAGGACTCAGGGGACCACCGTGTCAACAACTGCTACTAACATTTATATGGTCCTTTAGAGCTGCAAAGTGCTGTTGCCTATAAACAACTTGCCAGGTGAGAAAAACCAGTCTAAGCAAGGTAAGGGATTGCACAACAGCTTTCTGGCAGTGACAGCAGTGCTGGGTAGCAAACCCTCCTTTGACTCCAGACGCCAGCTGCTTTCAACCACTGCTCTCCACTGGCCAGGAGGGAGTGAGGGTAGGGAAGGGACAGTGACTTACAATAAATACAGCTGTGTGTGTGTGGCGGGTCTTGTGCAGCATAGAGGGAGGAGGCCTCTGTTTGCTGGGGAGGGTCACAGCAGAAGTCGTATTTGATTCAGGCCTTGAGAGATGAACAGAATTGTTCTAGATGGAGAATCTGGAGACAGGGCGCAGGCAGGCAGGTGTGGAAGCTGGGGACCCTTCTGGAGTGCAGGGGAGTGTATCAGAGTGGGCAGAGGCCAGTGAGGGCCTCCATCTCCCAGCTCAGTAGATAAGGCTGGATTCTCCAGGCAGTCAGGGTTTCCCAGCACTGAAGTGATTCAATTTTGGTTTAAAAATGCAGCCAGGCATAGTGGCCATAATTTGGAAGGGACACCTCTTAGGGCTTACAACTCGAATGCATTCAAAGTTGTTGGAAATGCTGCCCTCTTAGAGGTCTTTTCAAAGGGGTGGGGAGGAGGATTTAAAAATGCACAGAAAACGAGGAGGTTCCTAGCTTTTCTGCTTTGTGTGTGGAGGAGCAGAGGTGAAGGAGGCTGTGTTGGAAACGGGAGTGAGGTGCCCGGCGGCAGGGCTGTAGACAGAGGCGAGGGCTCCTTCCCTGCCACCCTCTCCCCTTGCCTGGCGGGTGAGTGAGGCCCCTGGGGGAGCATCGCTTCCGTGTCTCCTCTGTTCTCTGCAGCTCAGACAAGTCGGCCACAAGCGCAGGGCTGGCTCTGGCCGCTTCTTCCCCAGTGGCCCAAAGGGCACAGGTGAGGAGAGGGACAGCAGGAAAGGAAGGAAGCTGCTCGGAGTGCGGCATCAGCCCGGCTGAGAGCCCGCCGCTGTGTGCCAGGGACAGCTCCCATCCAAAGCCTTTCGCCCTCCAATGCCTGCCAGGCCCAGGCGGTGGCTTGAATGAGCGAGCTAGGGGGCCCAGGTGTGGGCAGAGGAGCAGGGCCTGGCCCATCGCAGCCCCCTCTCTCCACCCTGAGTTGTGACAACCGAAGATGTTTCCACATTGCCAAATGCCCCCCTGGGGAACAGAATCTCCCCTGACCGTGAGGACTGTCTGCTTCCCTGAGTTTAGAAGACTAAACCCTCCTAAGAAATGTCCTTCCCAGCACTTTGGGAGGCCGAGACGGGCGGATCGCGAGGTCAGGAGATCGAGACCATCCTGGCTAACACGGTGAAACCCCGTCTCTACTGAAAAATACGAAAAACTAGCCGGGCGAGGTGGCGGGCGCCTGTAGTCCCAGCTACTCGGGAGGCTGAGGCAGGAGAATGGCGTAAACCCGGGAGGCGGAGCTTGCAGTGAGCTGAGATCCAGTCACTGCACTCCAGCCTGGGAGACACAGCGAGACTCCGTCTCAAAAAAAAAAAAAAAAAAAAGAAATGTCCTAAGAAATTCTATCAGTTCAATACATTTACATTATAAACTCTTCTTAGAGATTAGAATGCGAAACAGAATCAACATCCTTGATTTGTGACATGCACCTGCCCTTATCCACCACCCAGGTGACATTCAGGACAATCCTCTCAAGTGCTCTCAGCTCCGCCTCAGGGCGGGGGTGGGACAGCACAGGGAGCCAGTGCCCACGGGGTCCCTGCGAGCCTCACCATGACAAGGTCAGGGCAGACACCTGGGGGTCAGCCAGCAAGGGTTTCTCTATCTAGAACTACTTAAAACGTATTCCCTTCAAATCTCTCCAATACATATTTACCAATGTGCTGCCTTTAACTAGGCTTGGCCTCTTTCAGGGCCACTTTCCCTCATTCCTACAAAGGCACCGAGCAGGAGCAGCACGCTCACCACAGCCAGGTCTTCCCCATTTGCGAGGAACAAATGCCAGCCCTTCATTGGAAGAGGGTACAGGCCTCTCTTAGTTGTAGTCTGACAACAGGAAGAGAATTCTTCAAGGCCAAGCCCCAGCAAGAGGCCTGTGGTGCGCCATGCTGTGCCTGGTGCCTCGGCACCACTCAGGAGCCCGGAACAAGCTCGCTTGAGGGAGACCAAGCTCTGCTGAACGAGCCTCGTGGGAACAGGAATCACAAGGACCTATGTGGCCCAAAACCCTTTTCTAAAGCAAAAACATGCCATGTCACCTACACATCTAGATATATGCCACATCATCTATGTAACTATACACGTAGTTACCTACAGTCATGTGTTGCTTACCCATGGAAATGCACTGAGAAATGTGTTGTTAGGTGATTTCATTTTTTTTTAGACGAAGTCTAGCTTGGTCGCCCAGGCTGGAGTGCAGTGATGTGATCTCAGCTCATTGCAACCTCTGCCTCCCATGTTCAAGCGATTCTCCTGCCTTAGCCTCCCAAGTAGCTGGGATTACAGGCGCCCGCCACCACGCCTGGGTAATTTTTGTATTTTTAGTAGAGACGGGGTTTCACCATGTTGGCCAGGCTGGTCTCAAATTCCTGACCTCAGGTGATCCACCTGCCTCGGCCTCCCAAAGTGCTGGGAATACGGGCGTGAGCCACTGCGCCCAGCCTAGGTGATTTCATCTTTGTGTGAACATCATGGAGGGTACTTGCACAAACCTAGATGGTGCAGCCCACTACACGCCTGGGTTATATGGTATGGCCTATGGCTCCCAGGCTACCAAACTGTACAGCATGTTACTGTAGACAATTGTAACACAATGGTATTTGTGCATCTAAACATAGAAAAGGTACAGTAAAAAGATGGTATTTTAATCTTGTGGGGCCACTGTAGCATATGCAGTCTGTCCGACTGAAGCATCTGTACACGGCCCATGACTGTACCTGTGTATGTGCCACATCACCTGTATGTAGATATGTAGTCTGCACACACACTCATGTGTTGGGCACACAAACAAGGAACAGATTGATAAATTCTTTGAGTTTCAAAATTGTGTTGTTTTGGCAACTTTGTGACTTTTTCCTTTCTCCCAAATATTACCATTAGCTTAAATCACAACCACTATTGTTTCTATGGGGAAAACATACACATTTGCTGTCTCTCTCATATTTGGCCTACTAGGAAATGAAAAAACTGACAACTTAGCACACATGCAAAAAACCTGTGTGGCAATTTTAAATTAAACATATTCATACTCGGCTGGGTGCGGTGGCTCATGTCTGTAATCCCAGCACTCTGGGAGGCTGAGACGGGTGGATAGCCTGAAGTCAGAAGTTTGAGATCAGCCTGGACAACATGGTGAAACCCCATTTCTACTAAAAATACAATTAAAAAAAAAATTAGCTGGGCGTGGTGGTACACACCTGTGATCCCAGCTACTTGGGAGGCTAAGGCAGGAGAATCGCTTGAACCCGGGAGGCAGAGGTTGCAGTGAGCCAAGATCGTGCCACTGCACTCCAGCCTGGGCAACAGGGCAAGACTCTGTCTCAAAAAAATAAAATAAAATAAAATAAAATAAAATAAAATAAAATAATAATATATTCACACTTAACAGTGGAGACAGATAGTTTACGAATTAAACCCTGACTCTTTTTCCTGATAACGGAAAAGAGATGAAATTCACGTACTTCTTTATTTGGGGAGAAATAGCTAAGTGGAAAACTGCACGTAGAATTTTAATTGATAGGTGCTGAAATACAAGGCATTTTAAATAACTTCTTTAACAAAATGGTAGATAGTAGGATTTATTTTAATTTTTCAATCTGAAAAAAAAACCCAAAAACAAAAAAAACCCAAACTATCCTCATATATATATATACAGTGTCAACATTTTCAGAGCACTTACATTAGGAAACATTGTTTCTCTTCAACTGTATGACAATACTGTATATGCCACAATAAAATTTACAAACACAATCGCATCGGCAGTCATACAAACATCATGATTTTACATTTTAATACACAAGAAAAAAAATAGACATCTTCCCGGCACTTGGCTCCCGCCTGACGGCAACGTCTCCTACACGTTTTGAGAGACCTCAGCTTTGAAAACCCAGCAGCGGCTGTTTCAGAAGTCATGTCCTTTCCAGATCCAAACTTAAATAATGAGAAATTTGCCATTTCAAAATAACTGAGAGTTTATTCATGGGTGTGGTGAAGTTTACCCCACCAAAAGATGTGTAAAAAAATGGCATGAAAGTAAAACTAAATAAAGCTGTTGTAAAGCAGCCTCGTTGACACGGTAGCCCGGAACGAAACACTTACGTGTAAAAGTGTCATTACAGTTTTAAAGTCATTCGTTATATTCAAATGACAACTTTTTGACAAATCTAATGAAAACAAACTGATTTGGTAAAAGGTTCAAAGACTTCCACATTCAAGCTCGGTGTGGCTTCGCACGCGTGCGCCCCGGCTGCGGAGGTGACATATTGCTGTATTCGGACATAAGGCACTGTGATCTGAACATGCCGTGCACTCACCTTATGTCGCATCACCTGTTCCATACCAGTGAACTCTTTGAAATGAAAAATAATGAAAACTTCAGGACACAGTGCACTTTAATGACATACAGCATTTAAAATCCGTCAGACAAAGGTCTGAAAACAGTCTTTTAATGCAAGCCTGAATCTTCAAGCACATAAAATCTTTCTTTTTTAAGCTTAATTCCAACATCACTGGAAGAAATACCCATCATTAAACCCTGATATACATTCTTAACCACTTGCAGCCAGTGTTCATGAGGCAAAACGTGACCCAGAAACTTTGTTCAAGTTCTCCTCCTAGGGCGTCTACATTCACGGCGGTCACTCTGTTTCCGTCTCCTTTTGTTTGGCACCTGTCAGTGGATGGAAGACGAAAGTTTCAAAGCTCATGGTAACAGCAGGGTTCTCTCCCCCAGGGGTTTCTACCTGTGCCTGGCAGTGCCTTAGAAGGATGATCCAGAGGCTTCGGAGGAGGGCAACGTGGGAAGGAGCAGGTGGCCCAAGCTCCCATCTCCCACCCAATCGTTCCTGCAGCTTGGATCCATGTAACATCTTGTCATTCTAAATATGTTAGATTTAATTTGGAAAAAAAAGAGTTCCACTCCTAAAAAAATTTACTAAGAAATATGTAGGTATGTTTTAGTGAAGGTGTGAAGTATTTCAGTTGTGCACACTTAAAAATATGTGTTTAAAAAAGCTTAGGCCAGGCGCGGTGGCTCACACCTATAATCCCAGCACTTTGGGAGGCCAAGGCAGGCGGATCACCTGAGGTCAGGAGTTCAAGACCAGTCTGGCCAACATGGTGAAACACTGTCTCTACTAAAAAGACAAAAATTAGCTAGGCATAGTGGTGGGCACCTATAATCCCAGCTACTTGAGAGGCTGAGGCAGGAGAATTGCTTGAATCTGGAGGCAGAGGTTGCAGTGAGCCGAGACCACACCATTGCACTCCAGCCTGGGTGACGAGTAAAACTCCGTCTCAAAGTAAAAAAATAAATGAAATGAAATAAAATAAAATAAATAAAATAAAATAAAATAAAAACTTTATGGTATTCCTAAGGATAATGGCACCTAACAAGTATCTGGCTAGGACATTCCACAGTGGATTGGCAGGAGAGCTACTATTTTTCTCATCACAGGAGTTTCTCTCCTATTTTTTCACCAGATGCTAGACCCCTGAAAGACATTGGCAATCTATTAGAATATGTGGCTAAAATATTGTAGCTCCTAGCATCAGACTGCCCACGCACTGGATGCACGCACACACAGGTTCATTCAGGCAGTCTAAGTTTGACAGTGAACTATTGCTAAAAACTTTCTGAAAAAGAGAAAATGTTATTGTGTTGAACCAGTATCCCTATGGGGAACGGTGGCCATTGCCTAGTGAAGAGAGTCACCCTAGTACCTTTCAATCAAGTAACAGCAGACGCTTCATCAAACTGCCTCTTACTGACTATTCCACGGACAACCACCTAACAGTGCTGGTCCTGGGCACCGCGCCTCATCGCACACACATGGCTTTCATGCACGGCTTTCAGCTTTTCTCATAGCATCCTAGGAGGGAGACTGGCCTGTATCAGCCCACTCCTTCTCCACTGAAGAAATTGAGGCTGAAGGAGGTGAAGTGACTTGCTTACATTCAGATAGTGCTCGGGTGGGATGGCTGGGACTTGGCCTCACAGTGGGGGCCTCCTCGTTCACTGCTTGTAGTCGGCTGTCCGCTGCACACGGAAGCACGTCAGCGACTGTTGATCAGATGCAGGCGTCCCACTCCAAAAGTTCACGTGCAATCCAGTTATTAGTAATGTGGAATATTTTCCTCAATGAATCGTGTTGTATACGCTGCATCATAAGGAATTCCAATCCAGCTACCCCCATCTTCACGGCACAATTTCTATGGTAACATACATTCCAAATTCCAGCTGGAAATAGATTCCTCCCTGCGCCAGCACGGATGGGAGGGGCATTGCAATGACTTAGAATTTTTGAAATACCAAATCTGGATGGAAATTTGAACTCATCCAGTACAACCGTCTCATTCTCATGGTTTGAGATCTCAAGAAACAGAGAGGATGAATCACTTGACTTGTTTACTCTTTTTGTAATGTCCAAAGAGACAGCCAAGAGCTGACATTCAGCCTGACCCTGCTGGGCAGACTGTGTCCCTTGGTCCAGGGCTGGAAATGGGCTTTTTCTGAAGGTGCTAAGCTATAATACATGTGGGGATAAATCTGCCCAAAGAGGACTTTTTCTAGTGAGCACGAATGTGCTGTGCAGTTACGCCAGCTTGGAAATTTACATGAATTTAATACGATGGTCTGGGTGAGTCGGGTTCCCTCTCTTCAGTGTTGCCTGTGAGATTCCTCCACAGCTGCACTGTTCGTTTTCAATGCTGTGTCGTATTCCATCGAATGAATGTGACACAATTTATCCATTCTTCTTTTCAAAGATATTTGGATTATTTCCAGTTTTATGACGTTGACATGCGTTTAGTTCTTAATATTTCATGATTATAAAGACTATTGTGAGATTCAGGTCTTTCAAACACTTGAAGTTTGCAAGTGACTGCACCAGGCCCCATTTCTAGAGTTTCTGATTCAGTAGATTCGGGGCGGGGCCCCAACGTGGACATTTCCTAATAAATTCCAGGTGGCGGTGATGATGCCTGGCCTGAGGACCACCTCTGAAAAATCACTGCCATACTGGAATTTCTCTTGGTGTTCTCATTTAGTGAATGAGACATGTTTGTTGCAGGTGGTGAAGATTCCTTTAGGGTAGGTATTTTTGGGTTACAGACTGTAGAAACTAGTCTTAGCTGAAATTTCTGAACTAAAGAGAAATCAATACTGTAGTACACACACCATTTAATATTTGATTCTTAGAGTTCAAAGGGCATGCTGTTTGCTCCCACATTGGGTCGATGTGGCCCTGACAAAGGCTGGGTTGTTCATATTTGACTGGGCTGGGGAGGCGCAGGGATGGGAAGAGGAGGAAGAGGGAAGGGAGGGCTGGGGTTTTAAGAACTCTGAAGCCCACCTCTTACTACTGAGTGTGTGAAATGAGAGGACGGCCAGCTCCTCTTGTCCAAAGCCCTCTCCTCCTCTCTCTGCTCCTCGCTGTCTGAGACCCTGGGGGCTTGCTCAAAGTCAATCTGTCAGAAAATGAGTTTAACCACACTCTACTTGAAAGTGAATAGAATTTCTGTGCAATATTAATAAAAGTTTGTGTAAGTATTCTGTTTTATCTACTAAAAAATACAAGGTTTTTATTTTATTTTTTCTCTTTAAGGAAAGATGAAGGTATCAGTAGAAGCCAATGACATTCCCTCTATGTTTCTTATGTTTCACTAGTTCTCCCACAAAGCACAACTGAAGAGGTGTTTTCAGTGGAAAAGGTTATGATGAACATGGCAATGGCTCCCAAGTCATTTAGGGGCCACTGGACCTTGATAGGATGCTCTTAACTTAGAATACATTCTATACACTTTCCTCACTCACGCAGAACACTTAAACTTCTCAACTGAAAAGAAAACGAAAACGGTTTACAAAGTAATATAGTCAAAGCCTTGATCTGTAGGTGGGTGGTGGAGAAATGATGGTTTAAATGCTGCACTTCCTGTTCTGCCCCCCACCCTTCCTAGATGCCAATGGCAAAGTCAGAAACCAGCATTTTACCTGCTGGTGTGAGGATCAGGGCTTGCAGAATATCCGACAGGGAAATAATACCCACGATACTATCTGCTTCATTTACCACCACCAGCCGATGGACCTGCCAAGAGAAAAGCAGGACACGTGAAAATTAACATTTAAAAAAGGTTTAAAATGGACATTAGGAAAAAATATCATGTCATGTTTTTATACGATAAACACATCCCTCCAGCCTGGGGAATATAGTGAGACATCATCTTTAAAAAAATGAGACAGTGGCTGGGTCTGCTGGTGCACACCTGTGGTCCCAGTTACTTGGGAGGCTGAGGTGGGAGGATTGCTTGAGCCCAGGAAGTGGAGGGTGCAGTGGGCCAAGATCACACCACTGCACTCCAGCCTGGGTGACAGAGTGAAACCCTGTCTCAAAAAAAGAAAAAAGCAACACACACACACACACACACACACACACACACCCCATAAATGAATGAGGGAAAGTAGCAGCAGACAGACCCAAACGACGACCCTGGGCTCTAACATTCAATGTATTACTGTCTGATTACCTGGAAGACCCACTGCGTACTGAAGAGTCACAGCCCTGGTGGAAAACAGGGACACAGGCCGGAGAAGGAAAGAGGGGAAAACTATCTATCTACTGTCTCTAATGATACTGATTTGTCTCTAATTCAAGCGGATTTGCTTGATTACTTTTAAGAAAAAAGAGCTAGCTATGCCCTGCTGAGTTTTCAATTTTCAAAATATTAATATAGAAAAGATACACCTCAAAACACGAAGCACAATGTAGCTATAACATGCTCTTAAACATAACAGTTTTAATTTCTAAAAGCTGTATGTCAGTTTCTAATAACTATCAGGTACTTGTCTTATACATGGGAAGGAAGTCCAGATGATGACGGAAATGAAGAAACAAGGTCGTGGCTCTTACAAGGGTTTTATTTTCTGCAGTGTCTTTTCTCTGTGAAGTTCATATGTTAAGAATCGCATTCAGGAGGATAAATGAGCTATAATGAAGTGGGATAGATTGCGTTCATCTCTAGTTCTCTACTCTGAAATCTCTAATGAGTGACTGCAGAGTGTTTTGTGGTGTTTCTGTAACAGGCATTTCATCCGCAGGAAGGGAGCAGTGTCGCTATTCTCTTAAAAACTTCAGAACGGCTGGGCGCGGTGGCTCATGCCTGTAATCACAGCACTTTGGGAGGCTGAGGTGGGTGGATCACAAGATCAGGTGTTCAAGACCAGCCAAACATGGTGAAACCCAGTCTCTACTAAAAATACAAAAAAATTAGCCGGGCATGGTGGTGAATGCCTGCAATCCCAGCTACTCAGGAGGTTAAGGCAGGAGAATTGCTTGAACCTGGGGGGTGGAGGTTGCAGTGAGCTGAGATCATGCCATTGCACTCCAGCTTGGGCAACAGAGTGAGACTGTGTCTTAAAAAAAAAAAAAAAAAAAAAAAGACTTTAGAACTCGGGCCGGCCGCGGTGGCTCACGCCAGTCAATCCCAGAACTTTGGGAGGCTGAGGTGAGCAGATCACAAGATCAGGTGCTCGAGACCAGCTTGACCAACATACAAAAATTAGCCGGGCGTGGTAGTGCATGCCTGTAATCCCAGCTACTCAGGAGGCTGAGGCAGGAGAATCGCTTGAACCTGGGAGGTGGAGGTTGCAGTGAGCCAAGATTGCACCATTGTACTCCAGCCTGGGCAACAGAGTGAGACTTCATCTCAAAAAAAAAAAAAAAAAAAAAAAAGAAAAGGGCTTCAGAACTTGGGCCAAGGCAGCTCTGTGCCAGCTGTGCCCTGGGAGACCCTCTCTGTATTGAACAGCGATACCCCGGTAGAAAACAGGGACATAGAAAGGAGATAGGAAGAGGGGGAAATCCAGTTTTTATATTTTGTCTCAAATAATACTATGTTGGTGATGTTTCTGTCATAGCTTGCTTTAGGTAAATAATAATAATAATGTCTTGGTCATCTTTCATATGGCAGTCAACATAAATTTCTTTTAAACATTTCTCTAAAAAAGCTTTTAGGTTCATCAGTAATCCTGTGATATAACATAGCACAATTATTTGCTAACTATAATCACACATTAAAATGATAGTTCACATTTGTCTTCTACACTGAACACATTTTATTGGTTACATTCAATAGTGGATATTAAACAGTTATCTCTTGAACTCTGAAGGGAAACCATCTCACTCAGAGAATCTCTCAAGGGAAACTATCTCGCCCAGAGAATCAAGTAGTTCTTTCAGACTGAAATGACTTCCCAAATATTTTCTTGTCATCTGCTGCTGAGTCAAACTTATGTATGTCCCTTGTTGGAGGTACCTAAAAGTTAGTGCTCTATTTATGTCATATAAATAAATGGAATCATCACTGATACTGTACACCCTTCTCCTAGCTACATTAAAGCTAAAAACTTATTTTTTTGGTCCTTCTGTGAGGAGTCATCTTGTGAAGGAATTTTTTTTTAGATGGAGTCTTTTATTTAGGGTGTTACACAAAGTATATTTTAAAATCCTATAAGCATTAAAGTCTAAGGAAATCGGAGTGCTGAGGTGCAGGAACCTGGGAGTTACTACATTATTTGCTATTTATCTAATTGAGGAAAAAGAGATACTGGTGGGAAGAGAGAAAAAAGTTTATTGATTTATCATTCACTTTGTTAAAATGTACATTTTGCACTTTAGATTTTGAATTCATAAATACTCAAATGGAACTTAAAGCTTCCGGGACAACTTTTGTTTTCTCAAAACAAAATGTATCTATAGATATAGATACACAGATCTATTTAGAGACAGGGTCTGGCTCTGTTGCCAAGACTGGAGTGCAGTGGCACCACCACAGCTCGCTGAAATCTCAAGCTCTTGGATTCAAGTGATCCTCCTTCCTCAGCTTCCCTATTAGCTATGACTACAGGTCCAAGCCACCATGCCCGGCTAATTTATTTTTATTTTTAGTAGAGACAAGGTCTTCTTATGTTGTCCAGGCTGTCAAACATATATAGTTTAAACTATGAATGTATCTTACCAGTTTATTTGATTTAGCTATGATATCATGACTTTTCAATTCAATTCAACAAATCTTTAGAGATTGCCTATGTGCCAATAGTGTGCCAGGTTCTGGGACAGGAGAGAATCCCATCCGACTGAACTTGGAGGCTGCCTCGCTGGGCCCTTCCTGAGAGTCAGGCTTCCGGAGGCACCATTCACTACTGGGGACTTGTTGCAGTGGCCTTCGGGGGAGCAGGACTGGGAAAGCCGTCTCACCTCAGCTCTCACTATTCTGTCCACAATGGTCTCCAGTATTTCCAGCTTATTGCACTTTACAACACCTTCAAAATACTGTGAACGGTGCTGAAGGGCCTGGGTCACTGTGATATCTAGGTTATTGTATGTTTTCTCAGCAGCAAGATTCTGTAATGAAGCAAGAGAATAAATTATATCCTTTCATTTCAGTTCACTTCAATGACCAAAATTAGTGAGCTTAAGACAGCCTGATTTCTAAAAACTTTAATGCTTATCTGAATTTAGTACCTGCATACATCAGACGTTCGTTCTGGCTTACAACATACCATTGGTACTGTTATTTCATCAACGTAACAATCACAATTAAAGATAATCATGTTACGAGGTCTACCTTCCTTATGAAGCAACATTGTTAAACTTTGATAGCATATCCTGCCAAAGATTGCCCCCCGTTTTTACCCTCTAATGCTCTCTACCATGCATGGATAAAATCTCTGGCAAGGTGGGCTGACACCTGTAAAGCGTGGTGAGTGCTGCAGCAATGGACCTTCTCAACGAGCTCCCTGGGAAACAAGGTTTCTGCTGGGAAGAATTTGGAGGGCCCAGGGGGATCAAGCAACCATGGAGGAAGAACAGGCTTGATGAGCCCCATGGATCCAAACGGCTGCATGGGGCTCTCATTCATTTTAGTGGGTCCCACTCAACCAAAATGCCCATCAGCATATTTCTCGGTGACTATTATGTTTAACATAACAGAATAGTGTGAAGCAAAGGGTTTGAGACAGCTACAAAAGAATGTTCAATGCGGGGTCAGCATTGTGGCAAAAAATGGCGTGCACATTTGCGGCTATAAAGTGTCAGTCCCCTTTTCTTCTTTAGAACAGTGGCTCCCATCAGTAAGCAATGGGATGTGCCCGACAAAGGAGCCATGAGTCCACGTGTGCACTACACATACGCCTAGAGGCGAATAAATCAGTCCTCCTCCTGGGAAACAAGAACATTGAAAATACATACACATGCTGTGGCAGTGCATAAAATATTCATGTATTGTAAAGACGAGGAATTATAAAATGTTGCTAATGTATAACTAATTGCTAAACCAATGCATATTAAAAGTACAATTACTATAGAAGGTCTATAAAATTCTGATAATATCCTCACACCCCAAAAGGTTAGAAATTATTAAATTAAGAAACAAGAGAAACACATAAAAACATATTACATGAATGTTTAAAATGCATTCTAGGTGACAGATCGAACAAAATTAAAATACTTACAATTACATCAAATTTGGAATAAATATCTACAACTTTTCCTAAAAATGAAAAATACATGTTAGAAAAATGTCTTAAAAAAGAAACTCATTTAAAATCAGTTTTAATGACATAATTACTAAAAGTTAAACGCTAATAACCTTGTCTATTTTTAAATGGAAACTTAGATATAAAATCATATTTTAATGGACATATGAAAATAAACCAATTAAACATTTGTATGACCCTTTGTGCCCTTTGGTGCTGAATTTATTCACCATATCCAAGTTTTCATTTTCCCCACGTATCTCCTGTGCCAGGTCATCTCACAATAATTGCACCCTGAGATAAACAATTATTTCTGTCTGACTGTCAGCGCCAAACACACAAACCTGACTCATCCACAACAGGCAGAGCTGATATTCGTCTTTCCACAAATATGTTCAAGGCTTTAATTATGGGAGTGTCTGGATGTATGAAGGCAATGTTGTGGTACGTTCCTATTCCAAGCTCATCCAGGTTCTGCTTCATGAAGGCAGGCTTTGGCATATCAGACATCTAAACAGGAAGATAAGCGCAAATGTTCTAGACCCAGAACACACCCTTTTCATGTTCAAATGTCCAGATGTGAATGAAAAAGTATGTTCAACAAATTAAAGTTCGTTTTTTCTAACAGTCTACCTGGATGCCTGAATTCACATGAGAAATTACAAAGAACTATATCTTTTGTTTGAACCAGTCTGTATGTCTATGCTTATATTTAACCAATCACAAACTCTTGCAAAGCATTAACACTGTAACATTTTTTCATCTCCCCTTCACTCACTAAAAACGTGCATAGAACCAGGGAGGAACAGGTCTATTTGGGATATTAAGACCTGTAAGCCACCAAGAATTGAATCCTTTATTCTTAATTGTTCATGTTAAATTTCTGGTCCTGCTGTCAGGATTAAGTAATATTTATTAAGAACCCACACATTTCCAAACCCAAAGCATTTGACAGCAGCTGTCTGAGCCACTGCTAAGCTAGTCCTCACGCCACCCGCCTCTACATCCTGAATTCTCCTTGGAGAGCTCCAATTTTTGTCTACTAGGAACAAAGCAGCCAGCTGAACAGAATTAAAAGAATCTTTAAAAATTAACTTTTCTTTTCCGGGGCTGTTTTAAAGGAGGAGGGATATGGCAGGAGAGAAAAGTCTAGGGTCATGTTTGAGTATAACAAAATAAGGTCTACGGTTTCAAAAATCCACCTTTTATAAAGGGTATAGTTGATTCCATCCTCCTGGTGTACCTTATAATTATCAGGAAAAGATGAACAATTAGAAGAAACAAAATGTTCAAGTCAAAGAGTTCATCAACATTCAAATCATGAGACTCCTAGAAATTTAGAGAAAAAAAAGAAAGACCTATTAGGTCATCTAGTCCATCTCAATATAGCTAATTCCCTGTTGCATACTATATGCTTAGGCTAATTTTCAAATGTCTTGAAGGGAAATGCTCCTTTTTTTTTTTTTCTCAGAAAATGATCTCATAATTCAGTACAAAACAGGCTCTGAAATTTCTTTAAGTTCTCTATTTTTATCTGGAAACCTTTAGTTAGCTGAATATTCTGGCAGCATGATTCTAATTACCATATTGGCCCAAATATGAGGCAGTGCTGGGCAGGGGCAACTTCCTCTCCTTTCTATAGAAGATAAAAATCTAAAGCAGCTCTGCGAAAGAATGAGCTCATGCTTTGACTCCCTCTTGTGCAACAGCACACTAGCAGAAATAGTTTGGGCTTGGGAGTCGGAGAGACTCCCGGGTTTGAAATCTACCACTCAATATCCACGTAACTTGGGGCAGGTTTCCCAGCCAGGTGTCCTGTGGATGCAAGGTGTGCAAACGCCTCCCTCCCACGGCCCCTGCATGGAGGAAAGCGTCAGCAGTGAGGAACGCTCGACAGGGATGCTGGCTCTACCGCTCCCCAGCCACGCAACCTTGGCAAAGCTACTTAACCTCTCTTAGCTGCATCCCTATAAAATAGGATTAATAAAAATACCTACCTGATAGGGTAGCAGCAAGGATGAGATTATGTAAAGTACTTAGAACAGTGCTGGACATACAGTAATCAGCTCTCATGATTAATATTATTTAAAAATGACTCCAAGGATTAAGTGAGCTGCAGGCCTGGCACATGGGGGCCCTGAATACATCCTTCCCACTCCATGCTCCCTCTGTTCCTATGAAACTTCAACTACTAAAGCGGCTGCATTCCCAGATGTACAGTATGATAATGTGGATGCATCCCTAATCCTTTTTTCCTAGATGATCGCCTTTATTAAACTTCAAACTTTAGTTTTTCGTAAATTATTCTTCCCTACCTTATTTCTTAGCATAGCATGGTTAAATAAAAGTTATTTATATATGTAAATAATTAAAATATAAGACTGGGTTGATTGACAAGGTATTTCTCTCAATCACTAAGCCCTCTGTGCTTCTGTAAGCAAAAGGGGCCCTCCAGCTGCCTCCAGGGCAGGAGCTTCGCTCCTTCACGCTGCACCGGAACGCTACTTTAGGTCCTTAGGTGAAGCCATGGGGAGGAAAATGGGAAAGCTAATTTGAAGTACATTTTTAATATCTGTTACATTCTTTAAAAACAACTCTTCAAATTACCTCTTCAGAACCCCTAAGACCTTCTACTGGTTCTATCTGACTGATTACTTATAACCTCAAATTCCATACATGTAATTAAAAGGAAAACATAAAAAACCCTCTTATAAACTCTCTGTTCTTCCTGAGTCTCTTTTAATGTTTCCAACCAAACACGCTCAAAGTTCTGGATGACTATGGAGGCAGCTCATTTCAAGTAGCTGAGAAACCCTGCAGGTAATACAGGCCTTATTTGGGCCAACATGGTATTCTTGTGTCAAAATTTTATTTGTTTTGGGTTTTTCTATCACTGCTGCAGTTTATAATAAGATAATCTTGAGGACAGTATTTTTTTTTTGGAACATGTTTCTAAAACTGTGACACCAATAAAAGCAACATAAAGCAATTTTTACTCTAGATATTAGTTCAATTTATCTTGTACAACAGTCCTTAATTAGACTGACTTGCAGATTGCCTTCTTTCCCCTATGTTGGTGATAAATGTTTTAATTTAATGAGAGAATGCCGAGTTTTGTTTTTAAAGTTATTTTGATACTTGCACTAAAAGGACATTGCTTTTAAATTGGAATCAACTTTAAGAAAGTACAATTCAGATAGTAGTAAGTTGAGAAACTGAAGTTTAGAAAGGGAGATCTCAAAACTAACAATTTCTTCTATTGAGGGTAACAGGAGCCAATTTACTTGAAGTACATTATTTAATAAGTAAATGCAATTATGTCTTTAGAAACGCTAAAAACAACTTACAAAAAGCTGGAGGAACTTGAGGATTCTTTTGTGGGTGAGTATATAAAGTGCATTCCCACTGATAGGGTCAATAACTGGCAATCTGTGGATTTTATTTTTGATCAAGGAGTATACAGCATCGAAGAGGCTGTGGGAAAAGTCGTTAAGAGTTGTTAGGAGGCTTTCAAGAAAAATCAGAACATTTGGACTACCCCTGCCTTAAAGCACTTCCAGTGTTTTTATTATTACAATAATTACAGTGTTTTGGAAGAGTTTTAAATTAGAGATCTCACCAAATTTTTCATTTTTCACAATCTATGTTAACATATCTCAAATACAAGTGCAAGCTACAAATCTCTAGAAGAGGAGATTTTTTTTTGGTTTGTTTTTTTGAGATAGGGTCTTGCTCTGTTGCCTGCTGTCATGGCTGACTGCAGCCTTGACCTCCCGGGTTCAGGTGATCCTCCCACCTCAGCCTCTTGAGTAGCTGGGACTACTGGCATGCACCACCTTTATTTTTTGTAGACATGGGGTTTTGCCGTGTTGCACAGGCTGCTCTCGAACTCCTGAGCCCAAGCAATCCACCAACCACGGCCTCCCATAGTGCTGGGATTACAGGCATGAGCCCTTGCGCCCAGCCAGGAAGAGGAGTTTTTTTTTGAGTGTATTTAGTGATTTTATTTGAAAGATAATATAACCTAAATCCTTAGAAAAGCAAACAGATGCATCATATTAGCAAGAGAGCAAAGGCTGTAGCAGCAAGCCCCGTGCATTGGTGAGTGGGCAAACTGGCTCTACCCTGGGCCGGCCTGGCTAGTAGATATTGTAGGGCCAACACTTCTGTTCTACTTGGTGCCTCTCCTGGGACTGCCAGTAAGAAGGTTGTTACATCTTTTTGTTAGGACTTGTAAATAAAATGAAAATAAATGCTTTAATCTTTCTCTGTACAGGATTTGAGTTTGAAAGATGCTTTTATACAAATGTGGAAATGTATCACAGCCAAACCAGAAGGCTGGATAAAAAAGGATGGCCCAGACGACTACATAGAAGGCAGCTCACGTTCTGACCACATCTGAACCGACATCTCACATACACTGATGTTTAAACACTAGTGTGGAGCTGAATTGCCACAGGAGTTGTTTAAATGCATATTCCCAGGCCCTATCCTGATTGAGCAGGTCAGGGGTAAAAGCCCAAGAATCTGCAATTTCAACACACCCCCCAGATTGGCCGAGATCTTCATGATGGTTTAGTATGACCCTATTACTAGCCCATTATCAATCCTTAGCAACACAATGGCTGTGATTTTTCTAGTGCTACTAGGTTTACTGAATGCATACAGTGTAGTTGGAATTAAGGAGGCCATGGGAACTGTTTAGAATAAAGAACATGTTTATTTGTTTCTTTCTATCATGGTGATAAAACACATACATCTGAATGAATGTTTTCAAAGGAAAAAAAAAGTTTACCTTGCATCTGGAGATATATTCACTAAAGGCTTAAATGTTTCTTGTAAATAAAGCTCTGTATTTATAGAAAGAAAATATGCAGTTAGTAACACATTTGCTGTTTGCAGTTATTACATAAATTCAAATACCCTTCAGTTTACAGTTAATAGAAGGATTAAAAACTCAAAAAGAAATTTAATTTGCCTAAAACCCCTGCATTAATTACAGTTATGGCTATTTTAAACAACTTCCAAACTGTTTTCAGGATGTTGCATTTGAAGAAAAATTAAATATTAAAAACCAATTTGACAGTAGGTGTTTATAAAATCAGGAAAAAAAGAAATCTGATAAAAGAGCAATACCAGCAGAGGTCACTAGAATGCTATCAGGTTCATATTACTCTCAAGAAATGAAGCAATTATGAAATTAAAAAAATTAATTTCCATAAGTTATAAGATAAAATCAGTTATAACAAACTTTGTTCTTTAAATATTCTTAAGTATTATACCAAATTAATGCTCAAAACCTACTGCATTGTGGGCATCTTTCCAGCATATAAAAACTTTTTTTCTAAAGATATCAACTGCAATTAATTTGCTTTTCCAAAGTTTCTTTTTTTTTTCTGAGACAGAGTCTCACTCTGTCGCTCAGGCTGGAGTGCAGTGGCATGATCTGGGTTCACTGCAATCTCTGCCTCCCAGATTCAAGCGATTCTCCCACCTCAGCCACCCAAGTAGCCGGGACTAAAGGTGCATGTCACTACACCTGGCTAATTTTTTTTGTATTTTTAGTAGAGATGGGGTTTCACGATGTTGGCGAGGCTGGTCTCGCACTCCCGACCTCAAGTGATCCACCTACTTCAGCCTCCCAAAGTGCTGGGATTACAGGCATAAGGTACTGTGCCCAGCTTTTTTTTTTTTTTTTTTTTTTTGAGAAGGAGTTTTGCTCTGTCACCCAGGCTGGAGTGCAGTGGCATCATCTTGGTTCACTGCTTCCCAGGCCCAAGCCTAAGCCTCCCAGGCCCAAGCAAGTCTCCTCCCTCAACCTCCCAAGTAGCTGGGATTACAGGTGTTTGCCACCATGCCTGGCTACTTTTTTGTATTTTCAGTAGAGACAGGGTTTCACCATGTTGGCTAGGCTGGTCTCGAACTCCTGACCTCAGGTGATCCACCCCTCTCGGCTTCCCAGAGTGCTGGGATTACAGGTGGAGCTACTGCATCCGGCCCTAATTTTGTATTTTTAGTAGAGACGGGGTTTCACCATGTTGGTCAGGCTGGTCTTGAACTCCTGACCTCAAGTGATCCACCTGCCTTGGCCTCCCAAAGTGCTGGGATTACAGGTGTGAGCCACCACTCCCGGCCTTGCTTTACCAAGGTTTCTATACAGAAGGTGTTTAAGAATATTTTGGCATTATTATTACTATCAAATACCATGTAATGTCAAAATGTAAATATACTTAAACCTTGGTCTAACAGTACTTGTACAGTAGAACTGGATAAGTATCTATCTTGGTGTTATACAATCTCTGTACAACAGGCCGTACAGATCCCATGACAAATTTGTTTAGCTTGGTTTGACAAAGCCGTAATAAACCAAATCCATCACTCAGTGAAACTTCTAAATCACATGGATTTGAAAGGGCCCCTGGGGTGTAAGAGAACTCCAAGATGTGTTCTGATTTCACAGCCAGTTACAAAGCTTGCTTCTCCTATCAAGCATATTATGGGAAACATAGAACCAAACTCTTCAATTTTGAATTCAAAATTTTCCTTTAGTTGGTCCCTCCATTTCTACCAGTGTTTCCTTCAGCACCCTGCAGACTGGGTCTGCCGTGATTCCCACCCCCGGTCCTCTCCACCAACCCACCATGACAAGTCTCCGTGAGACCACCACCTTCACAATCATGAAATGTGAATTCAAGAAATGGTTCCATGGCAGAAAAGAGTATCATGATTTTATAGGGTGAATGTCAATGTGACAAAGAAAAGAACATGGTCTTCAAATTACTTCCATGCTATTTGCTCCAAGCCATCTAGTTTGAGGTTCATTTGTCCTAAGTTTCTCCATAATTTGTAAAGAAACAATTATTAGGTTTAAATAAGAACAGATGCTTGCTTTGGTTCAAGTTAGGCATGCCTCTGATGCACTTCTTAATACCAAGGCAAATCTCTGAGGGTTGGACTTAGTAGAGAACGGTGGCCCCACTGTGGACAGCGGGGTGGAGCTTGGTTAGCTCATTCATCTTCACATTCCTGGCCCTAGGATAAGGCCCTGCCTGCTGTAGGTGTCCTATACATGTCTATAAACAGAATGGACAATACTTATATTGTTCAGCTTTAGTACAGTAGCATACTATCAAAATTAAGATAGAAATAAAGAGAATGTTTTAAATAACATTTTATGATGAGCATTTTTTCATGTGTCTGTTGGCTGCATAAATGTCTTCTTTTGAGAAGTATCTGTCTGTATCCTTCGCCCACTTTTTGAAGTGGTTGTTTTTTTCTGGTAAATTTGTTTGAGTTCTTTGTAGATTCTGGATATTAGCTCTTTGTCAGATGAGTAGATTGCAAAAATTTTTTCCCATTCTGTAGGTTGCCTGTTCACTCTGATGGTAGTTTCTTTTGCTGTCCAGAAGCTCTTTAGTTTAATTAGATCCCATTTGTCAATTTTGGCTTTTGTTGCCATTGCTTTTGGTGTTTTAGACATGAAGTCCTTGCACATGCCTATGTCCTGAATGGTATTGCCTAGGTTTTCTTCTAGGGTTTTTATGGTTTTAGGTCTAACATTTAAGTCTTTAATTCATCTTGAATTAATTTTTGTATAAGGTGTAAGGAAGGGATCCAGTTTCAGCTTTCTACATATGGCTAGCCAGTTTTCCCAGCACCATTTATTAAATAGGGAACTCTTTCCCATTTCTTGTTTTTGTCAGGTTAGTCAAAGATCAGATGGTTGTAGACATGTGGTATTATTTCTGAGGGCTCTGTTCTGTTATGTTGGTCTATAGCTCTGTTTTGGTACCAGTACCATGCTGTTTTGGTTACTGTAGCCTTGTGGTATAGTTTGAAGTCAGGTAGCATGATGGCTCCAGCTTTGTTCTTTTGGCTTAGGATTGACTTGGCAATGTGGGCTCTTTTTTAGTTCCATATGAACTTTAAAGTAGTTTTTTCCAATTCTGTGAAGAAAGTCATTGGTAGCTTGATGGGGATGGCACTGAATCTATAAATTACCTTGGGCAGTATGGCCATTTTCACAATATTGATTCTTCCTATCCATGAGCATGGAATGTTCTTCCATTTGTTTGTGTCCTCTTTCACTGGCCATTAGAAAAATGCAAATCAAAACCACAATGAGATACCATCTCATGCCGGTTAGAATGGCGATCATTAAAAAGTCAGGAAACAACAGGTGCTGGAGAGGATGTGGAGAAACAGGAACACTTTTACACTGCTGGTGGGACTGTAAACTAGTTCAACCATTGTGGAAGACAGTGTGGCGATTCCTCAAAGATCTAGAACTAGAAATGCCATTTGACCCAGCCATCCCATTACTGGGTATATGCCCAAAGGATTATAAATCATGCTGCTATAAAGACACATGCACACGTATGTTTATTGTGGCACTATTCACAATAGCAAAGACTTGGAATCAACCCAAATGTCCATCAATGATAGACTGGATTAAGAAAATGTGGCACATATACATCATGGAATACTATGCAGCCATAAAAAAAGGATGAGTTCATGTTTTTTGTAGGGACGTGGATGAAGCTGGAAACCATCATTCTCAGCAAACTATCGCAAGGATAAAAAACCAAACACCGCACGTTCTCACTCATAGGTGGGAACTGAACAATGAGAACACTTGGACACAGGAAGGGGAACATCACACACCAGGGCCCATTGTGGGGCGGGGGGAGGGGAGGGGGGAGGGATAACATTAGAAGATATACCTAATGTAAATGACAAATTAGTGGGTGCAGCACACCAACGTGGCACATGTATACATATGTAACAAACCCGCACGTTGTGCACATGTACCCTAGAACTTAAAGTGTGTGTGTGTGTGTATATATATAAAGTATGTATGACCACACACACTGCAGTCTTTCCTGCTACAATTATGATTCTCAATGGAGAATAATGTCAGCACATCAAAGAAGTTGTATTATGGCCAGGTGGCACATGCCTGTAATCGCAGCGCTTTGGAAGGCTGAGGCAGGTGGGTCACCTGAGGTCAGGAGTTCAAGACCAGCCTGGCCAACATGGTGAAACACCATCTCTACTAAAAATACAAATATTAGCCAGGCATGGTGGCAAACACCTGTAATCCCAGCCACTTGGAGTGTGAGGTAGGAGAATCACCTGAACTCAGGAGGAGGAGGTTGCAGTGAGCCGAGATCATGCGACTGCCCTCCAGCCTGGGCGACAAGAGCGAAACTCTGTCTCCAACAAAAAATAAAAAAAAGGAAGTTTTATTAATAAATCAAATTCATACCATTTTACTTTTTTGTACTATAATTTAACAGCAACTGAATACAAAGTACATTAGATTAACTAAATGTAGAAAACCAGGAGAAATCGTGTTTTTCATGGCTCAGTTTAACCATGTCCTCTGGTTTGAAAGTGCTTAAAGAGTGTTACTCCTTGGTCTTTGTTCATTTTGTTCTTTTCTCCATAACTTAACAGTCTCAACTCTTTCTCATACCCCCATTCCATCAGGGCACCTTTGTCTTTTTTAGGTAAAATCTTTTACTTTTTAAATTTTTAAATTATCATTAAAACAACTTTTAAATGTTCAAAAAAAAAAAACATTTTATGGAGCAGAGAGAAAAGGATCTGCAAAATTAAAACACACTTTTCATACTAAGCATAGCTTTCCTGATACTAAAAGATTTTAAAAGTCCAACAGTGCTTACCCCTCCAGGTTTCAATTTTATGTTCCTCTAATTCATAAATCTGTACCTGCAAATAAAAGAATTCTTATTTTTATATATATATATATACGACATAGAAAAAATATTTGGAAAATGAAACAAAACATAGCTTTCATAATAGCATTTTCTATTTACAATTAGAAAATGAGGTGGCCAGGTACGGTTGCTGATGCCTGTAATCTCAGCACTTTGGGAGACCAAGGTGGGCAGATCACCTGAGGTCAGGAGTTTGAGACCAGCCTGGTCAATATGGTGAGACCTCATCTGTACTAAAAATACAAAAATTAGCCAGGCATAGTGGTGGGTGCCTGGAGTCCCAGCTACTCGGGAGGCTGAGGCAGGAGAATTGCTTGAACCCAGGAGGCAGAGGTTGCAGTGAGCCGAGATGGTACCACTGCATTTCAGCCTGGGCAACAGAATGAGACTCTCTCTCTCAAAAAAAAAAAAAAGAAAGAAAGAAAGAAAGAAAATGAGGTGAGATATAGAGGAAAAAATGTATCTGCAAGTTTTTTGTTTTTTGTTTTTTTTTGAGACGGAGTCTTGCTCTGTCACCCAGGCTGGAGTGCAGTGGCACGATCTCCACTCACTGCAAGCTCTGCCTCCCGGGTTCACGCCATTCTCCTGCCGCAGCCTCCCAAGTAGCTGGGACTACAGGCACCCACCACCACGCCCAGCTAATTTTTGTATTTTTAGTAGAGATGGGGTTTCACTGTGTTAGCCAGGATGGTCTCGATCTCCTGACCTCGTGATCCGCCGGTCTCAGCCTCCCAGAGTGCTGGGATTACAGCTGTGAGCCACCATGCCCGGCCTTTTTTTTTGAGACAAAGTCTCACTCTGTCACCCGGGCTGGAGTACACAAGTGTGATCATGACTCACTGCAGTCTCAACCTCCCAGGCTTAAGTAATCCTCTCAACTCAGCCTCCTGAGTAGCTTGGACTACAGATGCACACCACCATGCCTGGCTAATTTTTGTGTGTGTGTGTGTATTTTTTTTTTTTTTTTGTGGAGATAGGGTTTCACCATGTTGCCCCACTGGTCTCAAACTCCTAGGCTCAAGTGATCTACCCTTCTTGGCTTCCCAAAGTACTGGGACTATAGGCGTGAGCCGTGCCTGGCCTGTATCTACAGATATTAGAAAAACTTCGGGCTGCATATTTAGATATAACTGCTTTTTTTGTGATTTTGATATCATAATCTACTGCTGAGATTTCTTATATGGGATTTGCTGCATGTCATAGAAATCTATCTATTCGGCCAGGCGCGGTGGCTCACGCCTGTAATCCCAGCACTTTGGGAGGCTGAGGTGGGCAGATCATGAGGTCAGGAGATTGAGACCATCCTGGCTAACACGGTGAAACCCCGTCTCTACTAAAAATACAAAAAATTAGCCGGGTGTGGTGGTGCGCGCCTGTAGTCCCAGCTACTCGGAGGCTGAGGCAGGAGAATGGCGTGAACCCGGGAGGCGGAGCTTGCAGTGAGCTGAGATCGTGCCACTGCACTCCAGCCTGGGCGACAAAGCGAGACTCCGTCTCAAAAAAAAAAAAAAAAAGAAAAGAAATCTATCTATTCAAAAATCATACTTGTGCTGATTTTGCTAGTTCAAAAGCAGAGGTATGACCATTATAAGGAAAGCCAGTATTCATTTGCATTGGTAATATTTAAGAAATAATAGATTTCATGGGAAATAAATACAAGATATTTACAAAACCTTCAGTAAAACTTCCTAAGAGTATGGGGTTTTTTGTTTTGTTTTGTTTTTCGGAGACGTAGTCTCACTCTGTCATCCAGGCTGGAGTGCAGTGGCACGATCTTGGCTCGCTGCAACCTCCATCTCCAGGGTTCAACTGATTCTTGTGCCTCAGCCTCCTGAATAGCTGGGATTACAGGTGCCCGCTGCCACACCCAGCTAATTTTTATATTTTTAGTAGAGACAGGGTTTCACTATGTTGGCCAGGTTGATCTCAAACTCCTGACCTCAAGTGATCCACTGGCCTCGGCCTCCCAAAGTGTTGGGATTATAGGCATGAGCCACTGCGCCTGGCAAGAATATGTTTTATGAAGAAACTCATTTTTGTATTTTATGTAAGAATTTAATTATTGGATAATATTGAGCATTATGCATAAAGCAGTATTAATTGAATTAACTTATACCTTTTAAGTACCCCAAATAGGACCAGTTAAATAGAGTATGCAATTCTGTCCTTCCTCCCACCCTCATGAACAAACAAACAGAAACTAAAAACACAAAACCAAGCAGGCCGAATCTCAGACACCACAAAGTTAGATGAAGGACAAAAGTGGTTTTGAAGCTACGCTCTTCCAGAACCACTGTACCAGGGACCAGAGAGTTCTACTACTAAAATTAGCCAGTAGCTGTCTTTTCCTAATTAGCAGGAAAATGTCAAAACTGAATTTCATTTTAATGACTCATTTTTTCTTCTTTAAAATCACAAAGTACATAGAATTCTTGTTCTGCAATTGCTGGGATAACTGAATTAAGCTCTACCACATCAACAGGCCTGAAGAGATAAGCAAAACGTACAGAACGTCTAGCTAACAAATAGAATTCTGCTAAGCCGAGGAATTCTGAAAGCTGAATAAAGAATCTATTTCCTTTTATTTTTCCTGAGAATCCCTTCTTTGAGTTTCATATATACGACTTACGGTAAAGATAGTTTTATACTTAAGTTCCCTGCACGTTATATATATTTGGAAAATCAACCACCACCAGCACTCCATACCAAAAAAGAAAAACCTGAAAACATTAAAAATCTTAAAATACACACATATACCTATACACATACATAGATATGTACAGCCCAACTACTGACATAGGAACTGGTGCCACTTACCATAGGCGATTTATAGTATCTATGTAGTATATTTATGAAATCTGTAATTGTTAGCATTCCTGGAACAAAGAATTATATGTTAAAAACAAAGCTATGAAAACATTTTAAAAAATTCCAAATGACAAGTGAGCTTAGAATATATACTAGAAGAGCTTATAAAATACATTTTGAAGATATCAAGCAGAGTTTAATATATTATTTAAAACTATTGATGTGTTAATTGTGCATACCAAATTGGATATACAAATTTAGCTGAAATTAAACCTGACAGTAAGTACTATGGAACTAACCACAGAATTTGGAAATCAATGAGAGAAAACTTATTAACTGATACAAATTTGAAAAAAGAATTGCAGTTACATGCAAATAATTTTAAATACTTTAAGATAAAGTATTCCATAAGCTTGAGAAACGTGACAATTCTGGACACTTGGATTGTTTCCCAAGAAGCATTCTAAACACAATGGTTTTAACAAACAGTTGCCGTGTATTGAGTGCTTTTGATGTGCTGGACACTAGGATGACAGGGATGAAAAAGACATGAACTTCTTCCCTGATGAAATTAAAACCTAGAAGCAGGCGTAACAATCATTTCAAAATCATGTGAAGAATACTAAGAGAGACAATGACATTGTCTGCTGTGATTCATAAGGTAAGTAACGATGGCATTTAGATAGCTAAGTTACACAACAGTTTTAACAGTATAACAATGGTCTGGCAGAGACATCAGTCATGTTTACAGCATCTAATTTGCCCTGCCACAAAGGTGTGCACCAGCGAGATGAGTGTGAGGCCCAGGGATGCTGTATGCCATGTGCGGCCCAAAGTAGGGCGGCTGGCTCACATCTGACTGTGGTGTCCTACGTGGGGTTTGTTCACTGGGCTGGTAAAGACATATAAGCTCTTCAGAGAGCCAAAAAGTTGCTAAATTAAAAGAAATTCAACAACAACAAAAGCTCCATAAAAGTTACAACAGTGTGTATTCTCAATGAGGAAGCAAAGAAAAACAGGACAACAGTGTTTGGACCTTACTAGCAGTTCCACCTTCTTACTCAGTATGTAAAAGCAAGGATTTGTGTGTGTGTGTGCGTGTGTGTGTTTGTTGTTGTTGTTGTCTTTTTGACAGGGTCTCGTTCTGTCACCCAGGCTGGAGTACAGTGCAGTGATCATGGCCTCGATCTCCTGGGCTCAAGTGATCCTCCCACCTTGGCCTCCTGAGTAGCTAATTTTTGTATGTTTTTGTAGAGGTGAGGTCTTGCTATGTTGCCCAGGCTGGCCTCGAACTGCTGGGCTCAAGCGATCTCCCTGCCTTGGCCCCCCAAAGTGCTGAGATTATAGGCATGAGCCACTGCACCCTGCCAGCAAGAAGGTTCTTTAACTTGGAAACATGTTTACTAGGTTGAATTCCAAACTGGCATCTATTAAAATACTTCAGGCTTTCTGCTTTCAAGGTTTCCATTTTCGGTTTTCCTCAGGCCCACACTGCTTACCTACAAAACTTTGTTTTTTACTCTCCCACAGTGGTGCTGCTCGGACACCGTTGGCTACCAAAGCAAAGAAGGCCTTTTTAACCTGAAGAAGAAGAGGAGAAACAAAACACACTTTCAAAGTCCAGGAAGAAAAATATGTTTTTTTTTTTTTTTTTTTTAGACAAGGTTTCACGCTGTTGCCCAGGCTGGAGTACAGTGGCACGATCTTGGCTCACAGTAACCTCTGCTTCCCGAGTTTAATCAAATCTCTCACTTCAGGCTCCCGAGTAGCTGGGATTACAGGCATGCACCACCATGCCTGGCTAACTTTTGTATTTTTGGTAGAAACAGGGTTTCACCATGTTGGCCAGGCTCGTCTCGAACTCATGACCTCAAGTAATCCACCCACCTCGGCCTCCCAAAGTGTTGGGATTACAGGTGTGAGCCACCGCACCTGGCCAGAAAAATACCCTTAACGAACACATTTGACCAAGTCTTACCAGTTATCTTCCACAGTAAGTTTTGTAAGTTTGATAAGCTAAAAATAACAGAATTTATTAACATTACACCTAAAGGCATACAGGGATTAGAAATTATTTTTGAAACTGAAATAATGCAATTAACTTCTATATTTTTCTTATTGTATCTGAAGACTCTTGTCTGCATAGATACTTTATATAATTAAAACCATACAAAAGAATTAAACTTCAGGGTCTAATATCTCTTATATACGGTTATTAATTCATCTGAAAACACTGAAATTGTATCAAATTACCTGAAATAAAAATTTTAATTAATTTTCAGCTCAGTGCTGAAAATGATCCTGTAAATTCAGACAGCAAATAAGTACAGGGAAAATGTCCAACCTTATTAATAACCCAAGAAATGCAAATTAAAACAAAGTATCATTTGTAGATGCTAAATAAGCCAATATTTTAAAGCCGTAGCTCCTAATACAAGGGCTATTATAAAACCACTGGTAGCACCAAACATTGAGAAAATATTTTTTCTAACACAGCTTGTGTCAAGAATCACAAAAGTATTCATATTGCTTGAGCAACAGCTTTTTCTCTTTGAATTATTTTAGGAGTAGGATTCCTGAATCAACAATGTTCCATGTGACATTACTTCTAACCTTGAAAACTGAAAAAAAATCCACCTCCCAAACAAAAGAAAACTTACCAAGTACTAGCATACCAATGAGAAAAAAAATCAAATAATTAACATAATTATGATGTTTTCATAACTATATCAAGAAAGGTCAATGACAATAAAAATGTAACTGTAAAATTATACATTATGATACTTATAAAAATACGTGTTTAAATGGAAACAATGAGAAATGGGCAAAAAAAATTAAACTGATATATTAAGAAGCTGGGATGGTAAAATGTTTCTTTAAAAAAAGTGTTACACTACAATATGGTATAGTTTTTTTTTTAACTAAAAGTAAATTATTCTCTTCTCACTCACTACTTAAAAAAAACTCTTGTTGGCCAGGCATGGTGGCCCACGCCTATAATCCTAGCACTTTGGGAAGCCACCTGAGATGGGCAGATCACCTGAGGCCAGGAATTTGAGACCAGCCTGGCCAACATGGTGAAACCTCATGTCCACTAAAAATACAAAAATTAGCTGGGCATGGTGGTGCACACCTGTAATTCCAGCTACTCGGGAAGCTAAGGCACAAGAATCACTTGAACCTGGGAGGTGGTGGCTGTAGTGAACCGAGATCACGCCACTGCACTCCAGCCTGAGTGACAGAGTGAGACTCTGTCTCAAACAAACAAACAAACAAACAAAACAAACAAAACCTTTGTTAACTTAATAATGAAAACAATTGCAGGAACCTAGGGCAGATTACTTTAGGACTAATAACTTAGTACCTATTTATTCCCTTATTGTGATACACTTTGCCTTATATGGAACTACTCATGATGTATCTAGTTCACCTACACAAGAATATAAGGACTACTGGTGCATCAGGGGAGCTCATCGATTATTTCATGCATTTATTTTAATCCATCCAGCACTGAGTCCTGAATATAGCAGGGATTGTATATATTAGTCAAATGAACTACAAGAGAACGAAGATGGGGAAATGAGTAGAGCCAACCCAGTGATATGGGAGAGCAACAGTAACTGAGCGGCATCCAGAAACTCATCAACTGTTTCTGAATCACACCTTTATCAAAAAGGCACAAATATACACTGTTTCTGTAACTAAATGGCATCCAGGAAAGGTGTGCCCATTTGAATGGTTTGCTATTTGTACCCTGGGCATCTCTGATCGTGGTCCTAGAATATATTACAGAAGAATATAGTGGAGAAGTCGCATGTAAATAGACTTTAAAACACACTGAATATCTAGTAAGTTTGCTAAACTGGTTGGAATAGAATGGGAATGGGGGCACCTTTTATGTTTTATTTATATATATTTTTTTGGGGACGGGGTCTCACTTTGTCACCCAGGCTGGAGTATAGTGGTGTGACCTTGGCTCACTGTAGTCTCACTGCACCCTGCCCCCACCTGCCCCTGCCGGGCTCAAGTAATTCTCCCACCTCAGCCTTCCAAGAAGCTGGGACCGCAGGCACATGCCATCATGTCCAGATAATTTTTTCTTGTAAAGGCAGGATCTTGCTATGTTGCCCAGACTGGTCTCACACTCCTGGGCTTAAGTGATCCTCCTGCCTCGACCTCCCAAAGTGTTAGAATTACAGGCATGAGCCACTGTGCCTGGCCAGGGGCATCTTTTAAAAGCACAAATTGCTTACCGTTTCCTTCAAAATGACAGATTTAGCAGAGAAAATAAATGTTAAAAACCATTCATGAGGATCATTCATGAAACCCTAAGTAGCCATAGGTATTGAAAAGCTATTCCAGAAAGTTCCGAGTTTGGCATAATGAAATAGTTGAAAACAACTATACAAGTTGTACAAAAGCCAGGAAACACTATTTGAAGGCTCTGGAGGGCATCAACACAGGGAGGATTCTGGGAGCCACAATTCTTGAAAGAAAAGAAGGCTATGAACTGAGCACCACATTCATTCTGCAATTTTTCTGAGGGCTTTTCCCACATCATCTTCACACAGGTGAATTTCAACAAGAAGCTGAAATTTATCAAGAAGAATCAAACAAATCCCAGGTAAGATAAACACAAAGAAAACCATAACTAAGCATGTCATAGACAAGATGCTAAAAACCAAAGGTAAAGGGAAAGTCAGCCAGAGGGAAAAAGACACATTGACTTTCAAAAGGGTAACAATCAGGCTGACGGTTGACTTTCCAGCAGAAACTGTGAAGGTCAGAAGACAACAGAAAGAAAACTTTAAGATGCTAAAAGAAAAAACCTGCCAAGCTAGGTTAGAGCATACATCCAGTGAACACATCCTTCAGAAAGGATTTGCAAAATAAGATTTCTCGGATAAACAAAAGCAGAGAAAATTGTCACCAACCAACCAGCATTAAGAAATACTTAAGGGAGGCCAGGCGCAGTGGCTCATGCCTGTAATCCCAGCACTTTGGGAGGCTGAGGCGGGTGGATCACTTGAGGTCAGGAGTTCAAGACCAGACTGACCAACAGGTGAAAAAACCCTGTCTATACCAAAAATACAAAAATTAGTCAGGTGTGGTAGTGAGCGCCTGTAATCCCAGCTACTCGGGAGGCTGAGGCAGGAGAATCGCTTCAACCCAGGAGGTGGAGGTTGCAATGAGCGGAGGCCATGCCACTGCACTCCAGCCTGGGTGACAGAGTAAGACTCCGTCTCAAAAAAATAAAAAGAAATACTTAAGGGAGTCCTTTGCACTGAAGGAAAGATTCTAGACCTGCACAGAACTGTAGGAGGGAACAAAGAGCACAGGAGAGGGCAGAGATGTAGGTAAACATAAATCAATACTGTGTAAAGCCAGAGTAATGATATCCTGTGGGATTCATAACTTATATAGAAGCAAAATATACAACAATAGCACATACGGTAGGAGAGGGTTTAACTTCTGTATACTTTTTTTGCATTGTTTGGGAGATGGTAAATTATTATTAAAAGATGGAGAGTAGTAAGCCAAAGATGCTACGTAATCTGTAAGATAGCCTCTGAAAGATTAACAAAAGAATGTATAACTAAGTTCACATGTTCTCCTTCATTTGTGGGAGCTAAAAATTAAAACTGAGCTCATGGAGATAGAGAGTAGAATGATGATTACCACAGGCTGGGAAGGGTAGTAGGGGTATGTGGGGGGGCAGGAAGTAGGGACAGTTCGTGGATAAAAAATTATAGTCAGCATGAATACGATCTAGCATTTGATGGTACAACAGGGTGACTACAGTCAACAATTATTTATTGTACATTTAAAAATAACCAATAATTGGGATGTATGTAATGTAAATAAATGATAAATGCTTGAGGTTATGGACACCCCATTTATCCTGATGTGATTATTACACATTGTATGCCTGTATCAAATTATTTCATGCACCCCTTAAGTATATACATACGATGTACCCACAAAAATGAAAAAAGAATGTATAACTAAAAAGCTAGCAGAGGAGAAAAATGGGTTAAACATAGTTTGTTAAATCGAGCGAAGAAGGAATAAAAGAACAAGTCAATAGAAAACATAAAAAACACATAGCAAAATGGTAGACAAACCTACCTATAGCAGTAATTGCATGAAATGAAAATGGACTAAACAGTAATTAAATGCTATTCTAGGCATTTATTGTATGGTTTAATTGCAATTGTTAATATAGAAAGTAAATGAACCTTGTATGTGACCTAAGTCCTGGGATCCTATTAAGGACTGCCTTTCTCTAATAAGGGCGGAGGAGTCCAATGGATCTAAACCATAGAAGAGACCATGTGAGAGCCAAACAAGAGGCCTTCCTTTAGTGGACACATTTCTAGAAGCTTCTGGAAGAGACTATTGTATCCAGCTTCAAGACATAAATGACTGAGCACAGTGGACATCTACAATCAAAAATCTCTGGTCAAATGATGTAGTAATTTAAAAAATCCAAGAATAAATATTGTTATTAGCTTAGTTTGTGAATATTTTGATATTTAATGTTTACACCTTGTACAAATGATCACATGTAGATCCAACAGATTTTAATGGACACTTTTACACTACAGTGAGCCTCATCACACCTCAAGCTTAAAAGAATGACACCAACAAAAGCAGGGGTTTAATTTTAACACTCAAATATGATGACTGTTACTTCAGACTCAGAAAAAAAATCCTGCTTCCCTATGATAAATTCTCAGACTAATCTGCTACGAAAACGTTTAGTCCCCCAAATGCTGCAGTTACTGTTTACAGTGAGGCCACTGTGAACAACACAAACAGGAAATAACTGCATAACACCAATTCTTAAGGTGGCAAATACATGTATGGAAACTATACGGGGTAATAATACGGATGTTAGAAACTGATCACGCATGCTGAACCAAGTTAATTCTGAGATGAAAGACACTGATGCTGCATGGTCAATGGCAAGGAGGGATGGAGGGAGGAATTAATTTCAGACAGTATCGGTCCAACAGACAGATCGATGTATGTATGTATGAACGACAGGGTCTCGCTCTGTTGCCCAGGCTGGAGCGCAGTGGCAGGAACATGGCTCAATGCAGTCTCAACCTCCTGGATTCAAGTGATTCTCCTGCCTCAGCCTCCTGAGTAGCTGAGACCACAGGTACACACCACCACAGCCAGCTTTTTATTTTGTTATTTTTTGTAGAGACAGGGTCCCGCTATGTTGCCTAGGCGGGTCGTGAACTCAAGTGATCCTCCTGCTTCTGCCTACCAAAGTGCTGGGATTCCAGAGGCAAGCCACTTCACCCAGCCCAATGGCAAGGTTTATAGAGAGAAAAGTCCCAGTGAAGCAGTAGTTCACGGGCAAAGAGAATGTTAAGAATTTAATGTGAAAAGTGGTATCTCTTCTGCAACAGAAGGTAAAACAACCAGGGCTCACAGAAGTACATGGAGTGAATTAAGACGCCATCCCGCTGCTTGTCAACGAGCTAAGGTGCTACACCTACTGGACTTCAGCTTCTTGTTTTCCACATAAAATGCGTATCTCTACAGAACACGGACACTGCTTCATTTCTCAAACTGAAATCACATGCACAGCAGCTCACTTCATTTTCCTGATGGCCTCAAGCACCAAGGCTTTCCCACAGGCCCCTTCGCCCGCCAGCTGGGTGGTGTCCACTCAGTCACTTAACTCTCTGTGAGCCTCAACATTCTGTTATAAAATGGGGCTAATGGATATTTCCTCACAGGTGTAGCGTGTGGATTGAATGGACTAGTATTTGAAGATATTCAGTATAGTACTCAGCATTAACAGCCAAGAAGAACAAATGCTTAAAATTTCCACCCTATACTGACCAAACCAGAAGCCAACAGAAATTTATTTATTTTTTTTCATTTTGGAGACAGGGTCTTACTCTGTTGCCCAGGCTCGAGTATAGTGGTATGATCATGGCTCACTGCAGCCTCAACCTCATAGGCTCAAGTGATCCTTCTGCCTCAGCCTCCTGAGTAGCTGGGCTCACAGGCACATGCCACCATGCTTGGCTAATTTTTAAATCTTTTTGTAGATATGGGGTCTTGCCATGTGCCCAGGTTGGTCTCAAACTCTAGGCCTCAAGTGATCCTCCTGCTTCGGCCTCCCAAAGTGCTGGGATGAAAGATTTATTCTTTTAATTTCACCCACATACACCATTGACATGTCTGCAGGTCACGGAGGAAGTCTCAGTTCCATCCTTCAAAGACCTCATATAATATTCCAAATGTACAAGACACTCATACAATGCATTAAAAAGCAGTGTCCTGGGCGAGCTCGTGAGGGGCCTGACACTTTTGTGGTTTTGCCGACCATCTTCGCAATAATGAAATCTTCTAAAACTTGGCTTTAAGAACACATGCATGGAGCTGTTTATAAAGCAATTTAAAATTACACTTGGAAAATTCTCCATAATTACAGATGGCACAGGGTGTTCCAATTAACTAATAAACAGGATACAAAGAGGACTAATACAATCTGGTTCTAATTTGCAGGAAAAATCCTGTCAGGGGTCTCGAGTACCTTTGAAAATTTCTTTCCTTTTAACTGATATGCAATTTGCTCGAACTATGATTAATTTTAAAATTTACATTTTAATAGGATTTTCAAACAAGCAAATGTGATAATTAGATAAGAAAAGATGGGAAATAAAATTTTCATAGAGAGGTAAGTTTTTAGAATAGTGGGCAGGCCTGAGCTGCTCTAAGAGACTCTGGCAGTCTCTACCAAGGTGCACATCTGTGTTCCCAGAATGGGAAGCTGGTTCCTCTGATGCCTCACTGCTTTCTACACAGCTTCACGCTGATTTTCAGTAATTGATTGTGAAGCTTTTAAAATTAATGCTGATATCTACTGCATCAAGAAGGGTCCAGCTTCTGAAATATGGTCCTCGAGACTCTTCTCCGTCCAGGCCCAGGCCTCCCTTGCCAGCTGCATGACTCCTTCCTCCCTGAACTCATCTTCCGTGCCCCTCCATGCCCCAGTACTCCTTCAACTTCAGAGGAACAGCTGTCCACCATCATCATGGAAGGACTGTTTTCTGGAGGAAATGAACTGCTCCAGAAAGAAAACACACAGATAGGAACATGTGGCCTCCAGTGAAAAAGACGGCTGGCTACTGCTCTTCAGTGAAGCCCACCAAGCAAGAAGCCCACGTGTGAACTTGGTGTGTCCATGCCAACTGTTAGCGGTCACTCTTAATTATGAATGAATGGGCAGCCATCTGACAGGGCCCTGAATGCTGAAGTCACACAAGTCCCAGTTTCATACAGATCTCACTAGAACGGTTAGGGGAAAAAAAATCTTCCAAAAAGTGGAACAGAAAGAAATGGAAAAAACGATGGGAAAAGAGTATTAAAGATCAACTCAGGGGGTCTCAGAGCTGCTCACTGAAGTTCCAGAGAAAAGCAAGCACTGGGAAGAAAACAATTGAGGAAAGAATGTAAGGAAGGCTAGGCACGGTGGCTTTGGGAGGCCGCAGTGCTGAGGATCGCTTGAGCCTAGGGGTTCAAGACCCATCAGGGCAACATAGCGAAACCCGGCTTCTACAAAAAATAAAAAAATTAACTGAATGTGGTGGTGCACGCCTGTAGTCTCAGCTACTTGGGAGGCTGTGGCAGGAGGATCGCTTGAGCCCAGGAACTGGTGGCTGCAGTGGGCTGTGACTGCACTATCATACTCCAGCCTGGGTAACACAGTGAAACCCTAACTCTAAAATAAATAAATAAAAAATTTAAAAAAGAAACAATGCAAGGACTAGAGACCTGGATACTAAGAGTGTCAGGTTCCAGCAGGAAGTCACCTGCCTGGCACCATGAACTGACCACAAGACACATGATGATGGAATCTTAGGGTACCAGGTAGAAAGCGAGAGCCACAAAAGCTTCAAGGGGGAAAAATAAAATCACATATAAAGGTTGGGGATTTTAAAAAAACAACAGATTTCTTTTTATCAGCACTGGTAGCTAGAAGGAATGGAATGATATTAGTACCTTCCAAATTCTTAAAAATGATTTCTGTTATGGAATTCTAGATGTAGCGGTCTACAGGTTGAACATAAGTGATATATAAAATTTCAAGTAATACATTCCCACGCATCTTTTCTTGGGAGGTTTTATGGACTCAGTGTGTTTGGTTCAACGGCTCAACAGGTTGTTTCTGTGGAATATGACAAGAGTAAGTAAGGCACAGGAGCAGGAGACTATGTCTTTATTGTCAGTTTTTTGGTACCACTTGACAGATGTTATTAATACTGCTTTGAAAAATTCTCAGTCACTAGTCACAGCACATTCCCGAGCCCCAGCCCATGCGTGGCAGGGGCTGCCATTTTCCCTCCCTGGTTCTCAGCCAGTTTTCATCTTTTCTAGAATATTCACATGCTCTCATTTCTTCTGTCCTTGATGCCATATCAAGTGATCCTATGTATAATTTTGCATACTGAGGAATCTTTCTGCATTTCCATTACTATCAGCTACCCCACCTGGTTTCAAGTCATCTGTAAATCAGATGATGCCATCAACAAAATCAATATTCAAGTCATCGTTCCAAAGCTGAAGAGCGTGGGGCACAAGAAAGCTCTGGCGTACCCCCAGTTTCTCAGCTGGGGCTCCCCAGAAGGCAGAGTGTATTTGGGAATGTGATGCCAGGGAGCAGAAGTACAGGAAGGGAGGAAGGAGACGGTGGGTGGGTGAGTCAGTGCAGGACGCGTTCCTGAGCCGCCGCCGCGGGGCCCACTGATGCTGATGCCAGCGAGATCTTCCTAGGACTGCATGTAGCTGCTGGCTCCCGTCCTCCCCTGGCGGAGGAAGCTGGGGCACATGGCATGGTCCTGAGCTGAGGGCCGTCCCACTGCCCCTGCACAGAGTAGGGAGCACTGGACTATGAGGTGATGTGAATGGATTTGGAAATGGCACACGAGAGGCATCCAACACAATTAGAAACCTTACTCCAGGTTGATTGAGATTTAAACATTAATTGTTCACTTGGCTGCCAAGCTGCAGCTCTGCGTCTCATCCTCTGGGACCTCGTGCCAGGCTCTGCCAGCCTAGTCTAGCTGGAATCCAGATGTGCCTGTTGTGGCATGGCCATCTATGCAACAGCCACAAAAGAAAGGCAGGTGAATCTCCTGTAAATTTTGTTTTGGTCAATTCATGACAGATTGCATTCATTCATATATCTCAGCTGGGATTGATACTACATTCCCCAGCCTCTGCTTTTTGAGAAATCTATCTGCTCTTTCAACTCTGGCCTCCGAAATCAGATCTCTTCTCCGCAGTTCCTCTAATACCACGAACATTAGGAATCTCCTTTGTAAGTTCCCTTTGATGCTAGAATGTGATTCATCTGAATCAGAAATGAGACAGGGTTTGTGCTGACAGGTGCTCTCCACAACTATTATGGGCTTTAGTTTCCTCGAATCACTATTACTTTACCTCTTCCACTTTGAAGATCATTTTCCTTGATAATGAACAAAGTATAATTTAAGCTGAACAGTTCTGTTTTCTCTTTGTTGACATCAGCAGCATCAGCCTGGAACAATAGGGCTGGGACTTCTCTTTCCTTCTTGCTTTTAAAATAATCAAGCGCCCCTTCCCTTTGTGTCTCTTAATTTTAACACTAAACTAGGATTGTCCTGGGCAGCTCCCTCCTATTCAAGCTCTCCTTTTACTTTACTTTTGATCATGTGCTCTGCATTCTATATTCTCTACTCATTCTTTGAGGTGGGTGGATCACTTGAGGTCAGGAGTTTGAGACCAGTCTGGCCAACATGGTGAAACCAAGCCTTTACTAAAAATACAAAAATTAGCTAGGTGCCTGCCTGTAATCCCAGCTACTCAGGAGGCTGAGGTGGGGAGAACTGCTTCAAGTGAGCCGAGATTGTGCCACTGCACTCCAGCCTGGGCGACAGAGCGAGAGTCTGTCTCAAAAAAAAAAAAAAAAAGTGCTTGGTAAACAGCCACTTATTTGGATACTTGCTTGGTTTTTATTGGCATTATTCAAAATCACAATGCCTGGAATAATGTAAGCAACAAAATGAAGTTGTTCTGGATTATAACCCAAAGAATAAAATAAATATCCATAAATCCATACTGGAATAAATGACTGAATAAATAAATAGATGGAGAAGAGACAAATCTCCCTTGCAGAAAAATCTCAACGAACTCACGTAGCTGCTCAGCTCTCACAGAGGTGAAGCGTCACTCCCCACTGGCTAAGTGTGGGCTGTAGGTGGTGACTTCCTTCTTGGGACTACGGCATGGAAAGGAGAAAGAAGAAGAAGAATCTCATGGTGGAAATTCCTGGCACACCTCAGCCAGGTAATGGAGAGTGGTAAGTCCCGCAGGCAGTAAGCACCCTGGAGATGGTGTGATGAAAAGGGCACTTTACCTGTCTCTGGCCTTCCTCCTCCAAAGCCACATTCCCAGTCTAATCATGATAAATCATGCAAATCTCAATAGAGGGCATTCTAGAAAATACCTGACTGACACACCTCAAAACCATCAAGGTGTCAAACACAGGGAGCGTCTGTCTGAGAAGCTGTCTCACCTAAGGAGGCATGATGATGAGACGTGATGGGGTAACCTAGATGGGATCCTCCAACAGAAATGGCATTATGTAAAAACTAAGGAAATCTGAAGAAAGCATGGACTTTAGCAAATAATCATGTATCAACACTGGTTCATTAACTGGGACAAATATAGACCCACACTAACGCAAGATGTCAAAATTAAACTGGATGTGGGGTATATGCAAACTCTCTGTACTAGCTTTGCCATGTTTCTGTAAATCTACAACTCTTATAAAACATTTGTTAAAAAAAATAAAGCTATCATTTGTAGAGTGTTACTAAAAGAAGTCACATTGCCACTGTGAGGAAAAGCCTAGATCGTTCCTAATGCTTCCCCCACCAATCCTAGGGTGTGAGAATTTCATTATGAAATTTTATTTATTTTTGGGCCTCTCATAATTCTTGAGGTGTCATCTTTTGGAATCACTAACTGATGTGGTTTGGCCGTGTCCCCACCCAAATCTCATCTTGAATTGAAGCTCCCATAATTCCCACGTGTGGTGGGAGGGACCCAGTGGGAGGTAACTGAATCATGGGGAAAGTCTTTCCCGTGCTGTTCCCACGATAGCAAGTCTCAAAAGATCTGAATTTTTTTTTTTTTAAAGACAGATTCTTGCTCTGTCACCCAGGCTGGTGTGCAGTGGTACAATCTTGGCTCACTGAAACCTCTGCCTTCTGGGTTCAAGCAATTCTCCTACCTCAGCCTCCCGAATAGCTGGGACCACAGGTACCCACCATCAAGCCCAGCTAATTTTCATATTTTTAGTAGAGACAGGGTTTTGCCGTGTTGGTCAGGCTGGTCTCAAACTCCTGGTCTCAAGTGATCCACCCACCTTGGCCTCCCAGAGTGCTGGGATTACAGGTGTGAGACACCACACCCAGCAATCTGATGGTTTTAGAAAGAGGAGTTCCCCTGCACAAGCTCTCTCTCTCTGCTTGCTGCCATCCATGTAAGACATGACTTGCTTCTTGCCTTCCACCTTGATTGTGAGGCCTCCCCAGTCACATGGAACTGTGAGTCCATTAAACCTCTTTTCCTTTATAAATTACCCAGTCTCAGGTATGTCTTTATTGGCAGCATGAAAACGGGCTAATACACTAACTGATACCTATCTTTCTCTGAATTCCTGGGCTTGTCTGGAAGGGAATGGGATGTCCCCCCTTTCTACTGTGCCAGTCATTAAGTTACTGTCTCTTGGCTCCATGTCCACCCCTCTAACTTGGCTCCGTGATGCTGGGACTTTGTAGGCCCTGTTTCGGTGTTGCCAGCTGGCTCTATTTCAGGCTCTGACAATAAAGGAGTCTAGGGAGGGATTCAAAGCCGGAGCAGGAGGAAGCTTGCTCCTCCCGTCAGCGGCCAGCAGGGTTCCTGTCTGCCTGCAGCTCCCGTGAGTTCCACCCAGGCAATGCCTTACCTGGGCACTGTAGGAGCAGCAGCTGAATACAGTTTGTTGTTTTCCCATTTTGTGCGAAATGAGCTTCCTCAAGCCCCCCACTCAGAGACATAAGCACCAGCTAGAAGGCACATGCCAGGATGCCCTCTCCTCCATGACACTGTAGAGTACATCAGACTCAGCATCATGGTAAAATGTGGGTCACTGAGCCTCATCTCCCCATTTCAGATTCGGGTCTGAGATTGGGTCCAATGAGCTGTGTTTTTATAAGTTCCAGTTGATGCTGAGCTACTGGTCTGGGAACCAGACTTTGAGAACACTGCCTTAGAGGTCTTTATTTATCCTTTCAGTTACAAGTTAACTTAGATCCAGTTAACATTTGCTTATGTTCTTTTTCTGTTTAAATAACTGGTGTGGCTTCTGTCTCCTGACTGAACCTTGACTGATCAAGAAACTGGCACCATGGCCAGGCACGGTGGCTCAAAACTGTAGTCCCAGCACTTTGGGAGGCGGAGGCAGACAGGTCAAGAAGCCAGGAGTTTGAGGACAGCCTGTCCAACATGGTGAAACCCCACCACCTCTACTAAAAATACAAAAAATTAGCCAGGTGTGGTGGCGGGCGCCTGAAATCCCAGCTACTTGGGTGGTTGAGGCACAAGAATTGCTTGAACCTGGGAGGCGGAGGTTGCAGTGAGCCAAGATCATACCACTGTACTTCAGCCTGGGTGACAGAGTGAGACCCTATCGTAAAAAAAAAAAAAAAAAAAAAAGAAGAAGAAAGAAAAGAAACGGCCAAGACTGGTTCCTAGAAACAGAGGACTTGGAATTGGTTTCCCATCAGTGGGTTTAACACAGTGTTGAGCTCTTTGTCAGTGGGAAATCAGATTCCTGTAATCCAGGGCAGGCCATGGCACTGTGACTAAACAAGTCATCATCTGTGACTGTGGTGACATCTGGGTGCCAGGGCCCACATGGCCACTGTACTGGCCACTGACACAGAAGCCAGGACCAAAGGACTCAGTGTGAGAGCCTCCTGTGAGTATGCTGGGGCCTCTGAGAAAACCACAAGCCCGGGTACGGGACCTGCACTTACAGACAGAGAACCCAACAGCCTCTATGGTAGTCCCCAGAGAATCTATTTCTCGTAGCTACAGGGCTGTTTCCAAAACCAAACACAAAGCATAACTCTGCGGGGTGTGGATGCACAGGCAGAATTGGCGGCATCTCTGGGTTTGATGGGAAAGCCGGGCATGGATCTGGAAGGAGCGGGACCCCGGCACCGGACAGAGGGACGTCTGACTGGACTCAGATGAAGGTGAGATTCCAGATCCGGGAGTTCCTCCGAGCCTCCCATGGCAGTGGGAACGGCTGGCTCTCCAGTGTCTGAGAATCACCTTTCTTTACTCGAAAGCCTAGTGACAGGATGGGGCAGATGCCTAGCGCAGGCCTCTCACCCTCCCAAAGAAAACCCCAGCCGGCCATTGCCGCCCCTTGACCTGTAACTAGGGACAGGTTTCTGCATGCAGCAGGGGACGAAACCACTTATACGCCAAACAAACTGTGAGATCTTGCCATTTCACAGTTGCAGAAACCCAGGAAGGGAACCGTGCTAGTAAGTCAGGACAAAGACGAGAAATTTAACACTCGTTTGGTGGGACTGATTGCTCTGAGCGGTCTCACCAGTAATTGTCCGTTAACATTTTGCAAACGTAGCCGCAGTGGCTCTAACCGCTCACTTGGTTGACTGCCCGAAGTGCAGGGCACTGCTGAGTCCGTGTTTAATAAGGCTGAGATGCCAGGCTTCTGTGGCACAGTGAACTATACAGAAGGAATCCACAGGCTAAGGGAGACAGGGGCACTGGCACGGATTTGTCACGTGTCACTTGCACATTCCATACCCAGAGGACACTCCTCCTGGAGCCCCTGAGGAACATACAGGTGAGGGACCCCTTCAATCGGAAAAGTGAACTTGTCACTGCAGCAGCTGTTCCCAATGTAGTATCTTGGGGGACCTACAGCCCCTGCCTGGGCACATACTCCTTTCTCTATACCAATCTACAAGGACCCCCAGACAGAGTCTGCTTTACCTGGCAACAGGACATTTTCACCCACATGTCTCAAGGCTGCAGCACCCCCGCTCTGTACATTATGGTCTGCAGAGAAGCTGGCCATCTTCACACTGCACATTGCCACACTGGCCCATGCGCTGATGGCAGTGTGGGCTGGACTGGACAGGCAGGAAGTAGCAGAGCTCTAGGTGCCTCTGTGAGATATGTGCAGGGCACAGCGTGAGGGACAGACCCCAAAGAACCAGCGGTCTCACACCCCAGAATGGCCTGAAACACTGGAGACACCCCTCCAATGAGAGCTTCAAGTTGTCACTCCACACTTCACCTGCCACTACAACCACCAGGCAGGTGTTTTGGAGGCAACGTGCACCACATGTGTGTGTGCTACTCTGACACAGGTACTGAGTGACACTAAAAGCTGTTTTCAGAGAGGCCTGGGGCAAGATCAGGCATGTGGCAAGTCCAGGTTGCTCTTCTGTATAGCCTTAGGATCCAGCAAGGTTGATATCAGGGATGCTGTAGGAAGCCTCCACCAAAAGGAAATTTACAGAGTAGACATTGAGGGTTTTGAGGGAAGATTAACTCCAAAACAACCATATCTTCTCCTACAGATGACTTTCGCTGGGAAACAGTTCTGGCTGATTGCGCCAGGCCCTTGCAGAGACTGAACAAGCTAGCCATGAGACGCGGAGACCATGCAACCTGAGCTCCCCATCGCAAACAAGGAACTACCAGGCCCTCCAGGCCGAATGCTGAGTGTGCACAGCAACCCTCTCTCACCAGGCAGAGACGGGGCTTGCCCAGGCCTGTGAAGCACACGGACGCTGCACGGGTACATGATGCAGCTGCTCTGCCACTGGTGCCTCCCCTACCTCGATCCACACCCAGACTCGGGGGAGCTCCTTATGAGCCACTGACTGACGGAGAAAAAGCTGGGCTTGGTTTACAGGTGCTTCTCCTGCTGGGCTGGCCGCTGCTGGCACTGCTGAGTGTGGCTCTTGAGGACAGTGGGGATTACATCTCCCAGCAGGCAGACCTCCCAGCTGGACATCTGATTTCCACTTTATCAGGACTGAGATGGCCAGGACATATCTACACGGATCCCCAGGGTGATTCCAGTATTAAACCAGGGGAATCTCATGGAACCCAACCGCAGGGAGTCCAGTCGGCCTCTCAAGAGACTGAAGATGGAAACAGAAAAGCCAAGCCCGAGACTGCTCGTCCCCCCTCGTTCTGGCGGCACACCCTCCCATTCTGCTCTCCTCTCGTGGGCTCTGTTCTACTCCTGTCTGCACACACTCTTTCAGCTTCCCTGCAAGTGGCTCGCCTTGGTCCCCAGAGCAGTTATGGCTCTGAGGATGTTGTACCCTCAGAGTAACGTGGTCATTTTGAGTACTGTTCTGCAGCTTACTTTTTTTTTTCCTAATAAATGAATATACTCTTGACAAACATTTTCTCCAGTATGCAGTATTCTGTTATATGCCTATGCAAGGATTTATTTAATCTCTTAGGTTGTTTTGGGTATGCGGCTATTTTCTGTTTGCTTTCTTAGCTCTCGAGGGTGTGTCAATAACTATTACTGCAGCCTGTGTCTAGAAAATACTCAAATCACCCCCTTGCAAATACGTCTTTTACTCTGACTTAACCAATGCCAAACAACTTTCTCCCCCTATTTCCATGGTAATGCATCTCAGCTCCTCTCAAACTCAGAGCCTCACAGGATAAACGGCTTCCCGGAGATGATGCTTACAGCTCCTGTTAATTAGGGAAGTGATATTTACTGGATCGGTGATCTTGGACATCCATAAGGTATCGCATTTTTCATGTATTACTCATTCGATTTTCTTTAGGGTTTAGCCAAAATGAGTAATACGTGGAAAGCTGGGTAAAAGTCAAACCAGCCGTTACTTGTTACTGTCATTTTTTGAGAGTCTTGCTTTGTTGGAGTCTCACTCTGTCATCCAGGCTGGAGTGCCGTGGCACGATCTCGGCTCACTGCAGCCTCCACCTCCTGGGTTGAAGCGATCCTCCTGCCTCAGCCTCCTGAGTAGCTGGGACTACAGGTGCCTGCCACCACACCCAGCTAATAATTTTAATTTTTGTATTCTTAGTAGAGATGGGGTTTCACCATGTTGGCCAGGGTGATCTTGAACTCCTAACCTCAAGTGCTCTGCCCGCCTCGGCCTCCCAAAGTGCTGGGATTACAGGTGTGAGCCACTGTGCCCGGCCTACTGTCACTTATTTTTATGTTGGTAGAAATGCCGGTGGTCAGAAGATCTGGTATTTTACAAAGTAAACCTCCTGGGGGATGGGGGTGAGGCTGAAATAGGCTGAGCCAGTAGTTCCTTTATCTTGGGAATTAAGAACTTCTTGTTAATTTGTTATTGAAACACGTGGTCACAGTTCTCGAGACGCCATCTCTTAAAACGACTGCCTACCATTTTCCCTACTATAAGATTGTATTTGCATGCTTTCCTCTTTGTGTCAAATAATCAGAGAATCTTAGGGTTTTAAAAGTGGCTCTGAAGGTCACCTGGTCCAAAGTGAACTCAGCAAAGACAAAGGATATAAAGCCAATTTGCAAAAATCAATTGTATTTCCATATGTTAACAAGAAACAATTGGAAAATGAAATTAAACGAAAGCAACATCATTTTTGGTCATCCTGTAAGTCCTGGGTGGCAGGCACAGAATACAGGTAAGGTGCTCCAAGAACCCGGGGAGCCCTCTGAGGACGCATGGCAGGTGTGGGGCGTGGGAGCAGAAGCAGGCCACACCTGGGGGTTCCTGGGGAGGTCTAAAGGGTCTGGTGGAGCAGGAAGAGCCTGGGAGGATCACCTAAGGCAGGGCTATGGGAGGGGTTGGACACGCTCCAGGGCACCTTTCAGCCGGAGCTCCCGAGGGCTCAGGCTGAGGCCACCCTTGCAGGGCCCTGGCTGGGTGTCTTCCCCTGCCCTGCTCTTCCTCTGATCCCTTCATGCTTCCTCCTGGGAGTGCATCCTTCATAAACCACTTGCCCGTGAACTCTTGGTTTAGCATTTACTTCTGAGGAACTCGACTGAGGACAATCCTACTTGGAAAATATTTATATAGAAACAATACACTAAATGTATATGCACAGATATGTGGGTAGACACACATTTGATTACATTGAATGTAGTTTGATCACTGTATTGAGTATAATATTTAGGACTGTTCGTATGTGATTATAAGTTACATTGATATAAAGTAAGTTGCAACAAACATAATTTTAATACCAAAATGTTAAGATTCAAATGTTCTGTGAAAAGAGATTGGTAAGGTTCTTCTCTCAAGAGATTGCCCATTTTAGTGATTGTCTTCTTTTTCACCATTATTATTTCAAGTTTATGTATCATATGTTCAACTAAATAACTTAAAGACCATGAGGATATACTGAGTGAGGCTCTACAGTTTAATAATGAACAGCTTAGGTTCTAACACACATTAGACAGCCCTGTGTTCAAAACCCCATCTTGTACTAGCTCTGTGGATTAGGTCCTAGCTTGCTTTCTTTCTGTTTTTTTTTTTTTTTTTTGAGATGGAGTCTCGCTCTGTTGTCAGGCTGGAGTGCAGTGGCATAATCTCGGCTCACTGCAACCTCTGCCTCCTGGGTTCAAGCCATTCTCCTGCCTCAGGGTCCTGAGTAGCTGGGACTACAGGCATGCACCACCGCACCCGGTTAATTTTGTATTTTTAGTAGAGATGGGGTTTCACCACGTTAGCCAGGCTGGTCTCCAACTCCCGACCCTCAGGTAATCTGCCAGCCTTGGCCTCCCAAAGTGCTGGGATTACAGGCGTGAGCCACTGCACCTGGCCAAAGCTTCCTGACTTAAGTTCTTAAACTCTATAATTTGAGCTTCCCTGTCTTCAGGAAGAAGACAGTAATAGCACATGTTAAGAATTCAGATAAAACCTCTGCACAGTGCCTGATAGTGCAAAGGACTCAATAAACGTTTGCTGGCATTGCTGGTTTTAAATGACTGCATAAAGCAGTAGCCATCCAAAAGTGAAACAAAAAATTCATGAAAACTGAGTACACTTACTTGTAATGTAGTATCAAAGACGACAAGCTTTGAACTGGTTGGAACGATGTCATAACACTTGTGTGACCTCATGAATCGCATGTAAACACCACTTTCTGAGTCTTCTGCTATAAGAAAAAAAGGCAAAACATCAGTAACAATAAAGAACACCCTCAATCGGATGAAGAGCATATACATAAACCTATCACTAACAGACTTCATGGTAAAATACGAAATGTCTCAAGGGCCAGGCAAGGATGCTCACTCTCACTAATTCTATGAACACTGTACTGGAGGTCCCAGATGGGGCAATAAGGCAAGAGAAAAAAATGAAAGGCATACACGTTGAAAAGGAAAAAGCAAAACTGTCTTTACTTGCACACTGTATGATTCTCTATATAGGAAAAACCAAAGAATCTAGAAAAAGTTCCTAGATTTAAAAAGAATGAGTTTAGCAGGGTCACAGAATTAAATACGGGGTTAATAAAACAAAGACAAAGCTAATCGAATGGGGAAAAGTTGGAAGCTTTCCCTTCAAGATCTGGAACAAGGCCGGGTGCGGTGGCTCACACCTGTAATCCCAGAACTTTGGGAGGCTGAGGTGGAAGGGTCGCTTGAACCCAGGAGTTCGAGACCAGCCTGGGTGGCATAGCAAGACCCAGTTTCTACAAAAATAATAAAATAAAATAAAAATAAAAATAAAGGGGGAAAAAAAAAGACCAGGAACAAGACAAGAATGCCTGCTCTTGCTACTCTGTTCAACGTAGTACTGGAAGTCCTTGTCAGAGCAGTCAGGCAAGGCAAAGAAATAAAAGGCATCCAAATATGGAAACAAGGAAGTTAAACTGTCCCTGTTTGCAGATGACATAATCTTACATATGGAAAACCCTAATGACTCCATCAAGAAACTGTCAAAACTAATAAATTTGGTAAAGTTACGAGATATAAACTCAACATAAAAAATCAGTAGCATTTCTATACACTAATAGACAACTATCTGAAATAGAAATTTTAAAAAATCCCATTTATAATAGCTACAAAAAACCAAAATACTCAGGATTTAATTTAACCCAGGAGGTGAAAGATCTCTACAGTGAAAACTATAAAACACCGATGAAAGAACTGAAGCAGGCCAGGTGTGGTGGCACATGCCTGTAATCGTAGCACTTTGGGAGGCTGAGGTGGGCAGATCACCTGAGATCAGGAGTTTGAGACCAGCCTGGCCAACATGGAGAAACCCTGTTTCTACTAAAAATACAAAAATTAGCTGGGCATGGTGGCACGGGCCTGTAATCCCAGCTTCTCAGGAGGCTGAGGCACGAGAATTGCTTGAATCTGGGAGGCAGAGGTTGTAGTGAGCTGAGATTGCGGCACTGTACTCCAACTTGGGTTACAAAGTGAGACTGTCAAAAAATAAAGGAAGAATTGAAGAAGACACAAATAAATGGGAAGATATCTTGTGTTCATGGATTGGAAGAATATTGTTAAAATGACCATACTACCCACTATGATCTACAGATTCAACACAATGCCTATCAAAATACCAATTCTTCTCAGGACAAGAAAAAAAAATCCTAATATTTGTATAGAACCACAAAAGACCCCAAATAGCCAAAAGAATTTTGAGCAAAAAGAACAAAGGTGAAGATATCACACTACCTGACTTCGAAATATACTACAAAGCTACAATAACCAAAACAGCATGATGCTGGCATAAAAACAGACACACAGACAAAGAGAATCAGAAAGCCCAGAAATAAATCCACACATTACAGTCAAATGATTTTTGACAAAGGTTCCAAGAATACACGCTGGGCAAAGCGTGGTCTCTTCCATAAATGGTGCTGGGAAACTTAGATATCCACATGCAGAAAAATGAAGCTGGACTCCTGTCTCTCATCAGATACAAAAATCAACGGAAAACAGATTAAAGATTGAAAAATCTATGACCCAAACTATGAAACTACTAGAAGAAAACAGGGGAAATGCTTCATGACTTTGGTCTGGGCAAATATTTTATGGATAAAACTTCAAAAGCACATGGAACAAAAGCAAAAATGAATAAATGGGATTATATCAAACTAAAAAGCTTCTATCCTGCAAAGGAAATAATCAACAGAGTGAAGAGACAACCTACAGAATGAGAAGATATTGGCAAACTATACATCTGATAAAGAATTAATATCCAAAATAGATTAGGAATTCAAACAACTCAACAGCAGGAAAACAACAACAACAACAACAACAACAAAAAACCAAATAATCTGATTAAAAAATGGGCAAAAGAACTGAATACACATTTCTCAAAGAAGACATAGAAATGGTCAATGGGTATATGAAAAAATGTCCACCATCGCTAGTCACTGGAGAAATGCAAATCAAAACCACAATGAGATATCACCTCACTCCAGTTAGAATGGCTATAATAAACAAAACAAACAAAAGATGAATGTTGCTGAGGATATGGAGAAAAGGAAGCCCCCCCCACTTTTTTTTGAACTATTGGTGGGAATGAAATATAAATTAGTATAGCTATTATAGAAAACAGTACAGAGGTTCCTCAAAAAAATAAAAATAGAATTACCCCATGATCCAGCAATCCCACTACTGGGCATACCCAAAGGAAATGAAATCAGAGTGTTAATGACACATCTGCACTGCCATGTTGAGTGCAGCACTATTCACAACAGTCAAGACATGGAATCCACCTAAGTGTCGCCAAAAGATGAACGGATAAAGAAATGTGGTACCCACGCACAACAGAGTACTATTCAAGCATAAAAAAGAATGAAATCCTGACATCTGTGACCACAGGATGAACCTAGAGGACACTGTGCTACATGAAATAAACCAGGCATGGAAAGGCAAATACCATCTCATTCATCTGTGGAATCTAAACAAGTTGATCTCACAGGAGTAGAAAGTAGAGAGTGGTTACCAGAGGCTGGGGAGGGAACAGGGTGGTGGTAAGAGAGGTTGGTCAGTTACAGTCAGACAGGAGGAATGCATTCTGGTGTTCTATTGCACAGTGTGGTGACTATAGTTAACAATAACGTATTGTATATTTCAAAATAGCTAGAAGGGAGGATTTTGAATGTTCCTGCCACAAATGATACATGTTTTAGGTGACAGATACACTAATTATCCTGATTTTATCAGTACACAATATATACATATATTAAAACATCAAACTGTATCCCATAAATATGTACAACTATGTGTCAACAAAAAATTTAAAAAAACGAAAAAAGTACAATAAAGCAAATGCAAATAGAAAAAAAGGCTACTATATTTGTATCTACTAACTCATTGTTAGCAGACAGAAATTTTAAAAAATTTTAAAGGTATTAATTACATAAATGCTGTATGGAAACACGGACCTACACAGGGAACACAGAGCACTGAAAATGGTAACGATGTGGACAAATATATAAATGCTGTCAAAAATTATTTAAATATCTCTAAAAGTTAATTGGCAATTTATTTTTTATTTTTATTTTTTTTAAGATGGAGTTTAGCTCTTGTCACCTAAGCTGGAGTGCAGTGGCTCAATCTTGGCTGACTGCAACCTCCGCCTCCAAGGTTCAAGCGATTCTCCTGCCTCAGCCTCCTGAGTAGCTGGGATTACAGGTGCGTGCCACCACGCCTGGCTAATATTTGTATTTTTAGTAGATATGGGGTTTCACCGTGTTGGCCAGGCTGGTCTTGAACTCCTGACCTCAGGTGGTCTGTATGGCTTGGCCTCCCAAAGTGCTGGGATTACAGGCTTGAGGCACCGCACCTGGCCCTAACAGACAATTTAAACAAAAATAATGACAGTGTGTTGTGGCGTTGATAGCACGCTGATAAGGAAAAGGCAACACTGTCCAACCGATCATGGAAATGTAGGAGTCATCCTTGCCATTGTCCTCTTGTCACCCTAACCAATTTATCACGATCCCTTGATTTTGCACCCCAGATCCCTCCAATCCACTCATTTCTCGGCCTCCATGGCCACCCCCCTAGATATCCTAACTTCCTCATCAATCCTTCTGCCCCCGTATCTTCACAGCTGTCCACACTGCATCCAGGAAGATTTTGCCAGATGCAAATATAATCTAATCCAGCTGCTTTAGAATAAAGGCAAAACCCCTTAAGTCACCTACAACAGCAGTCCTTAGGACTGGTTTTGTGGAAGACAATTTTTCCACGGGGGTTGGTAGTGGGTGGTTTCAGGATGAAACTGTTCCACCTCAGATCATCAGGCACCAGATTCTCATCAGGAGCACACAACCTAGATCCCTCGTGGGAACAGTTCGCAACCGGGTTTAGGCTCCTATGAGACACTAAAGCTGTCCCTGATCTGAGAGGATGCACAGCTCAGGCCATAATGCTGGCTCACCCACGCCTCGCCTCCGGCTGTGCAGCCCATTTCCTAACAGGCCAGGGAAGAGTACTGGTTCATGGCCCCAGGATTGGGGACCCCTGACCTATAAGACCTGGGAGGCCTGGCCCCCCCAACCTCCCTGCCTCTTGTACTAAACACTACCACTTTGTATTTTCTCCAACCCCTATTTTTTTTTCTAGTCCTCCATCAGTGCTCTGCTATCTCTTCCATAAGGCCTGACACTACTGCATCCTCTGTCTGAAATACTTTCTCCATCTCTTTGTGGCCCAGTGAACTCCTTCATTAGACCTTGGCCCAAGGATATGACTGGTGAGTCAGGGAACCTGAATTTGAACTTGAAGCCTCTGGATTCCAAAGCTGTGTTCTTAGCCAAGCTGATCCCCCTCCTTCCCTCGGCCTGCCACGACCGCTTTCCCTGTTCTGCCGAAATCCTTCCCTATCTTCACGGGTCAGTTCAAATTATACCATCTGCAAGAGACATCCTTGACAGCTCCATTCAGCCCACACCGATCTGTGCATTTTAGGAAGATCTGAACTACTTGGGAAATATCTGAGAAGAAGAAATTGTAGTGTATGAGCTAATTAGCAAAACAAGTGCTAAACAAGTGATACTACCCAAGCTCCTTGGCTGTGGAAAGGAGCCCTACAATTCTGTGTATTTCCTACTGTGGACATCCATGCAGCTGGTTTGCCAATTTCATGACAAATGATGTGGACCACTCCCAAGTCTATTTTCATTCGGACCTCTCTTTGGGATATCACAATTTATAATGCAGAGTTTTGTCACTGCAACTGCCTCCTGCATATTTCCCTCTCAAATGCCTCCCTCCTGATGTGAAATAAAGTCCAGATGCCTCCGTGTTTTGTTTATGAATCTCCACATCTGGCTTCTCCGCAGCCTTATTTCCCACCTCCTGGTTTCATGTCTAGGCAAACGGGCTCCCTCTCAGTCTCCTGTAGCCTTTGACCTCTCCCTTGTTCACTCATGTTACCTTAAACATCCTCCTCCTTGACTTTTCCTTGTTCAATTTCAACCCAGCCTCAACTGACATCTTTTCTCACAAAAGAAGTGAACATCTGAGTGCTCATTATGGACCAGGTACCGTAATAAATCACCTCACTTAACTGATGTAACAACCTAAAGGAATACGGCTTCATGTTTTTTATTTTACCTCTGAGGAAACTGAGGCTAGGACAAGCTGTGTCACAAGGCCCAAATCAGACGGTGAAGAAGTGACCCAAGCGGGATTTGAAGCTCTGTCCCAGCCTCCAGCAGCTCCTTATTAAGCTCACTTTCCTGACTCAGTGGTGCACTCATCTGAGCGCACCTGGGGAGGACCTGTGTCCTGGGTCCTGTCCTGGGGTTACTCACAGGGGGACACAATGACCGGTTCTCCACCCTCAAAGCTTATGCATCAGCCCAGGGTGAGCACTGGATCACCTGAGATCACACAGGTGGGTCACCAGCCCTGACCTGGAAAGAGTAAGGAAATCTAAAATGACTTCTTCCCCTGAACGCTAATGGCATCGTGCTTCTGTCTCATCAGTTATCGCCTTCTATCTCGTTAACAGTGACTGTGTATTTCTAATATTTTTTCCTTCCTGGGTGATAATTTATTTGAATGATTAGTATCTTACTCAAGTAATCCATAAGTTAATTCAGTCTATAAATATTTATTGCATATTGTCTTAGTTTACATTCCTCCCAAAGCTGACCCCAAGACCAGGGAAAGTTAGGGGAGAAAAACTCAAAAGAAAGGGTGCCCAGTAAACAGGCTACACCTTCATGACCCTGGAGTGAAGCTACGAGGGAGGATGCTCTGAGGCTGTACAGACCTCAGAGCTGTCTCAGGGGAGGACCCCTCCTGCCCTGCCTGGGTTCCAGGTAATTCCTGGGACATGACCCCTGGCATTTCTACCCACAAGCCCAGTTGCCAAAGAATGTCCTGGGGCACAGATGTTGAAATATGAGAACTTGGGTGTGACAGGAGGATTCTGGTGAGGCACCCGCGGCATCCACTGTGCGAGAGGCGGGGATGCCACAGGGAAGACAACAACCACAACCCTTGTCCTCACAGACACTGCAAACCAATGGAGGGGACACTGACTGTCATCACACTGCCACCAGCACTACCAAGGACAAGCTCGGCGTTCGTGAATGAATAGCAGCGGCTGTCAGGGAGGGAACGGATGGACGGATGATTCCCATATTTCTCAAAACACTGATAGACTAGACAGTGAGGGCTCTGCTAAAGAAAGGCCTGAAACAGCAAGCTCTCATCAGAGCGGCGCAGACAGCTCTGGTCTGGGTCCGCCATCGCCGCTAAGGATGACGCACCTCACGCAGCCGCATGCGCAGTCTCCTCATGCCTACTGAGTGCGGGATTCGTGCAATACAAAAACCAAAGATCACGGCAGTCAAGCATACATTCAACCAGTATTTAAGTTACAAATTGCCTGCCAAATCTATCATCCTAAAATTCAAAAGCAAGAAATCAAGAGGGACGCTAAGTATAGTAAAATGTAACAAACCATCTCCCAGAAAGGAAACCTCTGAAGATATTTTGTTCATTAATTAAATCAAGAATTTTCATAAAAGAGGTACACATATTATAGACGTATTATACATGTTATTACTATATGAATATGTGAAATAAAAATGGAAAATAAAATAGGGCAGGAATGTTCAAACTTACAGAATTTTTGAAAATTTAAGTTTAGTGTTAGATTATATTTTTAGTATATCATTTTAATGTATTGATTTCTCAATTATTTCAATTCACATTGTATTTTGAATAAATGTATGTTCCAGATTTACAAAAAAGTTGCAAAGCTGGAACAGTTCCTATATACTCCATATCAGGCTCCTCCAAGTTTATCATCTTACATTATTGATACGGTTTGGCTTTGTGTCCCCAACCAAATCTCATTTTGAATTGTAGTTCCCATAATCCCCACGTGCCAAGGGCAGGACCTAATGGGAGGTGATTGGATCACGAGGGCAGTTTCCTCCATGCTGTTCTTGTGATAGTGCCTGAGTTTTCAGATCTGAGGGCTTTATAAGGCCGTTTTCTCTGCCCTTGCTCTCTGTTGCCTGCTCCACGAAAGACATGCCTCTTCCCGTTCCACCATGATTGCAAGTTTCCTGAGGCCCCTCTAGCCATGCAGAACTGGGAGTCAATTAAACCTCTTTCCTTCACAAATTATCCACCCAGTCTCAGGTAGTCCATTTAAAGCAGTGTGAGAACTAACACAGGGTTTTCCCCAATCTTTGGGTTACGCAGTTTCGTTCTCATCATCACGTAGAGGAACACGCTCCATCCTCTTCACACACGGAGGGACACGCTCCATTCTCGACACACGCTCCATCCTCACCACGCAGGAAGGGACACGCTCCGAGCTCATCACGCAAGGAGGGACACGCTCCGACCTCCTCACGCACGGAGGGACACGCTCCCACCTCATCACGCAGGAAGGGACACGCTCCGGCCGCATCACACGCGGAGGGACACGTCCGACCTCATCACACGCGGAGGCACACGCTCCTTCCTCATCATCACAGGGAGGGACCCACTCCATCCTCATCATCATATTGAGGGTACACATGCCTTCTCATCCCATCCTATCTAGGGTATCTAAAATCAACATTACTCATCACCTTAATCACCTGAGTGAAGTCATATTTGTCAGGTTTCTCCAAGTAGAGGTACTCTTTCTCTCCTTTATGTACAGTAACCTTTTTAAGGTCACTAGGACCCCTCACTTAATGGCCAGGAGTTACGCGCTACCTCCTTGTTTAAAATAATTATGTACAGGAGAGTTATTTATTCATTTATCTGATCATTTATTCATGTCAGTGTAGATTCATGGATATTTATTTCAAACTCTGAGTTATAATCCAATCCTAGGTTAGGAGTGGTCAGAGGCTGTGCCCCAGCCAGTTAGGCACCCACCTGTGGCTGACAGACCTGTGGGTGGCTTGTGGAGCCATCTCCTAGTTAAGACAGTTTCCAAGCCTGCTGTGGCTTGGACTTTCTAGCAGGTCCTCCAGCACTGCCTTCACACACAGGCAGCCCCCTAGTTGGCTGGGGGGCTGTGGGAGTGCGGCTTGGGGCTTCCTGCGTGGGCTTCCTCCGTCATCCAAGGAGGTGTGGAGAGCTGGGCTCTTGTGCCTGTCCTGCATGCACACAGCCTCCAGAGCAGCTGGAAGTGTGTTCCCCCATCATCAACATCTTGCATTAGCATGGTACAGCAGTTACAGTTAACCAACCAAGAAAATAATAATGAAAGTGTCCAGGCACAGTGGCTCCCACCTGTAATTCCAACACTTTGGGAGGCCGAGGCAGGAGGAGTCCTTGAGGCTAGGAGTTTGAGACCAGCCTGGGCAACACAGTGAGACCCCATTTCTACAAAACATAAAAAAAATTAGCCAGGTGTGGTGGTGCACACCTATGGCCCCAGCCTACTCAGGAGGCTGAAGTGGGAGGGTCTCTTGAGCCAGGAGGCTAAGGCTGCAGTGAGCTGTGACTGTGCCACTGCCCTCCAGCCTGGGTGACAGAGCAAGACTCTGTCACACACACAGACACAAAATAAAACCAACAATGTATTAACAGAAGTCTCCACATTATTCAGATTTCCTTAATTTTTCCTTAATGTCCTGTGTCTGTCCCAGGATCCTGTCCAGGATTCCACATGATGGTTGGGAGCATCTCCTTGGGCTCCTCCTGGCTGCCACGGTTTCTCAGACTCTCCTTGTTGTGATGGCCTTGGAAGCTCTGAAGTTCTGATCAGGCACTTTGGAGGATGCCCATTGGCTGGAAGAGGTCTCATGCTTTTCTCAAGATTAGAACCTCTGTAACTGGGTTCCAGGTTTGGGGAAGGATCTACAACATTTTTTAAAAATATAAAGCACTTGACTAAAGTAAAATTCATTCATTAATTTATTTATTTTGGAGACAGGGTCTCGCTCTGTCACCCAGGCTGGAGTGCAGTGGCACAATCTCAGCTCATTGCAACCTCTATCTCCCGGGTTCAAGCAATTCTTGTTCCTTAGCCTCCCGAGTAGCTGGGATTATAGGCGTGGGAAACCAAGCCTGGCTAATCTTTGTATTTTTAGTAGAGACAGGCTTTCACCATGTTGGCCAGGCTGGTCTCAAACTCCTGACCTCAAGTGATCTGCCTGCCTCAGCCTCCCAAAGTGCTGGGATTACAGGTGTGAGCCACCACACCCAGCTGTAAAATGTTAAATATTTAAATTGTAATAAATCCTCTTTGTCTAAAACTAGTTAAAACTAATTTAAAAAACAAAAATAAAATTTATAATAAAATTTCTTTAAAAAGATGTTTTAAAATTAAATTTTATGACTGGGTGCAGTGGCTCACGCCTGTAATCCCAGCACTTTGGGAGGCCAAGGTGGGTGGCCTGCTTGAGAAGCCAGGAGTTTGAGACCATCTTGGGCAACATGGCGAAACCCTGTCTCTACTAAAAATACAAAAATTAGCTGGGCATAGTGGCGCACGCCTGTAATCCCAGCTACTTGGCAGGCTGAGGCACAAGAATTGCTTCAGGCCAGGCGCAGTGGCTCACGCCTGTAATCCCAGCACTTTGGGAGGCCAAGGTGGGTGGATCACAAGGTCATGAGATTGAAACCATCCTGGCCAACATGGTGAAACCCTCTCTCTACTAAAAATACAAAAATTAGCCGGGCATGGTAGCACACACCTGTAATCCCAGCTACTCGGGAAGCTGAGGCAGGAGAATCGCTTGAACCCTGGAGGCGGAGGTTGTGAGGTTACAGTGAGCTGAGATCATACCACTGCACTCCAGCCTGGCGACAAAGCGAGACTCTGTCTCAAAAAAAAAAAAAAAAAAAAAAAAAGAATTGCTTCAAACCCAGGATGTGGAGGTTGCAGTAAGCTGAGATCGTGCCACTACACTCCAGCCTGGGGGACAGAACAGTACTCTGCCTCAGAAAAAGAAAAATAATAATTAATTTTAAATAGAGATGAAGTCTCACTATGTTGCCCAAGCTGGTCTCAAACTCCCAGGCTCAAGTGATCCACCTGCCTTGGCTTCCCAAACTGCTGGGATTACAGGCGTAAGCCACCTACAAATTATAATAAAATTTTTGTTTAGTGGGAATAAGGACAGATTATTACTAATGTAATAAAACAACATCAATCACAACAAAAGTATAAGCTTTTTAAGTTAGGAAAAGAAAGTAAAATATAAAATGTTCCTTTTTAATGTCGCTTTTCTACTTTTAGTATAAACTTTACGATTATAGGTGGCACCATCTGTGTTAGTTACATTATGGTGAAGTCTCACATTGTACTTGGAGGAAGAAATATATTGAAACAGAGTGAAAATGAGTGTAATTTGGAGTTACACAACAACAACAACAAAACCCACCCAAATTATTCAACAACAGGCTGTTTAAAATATATTATCAAAATTCCTTGGCCGGGTGCTGTGGCTCACGCCTGTAATCCCAGCATTTTGGGAGGCTGAGCTGGGTGGATCACCTGAGGTCAGGAATTCAAGACCAGCCTGGCCAACATGGTGAATCCCCATCTCTATTAAAAATACAAAAGTTAGCCAGGCATGGTGACGTGTGCCTGTAATCCCAGCTACCTGGGAGGCTGAGGCAGGAGAATGGCTGGAACCCGGGAGGCGGGGGCTGCAGTGAGCCGAGATACTACCACTGCACTCTAGTCTGTGCAACAGAGCAAGACTGTCTCAAAAAATAAATAAATAAAATAAAATATATTATCAAAATTCCTGAGAGGGCAAGAAGTTCCAACTCCATATTCAAAAGCTAACTGGGGTTAAGATATTAACACAATGCTCCCTTCTTGCTTTTGATATTTTCAGTGTTATAGGATAGAAGCATAATTACAGAGTATCACACTGGGACTTGAGTTACTGCTCTACAAAAGGAAGAAACCTGTTTGCGGACTGACTTTAAATCTTACTACTCTTTAAATAGATGCCAACCCAACATTATTATGCAAGGGCGTTGCTAAAGAATAATATCAATAAGTAGCAAGTTTATATTAAAGTGTTTAATTCATAAAGGTTAATAACAAACTTTTACAAATGCAACATCTAAGTTTAAATGCAAGCAATTATAAACACTAAATTGAAACATTGGAAGTATTTCTCCTATTAAAAACAAATCTGATTACATAATACGCTTGCTCAGTACCGTGGTTTTTTTGAGACAGAGTCTCACTCTGCCACCCAGGATGGAGTGCAGTGGTGCGATCATGGCTCACTGCAGCCTTGAACTCTTGGGCTCAACCAATCCCAGTAGCTGAGACTACAGATGCGTGCCATTACATCTGGCTAACGTTTTTATTCTGTATTTTTTTTGTAGTGATGGGGTCTCACTATGTCATCCAGGCTGGTCTTGCACTTTTGGCCTCAAGCCTCAGCCTTCCAAAGCACTGTGGTTATAAGCATGAGTCACCGTGCCTGGCTGCTGGGGAACTTCTGACATGTCCTTCCTACCTACACAATATACCCTGTATCATTCAAGGTTCTAGAAATCGAACTCTAACCTACCTTTCTAGCCTCATCTCCTATCACATCCCCTAGGAATCTCATACTCTAGGATCATTTCAACACATCCTTTTCAAAGGAAGGGTTTGAACTGTGGGAAATCCAATTTTGAGAATGCGTTCCCCATGCTTCTGTTCTGTGCCTCTGCACACACTATTCTTTCTTCCTCAACAGTGCCTTCCCTGTTCTCCCATGGTCTCCTGCCATCCTGCTTGCCTTTCTGCAGAGGGCTGAACAGTGGCCCCCACAGAAAGACAGGTCCACTGGAAATGTCAGAATGAGACCTTATGTGCAATAAGGGTCTCTGCAGGTGTAACTAAGGTGAGGATCTGGAGATGAGGTTATCCTGGATTAGGGTGGGCCCTAAATCCAGTGACAAGTGTCCTTATAAGAGAGAGAGAAGATGCAGAGAGGCACAAAGGGGAGGGCCACGTGAAGACAGGTGGAGGCTGGGGCGACGCAGCGGTGAGCCAAGGATGCCAAGGACTGCTGGCAACAGCAGGAGCTGAGGGCAGCGTGGGGTGAATTCTCCCTCAACCTCTGGAAGGAACCACCCCTGCTGATGACTTACAGAATTCTGGCCTCCAGACTAGAAGGAAATAAACTTCTGTTGTCTAAGCCACCAAGTTGTGGCAGCCTGGGAAACTAATAGGCCTTCAAAGTTCAGTTCAAAGGCTACTTCCTCCCATAAAACCTTCCGTTTGAGCCCCTCAGGTTGGAATTAACTGCTCCAGTTTTGACATGCCTTAATGCTTTGTGAGTCACACACACCTTCTACTGAAGTTACAGGTCTGTTCTTCCCTTAGACATGCGCTCCTGGGGGCAGTGGATGTCCCTTGCTCTTCTCTATAATCCCAGGCCCCTGGAGGGTTCCTTGTAGATATTAGGCATGAGTAACGCCTGGTACCTTGTAAGTCACTGAAAGACGCACAGATCAAATTCGAGAGAGGCACGTATGGATCTGAGACAACTATATTACGTTCCTGTCCTCAGAGAGGAAACGTCAGCCAATGAAGCACACGGGTTTAAAAGAACACTGGTGAATCTAGATTTAATAACCAGTAAAAACACAAAACAAAAAAAAACTTTATATACCTTTATAAGATTAAAGGATTAGACTTTTTTTTTTTTTTTTTAAGAGAAATAACGCACCTATGGAAGTGCCTCGTGATTTTTTTCTCTTTCTTTTTTTTTTTTTCTTTTCAAGATGGGGTCGCACACTATGTTGCCCCGGCTGGCCTCAAACTCCTCGGCTCATGGGATTCTCCCACCTCAGCCTCCCACATAGCTGGGACTATAGTCACACACCACAGCAATATTTGTTTTTAAGTGAAACAGCATTGATCTAAATAAAGCTTTAAAATGTTCGCAAGTATATTTTATATTGAAGCTATTTTCTAACTCTATTAGACAAAAAAATGCAGTTGAGTAAGATTGTAGAAGACCTTCAAATGTTCATTCAACCATACACATTTTAAAAACACCTGCAAATACAGCAAACAACTGGACAAGTATGTTTCAGAGATAAGCACTACAGTCACCAATTACTTCTTCTGAAACCCATTTACATAGAATTTTAATTTTGAAAGAATTTGTAAAAAAAAAAAATGTGTTGTAAGACGATGTAATTCTTCAGTCTTCTTGGCCTTAATTCTATGAAAATGGACAAGACAGACTATCACTAATCGTTTATCAGTCAGGCAAAAATACTAAAGGATAATTTAACAGACAGATACCAGTATGAAATTCGTTTTACTTATACACCTTAATCAAACTAAGCGCAGGACAGTAGATGAGACAATGACTCAAAATGGATTTCAAGGTGTCCGATTTATAAAGATAACAACTGCCAAAAGAATCCACTACTAACCAGACAGTTACCATCAATCTGCCCGTCCCAGGTTCTCTCCCCACTGATACCGGAAACACCCACACAGTGAGGGAACTGGACGCCCTGAGAAGCAGAGCTTAAGGACTCACCCCCACCCTCAAGTTCCACATTTCTTTTGGTCCAGTCCTGTAACTCTTGTTTAGTCCAAAAGGAGGCTCATCCCATCACTCCTGGGAATGGTTACTCCAATTTCAGAAGGGGTTGGCCTCAACTAGAAAGGGAAGCTTCTAATGTGAGAAGAAAAAAAGACCTAAGAAAACAGTCCATGCTTAGTGGTTCCGTGCCCACCATTCGGGGCTCCCTCGCCACACAATCTGGGTGACTGACTGCAGACACACCTCTCCTGTCATGAGCAGCCCGAACTTGCTGACCTAGTCCTATCACCTGTGTAGCTCGCTCTACCCCGGAGGCTGCCAGCGCCACCTTTATCTCCTGCTCCACTTTTTAAAATGTCAACATACACGGGGACTGCTGCTCAATCTCCAGACTATAAAAACCTTAGTGTGGGTCACATCTGTAATCCCAGCACTTTGGGAGGCTGAAGCGGGCGGATCACGAGGTCAGGAGGTCGAGACCATCCTGGCTAACACGATGAAACCCTGTCTCTACTAAAAATACAAAAACAAAATCAGCCGGGCGTGGTGGCGGACACCTGTAGTCCCAGCTACTCAGGAGGCTGAGACGGGAGAATGGCGTGAACCTGGGAGGTGGAGCTTGCAGTGAGCTGAGATTGCACCGCTGCACTCCAGCCTGGGCGACAGAGTGAGACCCTGTCTCCAAACAAACAAATAAACAAATAAACAAACAGACATCTTAGTGTGGGCTGGGCGTGGTGGCTTATGCCTATAATCCCAGCACTTTGGGAGACCAAGGCAAGCGCATCACGAGGTCAAGAGATCAAGACCATCCTGACCAACATGGTGAAACCCCGTCTCAACTGAAAATACAAAAATTAGCTGGGACTGGTGGCGCGCACCTGTAGTCCCAGCTACTCGGGAGGCTGAGGCAGGAGAATCGCTTGAACCCAGGAGGTGGAGCTTGCAGTGAGCCGATATCGCACCACTGCACTCCAGCCTGGGTGACAGAGAAAGACTCCATCTCAAAAACAAAAAACAAAACCTTAGTTAGCACATTACAAATATTTTTTCTTTTCTTTTTTTTTTTTTTTTTTTTTTGAGATGGAGTCTTGCTCTGTTGCCCAGGCTGCAGTGCAGTGGCTTGATCTTGGCTCACTGCAACCTCCATCTCCCAGGTTCAAATGATTCTCCTGCCTCAGCCTCCAGAGTAGCTGGGATTTTAGGTACCCACCACCACGCCTGGCTAATTTTTGTATTTTTTTGGTAGAGATGGGGTTTCACCATGTTGGCCAGGCTGGTCTTGAACCTCTGACCTCAGGTGATCCGCCCACCTTGGCCTCCCAAAATGCTGGGATTACAGGCGTGAGCCACCACGCCCAGCCAATATTTTCAATTCAAAGTTGTGAAAATGGCCACAGGGACCTAAATAAGTCATTTTTTAATATTCTCTGCTTTTAAGTCAAAAGAAGGAACAGAGAAGAGATGCCTGCAGGGTGGGAGCAGAGCACACTGGGGTCAGAATGCCAAGGAGGAGTTCCTCATCGAGAACCCACACACTGAGGGCAGGGGAGTGCTGATCAATGGTTACACCCCTCAGCATCTTCCTCTTTGTATTCTATACCATGATGCAAAGATTTTGTCCACAGAACCACCTTCATTACTAAGCAATGCTTGCTGCAGTTTCAAAGGTGCTCGGATCCAGGGCAGTGCAGTGCTTGTCAGAGGCCGCCCTGTTCCAGGATCTATTCCTCAGCTTCATGCTTAATTTTGTAACCATCAGTCTTCTAGGGACTTGGTGATTCAAGCTAAATAAATCAGTAGGTGATAAGGAAACTGCAATATCAATTAAATGGTACAGAGATGGAGGCCAGGTTACTGAGCACAGACAGAAAAAGGAACGATCTGATCCATGAGTGAGGCATGGATCCCGCAGAGTGAGGCCCACCCCATCCCACGAGGACAAGCGGTGGGAACTGCAGGGAAGGCTGGCAACACAACAGCTTTCTTAGAAGAGACACTGGCGCACTTACGTGGGGTGGTCTAGATCTCACACTCATCATCTCAGATGACATTAAGATGGCAAAAATCAATCTTGGGCCAGGCACGGTGGCCCATACCTATAATCCCAGCACTTTGGGAGGACGAGGTGGGCAGATCACTTGAAGTCAGGAGTTTGAGACCAGACTGGCCAACACGAAACCTCAGCTCAAATACAAAAATCAGCTGGGCGTGTGGGTGCACACCTGTGATCCCAGTTACTTGAGACGCTGAGTCTTGAGAATGTCTTGAACCTGGGAGGCGAAGGACGCAGTGAGCCGAGGTCATGCCACCGCACTCCAGCCTGGATGACAGAGTGAGTCTCTGTCAGCACCAATGTTTTACTCCCTTCAGCACTTTCTGTGCTCCCTTTTGTGGGAGGACAGCGACACCAGCATCACTAAAGGAGATGAATTAAATGCAGTGCTTTTGACTTTGGACTTATGTGCAAAGAGAAAGAGGAGAGAGGAGTAACACACTCAGCACGCCTCTCCCCAGGATGCCCATCCTCTGCTGAACCTGCCCTCAGGTTTGGGAGCCGCTGCGTGCGCTGCAGAGTGAGCGTCAGCTAGCAGAGTCCCTTCTTGCAGGGTGTTCCTACTTTAATCCTTATCTGTATTTGTGAAACGGAAGAGAGCTTTTAGGTATAAGGCTTGTCAACTCTAAAATCACACTGCAGAGACCTGGAGTGTGCCTCTCCCCCACTGACCTACACAGGTAGGGGACAAAGCCAGAGACCCCAAGCACAGAGCCCTCCCTAGGCAGGACACTGCCACCGCTGCTCACTGTGAAGCAACCTGGGGACCCCCCTGCTTCCACCTGTTCTGTCCCATCAGCAGGCGCAGGGGCTGCTGCCATGGTCTGGTTCTGACCCCCATCACTCCAGCTCTGTGCACTGCCCAGCAGTTGTCACCAGTCCAGGGGTCTGACCAGCATACCCACCTCTGCCTGCTCAACTTCATGGTGTGCAGCCCCATTTCTAAGATGATGCTCAGCAAGTGACTGTCTATGGGACCATTCCCAAAGGCAGAGGTGCACAGGGAACCCCAAGAAATAGTGCAGTAGCCTGAAGCTGTTACCAGCCCTAGACCTGGAGTGAGGAACAGTTACAAAACCCAGAAGGAGAGAATCAGGTAGAGTCAGTCCCCTTGGGTGGGGCAGCGACCGTCGTTCGAGGAGTCCAGCCAGGTAGAGGCAGCCTCCCAGGATGAGGGAGCCGCAGGAGTAACCGCCTGCCCCCTCTGGGGGCTCCCCACTGGCTAAGCTCAGCAGGACCCCAGAGGACAGAGGCCCAGTCGATGTGTCCTATGCTCAGCCTCCCTGGTGAGAAAGACGGGTGAGGTAGGGTGAAAACGGGACCTGGGGGCAAACAGGAGCGACCTGGGGCGCTCTAAGACTCGGCAGATGGAAGAAAGACAGTTGGGGTTGATGCGGTATCTTCTACAATAACGCCTGAAATAATTTAAACTTTGTTTTCAGAAATTATTATTTGAAATAGCAATAAGAGGCATGAACACGTTTTCTAAAAATAACAACAGTGATATATACAGGTTGAGCATCCCAAATCTGAAAGCCTGAAATCTGAAATGCTCCAAAATCCGCAATGTTTTGAGCATCAATACAACACTCATGGGAAAAGCTCATCAGAGCATTTCAGATTTTGGATTTTTGGATTAGGAATGCTCGACTGGTATGTGTGATGCAAATACTTAAAAATCTGAAAAAAACCCGAAATCTGAAACATTCCCGGTCCCAAACATTTTGGTTTTTATTTTATCTTTTATTTTTTTGAGATGGAGTCTTGGTCTGCCACCCAGGCTAGAGTACAGTAGCAGGATCTCAGCTCATTGCAACCTCTGGCTTCCGGGATCAAGCGATTCTCCTGACTCAGCCTCCCAAGCAGCTGGGATTACAGGCACCTGCCACCACGCCTGGCTAATTTTTGTATTTTTAGTAGCGATGGGGTTTCACCATGTTGGCTAGGCTGATCTTGAACTTCTGACCTCAGGTGATCTGCCCAGCTTGGCCCCCCAAAGTGCTTACAGGCGTGAACCACCATGCCCGGCAGCAGCCCCAAGCATTTTTTGCTTGTTTGTTTTTTGAGATGGAGTCTCGCTCTGTTGCCCAGGCTGGAGTGCAGTGGCATGATCTCGGCTCACTGCAACCTCTATCTCCCAGGTTCAAGCGATTCTCCTGCCTCAGCCTCCTGAGTAGCTGGGATTACAGGCGCACACCACCATTCCTGGCTAAGTCTCGTATTTTTGGTAGAGACGGGGTTTTGCCATGTTGGTCAGGCTGGTCTTGAACTCCTGACCTCAGGTGATCCACCTTACCTCCAACTCAGACACCCCCACTCCAGTGACCAACTCTCTGGTCTCACTGGAGCGGACCAGGAGGCGCCCCGTTCCCACAGCTCTGCTGAGCGCTCTGGCCAGCACCCCAACACGGCCTCTCAGGGGAGGTGACACTGTCTCTAGCTGCATCTTCAAGGCAGGAAAAGGGATTCCAGGCAGAGGCCTGAGCCCCTCAGATCTGAGGGTGTCCTTAGGAGCTGGCAGGGGACACGGCAGGGGCTGGCACGCCACGGCGATAGGGTTGCAGCAGCAGGGCGGCAGGGAGGCCGTGGGGTCAGTTATGTGGGCGCTTGGCATGTGCTCTGTACTTTATCCTGGAGGTGACCAGGAGCCACGCAGGGGCTCACACAGGAGGCTGAAAAAATTAGGGCCGCGTGGACACTGGGTTAGAGGAGAAAAGAGGCAGAGCAGTCAGTGGACGACTCTGAGACCCTGCTCCCTCCATCGTGACTCTCCGTCCCATCCCTGCGTGCTCTCTTTCACCTCTGCCCCTCACCAGCTTGCTTCCTGCTCTCTCTCCCCATCTCCACTTGACCTTGTGGCGGTTCACTCCACTCCACTGCCTTTCTTTCAGAGCAAACAGCTTGCAGTGATGATCTGCGGCCCTGAGCCCACTTTGCCAGGACCGATCCAGTTCAGCGCTGTGGCATGGAACTCCACCTGGGCCCTCTGATCCCCCATCACCAGCAACCGCTTGGCACTAATCACAATGGCTTTTCCACAATCTCCTTGCCGACCACCGATCGCTTGGCACTGGGCTCTCAGCCCCAGTCTCCTCACCTTTACATTGGAACAAAAGATGCCTCAAAGGGGTCATGTGGATCCAGAGGGAACCCCCAGAGAGGAGCTGTGTGGATCCAGAGAGGACCCTGAGAAAGGAGCTGTTTTTTTTTTTCCTGTATTAGTTTGCTAAAGACAATGGCTTCCAGCTCCATCCATGTTCCTGGAAAGGGCATGATCTCATTCTTTTTTTAATGCCTACATAGTATTCCATGGTGCATATTTACCACATTTTCTTTATCCAATCCACCACTGATGGGCATTTAGTTTGATTCCATGTCTTTACTATTGTGAATAGTGCTACAGTGAACATACACATGCATGTGCCTTTATGGTAGAACAATTTGTATTCCTTTGGGCATCCGCCCAGTAATGGGATTGCTAGGTCAAATGGTAGGATTAAAGACTTAAATGTAAAACTGAAAATTATGATAACCTGGAAGACGACCTAGGAAATACCATTCTGGACATACAAATGGGCACAGATTTCATGACGAAGATGCCAAAAACAATTGCAACAAAAGCAAAAGTTGACAAGTGGGATCTAAGTAAACTTAAGAGCTTCTGCATGGCAAATAAACTATCAACAGAGTGAAGAGGCAACCTACAGAATGGGAGAAAATATTTACAAAGGATGCATCCAGCAAAGGTCCAATATCCAGGATCAATAAGGAACTTAAATAAATTGACAAGAAAAAAATCAAACAACCCAATTAAAAAGTGGGCAAAGGACATGAATGGACATTTTTCAAAAGAGGACATACACATGGCTAACAAGAATATGAAAAAAACCTCAACACTACTGCTCATTAGAGAAATGCAAATCAAAACCCTTGATTCTCTAATGATGTTGCTGTACCTTCAACACCACTGGGAACTCTGCCTGTTGCAAGCCAAATGCCCCCGTCTACCACTCGCACACCAGCAGGATAAACACAGAGCATGATCAGAGCCTCTGTGTACAGAGGAGAGTAACTGCTCACTCACACCAGCTCCTGTAGTTGTGGGGCCCTGACTCAGTCAATTACTGACGTCCTCCTTGGCAAGCAGATTTTGCCACTGGTCAGAGGGTTCACTTTAACAGTGCTGTGGGTGGTCGGGGTGTGAAGACCAGGCGGAATGTATGTGTGCCTTGCAGGGCTCAGTGGCTTCTCCTCAGGGTGGGCTTTTGGAGCTGCAGTCCCGCTACCATAAGAGAGAAGCTCGCTTGGCCAGCGCAGGCAACGAGGTCGGGAGGAAGCAGGTGCACATGCATGCACACATGTACACACACACACACACACAGACAGGCACAAACACACATGCACACACACACGCAGACAGGCACACACACATGCAGACAGGACCACGCACACACACACATGAACACAGACACACATACACACATGCACACACACTCATACACCTGACAAGTTAAACCCCCACCTCTTTTATCACGACCACTATTGTATTTTAATACACATATTCAAGGGAAAATAGTGGATAGGAAGCAGGACTGGATTGCAGCTCCCACTCGGATGGACAGAGCAGCATGTGGAAACTTGCCCTGTGAACTTCTGGTCCAGAACTACCACAGGAATAGACCAGGAAAGCTGAGAGAATCCACAGACCCTTGAAGAAGGCAGGTTGCTTCTGCAGGACCCAGGAGACACCCCAAATACTGCCCCGTGGCAGGCTGGTCCCCGCCCTGTAGGAGTGTTTGGACTGTGCAGTGTGATAAGCACTGCGGGTGAAGTACTGCAAAGTGCTACAGGAACACACACAGGAGGAGCCAGAGAAGCCTTCACGGCCAAGGGGATGTGAGCTGGATCCTGAAAGGAAGTGCTTGCGAGAGAAGAGAAGAAGAAACATTCTAGGAAGATGCAATAGCATATACAAAGACAGAGGTCCCAAAGAGCATGGCATGTTTGAAGAATGATGTAGCTCTATCTTAGTCTGAAACAGCTGCAGTCTAGCACTCATGGGATGTGGCTGGAGATGCGACAGGAATGTTACTCAGGACCAGACCACCAAGGGCCTTTAGAAATGCACACTACTAGGCTGGGCATGGTGGTTCACGCCTCTAATCCCAGCACTTTGGGAGGCCGAGGCGGGCAGATCACCTGAGGTCAGGAGTACAAGACCAGCCTGACCAATGTGGAGAAACCACGTCTCTACTAAACAAATACAAAATTAGCTGGGCGTGGTGGTGGGTGCCTGTAATTCCAGCTACTCGGGGAGGCTGAAGTAGGAGAATCGCTTGAACCCGGAGGCGGAGGGTGCAGTGAGCCAAGATCACGCCATTGCATTCCAGCCTGGCAACAAGAGCGAGGGAGGGCGGGCAGGCAGGCACACTGCTTCGTGAAGCACCAAGGCATCACTGGACCTGGGATTCACCTGCAAATAATTCGAGTGTGGGGATGTGGGTGAGGGTGTTGATGAAACAAGGCTGTCCCAAGAATTGATGTGTTGAAGGTGGACGGTGGCTATTTGGAATGCACTGAACCATTCTCTCTACCACTTCATAAGTTTAGAAATTTTCATAATACAATTTTGAAACAAAAAATATCATCTTATGCAAGGACATTCTTTGATGTTATGTAATATTAGGATATTTTTGTTGTTAATAGCGTTGAGTTTTTTTAAAAGAATCATGTTAACAGAAAAAAACCCCACATATTCATTAATCACAGGTCATAGTAAAAGATTCAAAATTTGTCTTAAAGACTAAGTGTATAAGAATAAAATGCATTTTAAAACAAAATTTGTACACTGTCCCAAACTTCACTTAAAAACTCCCCAAACCAAAAAAAAAAAAAAAACAAAAAAACCCCCAATTCCTTATTCACAATTTTAATATGCTGAATTTCACTGTAATTCCAAAAAAATTATCAATGTTAAAATGTATCTTTGTACTTTATTCTGCATTTAGAAATACAAGTTTACTATATTCATATAGTATTTTCTCTTTTTAGAAAACTTAAAAATATCTGAGTAAGAAATAAGCAAAGAGGAATATGAAAGTCAGAAGTATATGGAAAAGAAAAAATTAAACTTATAAGTTGGCTGGGTGTGTTGGCTCATGGTTGTAATCTTAGCACTTTGGGAGGCCAAGGTGGGAGGATCACTTGAGCTCAGGAGTTCAAGACCAGCCTAGGCAACACAGTTAAACCTCATCTCTATTAAAAAAAAATAAGGCCGGGCACGGTGGCTCACACCTGTAATTCTAGCACTTTGGGAGGCTGAGGTAGGCAGATCACTTGAGGTCAGGAGTTCGAGACCAGCCTGGCCAACATGGCGAAACCCCATCTCTACTAAAAGTACAAAAATTAGCCAGGCATAGTGGTAGATGCCTGTAATCCCAGCTACTCAGGAGCCTGAAGCAGGAGAATTGCTTGAACCCAGGAGGTGGAGGTTGCAGTGAGCCGAGACCATGCCACTGCACTCTAGCCTGGGTGATAAGAGCAAGACTCTGTCTCAAAATAAATAAAAATAAAATAAAATAAAAGTAAAATAGGCGAAGTATGGTGGCTCATGCTTGTAATCCCAGCACTTTGGGAGGCCGAAACAGGTGGGTCATTTGAGGTCGGGAGTTTGAAACCAGCCTGGTCAACATGGTGAAACCCCGTCTCTACTAAAAATACAAAAATTAGCCAGGCATGGTGGTGGGCACCTGTAATTCCAGCTACTTGGGAGGCTGAGGCAGAAGAATTGCTTGAACCCAGGAGGTAGAGGTTGCAGTGAGCTGAGATCGCACCATTGCACTCCAGCCTGGGCAACAGAGCGAGACTCCATCTCAAAAAATAAAGTAAAAGTCCATAAGTTTTTCTAAAGTGCCTAGAAACATGAACAGAAACAAAGGCAAATCTTAAACATAATTTTACAGGATTTACAATTATAAGGTAGCAGAGTAAATGAAGTCTGTTAGTATTTTTCCCCTTTCCATGCTTTTTGCATTTGGTTTTGTGTGTGTGGGCAAATGTGTACATGGGCAAGAAAATGCACACGCTCTTCTAAGTAAGGGGGCAGTAGAAGAGTTATTAGGAAAGAAGAAAAAGCATAGGCAGGATCAAGGCAGAGTTTGCCCAATTAGTTCAAAGTGAGTTGCAATCAATGCCAAAGGAAAGTCAAGGACAAAGCAATGACCTTGAAATTGTATGTGGCTCCCGTCAGAGTTTTAAAACGGCTTTGCATAGAATTCTAGGAACTACTAATACATAATTAAAGCACCTACTACAGCCAATGATTCCTTTCTCAGGGAAGAGAACCCAGTGATGAAGCTGGAGCAATGGTGATGGCCAAGGAGAGCTCACAGGGATGAAGCAGCAAGCACCAGCCAGGCCAGGAGAGTGAGAATCACCTTGGCAGGTACAGTGGAGCATCCATAATCCAAAAACGTAAAATCCCAAATGTTCCAAAACGCAAAACGTTCCGAGCACCAACATGATGCCATAAGTTACCCTCAACATGTCGGTTATTCGCTGTATTTATCAGTAGCATATAAGTTCAGAGTCAGGAACCATGGTTATCAGTAGCATATAAATTCAGAGTCAGGAACCATGGTGATGCCAGACTGTCCACAGGGGTGGCTGAGACAGTGGCACCTTTGCTTTCTGATGGTTCAATCTATACAAACTTTGTTTCAGGCACAAAGTTATTAAAGAATTGTATAAAATAACCTTCAGACTATGTATATAAGGTATATATGAAACATGAATTTCGTGTGTAAAATTGAGTCCTCATCCCCAAGGTATCTCATTACGTGTATGCAAATATTCCAAAATCTGAAAAAAATCAGAAAACATGCTAGACGCTGTGGCTTACGCCTGTAATCCTAGCACTTTGGGGGACCACGGTGGGCAGATCAGCTGAGGTCAGGAGTTCAAGACCAACCTGGCCAACATGGCAAAACCCCATCTCTACTAAAAATACAAAAATTAGCTGGGTGTGGTGGCACATGCCTGTAATCACAGCTATTCGGGAGGCTGAGACAGGAGAATCACTTGAACCCAGGAGGAGGCAGAGGTTGCAGTGAGCCGAGATTGCGCCACTGTACGCTAGCCTGGGTGACAGAGCGAGACTCTGTCTCAAAAAAAAAAAAAAAAAAATTAGAAAACCTAAACATTTCCGGTTCCCTGAATCTGGGAGACTCCACCTGCACCAGGAATTAGACAGCTGCTGCCCCTGCTGGCTGTCAGCAGGTATACCTTTAGCAACTTAAAGAAGTTTCCTCATATCCCTGGTTTATTAAGGATTTTTAAAAAAGAACATATGTTGAATTTTATTAATTGCTACTTCAGTATCTACTGAGATTACTACCAGTTTCTCTCCTTTATCAACGACATTAATTCCTTAAGCAATTTATTCTTTTTCTTTCTCTCTCTCATTCTTTCTTTAGAGATAGGGTCACATTATAATGCCCAGGCTGGCCTCAAACTCAAGAGATCCTCCTACCACGGCCTCCCAAGAAGCTGGGACTAGATTTCTTAATAGATGTCTTTGGTTTTTTTTTTTTTTTGAGACAAGGTCTCACTCTGTCGCCCAGGCTAGAGTGCAGTGGCATGATCATTGCTCACTGCCATCTCAAACTGCCGGGCTCAAACAATCCTCCTGCCTCAGACTCCTGAGTGGCTGGGACTGCAGGCATCTGCTACCATACCTGGCGAATTTTTTTTTTATTGTTTGTAGAGATGGGAGTCTTACTATGTTGTTCAGGCTGGTCTTGAACTCCTGGCTTCAAGCAATCCTTTCACCTTGGCCTCACAAAGTGCTAGGATTACAGGTGTTAGCCACCACATCCAGCTCCTTAATAGATTTTTTAAAAATTATTTTTTAATTAAAAAAAATTAAAGATGGGGTTTTGCCATGTTGCCCAGGTTGGTCTCAAACTCCTGGGCTTAAGTGATTCACCCACCTTGGCCTCCCAAAGCCTGGGATTACCTGATCCGCCCATCTTGACCTCCCAAAGGGCTGGGATTACCTGAGCTGCCCACCTTGGCCTCCCAAAGGCCTGGGATTACCGGCATGAGCAACCTCGCCCAGCCTAGGTTTCTTAATCTACAGAAGAATACTTGTATTTCTAAGGTAAGCCTTACTTGACCACAATATATTAGACTTTTAATACTGCATAGCTAGTGTTTGTTTAGGAGCTTTGTCCACATTTTAAATCTAAGACTGATCACCTGTTTTCTTCTTCGTGTGCTATCTTCTTCTGGCTTTGATTTCAGGATCAAGCTAGCCTTACAGAAGGACCTGGGAAGCTTTCCATATTTCCCTGTTCTAAAATAATTTAAATAAAGCATTAACTGTTCCTGAAAAGATTTACAGAATTCATCCATAAACAGGCTGAATAGAATAGCATGCTTTTCTGTAGCAGAAGAAGAATAAGACCTTTCAATTACCTTATTTAAAAAACAGCTTTATTGGGGCTGGGTGCAATAGCTCATGCCTGTAATCCTAGCACTTTGGGAGGCTGATGTGGAAGGATGGCTTGAGCTCAGGAGTTGGAGACAGCCTGGGTGACAGACAGACACATACACACACACACACACACAAAACCTACAAAAATAGTTTGACATATAATTCACATTCATAGAGTTCGCCAATTTAAAGTGTACCATCTCTGTTGCCCAGGCTGGAGTGCAGTGGTGTGGTCTTGGCTCACTGCCACCTCTACCTCCTGGGCTCAAGCTATCCTCCCACCTCAGCGTCCCAAGTAGCTGGGACCACAGGCGTGCATCAGGACACCCGGATAGTTTTCATATTTTTTTTTTTTGGTCGAGGTGGGGTTTTCCCATGGTGCCCAGGCTGGTCTTGAACTGCTGGGCTCAAGGGATCCTCCCACTTCGGCCTCTCAAAGTGCTGGGATTACAAGCGTGAACCACCATGCCTGGCCAGTGTGCTTTGATCAACATTACTTTTAAAGATCTCTGCATTTATAGTTAAGAAGCTTCTCTTCTTTCTAAAGCTTTGCATTTTCACCCATTTTTTTCCTGAACAGACTTGACAAAGGTTTATCCACTTTATTGACTTCTCCAAAACCTAAGTTTTTGTTTGTATTAAGAATGACTACCTTTGTAATCGATTTCATTGATCTATGTCATTTCAGCAGACTTCAGGAGGGAAAAGAGGTAAGTGAATGTATTTAGCAAACCACCGAGTCACAAGAGTGGCAGAGCAATTCGGTGAATTTATTCTGAGGAATCCAAGGTGGGCAATTCATCCAAGTCCCCACAAGAGTCCTGAAGTTTGAGGCTCTGACAAAAGGCTATCCCAACTCGTAATGAAACACTGGAGTTCCGCAGAGATTACACATATGTCCATAAATGTGTGCACCTTTGCGATTTTGCAATATAACGGATCTTTCTGTTGTGTGTCCTCTGGCGGTTTCTACCATGGCGTGCCATTGTTTTTACACTGTGTGACAGCACTGACAAGAATTACTACTGCAAATCAAAACACGAAAAAACCATTGGCAGAGCCATTACAATAAGTCACCAATAGATGTCAGGTAGGAAGCCAGTGTTCACCAAGGGAGACTACCCAAGGTACTCCGAGTTCAAATGGGAGGCAATGGAGAAGACAGACAGAAGCATCTAGACCAACCCTAGATCAGAACTGTTACAGCCTTTCTTGTGAGTTTGAGCAAATTAATACCCTTGAGCCTGAATTTCTTCATTTGTAAAATGGTGACACATCATCTTCCCTGAGGGCATTTCTCAGGAATAGGGATAAGCACAAACATCCAATCGCAAAAGCTGCCAACTGTCTGTGGCATACACACCTGTGTTCACACGGGGCAAAGTCTGACAGTGCAGAGGAACAGAATCGCTGGAATCGCTTAAAATTTTTGCTCGGTTTCTTCTTGTCTTCCTAGTCATCATCATAGTTACTGCTGATGGAGACTGTACTACATCCCAGGCCCTCTACTGCAGCGGTCCCCAATCTTTTTGGCAGGGACCGGTTTCGTGGAAGTCAATTTTTCCGTGGATGGGGGAGTGGGGGGGATGGTTTCGGGATGAAATTGTTCCACCTCAGATCATTTGGCATGAGTGAGAGTCTCGTAAGGAAGGCCGGGCACAGTGGCTCACGCCTATAATCCCAGCACTTTGGGAGGCTGAGGTGGGCAGATCACGAGGTCAGGAGTTCGAGACCAGCCTGGTCAACATGGTAAAACCCCGTCTCTACAAAAATACAAAAATTAGTTGGGCATGGTGGCAAGTGCCTGTAATCCCAGCTACTTGGGAGGCTGAGGCAGGAGAATTGCTGGAACCTGGGAGGTGGAGGTTGCAGTGAACCAAGATTTCGCCACTGCACTCCAGCCTGGGCGACAAAGCAAGACTCTGCCTCAAAAAAAAAAAAAAGAAAGAAAGAAAAAGAAAAGAAAAGCTCATAAAAAGTGTGCAGCCTAGATCCCTTGCTTGTGCAGTTCCCAATAGGGTTCGCGCTCCTAATCTAATGCTGCTGCTGATCTGACAGGAGGCCGAGCTCAGGAGGTGATGCTCGCTTGCCTGCTGCCCACCTGCTGTGTGGGCCGGTTCCTAACAGTAGTGGTCTGTGGCTAGGGGGTTGGGGACCCCTGCTCTAGTGGATGTCATGCCCATGTTATTTAATCCATATATAATCCTCCTGGCCAGATACTATTATGTCCAAGTTACACATGAAGAAACCAAAGCTTTAAGTAACTTACTAAAGGTTTCACAGTCATTAAGTAGAAGAAAGGAGACTCTAAGGTGAATCCGACTCATGCTCTGAATTGCTATGGCTCTAATTACACATGCATTGAAAAAGGGGGGGTACATCGTATGTATAAGCTTCAAAGCTAGAGAAATCAATGTGAAGAATGAGAGTCAAGGAAAGGGGATAAAGAAGCGTGTTAGAATGCGCATGTGTGTACTGGGGAGGAGGTCTTGATGGAACAATGAAACATTCCACTTCCAAGAAAATGTGGAAAAGGATTCATAAAATAACAATTTATTGCTAGCAACTTCCTGTTAGTTACAAATGACCAAAGTACAACCTAAAATAAAATGAATCAGTTAGCATGATATTCAGAATACTCATTGATGTTATATAAATTCAGATACGTGGGAAACAGCTCCAAGTGGGACAGAAGGCAGCGCGTGTGTGTGTGTGTGTGTATGTATTTTTTGAGACAAGGTCTCGCTGTGTTGCCCCAGCTAGAATGCAGTGATGTCATTATGGTTCAGCGCAGCCTCAACCTCCTGGACTCAGGTGATCTTCCCACCTTCCATGCCTGGCTAATTTTTTGTATTATTTATTTATTTTTATAGAGACAGGGTTTCACCATGTTGCTGAGGCCAATCTCGAACTCCTGGACTCAAAAGATCCATCCACCTTGGCCTCCCAAAGTGCTGGGATTACAGGGTGAGCCACAGCACCTGGCCAAGGCAGCATACAAAACAGATTAAAAGGTGACTAAAATTTAGCCAGAAGGTTCCCAGACGAGTTCCCTTCCCCAAAATCGCTCTTCCCTTTTCATATCAGAGATGAACCTGACTGTTTCCCCTAACCTTAGCACAAGTGTAATCACGGCCATGAAAGGAAGGTGTCAAGGCGCTTTCCTCGGATGCCAGATTCCGCAGGCGAGCCGTCCCACTCTACCCACTTGCTACTGCCTTCGAGTTACTCAACTGCGAACGTCACAAGCCCTGACGTCACCGTATGGCGGAGAAGCCTTTCACACCTCCGGGGTTCACTCAGTCATTTCACTTCCTCTGTTGCTCCGCCCTCACTGCTCTTTGATTCGTGCACCGTCAACACAGCAAATGCATTTTCTCTCATTTCTCCAATGCCTCAAATAGAAATGCCTCATGTCTTTGTAAGAAATAACATTAACCACCTGAAGTATGGCAAGCCTAGGTGCCAGAGTAAAAGCATAAGCTCCGAAATACCTACATTCATTTGTGTGACAAATGTTTACTGAAAACCAAGTTTCACTCATCCCGGTAGCCTCAAGACCGGGCAAATACTAAGTTTTCAGTCTCCATCGTCACAGAGCTTACCATGTAATGGCAAAGAAATAGGAGGGACTACTGGGAAATACAAAGAAGTGCGTCCCCCCAACAGCACCTATCAATTGTGAGGGATCATGAGACAGCATGGGAAGTCCTCATCGGGGCTTCTGGGAAGGCTTCCCTGAGGAAGTGGCATCTAACCTGAGACTTGGAGAAAACAAGCAGGTGGCCAAAAGAGAGGGAGGAACGATCCAGAGAGCAGGAGCTGTCTGTAAAGTCCGGCAGGCCTGGAGAAGCAAGGCAGTTTGAGGAAGCTGACAAAGGCCAGAGTAGCTGGAGGGAAATGCAAGGACAGAGGCACCAGGTGAGGCTGGGGAGGGAGGAAGAGGGGGCAAGGAGGGCGTGCCGGGAAGTGCGGACTCCTACAGGCGAAGGAAAAGTACCGGAGGCTTTAGAAATGAAAGTGACGGGATTAGAAATATGTTTGAAGGAAATATCTCCAACAGCAGCATGGCAAATTAATTGGAGGGGGCAGAGCAGGCGCTGGGAGAGCTCGGCTGCTAGAATGGTTCATAGGAAGATGACACTGGCTGGGAGTGAGGGAGAGAGGTGAACAAGCCAGGAGTAGCAGCGAGGAGCTGTTCTCTTGGACCTGGAGTCAAACAGCTTTCCTGTTAGAACAGCTGGGAGGATGCGGGCATTTATGGAATCAGCCTGGTTAAAAAGAAAGAAAACAAACCGAAGAAGGAAGGGGAGGGAAGGAGATGGGCACAGAAAGATCAGTGTCAGGGGAATCTGAGCCCTGAAGGAGAGCACAACCTCCAGGGTGAGGGCACAGGATGAGATGCGGGCCTTGGACAGGGCAGCGAGGGGTCCATACCCTGTGCTGCAGGAGGAAAGGGAATTGCATGGGCTGTGAGTTATATCACAGGGGTCCGAAGCATGGGTAAGGACTCAGCTCAGCTGGCTGTGGGGTTCGAGCTGAACAGCAGTAGGGGCAAGAGGCCATTCTTCAACACATTCACCAGGAAGCAGAGAAAGTTCTGAGATGGGAGGTTTTGTGGCCCTAAAGCAATGGCCAGAGGTGCTCAATGCCCTGGGCCCTGATGACTTTCCAGCTGGTTCCAGTTACCTGCGAAGCCTGGTGACCAGTCCCACTTACAGATACCCCCGAATCCTCCCGGCACTGTCCACTGCTTAAACTAGTCAGGGATCTTCTGGCAACAAAACCTCTATCTACTCCAAGACAACTATCCTACCTCACCAAGTTGGAGACACCACCAAATGTGAAGTCACATCCTGACTTCAGAGATACTGAAATGTGTACCGAGACCCTACGGAATAGGGCAATATGTTACATACGGGGCCAGCTCCAGAGGAACAACTTTAATTACAGGGATGTCATACAATTGTACCTACTCATAATCCAGAAACAATAAGTCTCTTATCTACGAGGAGTGTGTGAACTCAGCAGGGAAGGGTAGAGTTTGGAAAGCAGATAATCACCTGAGCCTTCTCGTGTCATAAGTAATGATCAGCAAGTACCAGGCTGAGCCCACACACCTGCCACTTTGGTATCTCCACCAGCAGAGGTCAGTGCCCCGCAGCAGAGTCAAGAAACTTGCAAGCTAACTCTTGGCTGTGAGAGCCAAGAGACAAGGCAATAATTCAATAGATGACCGCAAATACACAGACAGGCAATTCTCCCTTAAGCAAGTTCCAGCAGCTTCTAAGCCTTGTTTTCACTATGCTCCCCGCCCCGAGTCTTTTTTACACATTCTCCCCCTAACTGTACTAGCCCCACGACATTTTAATAGCACAGATATACAGTGTATTTATTCAGGTACCGTGGCCCTTCGGGTGGCCAAAACCCACTGTAACAGCTGCAATGTTTTTGTCTCCCAACAAGAACCGATCTCCACTTACTCAGGGTGTTGTGCACTCCAGCTGAGAGTGAATGAGTTTTGAGTGAACACACGTTTTTGTTTTGTTTATTTATAAAGAGTGATTATTGGTTGCTTTGAGGTCTGATTTTGGAGCTAGAGAGAAAAGCAAAAGATCAGCGAGTACCGGCCCCCTGGGTTTACAGAGAAAGCTCTTAATGACAGCAGCAACAACAAAACAAAGCCCCGAGACCTCACGGGTTGTCTGAGGAAATACAGGCACTTCATCACAGATCTGGGCCTGAATCCTGGGCCTCACTGAAAAACAATGCTTTCTTCCCCTCCTACGAAACGTGGCCCCTACTTTTACCTATTTTGATCACTATAGGTGAGGTTGACCAGTTTTGCTAGAAACAAGCAAGACTGGCTGGGTGCAGTGGCACACCTCTATAATTCCAGCACTTTGGGAGGCTGAGGCAGGCAGATCACTTGAGGCCAGGAGTTCAAGACCAGCCTGGGCACCATGGTGAAACCCCATCTCTACTAAAAACACAAAACTTAGTCAGGCATGGTGGCGCATGCTTGTAATCCTAGCTACTCAGGAGGCTGAGGCATGAGAATTACTTGAGCCTGAGAGGTCGAGGTTGCAGTGAACCAAGATTGTACCACTGCACTCCAGCCTGGGCAACACAGCGAGACTGTGTCAAAAAAAAAAAAAAAAAAAAAAAAGGCAAGATTGAGGCAAGTTCTGGAAAGAGGATTCTACTTCATTGTTGTTGTTGTTTGAAACACGAAAATTACTCCAGGCTGAAGTACAGTGGTGCAACCATAAGCGCTCGGGTGATCTTCCCACCTCAGCCTCCTGAGTAGCTGGAACCCCAGGTGTGCACCACCATGCCTAGCTAATTTTTAAAATTTTTTATACAGACGGGGTCTCATCATGTTGCCCAGGGTGGTCTTGAACCCCCGGCCTTAAGCAATCTTCCTGCCTCTGTCTCCCAAAGTGCTGTGATTACAATGGTAAGCCACCACGTCCAGCCTGGATTCTACTTTGGAAAATCTTTGCAAGTGAAGAAGAATAAGACAGAATGGCTGAACTGGGATGAAATAAGCGGCAAATGAGGAGGAAGAGGAGACACAGTCAGTCTGGTAAGACACTCTCTGCTAAGAAGCAGGTAAAACTGCCACAGCAAGTTATCAAAAACTTGAAATAGCCCAACTCCTACGGCAGCTGGGAGAGAATGCAGACAGCTCTAAAGAGGCTGCAGACTTCGTGAAGTGGTGCCAGAGTAGAGCAGGTTTATTAATCATGGATAAAACTGCTGAATAATTACCTACTTCAAAAAGCATTTGCGAGTTGTGTTTAGGTGCTTACAAAGTACCCTGTGCTTGGTCCTGGTCAGTAAGTTAGTTCAAAGCAGTTAATACAGATAAACACAAACACAGCGAAGATGTGGTCGGTGTAACAATCACAAACGTAAAAAGCAAACACAGAAAGGGATTGCTGGCTGGGCACCATGGCTCATGCCTGTAGGTCCCAGTAGTTTGGGAGGCTGCAGTGGCCAGATCAGTTGAACCCAGGAGTTTGAGACCAGCTTGGCCATCATAGTGAAACTCCATCTCTACTAAAGTACAAAAATTAGCCAGGCATGGTGGCATGAGCCTGAAGTCCCAGCTACTTGGGAGGCGGAAGCACTACTTGAACCCAGGAGGTTGAGGCTGCAGTGAACTGAGATCGCATCACTGTACTTCACCCCAGGTAAGAGTGAGACCCTGAGGGAGGGAGGGAACAAAAAAAAAAAGGGGGGGGGGAATTGCTATGGGCAAGGCTTCTCATACACAGAATCATTTCCTCCCCCAATATCCCCACAAAGTAACTACAAACACTTAATGAAATCATTGATATCTGAAGCACTGCTGAGAACTTGCTATAGGCACAGGGGAGAGAAAGGTGAATGCCAGAGAAGTACAGAAGTTATCTAGGGAAGGCCTCGGAGACCAGATAAGACTTGAGCTGCGCCTTGAAGTCTTACTAAGATCGGTGTGGCACGGAAAGCACGCAGCCCTAATCACGTGCCACCTCCTAAGGCACAGACACAGTGAGGGAAACACAGAGCAGGGGGCTGGCACACTATGAGGGCCAAATCTGGATTTTGGTAAAGAAGTTTTACTGGAGCCCAGCCCTGCCCATTGGATTGTGTTAGCTGCTTTCTGCTTTCTTACTACAAGGGTAAATTGAGTGGTTGCGACAGAAACTGAGACCATAACACCCACAAAGGCTAAAATATTTACTATCTGGCTCTTTACAGAAAAAGTTGGCCAGCCCATGTCCTGTTATTCCAAGAGGGGTCTGTGAACCCGCAGCAGCAGCAGCCCGTGTTAGGCATGTCCCACCCCAGACCTAGAGAACTGGAATCGGCCTTTTAAAGAGATCTCTGGCTATTCTTATGCACAGAGAGGGAGGGGCACTGAGCCTGCGGAGTAAGAGAAGTCTGCACTTAACGGATATACAGACAGAGGAACTTGGTCAAGACTTTCCCATAGAGCAGTGAGGTCATCAAACCCACGCTTACTTACAACGTCGCTCTTGTGGTAAGAAGAGTTGACAGCAGAAAAGGGATGGCAGCTCCCGTCATAACCCAGGCCAAAGACGACCCAACTAGGTAGGGTGGAACTCAATCTTTCTTCCTAACCTCACCAGTGCTTCCAAGATGTTTCTAACAAATACAATATCAGTTATAACTTATTAGGAAACAGAAAAATCTTGTTAACGAAACTATGAATAATCATGTGTTTCTGCGCACAGCGAATGTATCTTGGTTGAAGCAATGCCTCCAGACATCAATGCATACATGAAGACATTAATGGGGTATGACGGATGCTGAAAGATGAAATGAGGATCTCATCAAGGGCTCTCTATTATGTAAGATATTTAGAGGTGTAATATCTTACTGTTGGGACTTCTGTCCCTGCTAAATAAGTGTGAGATTCTGCTTGATACTCAATTTTCCTGTATTTTGGATGAATAAGCGATTTAAAGTTCAAAAGAAACAAAGCGGCATTTGGACTACCACGCCAACACTGTTCTTTCTTCCAGCTCAGCTCAGCTTCGAAGTCACTGTTTAACATTCTGCCTCCTTAAGAATCTAGAAAAGTTTGACAGGGTTATTCGTGGGATTCAGTGTGCTTCAAAGGAATGACAGACAGCAATACAGATAAAAATAGATGGGTGAAGAGGGGAAATTCCTTTCTTAGATGCTTAGGTTTAATACTTTACATTCATTACATGGGCAGACACAATGCAAAAGAAAAAAAAAAGAGTATATATCTGCTTAGAGAAATGCATAATTAAATCAATAAATCTCAAGTAAGAAGAAGAAAAGGGACAGGACACCAAATCTGTGTTGAGAAGAATCTCTTGTGTTGAGATTCATTACTAAAAGTCTTAAAAAGCTCATGAATTCAGTACAAGCTTAATGGCACTTAAGCAATAATAGTAACTAACATTTATGAAGTACTCACTATGGGTTTACACTGTTTTTAAATGCCATGATATGGATTGTCTCATTTAATCCTCAAAACCCTGATATTAGCTCTATTTTAGATATGAGAAAACCAAGGCACAGAGAGGTTAAGTAACTTGTCCAAGGTCACACAGCTAAATAAGTAGTAGCGGTTCCTCTCGAACAGAAGCTGCTCTCTAGTCTCTTCTTGCCTCCCTGTTAACATGCAAAAATTGTAAATGTAAAAGACTGTCATTCTTACTAACACGAGAGACAAAACCCTGGTGATTTAGACATTCAAAGTCTCATGGAACGGGCACACCATTCCACCCTGTGGACAGTGGCCAAGATTTGGCCTGCAATATAATAAAAGTGAGGAATAGTGAGATGGGTTCGAATGAAGACCCTGGATTATTTTTCTGTAGGATGAAATGCAAATTAAGTCCAGTAAAATTCTGAAATGCATCATTTGTTACCAATAAATATGGACAAACACTTTTAATGACAATGACTATGAACGTATTCTCTTCCAGCTAACGTGTTTGTGAAATGCTGCAGTGAATCTAAAAGATAACAGGCACCCGGCTAATTCTATTGGGTTAACACGTCCATGCTGGCTGTGCAGGCTTATTTAAGTAATTGCCTGACTGTGAATGAACAGAGGTATTAAAGTAAAGTTGGCACAAGGGACAGCATCCACATGGCACATTCTTTGTCTCGAGAGCTTTATTCTATCCATACTCCCGGAAAAAAGAGAAGTTGCTAAATAAATAATGGAAGCACACAAGACAGTGTGAAGAAGGCCTTTTCAAGTCCTCGAATTGTCAAGCATCTTATATAAAGTTCTTTCCCGACTTTGAGCTCATCACATTTCATTTTACATATTAATTTTGCATAAGAGCAAGCTCATCCCCTTCAAATGTTAACAGCTTCAAAATAAGATCCTGGTGAAAGCTCGTCACATTCCATTTTAAATATTAATTTTGCCAAAGAACGACCTCGTGCCTTTCAAATGTTGACAGCCTCAAGATAAGATCCAAGTTATTTACCTGTAAGACACAAGAAGACAGGAGAGGGAAAAAAACAACCGAGAGGAGAGGCGACAGAAATGACGGAGTGAGAGGGTCGCCTGAACTCAACACCGATTCAATAAGCCTCTTCAGGTTTTCCTATTTAACTTTCCCCATTAAAAAAGAAGACACACCCTGCCGGTGGTATCTTCACAGGCACAGATAAGGGCACCAGTCTACGATTAAGGGTCTGGACTGTGGGTATGATTCGGGGTTGCCTCCGAGTGCATGGTGACAAGCACAAACAATTAGCGCTCCCTGACACCTTGCTCTAATTCGAGTTCTGCGAGTAAGGACAAAAGGGCCGCCCATCCGTGCGGATGCCTGGCTGCGGGCTGCGCTCTGGGAGCCCGGCTCGCGTCCCCTCCGCGGACGCCCGGTACCCCGCAGCCCGAGCTCGCCAGCGCCCGCCTCCCCGCCCTGGTCCCTGCCCCGGCCCCCGGGCTTCCGCAGGACGCAACTCGCCGTGGGGCTGCGCCGGAGACGGGGCGCGGGGTCCCCGGGGGTCCAGGTCCTCGGGCGGCCGGGCCGTGGGAGCGCCGGGCCGGCGGCGGGCGGGGCGCACTCACCTTCGTCCTCGAACTCCAGCTTCTCCAGCATGCCGGCTTCCGCGGGTCCCGGGGCCGCCGCCAGCGCCGCCTGAGGGGGAGGAGGAGGACAGCGATCAGCATGAGCTGCGGCGCTCGTCCCCGGCCGGCGGGCTCGCGGCCGGCCGAGCTCTCGGGCCTGGCTCTGCCGCGCCGCCGGGAGGAGGTGCCTGGCGGGGGACGCGGGCGGCGGGGGCCGGGGGCGGAGCGGGCGCGCGGCCCCCACCCGCCCGAGGCCGCCGCCGCCGCAGGTGGCGCGGCCGCGGCCCGCGTGCCCCTCCGCGAGTGGGACACGCCGCTCCCCCCCGCGCCTTGGTACGGCCCGCCCGGGAGGAAGCGTGGGAAGGGACCCGGGAGCCCGAGGGCGGTCGCGCCTGGGCCCGGGGCGCCCCCTTCCGGACGCGGCCCGCGTCCTCCCCTCCGCGCGGCCACTGGGAGAGGCCCGCGGCCCGCCCCCCCGCTCCCACGCCCCCCAGTGCCGCTCACCTTCCCAGCACCGGCGGCCGCGCAGGCTCCACCTGCGCAGGTGTGGGCTCTGCGGCGCGGGGGCGGGGAGAGGGGCTGGAGGCTGCAGAACGCCCCGGGGCGCCAGCTAGGGAAGCCTTTCTCGCTGTCCTCTTCCCTTTCCAAATTTTAGATATAACTGCCCATCCCTGGCCCCCTTAACAAAAATCGTTCCGTTGGCTGCACGTATTGTAGATGCACTTTGTCGCTATCCATTTTTTTTTCCCCCAACATGGAACTCTTAATTCGCGTCCTCTCTTCGAGCCGAGTGTCTTCTCGGTTGGGGAACCGCTGCCAAAAGCGTACACACGCTGAATCTGGCCCTGGCCGCTCAGGAGCTGGGTATCTGAGTCTCTACTATGGCCAACTCAGGTTGGCAGGCGGCGCGGCCAGCAGCCACTAGCTGCCTGGAAGGGCAGGACAGGCCCAGAGGGGACCGAGGTCCCTGGCCCCACGGCCCATCCCTGCAGAGTGCACTGGAGCCGCGAATGCGATTAGCTCCAGCACCGATTAGGGCTGAACGGAGCTTGGCCCTAGCGCTCTTGCAAGCCGGGCCTGAAAGAGGAAGTCCTGAAAATGCCTCTCATTTTGCTTTGTCATCTTACTTGCGCCAATCTCTAAATCTTAAACCCCTTTAAATAAGAAAAGGGGTGGGGAGAGAGAAAGAAAACAAAGCTAAGATGTTTCATGGTAAAAAGCTACAGCAGACATCATACTTCATAGTGAAAGACTGCTTTCCCTACGAGGTTCAGAAACCAGGCCAAGGTGTCTGCTCTCACTAACCCTATTCAACATGGTTCTAGAAGTACTAGGCCCTGCAATAAGGCAAGAAAAGGAAAGAAAACGCATACAGATTGGAAAGGAAGAAAAACACCTATGCAGATAACATAAGTTATCTACATACAAAATCCCAAAGAATCTACAAAAGAAAAAGAGAAAACAGTCTCCTGGAACTAGTGAGTTTGGTAAGATCATAGCATACAGGATCAACACAGAAAAATCAATCACATTTCTACAAACCAACAATGAACACATGGAAAAATATTTAAAACAATATCACTTATTAATACAATCACTTCAAAGAAAATTAATACTTAGGCATAAACTCAAGAAACCATGTATAGTAGCTGTATGCTGAAAATCACAAAATGTAATGAGAGAAGAGCTAATAAATGGAGAGACATTCCTGAGTTGGAAGCCCTAACACAGTAAAAATGACAGTTCTCCCCCAGATTAATCTTTTGGTTTAATGCAATTGCTACCAAATTCGTTTTTTTTTTCTTTTAACATAAATAAGCTTATTCTAAAATATATATGGAAAGGCGCAAGCTCTAGAATTCTTTATTTATTTATTATTTTTTTGAGACGGAGTCTTGCTCTGTCACCCAGGCTGGAGTGCAGTGGCGCGACCTCAGCTCACTGCAAGCTCTGCCTCCTGGGTTCACGCTATTCTCCGGCCTCCGCCTCCCGAATAGCTGGGACTACAGTAGAATGCTTTAATCTTGAAATAGCTCAATATTAAAGCAAACTATATAGATACAGCAATCAAGACAATGGTATTGGCAGAAGAATAGATTTAATAATCAATAGAAATAAATAGAAAACCCAGAAATAGACCCATGCAAACATGGCAAACCAATTTTTGATGGAGGTGTAAAGGCAATAGAACTGGAGTAATTGGATATCAAAAGGTAAAAATACAAAAACAAACCTCAACCTAAGCCTTGCGTTTTACACAAAAATGAGTTCACATTAGATTGTGAACTTAAAACTATGAAACTTTTTGGAGAAAATCTTTGGGAACTGGGGCTAGGCAAAAGTTAGACTTGACACCAAAAACACAGTCCATAAAAGGAAAAACTGATAAATGGACCTCATTAAAATTTAGAATTTTTGCTCTGTGAAAGACCCTGTTAAGAGGATGAAAAGAAAAGCTACACAGTAGGAGAAAATACTTGCGATCCACATAGCCAATAAATTACTAGCACACTGCCTATGGGTTAGCCCTGCTCTCCAATAAATAGCAAAAATAAAATTAAAATGTCTGGAATACATAAATACTATCAATATTAAACAGAAAAAGGAGAAAATAATCAAATTAGAACATAGGCAAATGACACAGAGCTATTTCACCAAAAAAGATACACAGATGGCAAATTAGTGTATGAAAAGATGTTCAAAGTCATTGATCATTATATAAATGTAAATTAAAACCACAATGAGATACCACTACACAACTGTTAAAATGGCTAAAATCTTAACAGTAACAACACCAAATGCTGGTGAGGATGTGGAGAGACGGGATCACTTCTACACTGCTGGTGGGAATGCAAAATGGAACCATTGCTTTTTTTTTTTTGAGACAGGGTCTACCTCTGTGGCCCAGGCTGGAGCACAGTGGAGTGATCTCAGCTCACTGCAACCTCCGTCTCCCAGGTTCAAGCAATTTTCCTGCCTCAGCACAGATCAGCTAATTTTTGTATTTTTAGTAGAGATGAGGTTTCACCATATTGGTCAGGCTGGTCTCGAACTCCTGACCTCAGGTGATCTGCCTGCCTTGGCCTCCCAAAGTGCTGGGATTATAGGCGTGAGCCACTGTGACCAGTCGAAAACCACCACTCTTAAAAACAATTTGGCAGTTTTTTATAAAACTAACCATGCAACTACCATATAACACATCAGTTGTACTCTTGGGCATTTATCCCAGGGAAATGAAAATTTACATTTACACAAAAACTTGTACATGAATGTTCATAGCAGCTTTATTTGCAGCAGTGCGAACTGGAAATAACAGATGTCGTTCAATGGATGAATGGTGAAGCAGGCTGTGGTAGGTCCATCTATACCATAAAATACTACTCAGCAAGAAAAAGGAAGCAACTATTGACACATACAACAACTTGGATAGATCTCCAGGGAATTATGCTGAGGGGGAAAAAGCCAATCCTAAAAGGTCACATACTGTATGATTCCATTTATATTATAGTCTTGAAATAAAATGGTCAAAATGGAGGAACAGATTAGTGGATGCCGCGGATCAGGGGCTGGGGTAGGGGGCCAGAGGTGCCTATGGCTATAAGAGATCTTTGTGGTGACTGAACTGTTCTACATCTTGACTGTATCAATGTCAATCTCCTGCTTGTGATATCACCCTGTATTTTTCCCTATGAGCCAGGCCAAGCTGATTTAATTCTATGGAGGAAATGACAAAAAAAATCTTTTTTTTTTTTTTTTTTTTTTTTGGAGACGGAGTCTTCCTCTGTTGCCCAGGCTGGAGTGCAGTGGTGCAATGTTGGCTCACTGCCAGCTCTGCCTCCCAGGTTCACGCCATTCTCCTGTCTCAGCCTCCTGAGTAGCTTGGACTACAGGTGCCCACCACCACGCCCAGCTAATTTTTTGTATTTTTTTTTTAGTAGAGATGGGGTTTCACTGTGTTAGCCAGGGTGGTCTTGATCTCCTGACCTCAAGTGATCCACCTGCCTCAGCCTCCCAAAGTGCTGGGATTACAGGCTTGAGCCACCGTGCCTGGCCAAAGAGTCTTTATTGAAATATAATTCACATACCATAAAATAACTCACCATTTAAAGTGTACAGTCCAATGATTTTCAGAATATTCATAATTGTGCAACTATCTAAGTTTACATTTTCATCATCCCAAAGAGACAGCTTGTACCCATTAGCAGTCACTTCCCATTACCTGCTCAACCCCGACACCCATCCCTAGGCAACCATTTCCTGTCTCTATGGATTTGCCAATGCTGGGCATTTCTCATCAATGGGATCATACAATAGGTGGTCTTTTGTGACCAGCTTCTGCTTAATGTCAGGGCCCGTTCACATTGTAACACGGATCAGCACTTGATTTCTGTTTACTGCTGAAAGATACTCTGTTGTGTGGACACACACGTTGTTTATCCTTTTGTCAGCTGATGGGCACTCAGGTGGTTTCCACTTTTTGGCTATGGTGAAAATGCTCCTATGGACATTCCTGTGCAAGTGTTTGTGTGGACACGTGTTTCATTTCACATACACAGGAGTGGAATTGCTGGGCCACAGGGTAACCCTATGTTTAACATATATATATTTTTTTAATTTATTTTTGAAACGGAGTCTCATTCTGTCGCCCAGACTGGAGTGCAGTGGCGCAATCTCAGCTCACTGCAACCTCTGTCTCCTGGGTTCAAGTGATTCTCCTGACTCAGCCTCCTGAGTAGGTGGAACTACAGGTGCGCACAACCATGCTTAGCTAATTTTTGTATTTTTAGTAGATATGGGGTTTCACCATGTTGGCCAGGGTGGTCTCAAACTCATGACCTCAAGTAATCCACCCGCCTCAGCCTCCTAAAGTGCTGGGATTACAGGCGTGAGCCACCACACCCAGCCTCTCTACATTTAATATTTTGAGGACCTGCTGAACTGTTTTCCAAGGTGGCTGCACCATTTTACATTTTTACCAGTAATGTATGAGGGTTCCAGTTTCTCCTGTACTGTTTAGTTCTGCAAGATGTTACCACTGTGGGGAACTAGGTAAAGGGTACACAGGACCTCTCTGCATTATTTCTTACAAATATATGTGAATATACAGTTATCTCAGAGTAAAAAGTTTAATTTTTAAAAAGTTTGGTGGCACACAGGAAGTATCTCTTGTTCTATTTTTAAGTCTATGCTTTTGTTTCTTGCAATAATTTTAGTATAATTTTAAAAAATTCTTATCGGTGTTTCTGATAAGCACCATCAATTTCACCTGTAATCGTGATGGGTTGTTTTTTGGGAGGCAGAAATGGGCAAGTGGCAGTATGCCAGGAGGACTGCAAAAGTGGTTCACAGACTGAAAAGACCTATAAACCATCACTAAGAGGTTGGTAGAGAGTAGAAATTGAAACAATTAATGTTTTATGCAATTCCACTTGATAATGGGTGTACAGGAGTAGCCTAAAATAAAAACGTTTATATATAATGTGCTAGTGGGATTGAATTTATTTCCACAGGTTTTTCACTTAGTAAGACATCTCATGTTTTCTTCCTTAGAAAGGAGGCTAGTCATAGAAGAACAGAAAAAGTCATGAGATTTTTTTTTTTTATAACACACTAAGTCAATTTCAGGAATTTGAGGGCTTTTACTTTTTAGGTATGTACATTAATGTGCAGAGTCAAAAGACAGATGGATTTGTCAGCACACAGAACTTGAAGCTGGTGGTCGTCAGTTGCCCTTTTATGGCAATGTTTTCTTAAAGTCTTAACAGACTTATGCCAGACTTAATTTTAGCTATTTCAGGCAGGCAGGGAAAGCCGGGAGAAGAGGCGAAGGGAGGGGAAGGGCGTGGGCAATGTCATGCAAGCAAAGAGAAGGGGCTTGCACTTGTGACACCAACTCATGTCTCGAGCCATCAGCATCAGGGATGTTTGATGTAGCAAAAACAGACCAAATCCACCACCCAAACCCTCCTGATAATCCAGACCGATCTCTCCAGGGAGAACAAAATGGGCCTACCATGGCAGGGAGGCACTGGGTCCTGCTAACAGCCTGGCGCAGTTCCACCACAGGGAACATTTCTATTTGTATAACATCAGCCAGTCTGAGGTTACTGGACTTTAGTGTGGTGGGAGGGAACAGAGGGACCCAAGTTGGACTTTATTGAGAGAATGAGAAACACGGAGCCACCACAAGTGTGACTTCTTGGTTGGTAAAAAATGCTAAATCATTGGCCGGGCGCGGTGGCTCATGCCTGTAATCCCAGCACTTTGGGAGGCCGAGGCGGGCAGATCACAAGGTCAGGAGATCGAGACCATCCTGGCTAACATGGTGAAACCCTGTCTCTGCTAAAAATACAAAAATTAGCGGGGTGTGGTTGCACGCACCTGTAGTCCCAGCTACTCAGGAGCCTGAGGCAGGAGAATCACTTGAACCCGGGAGGCAGAGCTTGCAGTGAGCTGAGATCGCGCCACTGCACTCCAGCCTGGTGACAGAGTGAGACTCTGTCTCAAAAAAAAAGAAAAAAAAGAAAAGAAAAGAAAAAAAAAATCTAAATTATTAAGGTGTGTCTCACATAATTGTGCCCAGGTGCAGCAAAACACTGTATTTTGAATGACTATCAGAAGGGAAAACTTCAGCCTGAAAACTTAATCATAAAACGACTGCCAAAAAAGCACTCCTTTATGCACAGAGGTCGGATATGAGTTTGCTCTGCCTCTTAAAAAGAAGTCTTAAATAGCTCCTGCAAGAAATAAATCAGCCTCAAATATTGGGTAAGGAGCTCCTGAATAATTTAGCATACAAAACTCTGTTTCTGTGCATCCTGCTGTCTTCCTTGAGCTCCACTCTGCTCTGCAAGGGCGTCCTCCAAAGGGAAAAGAAGGACGTGAAACCCCCTGGATGTTGGACAGGAGCTGCACGTGCACTCTGCTCCCATTCCCACTGGGCATTCTCCAAGCACCTCCAACCCACCACTGTGCCTGGCACGTCCAGGTCTCAGTCCCAGCCCAGCGCTCTCCTGAGCTCCACACTGCCTCCTGCTCCATCTCCATTGGAGTTTTCTACACCAACGCAGATGCAGTTTATCTAAAACTGTGCCCCAGTCCTCTCATCTTGTCGTCTTGGTTTCTTTTAAGGCAATCCACTTGTCTCTCTCCCCACTACACCTACCCTGGTTCAGGCTTCCATTTTCTCAGGCTTGGCCAGCGGGGCAGCTTTGGCTCCTCCAGTCTTGCCCCCTTTCCAGTCTACTTGCTTCTGTGTAGCCAGAGTGCCTATGATAGTTAACTTTGAATCCAGTCATCTTTACTGGATTAAGGAACCCCTAGAGAACCGGTAAAGCATTATTTCTGGGTGTGTCTGTGCAGGAGTTTCCAGAGACTGGCATGTGGGTCAGTGGACTGAGTGGGGAAGATCTGCCCCCAGTGTGGGCAGGCACCATCTAATTAGCTGGGGGCCTAGAGAGAACAATAAAGGTGACAGAGGATTTCCTTGCTCTTTCTCCTGGAGCTGGGACACTTTCCTCTTCCTGCTCTTGGGCATCAGAACTCCAGGCTCTCCTGTCTTGACACTGGGACTTAACAGCAGCAGCCTCCTGGTTCTCAGGCCTTTGGCCTTGGACTGAGAATTACACCACTGGCTTCTCTGGTTCTGAGGCTTTCAGACTTGGACTGAGCCATGCTACCATTACCTGCATCCCAGGGACTCCAGCTTGGAGATGGCCTGCCGTGGGACTTCTCAGCCTCCATAACTGCATGAGGCAATTCCCCCAGTAAATCCCCCCTCACCTACCAATCAATCAATCAATCAATCTATCAATCATCTATTATCTATCTAGCTACCTACATACCTATCATCTATCACCTGTTGGCTCTGTCTCTCTGAAGAACCCTGACTGATAGAGTGACCTTTTAAAACTGCAGTCTTGGCCAGGCATGGTGGCTCACACGTATAATCCCAGCACTTTGGGAGGCCAAGGCGGGTGGATCACCTGAGATCAGGAGTTCAAGACCAGCCTGGGCAACATGGTGAAACCACGTCTCTGTCTCTACAAAAAAAAAAAAAAAAAAAAAAAATTAGCCGGGTGTGGGGCATGCACCTATAATTCCAGCTACTTGGGAGGCTGAGACACAAGAATTGTTCGAACCTGGGGAGGTGGAGGTTGCAGTAAACTGAGATCATGCCACTGCACTCTTGCCTGGGTGACAGAGTGAGACTCTGTCTCAAAAAAAACCAAAAACAAAACAGACTTATTTTTCTCTCACTTAGAACCACTCAACGGCTCTCAGCAATCTTTAGGATTTTCTTGGCAAACTCCTGAGCTGGGGAGAAGGGCCTGATTATTTATTCACCTTCTCTTGCCATGTCCCTCTGTGTACCCCACACCTGAACCTTAAGGCATTGTCCTGGAATAGACCATACACTCACTGCTGTAAGGGTTTCTGAGCATTCTGGCCTCCCCCTGTTACTTCCTCCATTCCTTGGCTAGCTCTTACTATTTTTAAAGATTCAGCTCAATCTTTCCCTGAACGCCTTTCCTGATTCTTTTCTTTCACTCTTCTTTTCCTCCCTCCCTCCGCTTCCTTCCTTCCCTGATTCACGACCTTTTCTCACAACTTGCCTGGTTAATTACTTCTCTGAACCCACATGCTTCCATATGGCACTTAACACACTGGCTTGGGATTTACTTTTATGTTTCCTCTTAAGTCCCACATTGCTCTCTGAAAGGAAAGAATGACTCATCATCTTTGTATTGCCTGTGTGTGACACATAGTAGGCACTCAAAAAATATTTGAGTGAAATGAATTGTTCATTCAGACATCCATTAAAACTTGGTAGGGAAACAGTTGAGTTTAGTAGCATAAATGGGTTTAGAAGTTATTTCACTCAATTTACTCATGCTTCCCTTGGACCTCATTCCTGTTTGGAAATCATTATAGTCACTTTCCGTGTAGTGTTGGAATTAACATTTTGAAGGAAAAAAAGTGACTGTGCTAAGAAATGATGGCAGGACAGTTTTTATTGTAATAGATTCTATCTGAGGACCAAAGTTCGCTGGCACTATGAGATCCTGGCATGGGTACTGGCTGAGAGATTTGCCAGCTCTTGCCACCACCCTACAATTTCAATTTCCTTGTTTCCTTCTTTCTTTTCTCTCTCTCTTTTTTTTTTTTTTTTAGATGGAGTCTCCCTCTGTTGTCAGGCTGGAGTGCAGTGGCACGATCGTGGCTCACTGTAATCTCTGCCTCCCTGATTCAAGCGATTCCCCTGCCTCAGCCTCCCAAGTAGCTGTCACTACAGGCACGCACCACCACACCCAGCTAATTTTTTGTATTTTAGTAGAAACGAGGTTTCACCACGTTGGCCAGGCTGGTCTCAAACTGTTGACCTCAAGTGATCCACCCACCTCAGCCTCCCAAAGTGCTGGGATTACAGGCGTGAGCCACCAGACCCGGCCCTTTCTTTCTTTTTTGAGAGACTGGGTCTTGCTCTGTCATCTAGGCTGGAGTGCAGTGGGGCAATCATAGCTCACTGGAATCTTGAACTCCTGGGCGCAAGTGATTTTCCCATCTCAGCCTCCCAAGTAACTGGGAGTGCAGGCACGTGCCACTATACCCGGCTAGTGTTGCCCAAGCTGCTCTCAAACTCCAGGGCTCAAGCGATCCTCTTGCCTCAGGCTCCCAAAGCACTGGGATTATAGGCATGAGTGACGTCACCTGGCCAACTTTAGTTTCTGTTAAGGGAAGACAATTGATTTTTAAAAGTAGTGTAGAAATTCGAAAAAAATCTCAAATATATATTCAACACTATAAGCATTAATTCTTGGCCAGATTACAGCTCATGTCTGTAATCCTAGCACATTGGGAGGTTGAGGTGGGAGGATCACTTGAGCCCAGGAGTTTGAGACCAGCCTGGGCAATACAGGGAGGCCCCATCTTTAAAAAAAAAAGGCGGGGGGGTTTGGGCGCAGTGGCTCACGTCTGTAATCCCAGCACTTTAGGAGGCCAAGGCGGGTGGATCACGAGGTCAGAAGATCGAGACCATCCTGGCTAACATGGTGAAACATCGTCTCTACTAAAAATACACACACCCACACACAATTAGCCAGATGTGGTGGCAGGCACCTATAGTCCCAGCTACTCAGGAGGCTGAGGCAGGAGAATGGCGTCAACCCAGGAGGCGGAGCTTGCAGTGAGCCGAGATCGCCACTGAACTCCAGTCTGGGCAACAGACTGAGACTCCATCTCAAAAAAACAAACAAAAAACAAAACAAAACAAAATGTAGCTGGGCATAGTGGCTCATGCCTGTAGTCCCAGCTAGCTACATAGGAGACTGAGGTGGGAGGACTGCTTGAGTCCAGGAGTTCAAGGCTGCAGTGAGCTGTGATCACGCCACTGCCCTCCGGCCTAGGCAACAAAGTGAGACCACCCCACTCCCCAGAAAGAAGTGTATTAATTCTGTTGATTGTTTTTAATCAATATATTTGGAGAAAAGGTTTTGTTCATTTTGATATCTTTCTAAATAACAGTTTCAGATGCTATAAAAATTAGTTCCTCCCTAACATTTATTTAAGATTTTCTTTAAAGATAATTTATTCCCCAGTATCTTTTCAGAGAGAGTGGCAACCACTTTGTACAGCTCAAGTCAGCTGGAAACATGTTTCAAAGGAAGTGTTATTAAACAAAAGGTGAAGAAAATTGATTAACCTAAAAAGTCCTTTGTCTGGATTCTCTATGTTAAATTATCTTCGAATTTCCAAAATAGGAGACAATGGTAAGCTTTTGAAGACAGTCATTCATTCAGCAAATACTTACTTAATATGGGCTATGTGCCAGGAACCAGGGTAGTTGGTTAATAAAATAACTGTTGAACGAACATGTCCTGGCATGCCTAGAAACTGGCATAGAAGATATAAAGAAGGAGCTCGACAAACATGGAGAATCAGCATCATTGGCTTGCTACCCTTCAAATTCATTAGTTACAGTCTGAAATGTATACATCTCTTGCCTTTCGCAAATAAATCCATTTTTTTTTGCCAATCAAAATATTTTATTATTAGCTTTGTGTTTAACATGACTTATTGGGAGGTGAATACTTATATTCTCTTGTAGGTTGATAACTCTTAGTATTGTCTTATAATACTTCGCAAATAAAAAAATAAGTATTGCTCACCAAGTTCACCTAACCTTTCAATTCTTAATACAGCCAAGTCACAAACTTTGAAATATGTTGTATCTATATTAGAATGCAACACACAGAATTATATAGTGTCACAAGGCACTCTCTCTATTCTCTGCTCCCTCCCCTGCAACTGATCTATTATTCATTAACCCTTTCCAGAACAGATCACTGTTAACTGTTTTTCAGCCCCTTTAAATCCCATATTGGGTGGAAGCTCTATTCCTAAATTGATGAAAAATTACAAACATGATTGAGACAGAATACTTCCACTTCGGTTCTGCTCTACATACTGTGATCAAAAGGAAGTACAATATTCCAGCTGAAATTAAAGGGACCCCCTAATGCCTCCACCACATCTTCTACATTCTGGAGACTTCTGTGGTCTTCATTTACTATCCAGTGTTACGTAGCTACTTATGGTGGATTAGAGTGAACTGCGGACACAGAGCCAAGGAAATGGAGAAGCAGGATCTTCGTACCTTATAATGTAAATCCTTTAAAGAATGACTTGTAGTGTCCCTTTTTATTGTGGTGCAATTTACCTATAATAAATGATTTCTATTCCAAGTGTACAATTTGATGAGCTAGGATGAAATCACCAGTATATGTATACGATGGAATACTATTCAGTCATAAAAAGCAATAAATTAACAGCATTTGCAATGATCTGGATGAGACTGGAGATTATTCTTCTAAGTGAAGTAACTCAAGAATGGAAAAGCAAACATTGTATGTTCTCACTGATATGTGGGAAGCTAAGCTATGAAGACGCAAAGGCATAAGAATGATACAATAGACTGTGGAGACTTGGAGGGAAGAGTGGAAGAGGGGCGAGGGATAAAAGATTACAAATATGGTGCAGAGTATACTGCTCAGGTGATGGATGCACCAGGATCTCACAAATCTCCACTAAAGAACTTAGTCATGTAACCAAATACCACCTGTATCCCAATAACTTATGGAAAATAAAATTTAAAAAGTAAATATTAAAGAGAAAAATTAAAAAATAAAATGTAGAGAAAAAAACATTTTTTATCACTCCAAAAGTTTGCTTATGCTCCTTTGTGCTTCATCCCTTCTTCCAGGCAACCACTCATCTACTTTTTATCACTATGTCACTATAAATATTTCCTAGAATTTTGTGTATATGGAATCATACAGTATATGTGCTTTCGTTCCGGGATTATTTCACTTAGCATAATGATTTTGAGATTCATGTCACTCAGTATACCAGCAGTTTGTTCATTTCTATTGCTAAGTAGCATCCCATTCTATGGATAGACCCCATTTTGTCTATTCATTCACCTGTTGATGGACATGTGGGATAGTTTCACTTTTTGACCATTGGGAATAAAGCTATGATCATTTGTGGTCAAATCTTTGTAGGAATATGCTTTCATTTCTCTTGGGCAAATACCAAGGAGTAGAATGGCTGAGTCATTTGGTAGGTGTGTGTTTAACATGACAAACCGCCCCTTTCGCAGACTGGCTGTACCATTTTACATTTCTGCCCACAGTGGTCAAGAGTTCCAGTTGCTCCATGTCCTCATCAACGCTTGGTATGGTCTTTTAACATTTTTTGTCATTTTATTCATTCCAGTGGGTGTATAGGTTTCTTGCTATGGGTTTAATTTACATTTCCTTGAGGACAATGATATATTTTTGTGTTTATTGGTAATTCATGTGTTTTCTTTTGTGAAGTGACTGTAGACATCTTTTGTGTATTTATTAGAGCTTTTGTTCTTATTGAGTTGTATGAATATGGCAAGCAGACTCTGAGATGGCCCCCAATGAATGATCCCCACCTCCTGGTATTCACGTACTTGTGTATCCCTCTTCTTGAGTGTGAGCAGGACCTAGTGACTTACTTCTAGCCAACAGAATTCAGCACAGGTGATGGGACACCACTTCCATTATTAAGCTTCTGTCTATATACATAAGACTGTGGCTTGTCTTTCTAGCAGATCACTCTCTTGCTGGCTTTGGTGAAGCAAGCTGCCATGCAGGAGAGGCCCATGTCGATGAACTAAGACTCTCAGTCCAACAGCTTGCAAAGGAACTGAACCCTGCCATTAACTACATGAGCTTGGAAATGGATCCTTCACCAGCTGAGCCTTCAGATGAGACCCTGGTCCTGGCCAACATCTTGATTGCAAGCTTCACAAAAGAGCCTGAAGCGGAGGACTCAACTAAGCTGTGCCTGAACTTCTGACCCACAGAAACTATGAGATAATCAATGCATGATTTCAGCCAGTAAGTTTGTGGTAATCTGTTACACAACTGGATAATACAATGGGTTTTAAAAAATGCATTTAGGATGTAAGTCCTTTGTCAGATACATGTACTGTGAATAGTGAATATTTTCTCCCCTTCTGTGGCTTGCCTTTTCATATTCCTAATCATGTCTTTCAAAGAGCAAAAGTTTTTAATTTTGAAAAGATCCCATTTATCATTTTATGACTCATGCTTTTTGTGTCCTATCTAAGAAATCTTCGCCTCCTCTCCTTTCAAGGTTGTGAGGATTGTCTCAAATGTTTCCTTCTAGAAGTTTTACATTTTCCTTTTACATTAGGCCTAGGATCCATTTTGATTTAATTTTTAAGTTATGATATGTGGCAAGGATTGAGGTTCATATTTTCCACACTGAAATCCAATTGTTCCACATTGCTTGTTGAAAAGATTTTACTGCCTCATTGGATTCCCTTGGTACCTTTATTTAAAATCAATTGACCATATGTGGGGATCTATTTCTGGATTCTCTGTTTTGTTCATTGATTTATATCTATACTTTCATCATGACCACACTGTTTTAATTACTGTAGCTCTATAATAGGCCTTAAAATCAGGTAGTGGACATTCTCCAACTTTGTTCTTCATTTAAGAAATGGCTGTGAGTCCGTTAAGTTCCTTATGTTTCTATATACATTACAGAATTTAAAACAAAATCTACTGAAATCTTGGCTGGGGCTGCATTTGATCTACGGATCAATTTGGCAAGAAATGACAACAGTATTAAGTGTTCCAATCCATGACCATGGAATATCTTTCCATTTGTTTAGCCCTTTGATTTCTCTCAGCAATCTTTTGTAGTTTTCACCATAGAGGTCTTAGATATCTTTTGTGAAATTTATTCCTATTTATTTTTTGACGCTCCCATAAATGAAATTGCTTATAAAATTTCATTTCCCAATTGTTTGCTGTTAGCATATAAAGATACAGTTGATTTATACATTAACCTTGTATCCTGTGACCTTGCTAAATTCACTTGTAAGTTCTAGTGGTTGTTTTGTAGATTTCTTAGGATTTTTCTGCATAAGTAATCACATCATCTAGTGCCTCTTAAATTATTTTGCAGTTCCCCGATACTGTATAATTTTAGCTATGTGTTTAGTGTATTATACATAACTCTGATTCTTATCTAAATGTATCATTTCAGTTATTCCTCAGCTCATACATATAAAATATGTACTATATGTTACACATATATGTAATATCACAGATTACCTATGTCATATTACACATGGATAGATGGATATTTGCCGCTGTCGGCTCGCTTGTGTAACCTCAGTAGTGGTATCTACCATCTGACGTGTGCACACTGGAGCCAGTTGGAGTGGGTACTCATGGCTGCCTATTCGGCATCCATTACTCTTCCTCTACCTTCCTTCCTAGAATAACCCAAATGCTGTTGCAGCATATACGCTTTCATGATAGTGACAAGCTCTCTTGAGCTACCCTGGGCTACCAGGGAGGACTCAGGGTTGGAGACAGCCAGGTCCCACATGCATGTGTGCACAGCCCCCTCCATTCCCTGTTCTTGCCACAAGCAAGCACGCAGCCCCGACTGCTATTGAGAAACAGTCTTCCGATGAAGCCATTGCAGACAGAGAGAAGATTGTGCGTCCTAGGTAACAGCATTGAGCAGGGCTGTGTCTCACCTTGCCTGGGGCCTAGCCTGCTTCTGTACCTGTATAGATGATGCAATAGATGTCCTTATCCTTTAAGCCAGTTTGAGTTGGAGTTCTCTGCTGCTTTGCAGCCAGAAACATCCTAGGTAACATTTGGGTATGCAAGGAGATACAGGCTCTGCCCTCAGAAGATTATATTCTAATTAGGTGACAGTTATAACTGGGGAAACCAGATTTCTGCAGATATCACACTGTAAAAAATTACAAAGTAATATAAATAATAAAAAATTATAGCAACTGCATAGTGGGCACCAATGCTGAGGAAATCTTGAGAGGAAGGCTTCCTATAGAAATGTGCAGAGGCAGATTTTGAAGGGAGCAAGGAAAGGTGGGCATTTGGGTGGCGGCTGTGGCAGAGGAAGAGCCTGAAGGTGAGGATGTGCCGATGGCCTGTATCTGAGAGTGGAGAGCATTCTTGTAGAGAAGTGAAGGAAAGATTGGAGGAGACCACTGGGAGTGAAAGGAATGGAATTGGATTTCATAGGATTGCATGTAAGAAGTGAATGTAGATATTCTCAAATCGTTTTTGGCAATATAAAAAAATCGTAATATCTGCATACAGTAGAGAGGGTTGGCTGCGGGAGAGCCTGGAGTCAGTGGGGATATTGAAGACGTCGTTACAGTGAATATAAAAATTAAGGCAGCAGGTCAGAGGTACTGCAGAGATAAGAACAGCTTCAACTTTGTGGATTAGAAAGTAAATACGAAAGAGATTGGGAATGTCAGGGAACAGAGATGGAATGGGCCTGTGTGAGGTAAGAATAAAGGAGGAATGCTGCAATAAATCTGTTACACTTCAGATATTACTTGGCTGTCCAAAAAAAGTACCTTTGGTGTGTAACTAGAGTAGCTTCCAGCGTCATTTGGCGGAGAGGAGGGGTGGGTGGTGTGGATCATGCTGAGGAAGAATGACAGAGGTTTTTGATTCATCAGCTAAGCCTCCCAAACTTTGGGCAGTTGTCATTCTATCATATCCCCATACAACCTACACAGTTATTTAAATTGACTTTTAAAAACCCCCAAGTCTTCCCTTAGGCAACAATTCCATGAAATCATAGGTTTTGAGGTTCTAGATATATTTTTCCATGATATACAAAAACATCGCTATGAAAACATTCATCCTTATACTGCCTGAAAGCATCTTGCATCCCACTGTGGTCCTCATGCCCCCTGCTTTGGGAAAACTGGTGTGTGAGAACCAGCAGGGTCAGCACGAAGGGCTGGGGGCACCTGGGAAAAGTGCGGAGACATTGCTAGGAGGGGCCGGTAAAAGGGAAGAGACATCGATTTAACAAGCAACCCTAGTAACTGCAACAAAAAGACATTTGCTGCAATTGGAATGAGAAACCAGGCTTTAGGGAATGAAAATCTCAACCATGGCTCAAGCCTGTAATCCCAGCACTTTGGGAGGCCGAGACGGGCGGATCATGAGGTCAGGAGATTGGGACCATCCCGGCTAACACGGTGAAACCCCGTCTCTACTAAAAAGAATACAAAAAATTAGCCGGGCGAGGTGGTGGGCACCTGTAGTCCCAGCTACTCGGGAGGCTGAGGCAGGAGAATGGCGTGAACCTGGGAGGCGGAGCTTGCAGAGAGCCGAGACCACGCCACTGCACTCCAGCCTGGGCGACAGAGCAAGACTCTGTCTCAAAAAAAAAAAAGAAAATCTCAACCAGTGTTTTTAAAACTGTAAACTGTGACCCACTCATGGTCATGAAATCAATTCGAGTCGAGTACTGTAAAATAATAGTTTACCTTAAAATGAAATGTAATAGAGGGCTGGGTGCAATGGTCCGTGTGTGTAGTCCCAGCTACATGGGAGGCTGAGGCAGGAGGATGGCTGGAACCCAGGAGTTTTAACCCAGGGCAACATAATGAGACCCCTATCTCTTAAAACAAACAAACAAACAAACAAAAACAACAAAACAGAAAGAAAGGGGGAAAATCAGGTATGTGAGTAGAGGGCCAGGATTCCTTTTTTTTCCTTTTTATGATCAGAGACTAGATAATAAAGAAATAGAGCGCATCTCTTCTGATGCCCCTTGCCTGAAAGATGTAGTCATTCATATGGGATATGAGTTAAAGGAATGTTCTTGTCACTAAATGTGCTCAAATTTCCCTTCACCCGAAGAGCAAGTAGCCAGCATCTGTACTAAGTTAGGCCTGAGGGAAGGAATGATTTAAACCATTTATTTTATTTTATTTTACTTTTATTTTTATTTTATTTTATTTTATTTTATTTTGAGACAGAGTCTCATTCTGTTGCCCAGATAAGAGTGCAATGGTATGATCTTGGCTCACTGCAACCTCCACCTCCCAGATTCAAATGATTCTCCCACCTCAGCCTCCTGAGTAGCTGGGATTACAGGCGCCTACCACCACACCTGGCTAATTTTTGTATTTTTAGCAGAGACGGAGTTTCACCATGTTGTCCAGGCTGGTCTCGAACTCCTGATCTCAAGTGATCTGCCCACCTTGGCCTTCCAAAGTGCTGGGATTATAGGTGTGAGCCACCGTGCCTGGCCAAGACTGCATTTTTAAGTTGCAAGTAATATGATGAAAAATTAGTGTGTACCAACTTTTGTCATGTTGGTTGTGCTTGATATGGTTTGGATCTGTGTCCCCACCCAAATCTCACACCCAATTGTAATCTCCATTGTTGGATGTGGGGCTGGTAGGTGATTGGATCATGGGGGCGGTTTCTCATGAATGGTTTAGCACCATCCCCTCAGCGCTGTCCTTATGATAGTGAGTGAGTTTTCATGAGAGCTGGTTGCTCAAAAGCATGCAGCACCTCCCCTCCTTCTTGCTCCTACTCCCGCCACATGAGGTATGTGTGGCCCCTTCACCTTCTGCCATGATTATAAGTTTCCTGAAGCCTCCAGAGAAGCCAAGCAGATACCAGCATCATGCTTCCTGTACAGCCTGTGGAACTGTGAGCCAATTAAACCTCTTTTCTTTATCCATTACCCTGTCTCAGGTATTTATAGCCACGAGAGAATGGACTCATACAGCGCTTTTTAAAGGTATATGTAGGTATTTAATTCTACATATATGGAGGACGTGTGCCCCCCCAACACACATCCCCATATGGGAGTGGCAAAGCGTAATGACTACTTGGTATTTCTTTTTTTTAAACAGCAAAAATAAAAAAAAAAAAAATTAACCAGACATGGTGGCACACGCCTGTAGTCCCAGCTACTCAGGAGCCTGAGGCGGGAGGATTGCCTGGGAGGTGGAGGCTGCAGTGAGCCGTGATTACATCACTGCACTCCAGCCTGAGTGACAGAGTAAGACCCTGTCTTTAAAAAAAAAAAAAAGTTTAAAAGAAAAATGGTAATGGTTGACTATTTTCCTGCTGAGAAGTGGGCCTGGTGACAGCGAGACCCAGTCTCAAAAAAAAAAATAGTTTAGAAGAAAAATAGTAATGGTTAAGGACTTTTCTGCTGAGAAGTGGGCAATTAAGCAAACTTTAACTCCAGGGAATGGTTTGCATGTTAAGACTGGAACCAGAGCAGGGGGAGGGGTTATGGTCATAAATCCTACCAAATTCAGCAGTTCCTGTCTCTGTGTTCCTAAAGATCTGTGGATGACAGTAATGCTTGACAACAGTGACATACGCTGACACGCTACACTAGCAGTTTGAAAACTGGCCAGAGGACTCCTGAGGTCCATGAAACCTTTTCAGGGAGTCTACAGCTGGAAATTTCTTGTGCCAACACTAAGGCGTCATTTGCTTTTTACCCACCACTGCTTTTCCCCATCAATGTCAGCACCGTGGCAAATTCTGGTGCCTTAATTCACATCAAGGCAGTGGCAAATTGTGACAGCCTCCTACTCCAGGGGAGAAGGCCAGTGTCACTTAAGAAGGTCTTTGATGATGCCATACATTTTATTCATTTTATTAAATCTCAGCTCTTGAGTATGTGTCTTTTTAATACTCTGTGTGATGAAATGAGAGGTGCACATAAAACATTCCCATTGCAAACTATGATGATGTTCTTGAGGAAAACGTGTGCAACTGAGCTGCTTTTAAAACCCTGAAAAATTGTAGTTATTTGGACCTGGGTATTTGGTAGACAGTTTTTTCCAAAATGAATAAACGGAGCCTGTCACTGCAAGGAAAACAACTGACATATTTGTTGTCAAAGTTTGAGTTTTCAAGCAAAAATTAGAATTTTGGAAACCTTGTGTCTGCCACAATAAGCCTGACAATTTCCCCATACTTAGAGATTTCTCTGGGGAGATGAGTGGTGCTATTAAGAAATGCTTTGTAGTTATCGTGTAATAAAATGTGTTCCTATTTGGAAGATCTGCATTAGTCAGTGATCCAATATTTTCCAAATGACTAACGCATGGTATTACAAAATCATGCACGGGTGAAAGATCCATTCGAAACACAAGATAGGGCTGGGCATGGTGGTTCACGCCTGTAATCCCAGTACTATGGGAGGCCAAGGTGGGCGGATCACTTGAGGTCAGGAGTTCGAGACCAGCCTGGCCAACATAGTGAAACTCCATCTCTACTAAAAATACAAAAATTAGCTGGGCTTGGTGGCGGGTGCATGTAATCCCAGCTACTCGGGAGGCTGAGGTGGGAGAATCTCTTGAACCTGGGAGGTGGTGGTTGCAGTGAGCTGAGATTGCGCCACTGCATTCCAGCCTAGGCAACTGAGCAAGACTCCACCTAAAAACAAACAAACAAAAAACCCAAAATGCAGGATAGATGGACAGATTCTAACATAACAGACTCTAGTAACTAGGCTCCTAAAAGTTCATTGATATGGTGTCAGATTTCACATTGCTGCTAACCTTCAAGGAACTACCACTTGTCCTCTGGGTTCATCCATGTTGTCACAGATGACATCATGCTAAGTGAAATAAGCCAAGCACAGAAAGACAAATACTGCATGAGCTCACTTATATATTATAAACAGTGAAACTCATAAAGGCAGCGAGTAGAATGGAGGTTCCAGAGACTGGGGGTGGGGGTGGATGGGGAAAGGTGGGAGGTTGGCCAAAGTGTACAAAGTTTCAGTTTCATGGGAGAAGTAAGTTCTCTTGGATTGCACAACACTGTGACTACAGTTAATAATAAAAACTGCTAAGTGTAGATTTTAAGAGTTCTCACCACAAAGAAATGATAGGTATGTGAGGTGACAGATACGTTAATTAGCTTGGTTTAATCATTCTGCATTGTAGACACATATCATAGCATCACAGTGTACCCTATAATTATATACGATTGTTATTTAGCAGTTAAATATTTAAAAAACCCTACTGCTTGTCAAGAAGGCTATCCACAATTATCTGAAGAGGTAACCAAAACACTCCTCTTTTTGTCCAACTGCCTATCTGCTTGAGGCTTGATTTTCTTCATGTACTTCAACCAAAACAACATATGGCAACAGACTGGGTGCCGAAGCAGATCTGAGAATCCCACCGAATTCTTCTACCCTAGACATTCAAAAGCTTTGTAGCAATGAAAAAAGAGTTCGTTTTCATAAAGATATATTTATGCTAATATGTAATGAGTTTATTATTGATCTTTTCACAATAATATTTAAAAACAGTTTTAATTTATAATATGGTAATATTTTTTTGTTTTGCTAATCTTCTCTGTATCATTCCAATTTTAGTATATGTGCTGTCAAAGCAGGCACATAATATGGTAAATATTAATAGATGGAATCCATACCGCCCAAAATCCCACTGGGTCTTTTTTGAGATGGGGTCACCCAGGCTAGAGTACAAGGGCATGATCAGGGCTCACTGAAACCTCTACATCCCCAGGCTCAAGTGGTCCTCCTCACGAGTGGCTGGGACTACAGATGTGAGCCACCACACCTGGCTAATTTTTTTTTGTAGAGAGGGGGTTTCACTACGTTGTCCAGGCTGGTCCTGGACTCCTGGGCTCAAGTGATCCGCCCGCCTCAGCCTTCCAGAGTGTTAGGATTACAGGTGTGAGCCACCACACCTGGCTTGTTGAGGTCTCAATAATTATGAGTACACAGGGGTCCTGAAACCAACTGATTTGATAACGACTGAACTGCCATACAGCAAGACCTCAAGCTCAGAAATAACTCAGGTGCTAATAAAAGTTAAAGGAAATATCCCTTGCCTCCTTTTCTCTGAATGTACTGCCCTAGAATTGTGTTAGGTAGGCACTTCTTTCCATTTTTATTAAAATGGAAATCTCACTTTGATTATTAACAGAAAAAACTTTAATTTTAATCATCACAGTAGAGCCCAGCACAGCTATAATCCAAATTTCTACTACCTTTTATAAACCAAGAGGTCCTGTTCCCTTTATCTCAACCACATCATTAGTAGTGTTTTCAATGTGAAAAAATTATCATTAAATTTGCTCGTTTAAAAAAAAAATTAGCTTTTTTGCCTAAATACTTTACCACATACATATCTTAAAGTGCAAGGGGTTTTAGACTATTCTAGTGCTGATTAATATAGCTTCTGTCCCCTTTAGATCGAAAACAGGAAAAAAATTTGTCCTTATGAGTTCTGGGTAATTAACAAAATGTACATAATTTAGTTATTCCCACCCACCGATACGACAACCTGGATAACCTCAGACTACCAGAATCTGAATCATGGGTTGGAATGCAACAGAGAAGCAAACAGGAATGGGTTGAAAATTCTTTTTAACATCTTATAGACTTGGGGCTGGGTGCGGTGGCTCATGCCTCTAATTCCAGCACTTTGTGAGTCTGAGGCGGGCGGATCACCTGAGGTTAGGAGTTTGAGATCAGGTTGACCAACATGGTGAAACCGAGTCGCTACTAAAAATACAAAAATTAGCCAGGCATGGTCATGGGTGCCTGTAATCCCAGCTACTCGGGAGGCTGAGGCAGGAGAATCACTTGAACCCTGGAGCTGGAGGTTGCAGTGAGCTGAGGTTGTGTCACTGCACTCCAGTGTAAGTGACAGAGCGAGACTCCATCTCAAAACAAACAAACAAAAATCATAGAGACTTGGTACATGTCTCACTGCAGATAAGCCCAATCCTTTCATGTACTCATAATGACAGAAATCTGTCAAATTTCTATTCCTCAAAAGAGACTGAACCCTACTTAAGTTGATAAATACCCTTATATGCAATATAATTTCACTTGTTTAAAAATTATCGGGCCGGCGCTGTGGCTCAAGCCTGTAATCCCAGCACTTTGGGAGGCCGAGATGGGCGGATCACGAGGTCAGGAGATCGAGATCATCCTGGCTAACCCGGTGAAACCCCGTCTCTACTAAAAAATACAAAAAACTAGCCGGGCGAGGTGGTGGGCGCCTGTAGTCCCAGCTACTCGGGAGGCTGAGGCAGGAGAATGGCATAAGCCCAGGAGGCGGAGCTTGCAGTGAGCTGAGATCCCGCCACTGCACTCCAGCCTGGGCAACAGAGAGAGACTTTGTCTCAAAAAAAAAAAAAAAAAAAAAATATAATTATTTTAGATGTTTTAAATCATGATGTTTTCAAAATGAGGATAATTTCTTTGTGTTTTATAGATACTGGGGTTTTCTTTATCTGTTGCTGGACAGACAAACCCATCATTTTGAAATAGTCATACAGTGTTCATCGGCTGATCATGGATACGCCAACCAGGAAAGCCTTTCTTCCATTTAACTTTGCCTTCAAAGAAATATGTCTACAGGATGTCCCATGGTGAAGGATGAGGGCGGAGCTTGCAGCAAGCCATCCCCCAGCCTGCCTTCTGTGCTGCAGTCTTCTTGCACCCCAGACACAATCACAGCATTGCTAGCTTCTCCTGCTTAACTCATACGGCTCGCTGATGTTAGTCATTTCTATTTTTTTCCCTATGCCAATCAAGATTACCACTCTCAAATGCACCTTGCCCCCAAACCCTTCCTCCCACTGTCCATACAGTTATGACTTCTTTTGCTATGTCAATATTCAGGGTTTCAACTTATTACGACTATGCAACTACTACTGACACCTGAGCCAAACCATATAGTGTACTATAATTAACCTTCCTTTTTGTCATTTTTCTCCTGTGATTTTACTATGCTCAGTCTGATACTGGAGAAAGTGCCAGAGACAGTAAATGGAGACAAAGTAGAGGAGGAGGAGAAATGTCAAAGTATCTCAGGATATGCTGGATTTTTTTTTTTTTTTTTTTTTTTGAGACAGAGTCTTGCTCTATGGCCCAGGCTGGGGTGCAGTGGTGTGATCTCAGCTCACTGTAACCTCCACCTCCTGGATTCCAGCTAGTCTCATGCCCCAGCTTCCCAAGTAGCTGGGACTACAGGCATGTGCCACCACGCCTGGCTAATTTTTGTATTTTTAGTATAGACGGGGTTTCACCATGTTGTCCAGGCTGGCCTCGAAATGCTGGCCTCAAGTAATCCTCCCACCTTGGCCTCTCAAACTGCTGGGATTACAGGCATGAGCCACCATGTCCGGCTGGGATATGTTGTTGTTGTTGAACTCACTCTTGAAAATGAAATATTCCCAAATTTAACCTGAGGAGAGGGACTCAAGCTACAAGTATTACTCAGGAAATATGTGAACAAGTCATTATATTTGTATTTTTTTTACTTGTTTGTTATTTCTTGGGTATTCTTTCAGAAAGAAACAGCAACGTTTTGTATTCTCGAAGGACATCAAATCAGAGAAATGAAAGAGTGTGCCATCTCCGGACAGACAGCCCTGCACTGCCATTCAAAGGTATTCGGCCCAAAAGTACTCTGTGAGGCATTGCTTTTTCCATTTTCCTCTTCAAAATAGCCTATTAGATATGAGCCGATCACCCTTAAGAATCGTGAGTCCTCCTTAATCTCTCTGCTGCTGGACCCTAACACAGCCCACGCAGGATCACCTGTGTGTGAAGTAGCACCCTGGGCAAGTAGCCCACAGCCGCGTGGTAGCTTGGCAGCCTCTCTGGGACTAAAACTCAGTTTCCAAGGGTAGTTCAGCAATGGTAAGGAGTGTGGATTCTGGACATACTACTTGGGCTTAACCCTGGCTTGAGCAATTTATTAAATTGCTCCAGGACTGGCTATATAATTTGCCAGGTCCAGAGCAAAAAGAAAATGAGAGGTCCCTTGTTCAAAAATTGGGAATTTCAAGACTATGACAATAGAGCACTAAATCAAGGATGGGACTCATCTAAACACAGGGCCCTGTGTGCTGTGAAACATCCATGAAGCTGCCCGTGCCTCAGTTTCCTCATCTGTAAAATGGGATCGTAGCAACACCTACCTCATAGAGCAGTAAGGAATATGCGAGTTAATTACACAGAAAGCACTTATAAGAGTGCCAGCACTTAGTAAGAGCTCAGTAAATTATTGCCACACCCCACATAGCCTACACTTTGAGTCAGCCCATCTCGAACGTACTACCCAAATCTGGTGAAAATTCATTTAGTTATTTCTCTGTAACATGGTAAAAGTCAAACAGGCAAACTTAATTTATAAATTTCATTAACAGCAATACAGCTGTTTGAAACCCTGGAATTTTTATCAGTAAACAAAAACTCAGTCTAATTTTTTTAAACCTGAAACCTGAGTAGCACTATATTGTGCTTTATTGTAGTTAAGTTTTAAAAATTATAAGTACATAATCATTTATCATGACCATTGATAACTATAAATCTGTTATCTAATGAGTCAAGAAAAACTGGAAATAACTGAAAATTTTAAAAGGATGACAATACAAACTACGCTTCATGACAATAAGAAAACCCAGAATTTGGCCGGGCATGGTGGTTCACGCCTGTGATCCCTGCACTTTGGGAGGTTGAGGAGGTTGCCCACCACCATGTGCAGCTGTAATCCCAGCTACTCGGGAGGCTGAGGCAGAAGAATCGCTTGAATCCAGGAGGTGGAGGTTACGGTGAACCAAGACCGCGCCACTGCCCTCAAGCCTGGGCAACAGCAAGACTGCATCTCAAAACAACAACAACAACCAACCCGAGGATTTATTCCATATGCAAATATCTTAATCCAACAACACATTTAGCTAAACATAAGCCTTTGAAGGATTGAATCCATTTGTTAGGATGTAGGTAGAGGGATGTCAATGTCTTAGGTAGCATGTGTAAATAAATCAAAAATGTGTTTCCTCTTTTGATGTTGTTGTTTCCTGATTTGAGAATGAAAGGTAACTTGATTATATTGGATCAGTAGTTTGATTCAAGTAACATCGTGGAATTCAAAAGTGCAAAGGTAAAATCTCAAAAGCATATTTAGGCCAGGCTCGGTGGCTCAAGCCTGTAATTCCAGCACTTTCGGAGGCCAAAGCAGGTGGATCACTTGAGGTCAGGAGTTCGAGACCAGCCTGGCCAACATGGTGAAAGCCCGCCTCTATTAAAAATACAAAAATTAGCTGGGCATGGTGGCACACGCCTGGAATCTCAGTTACTCAGGAGGCTGAGACAGGAGGATGGCTTGAACCTGGGAGGCAGAAGTTGCAGTGAGCTGAGATTGCGCCACTGCATTCCAGCCTGGGTGACACAGCGAGACTCCGTCTCAAAAAAAAAAAAAAAAAAAAAAAAAGGTGTGGGAGGGTATTCATCAGCTGTTAACTGATTTTAATTAAGATTTTGAAGAATGTTCTCAAAGTCAAATCATGTGACCAGAGCGTATATAAAATGAAGAAAGCAAACAGTGCCTGTGGAAGAAGACGTAGGTTGGGCCCAAAGCTTGTACCTTTCCTCTCTCAACAGTTCTGGCTCTGAGTCCCAGCTATGCCAATGACTCACTGCTGGACTGTTCTGTGTGTCAGTCTCTGAACCTCGTGCCAATGTCTACTGTGTGCCTGGTATAGGTCTTGGCTCAGGCTAGGTGGCAGGCAATAAATGCTTTTCTTGGTTTGGGGGTGGAGGGTGCCATTTGGTAAAGTGAAAAGAATGTGGATTCCAGAGGTAGGTCTCAATTTGAATCCTATCTCTATCATTTACTACATACAATCTCCAGTAGATTTCATTTTTCTAAACCTTAGTTCTTAACTTGCAAAATGGACGTAATAACATCTCCTTTATAGGACTGTTGTGAGAATGAACTGAACTTGTATATGGCTGGCCCATAACGAGCACCAACAAGTGGGTTTGAATCCAGGCCCCTACCTTCATAGTCTATATACCAGACAGAAGAGACTAACTGCATTGGGCTGTGAGGATGAGACAGAAAAGAAGCTCCATCTACTTTGAGAAGTCAAATGTGTCAAATGCTTGTATTTATTTGTAAAGTAAGACACATAAACAATATTGTGTTTAAAGAATGATGGAGGCTAGGCTCAGTGGCTCACACCTGTAATCCCAACACTTTGGGAGGCCAAGGAAGGTGGATCACCTGAGGTGAAGAGTTTGAGACCAGCCTGGTCAACATGGTGAAACCCCGTCTCTACTAAAAATACAAAAATTAGCCAGGCAGTGGTGCCTGTAGTCCCAGCTACTCTGGAGGCTGAGGCAGCAGAAGCGCTTGAACCCAGGAGGCACAGATTGCAGTGAGCCGAGATTGCGCCACTGTACTCCAGCCTGGCGACAGAACAAGAGTCCGTCTCAAAATAAATAAATAAATAAAAATAAATAAATAAGAACAATGGGGCCGGGCGCGGTGGCTCATGCCTGTAATCCCAGCACTTTGGCAGGCCGAGGCAGGCGGATCACGAGATCAGGAGTTTGAGACCAGCCTGGCCAACATGGTGAAACCCCATCTCTACTAAAAATACAAAATTAGCTGGGCGTGGTGGCGCATGCCTGTAATCTCAGCTACTTGGGAGGCTGAGGCAAAAGAATCGCTTGAGCCTGGGAGGCAGAGGTTGCAGTAAGCCAAGATTGTGCCATTGCACTCCAGCCTGGGTGATAGAGCGAGACTGTCAAAACAAAACAAAACAGGTGGAAAAATGTATTCCACAGATCCCAGAGCACCTATAAAGCAAGAGTTGTTCTATGCATTTGCCAAGTCCATTGAAAAGTATTTTAAGGCTGAAAATGACATTTTCAAAAATTATTTGCCACCAGATATGCCTGATCTAATTCAGTATTGGGGTGCGAACACACGCCGAAACAGTACAAAATAGGCTTATCCCAAGCACATTAATGAAGAACATGTTATAAGATGATTTTAAAATAACCTACAGCTCTACCACTA